>NC_044314.2:25166565-25835065 GCF_007474595.2 Lynx canadensis | reverse complement strand
GTGGCGGCACCTTTAACCGGTCCCTTCCTCTCTCTGGCTGCCCACCAAGCCACAGAGAACAGGGCATCAGGCCTGCAAAGGGAAAAGGAACGAGAGACAGCGAGCCTGCATGCTGTCTCATTTCTAATGCTCTAAATTATTGAGAAGTGAGGACCCAGGGGCGTGAGCCTAGGCAGTCTGGGTTGCTCAATCCCGAAGGAGCCCTTCTAAGGTTTCCCCGGCACACAGCCCAGAGTGTCACCCCAGAGAAAGAGCCACGTTGTGAAAAGCCACCTTCGCTGCCGCTGCCATGCCTTCCCTTGTTTTTAAACTCCCCCCGTACTGCTTGATTTATTATGACCCCGATGCACTTCAGCTGTGGCTTCATTTCAGAACCAGGTTAAGTAGCCCAGGGTTCAAAACGGAAAAGGTCGGAAGGGGGGGGGGGGCTGCGGGAAGGCGAGGGACACTTAATACAGTGCATTCCCACGCACACCTCTGCCGCCCCGGCTTCGTGTGCATCCTCTCCCTGCAAATGTGCTGTGGCCACACAGACACTTTGGCTCCTCTGCCTTATAAAAGGGAAGCTCGAAAATGTGGTGCGTTGGCACATTGCAGCTGGCTCCCCCGTGCTTCCTCTCCCTCTGGCCCGGACAGAGAGGCAGCGTTCTTGAGAGCTGCTTGGAATGAGAGCCCCACGGGGGCAAGATGGCCCGACGCCAGTGGAGCTTAACAAGCATCTATTGAGCACCCTCTGTGTACCTAAGGGGCAGGGTGGTGGGGTGGGGCGAGTGCAGATAGGCTCAGAAGCCCCATCGGTCCCTTCCCCGGGGCCCTGGGCTCCCTTCTCTCGCCTCACCCCTTCCTGGCTAGTAGGGCTTCCCAGCACGCAGACCGGACAAGACGTGTTTGAGAAGACCCCCATCCCTGCCTTCGTGGGGCTTCTGGCTTTTCAAGCCCCGTTCTTATTGTCAGGCTCCCAAATGACCCCAGAGGTCTTGCTTGCAAAAGTTTGTTCTCTGGACTTTGTGTTTTCCCCCGTCTGCTCTACCCTCCCAGTGCCTCCTGGCTCTGGCCCCAGCGCCAGCCCCTGTCTGTCCCTGCAAACACAAGTCAGCTGTGTGTGCAGACAAAGCCTTGCGTCGCAGTGTGGGGGCCGGGCTTGCACAAGGGACATTTCCAGGGAACTCTGGGGGCGGTGGCTGGGAGGGCAGAGGCGACTGTCTGATAGCAGGGACTCGGCGTCACCGTCTAGGGGACTTGGCCGGGTCCCAGGGGCCAGTGGCTGTGGGTGGTGACTGGGAGAGGCGGCTAGGCTGGAAGAAATCTGCTGTTTGAGAAGTGTAGGAAATGGTCTGGAGAGAGAGATAACAGCCCTTTCTCTGTGTGTCTGTGTGTGTCTGCGTCTGCCGGCCAGGGTGGCTGGAGCCAGCCGGTCTGAGGCCGTATCTAGTGAGATTTTTGTCCTGGGTTGTGAAAGTGACCTATGGAGCCAGCAGCAGGGTTCAGGGCCTGGGAGAGAAGACATGTGGCCCTCCCTCCCCTCCCGCTTGTCTTGTGTTCCTCTCTCTACGTTCCTCCTCCCCGCCACCCCCCACCAAAGGGTAGGGAGGGGGCAGGGCTGGCGAGAAAGAACATTCTTAGTGCAGTGGAAATGGTTAAAAGGCCTGGTTTCGTCTCGACTGTATTACTAACTTGACATATGAACTTGGATACATCCCCCAATATTTCTGGCTCTCAGGCTCATTGGCTGTAAAATGACGATTATTTATATCTGCCCTGCATATCACACAGGGTGGTTGGAAGGATCTTCTGAAATAAGGATGATGTGAAAACTTTGTAAACTGTGAAGGGCTGCGTAAACGTAAAGAGTTGTAATGATTAAAATTGCTTCGCGTCCACAAGGGCCTCTGAATAAAGACCTGGCTCAAAGAACGTGGCAGTGAGCCGTAGGGAGGAGGTGGGCTATGGAAGGTTCCAGGGGGCAGTTGGTAGGAAATAGGTTCCATGCGGGAACCTGGACCCCGGGCAGGAAGGGAGGAGGCAGCTATCGGCAGCTCTCTGCAGGTGGGAGTGTTGGTCGCAAGTTTGTTGACCTAAATAAGAGGTGGCCTGGGTTCCATGCATGTCTCCAGGGAGACAAGGAAAACTGTGAGAAACCCCTCACCCACTGGGGGCTCAGGGCCATTGCCTGGCCTGGAGGATAAAGTCCAAGCTGTTGCACAGGGACGAGGGTAACTTTGCTTTCCTTTCTTCACCTCCACTGTCCAAGTTAGCCAGGTCACTCTGTCCCCCCCGGCCCCTCCCCATCCTGACCTGGAAATCAGCCGCCTCTGGTGTAGAAAGTGCAGGAAAGAGCCTGCAGAGGTGACGGGACTCTTAGGCCAAGAGAAGCTGGGCTATTTAAAGTGTGCAGCGCCCTGGGGGCACAAATGCCACCCACCCCTAAGGCCCTCTCAGCCTCCAGCTTCCCCTCCCTTGGCCCAGATCCCGGGGCCTCTGGGCACCCCGAGGGCCACAGGTCAGGTGCCAGGGGCTCTGGGAGGCTGCAGGCCCGCAGCTCCTGGGGCTGGCATGGAGTGGCTCGACCTCACCTCCGGCTTGGGTTCCCTTCTGTGAGCCTCTGGGCTGAGTTGGCGGGGCCACACAGACTCCTTGGCTCCCTGTGCCTTATAAACGGGGCCGGGGCTGTGTGTGGAGCTTACAGGAGGAATGCCTGGCGCCTGCGGCCCAGGGCAGCTGCTGCCCACCCCCCCCGCCCCTCCCTGCTGGCCAACGCGCCACCAGCCTCAGGGAACCAGAGCCAGCCCAGGGCAGGATTGGGAAGTGGGGAGCTTTGCCTGGCAGGCCCTTTCCCCCTGCTCTGGCCTGCCTTCCCAGCACACCCCAGATTACAGTAGGGGTTTCTCCTTTTCCCCCAGTTAACCTTTACCTGTCCTAGGCCCTGACCCGTCCGTGAGTGACGCAGTGTGCTGTCTCTCCTCTCCTCTCCGCGGAATGAAGAGGGACCGGAGGCCGGCCTGGCACATGAGGGTGCCACACAGGCCCTCGCACTTGGGGACGGGCTGAGGGGGCCTTCGCTAAGCAGTTCCCGGGTGCCAGGCCTGGAACCAAAGCTGGTCTACACGGGGAGCTGCACCGGTACGGTTTATGTATGCCGACTCCTCCAGCTACCCTCCCCGGGAAGGACTGGCCGTTGTTCTGAGCCTGCATCCTTCCTACTCTCTTGGCATTAAATTGTCCTTTCTTTTATGAAATGATGGATGAACGCTTTTTAAAAAAAACATCCCCAGCAAAATAAAACATTGGCAACCCTCAAATCTTTCTGATCCAAGAAACCCTGGAGCCCACGCCCAGCCCCCTAGCTGATGTCCAGAACTGCACAGATCAGCCGGGCATCCAGCTGTCCAGGCAGCCCCGGAGCCCCAAGCCCTGGAGCTTGCCCGGAGCCCCAAGGTCTGCTGGGTGGGAGGAGTTGATGAGTGAGTGGGGTATTACCTGGGGAGCTGGGACAGGGAACTCCTGAACCTGGGGCTGCGTGTGGGTTTGCAGCCCACCCCACCTGCTCTGTTCTCTTGGCTCGAGATGCTTCCTCCCATGTGGCTGGGACTGCGGTGTCCCAGCTGCCCACCACCCTCTGCCGCTGTTGGCTGCCGCCGTCCCTGCAGGCCTGGGGAAACCCAGAGATGCTGTGCAGGCTGCCCCCGGTCGAACACAGCACGCTGACTCCTGACTCCAGTTACCCGGTCAGCACACCCTGCACTCCCAGTCTCCTTCTGCAGCAGGACCGAGGAAAGGCAGGATGAAGAGTTTGGGAGGAAAAAGGTGTCCCCGTGGGGGAGGAGAGGTGTGATTGGGGGCCTTCGCTCGGGCAACGGCTCCGGGACCTGAGGGTCGGGGCGGTGATCTGAAAGCGATCTCAGGGTTGACTCTGAGTGACCTGTTGGATACAGGAAGCAAGAAAGAGTGACTTGGCAAGTTTCCAGCTTGGGTGCCTGCAAGGACCCCTTCACTGAACACGGGTCAGCGCCGTGAGTGCAGGACGCTTGGGTCGGAGTGAGCACGTATACATGTGCTTATGCGTGTACGTGTGAACAGCCGCTCCATGCGTGCTCAGGGAAAGCCACACTATCATCCTCACTCCTCAGAAGTGGTCACCTCCAATATCTTCCCATCCTTCCTCGTAAACACACTGCAAGGAGACCAGCCTTTGGCCATTTGCTGCATGTGGAAGGAAGCACCAGGTTTTCCACGCGGGGTCCATTTCAGATAAACGTGAGCCGTCCGCAGGTGGACGGGTTTGTGCGGGAGGAAATCCTTCCCCCAGCCTGGAGATGCCAGGAGGCTCCAGGAGTGCAGACAGCAGTGTGGGGCGTGGTGATGCAGCAAGGTCACGGAGACCACTTCATGAAAGGACACCCCGGGTCAGGTTTCGCTTTCTGCAATTTTTCTAATTTTGTAGTCACTTAAAGCCACCATAGCGGAGTTTAGGTTTGGAGACTGTGAGAGTGAGAAACATGAGTCTTCTGTGCCCTCCTTCTGCCTTTCTATGAGCTGTTTTCATTAAAGGAAGAGAAGGAGGGAGGGAGGGAGGGAGGGAGTAAAAAGGGAAAGAAAGAAAAGAGAAGAGAAGCCTATCCCAGTGTCTGGTTTGGCCAGAAGCAAGGATCCGGGGTGGGGGGGCCGGGAGGATGCTACTTGTAACTAAGCATCATTCGGCAGATAGGTTAAGGCCCCCCGGGCCCGGGAGGGAGCAGCCTAAGAGCCGGGCTGGAGTCGGAGCTACATTCCTGCCCAGGTTCAGAGCCCAGCTCCACGCTCACGGCCGCGCAGCTTTAGACAAGGGACCTAATCGTTCTGTCTCCGTTTTCATCCCCGCGTGATGGGGGTGATGCTGGTGCTGTTAGGAGGACTGAATGAGGTGCTGCCTGTAAAGATTTAAGGCGGTGCCTGCCACGCAGTGAACCCTCAGTAAATCCCAGGTGCGCTGGAGAGCGCAGCCGTCACTGCACAGGTGCCCAGTGCCGAGCAGGGACTGGGTGGGACTGGAGTCTGGATCAGTGAGCGGTGCCGTCCTAAGTCAGCGTTTCCCCTCTGGCCGTTCCTGCTCGGAGCTAGATCAGAATGCCTGGGGCACAGAGCCTAAGGCTGGAACTCAGAAGGGACAGGAAGGACCCAGCCCAGCTGTACTCCCTCCTGGGCCTCAC
Organism: Lynx canadensis; assembly: GCF_007474595.2. NCBI lineage: Eukaryota > Metazoa > Chordata > Mammalia > Carnivora > Felidae > Lynx > Lynx canadensis. The sequence goes on along the minus strand of NC_044314.2, from coordinate 25,829,879 downwards.
CCCGGTGGAGCCCAGGGGCCTTCCTCTTCTCTCTTCCAAGATCATTGCCACCACCCCCCCCAACCCCGGCAGCCGCGGCTGACTCCGTGAAACCTTCTGCTTGGAGGCAGCCGATGGACTGGATGACCTCCGAGTCCCTTCCCTCCCGGCGCTGTAGTAAATCTCCCTTCCCTCACCCTGTCACTCAGTCTGTGGCCTGCTGGGGACCACAGCCTGTCCATATGGTTCAGCTGGCGGCTTGGGAGGGGCCCTGGGGATGGGACTTTGTTGGAGCCTCCAGACCATTGAGGGAGGGGCGGGGCTGGGGTCAGGACAACAGCAGTGCCTTTCCCTGGCTCTCTGGGAGCAGCTGTGAGGGGCGCCGGCAGGGACCGGTGACCAAGATCCCCTCCCCTCCTCCCCCCACCAGCCCCATCTTGCTGTTTGTGAGGGATGAAGTCAGGGCAGCCAGGCCGGACTGCGGCCACGTTGGTTCGCATCTTAAGCATCAAAAGAGAGAGAAAGCAGAGGGGGGAGGGAGGGAGGTGACCCCTATCTGTCCGAAGAATAAAACCGTGGACTGGCAGGGGCTTTGACAAGTAATTCTTTTTCTGCGGGCTGCTCTGACACCTGGCCGTGTGGCCCAGCTCTAGACCTCAAGTGCAGCACGGCTGCTCCCAAGCCAGGTGCTGCAGCAATGGACCATGACAGGCCCCAGCTCTTGGTCTCCTGGGTCTTCCGTCTTGCTGGGGATTTCCCCCTCCGAGGAAGGAAGAAGGGGCAAGAGGCATGCGTGTGTGTGTGTGTGTGTGTGCGTGTGCGTGTGCGTGTGTGTGTGATTGTGTTGCCACGTTACACATTCCAGCTCCCAGACAAGCGTGCGTCTGGCTGCTTGCTGTCTGCTTTTCTTCCAAAGGGTGGTTTGCAGTTTAGATTAAGGGCTCCTGGCTATAAATGGTATTTTTCTCAGCCCCCACCCCAACTCATCCCCCTGTGCCTCCACCCCGCACACAGCTTCCCTGGGCCCTAGAGGGGACTGGCAAAGCCGAAAGGGGGGCCCCACAGCCCTGTGCATTTGGGTATCTGTCTTTCTCACCTCTGTGGTGGAGGAAGGGGGAAGGAGGAGGGGAAGGAGGAGAAGGAGGATCTAAGCGTGGGGCGAGGGTAGAGCCAGACACTGCTGCCCAGCAAATGCTCTGGGAGAGCAGTTCTGATGACCTCGACTGGGAGCTCCCCCTTTCTCAAGGTCTCTCAGCGAGAGCTCCCACAGGACATGAATGGATGGCTGACCCTTTGACCTTCAGGTTGGAGAAGGAGAAACCTGAGTTTTTTGGATTTGTCCCTTTCTAGGAGGAGGGTTAGTAAGGTTCATGACCCTGCTCTGGAACCCCAACTTTGAGGGCAGAGTCTCAGTCTGAGCGCTTCATATGTAATGTGTGGCTATGCCCCCTGAGGACGGGCACACAGACTTCTGGCAGGACTCAGGATACCGAGTTCTAGGTCTCCCTCTGTCCCCTATTCTGAGAGGGAGTCGGTGAGCCGGCTCTTCTCCCTGGCCTCGCCTGTAAATGAATGCCTTGAAGCATCAGTGGGCCTCTCAGGGCTAACAGTGAGTCCCGTGACCTCACTGCTGGGAAGAATTCATGGACCTGGAGGGGGTCAGGGGAGCAGGGACAACAGCCAGAAAGTGCAGTGGCGGCCCTTGTAGACAAGGTTCCTAAGTCTGGGAGAGGCAGAGATGTGACTACAGTAGGGACAGAGCACAGACCTTGTCGTCATCACTATAAATTCCAGAACCGGGAAACCCCGGGTGACCCTTGGACCGGTCACTATAGGAGAACTGTAAGGAAGTGCTTGTACCGCTGCACAGGGTGGGTGTGGACTCCCCATCTCCCTGGAGGGGCGGGCCACATGCCGGGAAGGCTGAGAGATCTGCACAGGCATGGTGACGTCAGGACGAGCCGTGCAGGACCCTGGCCAGTGACCGCAAAAGACCTCCCTGCCCCCTCCTGCTGCAGACCCTCCAGCCCGGGGGGGGGGGGGGGGGGTGCTGGACAGATTCAAAACACGTGGGCTATGCGGAGCCTGGGGAAGGTGGCAGGGATGGGCGGGTGCCGGGAGGCATGGAGTCCATACAGACCCTCGTCTTCGGCACAGTCGTACCTCACCTTCCCTCCATGGCTTCTGCACCCCTCTCCTTGGCAGGGAGCATTGAACCACGGAGAAACCCCAGATCATTTTCTTTGGGTTTGAGGCTATATTAGCTGACTTTTTTACTTTCCTGTAACATGGAGTAGGGAGTCCTACAGGCCTGGGTTCAAATTCCAAGTCTGTTATTTAGTAGCCATGTGATCTTGGATGTGTTTCTGAATCCTTCCTAAGCCTCAGTTTCCTTGCCGGTAACGTGGGGGGTGATAGTCATATGGCATAGGGTGGCTGGGGAGATTAAGTGGGGTTATACACGTGAAGGACTTTAGTACAATCCTGACCCTCCGTATGTGCTCATAATGCTGGCAGTGATTCAACTGGACTTTGCTGGGGATAAGAGTGAAAGGAATTTGTGATTCCAATCGATGCATCTCGTGTGCACCAATACCATGGGTCAAGTCCTGTGGGAGGCTCTGGGGAGATACAATCAAGTATCAGTCAGGAACGTCCCGTGCTCATGGACCGCAAGGCCCGGTATTAAAATGTCAGTTCTTCCCAAATTGATCTCTAGATTCAACACCATCCCAGTCAAAATTCTAGCAGGCTTTTTAGTAGAAACTGGCAAGCTGCTTTTGAAATGTAGTAGAGGGGCGCCTGGGTGGCGCAGTCGGTTAAGCGTCCGACTTCAGCCAGGTCATGATCTCGCGGTCCATGAGTTCGAGCCCCGCGTCAGGCTCTGGGCTGATGGCTCAGAGCTGGGACCTGCTTCTGATTCTGTGTCTCCCTCTCTCTCTGCCCCTCCCCTGTTCATGCTCTGTCTCTCTCTGTCTCACAAATAAACGTTAAAAAAAAAAAAAAAGAAATGTAGTAGAGTTAGATCAGGGCTCAGCAAAGTGCAGCCAAATCTGGCCCTCCTCTGTTTTTACAAATGAAGTTTTATTGGAACACACACAAAAAAAAAAAGAAAAAAGAAAAAGAAGAAATGTATCTGGAATCACAAAGGACCTAGAATGTCCAAAGCGGTCTTGAAAAAGAAAAACAAAGTTGGAAGGGTAAATCAAGGGGCTGGTTTTTGCCTAAGGCTCCACTGGGTAGAGGAGAGAGACATCGGTGAGAGACCCATAGGCATGCAGGGCAGTGATTAAGAGTATCGATGTGAGGGACACCTGTGGATTGAGCGCCAACTTCGGCTCAGGTCATGATCTCATGGTTCATGAGTTCAAGCCCCGCATCGGGCTCTGTGCTGACAGCTCAGAGAGCCTGCTTCGTATTCTAGGTCTCCCTCTCTCCCTGCCCCTCCCCCATTCATGCTCACTCACTCGCTCTCTCTCTCAAAAATAAATAAGCATTAAAAATTTAAAAAAAAAAAAAAGAGTGTCTGTGAGAGCCTGACCCCCAGGCTTCCGAAGTCAGCTTTGCCATGTACAAGTTCATGACCTCGGGCAGGATACTTGTAACCTCTCTGTGGTCCGGGTTCTCTTTAAAATGCGGAAAATCCCAGTGCCCCTGCCGTGGGGCTATTGTAAGATTAAACGAGGCAGTTTACTAATAAGGTCCATTCCACCAACAGAACACCGAGAATAGACTCCTTGCTTTGTTGTTTTGGAGCTCCTTATCTAAGTGAGGAAAACAAGACGTATATATACGTGGCCATATCTAGTGAGGGCCGTATGACTGGGACGCTGGTAATGCCCAGAAGATTCAGAGGGTGAGAAAGTCTTCAATGGGTTGGCGGCAGTCTTCAATGGGTACAATGAAACAGCAGAATCGGATGTAGTTCACGTGTATGAACCGCCCTCAGCGCCCAAGGCTGTCAGGGGAGATGACAGAGATGGAATGAGGACAGTTCCTGCCCGAGGCTCTCATGGTCCTGCAGAAGAGACCAGACTCGAGGGGTAGCCACCTTTTCCCAAAGGATGAAGTGCCACAGCTGAGGACCCGAGGCCTGTGAGTCGGGCCCCTCCTTTTCCCGGACCCGGCCTGGGGAAGTGACTTGCCCGGGGTCGCTGGGCCGAGGGTCCAGTGTGAAGGAAGTGTCAAGCAGACTGGGAATGTCAACAAAGGTCCGAGGGCAAGGAACTGCAAAGGTGCTCCTGGGGCCTTGGGAGAAGGCTGTTTCTGGAGCCCTGAGTTCGAGACAGGCACTGTGGGCAGGGGGCGACCAGCAGGCTTGAGTCACCCAGGGGCAGGCTGCCAAGTCCAGCGGGACGCCCCACAGAGCCCTCTGGCCCGGGCCCAGCTCCGCCGCCCCTCCCCGGCCCCCGGATACACGTACCCCACCAGGCCTGGAGCCGTTTCCTGAAAGACTGAGAAAGCGCCGGGACTGGAGGGGCCGCCTGGGCCGCCAGGGCCGCCAGGGGCTGGGGCCCGGTCTCTCACGGAGGAGAGACGTGTGAGGGGAGGACGTGACCGGCAGCTCTCATTCTCAGAGGCCGGGGATTTCAGAGGAATGCAGCCAACTCCGGCTCTGAAGTTCCCACTTCAGACCCCGCCTGGCTGGAGCCAGGGCCACCTCCAGTCGCCACCCTGGAAATCGGAGAGGCACATCACAGGCCACGTCTGTGTGGGGGAACACGTCCTCCTTGTGGCTTCTGCGAGCTGGCCCACTTCCTGGTGTTCCCAAATGTACCTTCTCCTTCTGGAGGGCCCTGGGTTCACCTCTAACAGCTTCCCCCCCATCTCTGTTCTGCCCGCACACGCCATCCGCCCAGGAGAGACTTGGCTCCTGGAAACGACCTCCTAGGAATGTCACGACTCGGTCTTTGAGGTCATGAGCAGACCTGGGGGAGGAAGACGAGTTCTATACGAACCGTACCCAGTGGCTCAAGCCAGGCCGAGGCATGGACGCCTGTCCACGTCTGCTTTTTTTGGCTCGTCCGTCTGTGAGAGCCACACTCTGGACTAGTGAGGAAACTGAGGCAGGAGAGGGCTGGGATTTGCCCAGGGCCCTCCAGTAAGATAGAGGCCAAGCGGGGTCTAGGTCTCCTTAGACCGCTGCTCTTCCAAACCGTGTTTGCCATTTTCACTTTCCATTTTGTTCTTTTCTCATCTTCTCCCTTCTGAAGATGAAAGGCAAGTTCTGGACAAGCTGGCAGGGCCCTTAGAGACCCAGAGAGGAGAGGAGAGGAGAGGAGAGGAGAGGAGAGGAGAGGAGAGGAGAGGAGAGGAGAGGAGAGGAGAGGAGAGGAGAGGAGAGGAGAGGAGATGTGTTGCCAAGGCAGGTCCCCTGCCCACTCCCCCCACTGTGATGGGGGGAAATTGCACCCCCCTGCTCAGCCTGGCCCTGGGGGTCTCCCCATCTTCATGTAAAGCGTCCAGCTCACCTAAGGATAAACAGCATCCCTCCGGGCCTCCCTGCAGCCTGTTGCTGCCTCAATTGTATCTTCTGTTCTAGCTTTGTCTTCTTTAGAGCTTCTCTCCTAAGAGGTTTCTCTGGGTCCCGCTGATCCTGCTTGTGTCACATCCATTTTCCCAGATTTCCTGGAATCTTCTCTCCCTAGCACCTTTTCCAGTCACCCTTCTCTGGGCACTTGGCTTTTGCTAGCTGGTTCCTTCGCTTCATTTCACTGGTCCTTTCCTCTCTCTCTAGCAAAAACTTAGACAATTTTGTCCACTCAGCATTCAAGAAATGTTTATTAAGGGTCTGTTGTGTGTCAGGTGCTAGGCTGGGCCCTGGGCTCTGGGCTCCGTGGGATTCAGCAGGGAACAAAACAGACTAAGCAGCTTGCTTTCATGGAGCTTACGTTCTAATGAGAGGGGGACAGTGAACATCAAGACAATAGATCCAATAGATCAATAATTTTTTAATTTCTTTAATGTTTTATTTTTTTTTTTATTTATTTTTTTTTTAATTTTTTTTTTCAACGTTTATTTATTTTTGGGACAGAGAGAGACAGAGCATGAACGGGGGAGGGGCAGAGAGAGGGAGACACAGAATCGGAAACAGGCTCCAGGCTCTGAGCCATCAGCCCAGAGCCCGACGCGGGGCTCGAACTCACGGACCGCGAGATCGTGACCTGGCTGAAGTCGGACGCTTAACCGACTGCGCCACCCAGGCGCCCCAATGTTTTATTTATTTTTGAGACAGAGACAGAGCATGAGCAGGGGAGGGGGCAGAGAGAGAGGGAGACATAGAATCCAAAGCAGGCTCCAGGCTCTGAGCTGTCAGCACAGAGCCCGACGCGGGGCTTGAATTCAAAAACTGCGAGATCATGACCTGAGCCGAAGTCAGACGAGACCGTGGAGGAAATGGAACGGTGTATCGGGGGTGCAGTTTTAAATAGAGCAATTGGGAAAGGGCTCATTGAGGTGACCTTTGGACAGACGTGAAGGAGTGAACCATGCAGCACTAGGCAAAGTGAAACAGCAGTGCAAAGGCCCTGAAGTAGGAGGAGGCCTTCCCCATGGAGGAACAGCAAGGAGGCCAGGGGGTGGGAATTATGGGAGGTAAGCAGGTCAGAGCCATGGCAGGACCTACCTTGTATGGGGATCTGTAGGCTGTCATGAAGATGGCATATCTACTCTGAGCAGGATGGAATGCCTCAGAAGGTTTTGAGCAGGGAAGGCAAGATCTGACTTAGGTCTTAGCAGGATCGTCTGGGCTGCTGGGTTGAGAGTAGTCAGAAAAAGGTGGGGTCGACTCAGTTAAACCAGCTTGAAGGCTTTAGGGAGGGTCTAAATGAGCATTGATGGAGAGCCAATCAGGGTAGAGAGACAGAGTAGAGTCTGGATGGACTGTGAAGGAAGAGCTAACGGGATTCACTGAAGGATGGGATGTAGGTACGAGGAAGAATGTTTGAGTTAAGGGTGATCCGAGGCTTGGAGCCTGGACAACAAGAAGAGGGGCTCCCACTCCCTGAGAAGGAAGGACGATGGGAGGAGTCAGTGTGGAGGGTAGAACCAGGAGCACGCTACTGGAGACCTCACGTTTCGAAATCCACAATCCACAGAAGATGGACACGTCCAGTGTCCAGAGGGGTGATCTGGACAGAAATAAGCCTCCAAGAGCCATTAGGTGGCATAAAACCACCAGACTGAATGAGATCTCCAAAGGAACGTGGGTAGATGCTAAAAAGGCCACCTGCTTTAGAGCAGAACCTGTGTTTGCCTTTGTCCACCAGTCATAAGCCGACTGGTGCCCTAGCCACCTGCATGGGACCAAAGGCAAACTGGAGGAGACAGGCTGCAACCCTGCCCCACACACCCCCCTCCCCCCTGTCCGGATCATCTCCCGGGCTGGCATAGGGCAGGGCACAACAGGAGGCAATTCATTATGCTTGTAAATGAGAAGTCCTCTGCTAGAGAGAAACCAGGAGGCGCGGGCTGTAGCCCCATCACCTCTAAACCTCTTGACATTTCATGGGAAAATGGTGTCATTTTATCATTTCATTCCTTGGTGAGGCTTAAATTTCAGCTTCCGGAAAACTGACAGAGAGGCTGGGATGGGCGCCTAGGGCTATCTTTGCTCCGTGTGGCTTTATATAACTCAGACCTTTTCCCCACAGCCATTTGTAACTCTGGCTTCTGTGGGTGGTGCCAATACTATTAAGTATTTAGCGCCCACTATATTTTGTGCTCGGTATTTCTGACAAAATGTTTCCTGCCTCCATGGCGATCTCTCAGTAAACAGAATACGCTGGAGGAGGATGGCCTGGTGTGTGGCCACGGGCTCCAGCAGGCTGCTCGCGAACCCCTCCTCCCCTTTTCCTTTTTAATAATTATCCTGCTGATGTACCTCTTCCATCTACTTCTCCCTAAAAATCCCTCCCAAGCTCTCCTTTTAGGTCACAGGATAAATGCCCCGGCAGGAATAATGGAGTTCAAAATGTCCGCCCACCGCAGCGTTACTAGATTTGAGTGCCATTGGGTCCCGTCATTTCCCCGGGAAAATAGGGAAGGGCTTTTAGGGACAGCCTGATTCCCAGAAGGCTGATCCCCAGACCACAGAGACTATGCCGCTTAGCCCAGCCTTGCAAATAAGCAGTCCTGGAAGGTCTCCCAGCCAACCATGCCTACACAGCCCCGCCAGTGGGACACCGGAAATTGAGACAAATGGAGTTGGGGCTGCCGTTCTGCCTCTATTAACTTCTCTTCTGCTCTACGGAAGGTTTCATCCCCATCACCAGATGGAGGGGGTGGTACCCACACCACTAGGGATCCTTTGGGCCTGTCGACTGGCTCCCCACAGGAGTGCCATGGGGTGCTCTATCCCATTTACCCTGCCCTGCCATCTTTCTGCTCCCCACCCCTTCCTCCTAGAGATCGATAGGCAATACCTCTTGTATTTTTAAGTTTTTTTTTAATATTTTATTTATTTTTGAGAAAGAGAGGACAAGCTGGGAAGGAACAGAGAGGGCGGGGGACAGAGGATCCGAAGCAGGCTCTGCACCAACAGCGGCGAGCCTGATGCGGGATTCGAACTCCTGAACCGTGAGACCGTGAGCTGAGCCGAAGTCGGATACTCAACTGACTAAGCCACCCAGGCACCCCCGCCTCTTGTATTTTTTGCTGCTCCTTCAGTAGACTCATTCTTCCCAGCCAGGCCCAAAGCTGAAAGCAAGTTTGAGCTCTTGAACACTCTTAAGTCACGTCAGGCGAGGAATCGGCAGCATTCTAGCACAGCGGTGATGGAAAGATGGAGTGAGCAGGAGAGCCAGGTCTAAGAGACTCATGAGCTAAGTCTCTTAGCTAAGCTCCTCCCAGCAAACCAGGCTCCCCCGCAGGCCCCCCAAGGTGGGTGGGGGGCCTTACGCCAAGAGGGGGTAGGTTTTGGCCGATGGTCCCAGCGATGGGAGCTCCAGCTGAGCGAGGGGGTTGACCTTTCGGTAGCCAACTGCGTGGGGTAGTAAGTGGAGAGAAAACTTGGAAGTAGAGGGAAGTTTGGGGACATTCCTCCCAGAATAGCTTTAAAAATAGGACAGCTTTACAAGCCACGTACGATGATTGAAAGCAGGTGGGATTGGAGCAGATGCCCTCTGGAGATGCCTGTCAGACCCGGAGATTGTCGAACTCTGTAGGTTTTCCTGATTGTTCAGCAAATCTCAGAATGCTGCTTAGGACATTCCTTCCCCCAGGCCCATTGCGCATACTGCCTTGGCGTCAGTGTGTGGCAGAGAAAGCCCATGAACATCTGGGAGGGAAGGAGGGAGGGAAGGAGGGATGGTACACAGATGGATGGAGTGTTGCAGACTCCAGATTAGCGGGCTGGGGTTCTACACGGGCTCCATGACAAAGCGCAGAAATCACAAGCAGGCAGTCTTGTCTTCACTTCCTGTGTTGGCTTTATCTAATGTTACTTTCATATTAGGACAAGGCCGTGTTTTGGACGCAGGTGGCATTATCTTGGCCAGGGATTTTGATCCTCAGCTGTCACGATTACCTTCTCCTCGAAAGATTGTGTGACCTGTCGGTGGGCTTTAGCTTCTCCCCCAGCCTCTCCCCATCTCTCCACGGTCGTCGGCTCCCATACAGACAGCTTCCTGAGGGTATGATGACCCTAGTCAGGGCTGTTCTAAGGGAGTCCCCAAATTCAAGGAAGTCTACAGTGAATTCTTCCATCTAATGAAAATGCTTGTCGAGGGGCAAAAGAAAAAACAAAAATCACATCTTAGTTTTATTTATTTAAACCTCTTAAAATGGCTTGTAAAGAAAGAGGGGTCTGTAGTCTCCGGACTCTTTCAGATAGGCGGGTCCTACTTTTCCCCGGGAGCTCACACACCTGGAAGGTATGACCAGACGTCCTTCCTCTGAGTCCCCAAAATGGGGTTTGGCACTGGGGTATACACCTCTTCTTTTTGGTCACTCGCTTAATGATTCAGAAACCCTGTCTCTTTGTGAAAGAGTTGAAGGTTTATGGATAATGGGATTTTCCTCCCCAGAAAGACGGAGTCCTAGCCGTCTCTGCCTTGAGCTGTTAGTCACCCACAGTGCTAAGGCAGGTGCTGTCTTTCAGGCACGAGCAGTCACGAGACCTGTATGCTTAGGGCAGAGGGGGAACACCCCCCTTCCGCCAGCCCCAAGAGACCAATTTTTAAAATGGCAAACATTTTCACTGTTCTGCTTTTTTTTTTATTATTTAAGTTTTTATTTAAGTTTTTTAAATTCAGTGAGGGTCTCTGCACAGAAAGAGGGGACTAGCTGGAGTTGGTTAGAGCAGAAAGCAGCTTATCAACATGGACAGTATTAAAAGGAAGAGACCAGGGGGCGCCTGGGTGGCTCATTCGGCTGAGCGTCCGACTTCGGCTCAGGTCATGATCTCCGGTTTGTGAGTTCGAGCCCCTCTGAGTTCGAGCCTGTGAGTTCGGGCTCTGTGCTGACAGCTCAGAGCTGGGAGCCTGCTTCGGATTCTATGTCTCCCTCTCTGTCTCTGCCCCTCCCCTACTCACGCTCTGTCTCTCCCTCTCTCAAAAATAAACATTAAAAAAATTTTTTATAATAAATACAAATAAATAAAAGGAAGAGACCATCTTAACTTCCGTAGATGCCCCCCACACTCTGAACCACACACTGCACCTGCAGCCTCCCCAAAGCTGACTAGGAGAGAAGGATTTGGAACAGGCTTGCCTCTTTTTTTTTTTTTTTTAATGTTTATTTATTCTCGAGAGAGAGAGAATATGCGCTCAAGTAAGGGAAGGGGCAGAGAGAGAGAGGGGGACAGAGGATCCAAAGCAGACTCCACGGTGACAACCGAGAGCCCGATGTGGGGCTCGTACTCACAAACTGAGATATCATGACCTGCGCCGAAGTGGGAGGCTCAACCGACTGAGCCACCCAGGAGCCCCCAGGCTTGCCTCTTTTATGTGCTTGTGGCTTCTGAAATATTTGTGAGCACGCTCCTCCCTTACACTCCTCAAACGGGAATGGTTCCCCCCCATCCCACTGCTTAAGTCTGTGTCGGAAACCTGCAGTGTCCTTTGGGCCATCCCGAACACGGCTCGAGCCTTTTCTCTGACGGCCGGAGTCAGACGTGCCCAGCCCAGGGCCAAAAAGCCGTGTCAGCAGACTCTGCACCAACAGCCTTCCCTGCCCGAGTCCGCAGTACCCTTATCAAAGTCCCCCGTGGACTACCAAGGCCTCCTGTGATGGGCCACCCCGATGATTTCCCGTAGTGCTGCCCCTTGAGGAGTATCTGAACTACCCTTAATTTTCCTCTCTTCAAACCCCACCTGTCTTGAGTCCTGTTTTTCATATAAAGGGGAAGTTTCTGATCAGCTAAATTGTGCCAACATGATTTGTAGTTGATATTTTACCTGTGGTTTGACCGGGGGGGGGGGGGGGGTGGGGGGGGGCGTGTTCTGGAGAAACAGTGCCTTCTCCTAAAGGTGTGGTGCTAATGGGGCGACGTCAGGCACTGGGGCGTGCCGCTGGGGGCGCTCTAGGGCAGGGGGGAGCCTCTGGGATAATTCCACTGAGGCCTGCAGCCAGCCTCTCCCCTATGGGACAGAAATCAAGCGTTGGGATCTCACGGTATCTGTGAGAGGTGGTAGGGCTCCTCGTATGAACCTGTTCTCCAGATGGGGCTCAGCAAGGCCAGGAGCCCTGCCCAGACTCCCAGAGTGCCCTCTGGGCTCCCGTTGGGTGTTTGCCAAGCAAGCGGTGCCTTCCGTGCTGGGCAGAGCTGGCGGCATGGGAGGGGAGACAGACCACCCCTTCCAGGTCTTCAGTTCCTCTCACTCAGTCAGAACATCACCTGTCACCCGGGGAACACTTCCTCCGCCTGCAGCAGAGCCGGTGCCACCAAGGGGCCGGCGGGCGGGTGGGGAAGTGCCAGACGCGATGGGTACCTCCAGCTTCCTGCCCTTTCTTTCCACAGACCTGTGAGCGAGCTGACGTTATTTTTATCTGGGGACACTGGCGTGGGAGGTATTTGTCAGTATCATCCGCCGAATGCGGTTTCATTATCTGTTGTCCAAGGTACCCCCAAATAAGTCGTGCTAAGTGTGGTAAGCTGTTCACATTTAAAAATACAGCCAGACTGATGAAAGATAATTTGCTCATGGGGCTGACATCACAACCTAAGCACAGAGCTGTTAGTTCCAGAGCCCAAGCTTTATTTTTACCCTTCTGGGCTTTTGGGTCATCACACATCAGGGCTCAAGCTTTCTTTAAAATCCTCATTCTGTGTCTGTAATCCACAAGAAGGAAAACGGCCCACAGTGTATGGACTGGACACAGGGGCAGGCTGTATATACTCATACTGGGTGTGTGCCGAGTCAGTGTGCGTTCCAGTCTGAGTCCAGCGAGGTGGCGGCCTGGTGGGCAGGTGTGTGACAGGTGCCGGCCCCAGGAGGTTTCTAAAGACAGTTTCGGGAGTGTCCCCTAATAGGCCTTGGTAGAGCCCCTCGCTGCGTTGTTCCCCAGCGTTTTTCCGGTGCCTCTGAGTCTTGCCGGGTCCTAAAAAGTTGCCCCGTGGGGTATAGGACTGTGTAGAGTTTTCACTTGAGGCAGTAGCTCTCAGCTGGGGGGTGAGTTTGCCTCCAGCATGTATTTGAAAACCGCTGGAGATAGTTTTTGTCTCCACTACTCGGGGTGCAGGTCTGGAGCCTCGATTGGCATCGAGTGAGTAGAGGACTACAGTGCGCAGGACAGCGCCCCACAGAAAGGAATAATCCAGCCCAAAATGTCTAGAATACCGAGCCAGGTCAGCAGGACCACAGGTGGGGAGGCGATCGGTGCCAGTTGGCAGCCGTTGGACATGTGGAACAATTCAGGAAGGTCTCAATTCACCTTATGCAAGGCCAGGACCTAGCTGGACGTTAAGGGGCTGATGAGCCAAGTGTGATTCCCACCCCTCAAGGCCAGCCACCCAGTTTTGTAGAGTACTTTCAGTTCTCCAGGGGATTTTGTATCGATTACGTCCCTCATTTAGTCTTCACCACCACTCGTGGGTCTGATGGGACAAGTATCATCAGCCCCATTTTGTGGATGACCAAACTGAGGCCCAGGGAGGTGAATAACTTGCCCAAGGTCACCTAGCCCCAGAGAGGCAGATCTTCTGGTCTTTCTGCTAGATCATCTCTTAGTAAGGTTAACACACCCTCTTCTAATTTCAGAGCTCCTTTTTCTCTCTTGGCTCCTGTTGGACTCCATATTGATGAGGAATCATCCCTTTCTTCCTTCTAAATGTGAGCAGAAACTTGAATAAGGACAGGATGAGCTTCCCATCCTAGCATCTACCTTTCTTCTTAGGAAACTTCCCTTTACAATCCCATCTAGAATACAACCCATCCTGTATTCATGCCTTCTCTGATCTTTTGCCAAGCTCAGATCTAAGACAGAAGTTACCTACCGGTAGAGCAGGCAAGAGATCACCCCCCTCTGCCTTAACAACATCCTCTCCCTGGGACTGAGATGCCTCAGAGGCCCCCATTCATTTATTCAGTTACTCTGTAAATACTTGCTAAAAGCCTATTACCTGGCCGCTGGATGTATATTGGGGAATAAAACAATTCCGCTGCCCTAACGGTGCTTGTGGCCCCAGTAGGGGAGGCAGTCACTGGGCACATAAACCAGCAGGTGTATAATTCTCAATTGTGTTATGTGCCATGATGAAGAGCAAATGATATAGTGATGGGGCAGTAAGCAGAGTAGAGGATTTACTTAGAGAAGGCAGGAGGCCTCTGGGAGGAGAAAACAACAAGGCCAACAGTTGCAGGATGAGTATGTGGGTGAGCTCCTCAAGGGCCAGAGTGTCCCCAGTCCTGGTGAGAGAAGCTCGGCGGGGTGGGGTGGGGGCACCTTGGTATGCATGGAGACAGGATGGATTTTTCTTCTCCAACTCTTCCAGTATTTCACAGTTAACACACCCTTCAGCAGAAATATCTTGAAGGCCTCCCCTCAAGTGAAGTCATCAACAGTCTCCAAACTGCTGTTTTATACCCAGCTCTACTCTCTGCCGGTTATGTGAGGAAGGAGGAAGACACCAAAAGGCTTCCCGTCTAGCCAAGGAAATAAAGTATCACATGAGACTTGTGTTAGCCAGCACGTCAGCTCCCAGTGGGATGCTTCCCACCCCTGCGCCTCCTCTGGCTCAGTAACCTGATGTCAGTACCACCCACAGTTCCTGCTCTGCACAGATGCCATCACCCATGCCTGGCTCTAACTCCCACCACACACAGGTCAAGGAGCGGGAGGTCAGACAGGCTATCCCATCACACCTGGCATGGATATTCTTGGGGCCTAACTTGGGAAGGCCAAGGAAACAAGGGCAAGGAGGGGACAAACATCCATTGAGTATCCCCCTCGGCCAGGCAGTTTTCACTCTCATTCTGTCTAGCCCTGTTACCCTTTCCCATGTGGCAGTGTGAGGCTGTGGGAGGTCTTGGGGCTTACCCAGGTCCAAGGGCTGGATGGGAGTCCGATCATCCAGGCCACTTTGGCTTTTGAGCCCCTTGTGTGTACTCTCGACTTCGGGCAAATCCTCAACCATGTGAAACAGATCTAGCAGAGGGCCTCTGCCTGGCACCGAGGCTCTCGGAGTCTGCCCACCCGACCACCGGTCATCCACCCTGACCGGGGACTCAAGCCTCCTCGGAACAACATAAGGGCCCATCTAGTCTGTGGCCTGGAGTTCACGGCTCATCAAGAGGGCCTGAGTGCTTCCTTCAGGGACACCCCCACCCCCGCAGCACTGAGCACAGAGCAGACATCAAGCCGGCGTGGTTCCAAACGCAACGGCACGTTGCAATAGAGGGACGCGTTCAGACAGAGCCTGATGCAAACAGCTTCCATCCACCTCTTTGCAGAAAATAGCAAGCATGACCGTCCCTTCCACATCCATATCCCCATATGGTCTTTATAATCGGGGCAGGAGCCAGGATCCCCATTTCACGAGTGCAAATTGTGGCCTTCCGTGAGCCCTCTGCACCTTGTGTCCTCCTCCATTCCAGCTCCCCTCCAGGAACCCCAGCCCTAGTCGTAGTTGCTTCACTGTTGTCCAATAAACACTTCGGGATGCAGCTTGATAAAAGATGTGTGCACCCCATCCCAGCTTCCCTGAGGGATAATGCCCCATAAATGTTAGTGTGACTTTTGAAGACTTCGTCTGTGGCAAAGTTCAAAGTCGAGGGTGGATTTGGGCTTCAGGCTGAGTCATTCTGGAATCCCCATTAAAGGCCAAATCTTTGCGTGAGCATTTCAAGGGGTTTTCTCAAATTCTATAAATAGTTTAATAACGCCTGTGTAATTATCTATTTTTATCGCCAGGCTTCCAGACAGTTTCAGAAGTGATGGGGCTGCTCCCTGAAAGTAGGATTTCATGTCTTCAGTTTCATTACCGCTTCCAGAGCACAGCCTGCGGGCCTGGCCCCGAGCAATGGGATCCCAGACAGCACTTCTGCCTGCCAGAGGTGACCCGACTTTTGTGGGAGCATCTGGTCCAGGCAGAAACTCTAGGACCGGACCCTGGAAATCCCCGAAAGCTGGAAAAGCTGGGTTCTAGCCCCAGCTCCCACTTTCCTCACACAGAAAACCCCAGCCAGGGTACTTGTCTCCTGTATGCCTTGTTCCTAAAATCGTGTCATGTGGGCATCATAACTCTTTTTTAGCGGGGAGGGTTCTCACCTTTTCCCTAGGGTTTTCACATCCATTTCATCACTCTGTCATCCTCCTGACCCAGTGCAGGTCGTTTAGTCTCTTTCCACTCTATGCCTGATGGGGAATCAGGCACAGACAGTGATTGCCCCAGTAACCGCACAGCAACTTGCCCAAATAGACTTGTGGCGTTTTTATTTTGCAGACTTGTGGCCTTTTATTTGCTCCCGGAGCTGAGGCCATAGCGTGCACGCCCCCTCCCTCCCCACAGAGAGCTCTGCATGATGGGTAAGACCTCCCTAAGCCGGGGCAGACCCTGGTGACCCTATGTGCCTCCAAGGCCACGGCCACTCTCTGGGCAGGGTGGCAGCCAGGCAGAGAGGAATGTCAATTCTGCAGAGCTGAGGGCTGGGCCCTCTCATCTGGGGGCACCCGCAGGGAAAGGCAGGGCAGAGGCAGGCAGCTGCCCTGTCCACAGGTGAGCCTTTTTGGACAGGACGCCTCTGGGGAAGGAAGAGCACCAGAAGCCAAATCAGGGACCTGGGTTCCAGCCCAACGAGCCTCAGAAGTGTGAGATGCTGTGTGAAGTAACACTTGTAGAAGTGGTCTGAAAAGAAAAGTGCCACGTGAATGGATGGTGGGCCTCTGACCCCCAAATCAGGCTGGCAGCCAGGGTACCTCCCACGTGGTCTACTGGCTGGTTACTGAGGGCTGCCCCGGGAGACTTCGGTGCTCCGGTTCACCTGTACCTTGCAAATTGTACCTGTGAGTGTCTTCCGAGGCTCCATGAGTCCTATGACACTCTGCTCGCCCCCACCGGTACTCCTGTCTGTCAAACAGTCCAGCCCTCTCTTCCTCCTCAGGCCGAAAGCAAAACTTCCAGCCTCTTCTGAGGGCTTTTCAAGGCCACAGCCACAGCAGGTGCTGGCTCCCCCTCGCCTGATAATGAGGCTTCACGCCTGCCTAAGTGTGAGACAGAATTCCCACTGAATCAGCCCGACTTCTCAGCTTCTCCCCACTGCACCCCAGTGCTGCTACTGCTCCCACCCCCCCTCATACAGATCAGCAGAGCTGAGCCAACCTGACCTGATTTCGCCAAGCCAGAGATATTCTAGGTGCTCGCACCCTGGGAGGCTTGGAAAATGTCTCCAGAAGGTTCTAGATTCAACTGGAAGTGGCTGATGGCTGTTCCCAGCCACAGTGCCGTCCATGAACCATCAGTGATGGAGAGTGTCTCCGGTGATTTTTTTTTTTTTATTAGTAATAATTGGAGGGCTGGGATTGGGGGAACGATTTTCATTTCCACTGATTCAAGCAGATTCAAGATCATCCAATAATGTTATTCTCTCTTCATCCTTTTGAGTGGGACTCAAAGGGCTATAGTACCCACCAACAGGCAGGGCATTTGACATGATGCTCAGGAGAGTTTCAGGCATGTGCGAAAGCCACAGTGATGGTCCCAGACCCAGATCTGTGTTTGCAGTGGGGAGCTGTTTCCTCTATCTGTGGTCTGGGGACCAGTCGTAGCGCCCCAGCTGCCCAGCTACGAAATTGGCAACATGGGTCTGGCAGATCAGGGAGCCCCATGTCCATGTCCGCAGTGATTGGGCTGAGGGATGGTCATGTGACAAGCAGGGCCAATCAGAATCTGTCCCTGAGATTTGTGGTTTGGACAGTAGGACACAGGGAGGTCTGTCTTCCTTCCGCTCACAAGCCATTATGATAGAGATTGGGAGCTACTGACCGCCATCTCTGCCCTTCGCCGTCGCAAAGGGAGACCCTGGCAGGAGAGAAGGTGGTTAATATGCACAAAACCAAGACAGGCAGAGGCAAGAGCGGGAGGGCCAGCTCTGGCATCATTGCGTGAGTCCCGTGGATCGGCTGTGTCCTTGGACCCCACCCCTCCCGTTAGCCAGTTGAGGCCGTGTGCAGGTTTGGGAGGGTTTCTGTCACTCCCAGCTGAGATCACTACCCAACAGTGCACAGCAGAGTGAAGCAGTGGAGAGTGAGAGTGACCAGGGCTTTGGCATCATGTGGGTGGGTGTCTGGTCCGCGGGCCAGGCAAGTCAGGGATACTCAGTGAGAAGTCCCGCCTGGAGTGGGAAAGGACATGCCCAGAGCCAAGGAGCAGTGCAGGGCCCAGCAGATATCAGAACTCCAGGCAAGCAACCAGTCGTGGGGGGAAAGGCTGCAGCTCTGTGCTCACACTGGCCTCCGGGCCACCTTCTCCCTCCAGACAAGATGGGGAGCCACAGCAGACTCAGGCCCGAGCCTGAGTGACCTATGGGTCAGAGTCTCACTGTTGCAGAGCTGAGGTACTACTGAGTGAATCCCCAGTGCCAGGCCTCAGCGCCTAACAAGACCGAGTCAAGACTAGCAGCCGTGGCCACAGTGTGGCCGTGATGGCCAGCTGTGGGTGCAGCCTGGTGAGCATGCCTCTCGGCCAGGGCTGCACCCACAGCCTGCCAGAAGGATGGGGGGCAGCCAGGTCCGGGGCCAGCTTTGGTGGACAGAATGACTCAGGATGCGATGACCAAGAGGTCTCTCCGCCACTTGTTAAACACCTACTGTGCGCCAGATACACCGCACGCGTCACTCTTTGAAGCCAAGAAGGTCTCTCTGACCCAGTCGGAGGGACGCCAAGCCCTGGGTGATCCTTCCATGATGCTGCCCCAAGTGGGTGTGTGAGAGGCAGGGTGTGTGGGCTGCCGGAGGAAGCCTGGCCAAGACAAAGAGGCCTACCAGATAGCCCTTCCTCCCTTCTCCTCCCCTGACCCTGGCGCTGTGCTGGAGGCATGCCCACCCAGCCTCAGCCCATTCTCCTTACCGACCCGGCCCGGCCATGTGCCCTGATGCCTGGCCCCCAGTGCCATTCCGTCCTGCCCGGAGCCCAGGGATCCACTGTTCAATCACAGAAGGTGGGCCTGTTTTTACAGCCATCACTTCTTCTGGTACGAAGCCACTGAAACCAACCTGAGGTGGCTTAATTTCCCTGAATCCCTTTTCATAAGGTTGCAGAGGGGTCTCGTGGAGCCCGGAGGCCCCAGCCCAGAAAAGGACAGGAAATGGCACATCCAGGATTCTCTGTCTCAGGCCACGGGAGATTGACCTAGCTAGGCTCTAGTTTCCTCTCCGGACCAGCTCTGGGCTTGGGAATTCCCCTGCCTCTGGGGGGACTGCTACTTTAGAGAGGGAGTCGGCAGCAGGGGCGCCTCCCTGAGTGGCTGACACTGAAGCAGAAGCCTGAAGGAAGTGACAGCCTGCACCGAATAAAAATAGAGCACCTCCTAGTCGAAAATGACTTTTCGTCTTTCCAATATAAAGAATTCCATCAAATACTCTCTTTGAGCCCTCCAGCCAGTGGCCGAGGAGAAGGGCTGAGACCCACTCACTGCCGCTGGCTGTCACCAGCTCCTCAATGCCTGTCCCTCCCACGTCTCATCCCAGCCTCTCCAGGAAAAAGAAACTTCCTGCCAGAAGTAAATAAGAGTGCACTTTCTCCTCCCCGCTGGGGAGATGGCAGCCCCAGCCACCTCTCTGCCCAGAAACAAACCGGAGTCACTGGGGGTGGAGAGTATGCATGGGCACATTTCCCCGGGTCGTTTGTTTTCAAAGAAGGAGAAGGGAATGATGGTGAGTTTGCAGGGAGCGGTGGGGCCGCCCGTGGACTTCAGGAAGTGTCCGAATACACTGTGATCCTTATGCCTTACCCCTCCCCTCGCTCAGGACGGCATCTCCCCAGTGCCGTGGCTGCGTGGGGGCAGGGGTGTCTCCCCCCTGTGCCTGTACGCAGCTGTTTTTGGCTTGACCACAGGACTCTATCATGCCAGAGTTCATGTGGTTATCCAGAGCGGGGAAGAATTTCCCAGAATGCCTTGAGAAACCTGAGACACTGAATGGCTTTCAGGGCTTATTGATGTGGCCGGTGCAGGAAATAGCAGTACGTCAATAAATAGTTTTAGGCAGGAAACAGGGCTTAAATGGTAGCCTTAAAGTTTGGGGAAAGGCACTAGGGGTTGCTGGGAGGGAGCCTGCCAGGCAGATGAGAACCTGGAGCCAAATACCAGACTTTGAAATGGCTGCCACCAATCTGAGGCCCCTTGCTGGTTCTGGATGCAAGAGGCCGATGTTGAAGGCAGAGCTGAGACCCAGGGGACGGCCGATTTCGGTTGGCAGAAAAGAGCTCCTTGTTTCAGAGGAAAAGCCGGCAGCCGACAACATGTGTGCCCAGAGAAGACACGCAGCTGGGTTTCGGTGGCCTCTGAGCTGGGCATGTTCACAACGCATTTCCCCACCCTTCCAGTGAGAGTCAACGCTAGCTTGTAGAACGCTCCAGGAGTTCCGCTGTCCTCGTCAAAAAAAAATCAAGGGAAAGGGTCACAACCTGCCAATTTCTTCCTAAGGAGCTGCTTTTCTGATTATAAAACAAAACGTTCACAGAAAAATAGAAACATTCAGGAAGTAATAAAAAGTAAAAAACAAAGGTCATCCATAAATCCACTATTGAGAAACAACGACTGTTACACCTTGGATATTTCTCATCTTTTTCCTTTCAAAGAAAATTTCACGGGGGCGCCTGGGTGGCTCAGTCAGTTGAGCATCTGACGCTTGATTTCGGCTCAGGTCATGATCTTCACGGTTCGTGGGTTCGAGCCCAGCATCGGGCTCCACGCTGACGGCACTGAGCCGGCTCTCTCTTCCTCTCTCTCTCTCTGCCCGTCCCCTACTCACACTCTCTCTCTTTCTCCCTCTCTCAAAATAAATAAAAATGTTTTTAAAAAATTTGTGGATGCGATTACATGCAATTACATGCAATTATGCTTTCGGTTTTTTCACTTAACGTGATATAGCCATTTTCCCATGGTGTTATAAACTTCTCATAAACATAATTTTTAATGGGTGCAAGGATTATCGCTTACTTAATCATTCTCCTATTGTTGGATACTTAGGTTGTTGAATTTTTGTCTTGTTAAGCTTATTTTTCCTGTTACTATTAATACTGCCTTATGATAATTATCCCCAAGTGCAATCACTAAATCAAACAATAAGAACACTTTGAAGGCTTATTTTAAGATCTTTTTAGGAACGTATAACCAATTTACATGGCACGCATATGAATGTCTATCTCACCGCATCCTCACCAGCACTGACAATGACCGGTTTTTAATTTATTAATATAGAAGGTAGAAAAAAATGGTACTTTCATTAATTTGATTGCTACTGAGACTTAATTAATCTGTTTCTATTTATTTATCAGCAATTTATGTTTTCATATGTGAATTATCCTTTAATGGCCTTTTCCCATTCGTCCATGAGGGATTTAGTACTTGTGTTACCAATTTGATCAAGGTGTTTATAGACTGACTGTTGCCCTGTGTCACATTTATTACAGACTTTTTTCCCAGACTATTAATTGCCTTCTAAGTGTGTTTGTAATATTTTGATGCATTCCTTTGTTGTGTTAATGTGGAAAGCCCTTCTCCATCCAGAAATTTTATTCTCGATCTAATTTTCTTCAAATTCATGTGGTTTGTCTCTCTTTTTTTTTTTTTTTTTTTTTTTCCTTGAAGGTTTACCTCTTTATTCCATCTGGTATTCATTTTAGGGCCCAGTGTGAAGGGAGACTCTAAAGTATTATCCCCCCCAACTCCCAACAGTACAGCTGTACCTGTACTGTTGCCTGAGTGACTAATGCTCCCTTTGCCACTGATTTGTGGTCCTCTGGGGACCATGTGATAAATCCTTATGGATACCAAATCTGTTTCTAGGCTATGTGATCTAACTATCCATTCTTACTTATGTCAGTTCCACACCCTTTCGAATTAAAGCTTTAGGATAGGTGAAAAACCGTATGACTCTTTGCAATTTTGATTGTCCTGATTTTAGCTTTTCTCCTGTACTCTTTCAAATTACTATTAGGATTATTTTTTTAAACCCTTTTCCCTCCAAAGAGTTCCCATTGGAATATGGAGTACAAACCGAAGTTACGCTTGTGAATTATTTCACAGGGAATCACCATCTTTATAATGCTGTCTACCCATTAAGGAATATTGTGTGTTTCTTCATTTGTGGAAGACTGTCCGGAATCTCTCAGTTTGGTTTTGCAATTTTCTTCATAGAAATTTTGCACATTTCTAAATAATGTTAGTTAAGTATTTTTGTTGCTTTAAAAAAGGAGCTTTTGTGCACTAAAATATCTCACTGGTTAATCTTATTTTAAAAAGCTGTTGATTTTTGTTTATTAATTTTGGGTCTAAATACTCTTATTAATTAATTAGTGGCTAAACTGTCTTCTTAATTCGAATCTTTATTAGAGGGTTCTCCTGGGTTTTTCATACGCATAACCACATCAAATCATTTTATCTCCTTCCAAGGGTCATGGACGTTGCTGCAATTTTTTAATTAGGCCTATTGATGTAATATATTATGTTGATAGATTTCCTAATACTAAATCGTCCTTGCCTTTCCGGCATAAAATCTACTTGGTTATAACGATCTATTTACTAGCATTTCATTTAGGACTTTCACATCAACTCACATCGGAGAGATAAGCCCATAGACTTGCTTGCTTGTAATATACTATCATGAGATTTGGGTAATAGGAAACTGGAAAAACTTATCTTTTTATGTTCTAGAGCAGTCAACATAGCAGAGCAGCTATCTAATTTTTTGAAAATTTGAATCAACTTACCTATAAAAATCATAAGTTTAGAGACCTCCAAATTCAGAACTTTTCATTTTGTTTCATGATTTTTTATCTTTTCTGATCTTTGTATTGATTTTTTTTAAGTGAAGTGTGGTTATATTAATTTTTTTTAACATCGCCTGTTTTATCATTTTCCCCCAAATCATCAACACAGCGTTGTAAATAGCTTTTATTACATTTTTATCTACTATATATCTTTTTTAATATTTTGATTGTATTTCTGCTTTATTTCTGTTTCTTCTTTCTTGATTTTACATAATTTCCTTTCTCTTTTTCTAATTAATTAGTTTGGGGCTTTATCTCTATTATGTCCTTTCATATATTTCCTTAGTTACTAGAGCCTAGTTAATAAAAGCTTATTTACTTTGAGAGAGACAGAGAGAGGTGGGAGAGGAGGGGCAGAGAGAGAGAGAGAGACAGAGAGAGAGAGAATCCCAAGCAGGCTCCATGCTTCAGCACAGAGCCCAACGTGGCGTTTGATCCCATAAACCATGAGGTCATGACCTGAGCCAAAGTCAAGAGTCAGACAGCTTAACCGACTGGGCCATCCAGGAGTCTCCTCCACATGTGTGATTTCGAATTTAATAACATATTTCACCCAGTATATCCAAAATTTCAACATGTAGTTGATATTTTTTTAAATATGAGACATTTACATTCTTTGATACTAAGTCTTTAACAACTCCCCTCTATTTTACACTTACAACACATCTCAGTTTGTATGACCACATTTCAAGCACTCAGTAGTCCTATGTCACGAGTGGCTACCATACTGGACAGAATAGGTTTGGATGATGTATTTGCCTCCTCTTTTTAATAGCCCAAATAGTTAAGACTATAAACTTACCTTTCATTATAGCTTTGACCCCATCCCGCAAGTGTTTGTAACTCTCTATTTCCTAATCTATTATCATATATTTGATGATCTCTTCATTCCATCTTTCTTTAGGAGACTATTTTTAAACACCCAAGTAATTGGCTGTTCTTTTATCGCTCTTAATTCTTGGCCCAAATAGAATTTCTGTGCTTGGAAATTTGTAGTGAATCACAACTTACATGAGGCTAGTTTCCCTTTAGTCTTATTAATTACATTATTGAAACCATCTAAGTGATTGAATTTTGTCCATTAGCCGTGGAATACTAGTGGTTTCGTTTCCAAATACTGTTCTTCTTTTTTTTTCTTATGTTTCAAGAGATTTTGTTTTATATATTTGAGTCGATGCTATGTAGTATATAATCTTTCTTGTTATCTATTATGAATGTAATTATACATATATATATATATATAACCTTTTTTATTTCACTTAACTATTGTTATCTTGAAAACTACTTTGATTTTACTAGTGTTTTCATTTTATTTTTATTTTCCCACCATTATTTTTACCCATCCATTTATTTTATATATCCTGTTTTCAGTGTGGCCAATGGTTACTAGTGTTTACTTTTAATATTTGCAAAGTCATAGTTTAACTTCTATTTCTATGTTTACCGTACTTAAGGAAAACACAATAGCTTGTGAATCCTTCTGGTCTAAATTATGAAATGTGTATGCCTTACAGTCTTCTGTTCCTTTCTACCAGTATTTATCAGTCTTCAGTAATTTAATCTTAGATTATTGAATCACTACTACTATAAGATTCTTATTCAGATTTCATTTAAAGATTAAATAGCTTCTCTTTCAAGGACTGTTTCCGGCTTTTGATTCTATCTTACAACCAAAGTTATAATTACTTATTTTAACTTCATCAGTCTGTCTCCCTCGTTTCAGTTTTCACTTCTGGTCCTGCCTGCTATACTCTGATTTCCTCAAGCTGAGTCTAAATTTTGTTGGCCGGGCATGCTCTTAAGAAAGCTTTTGCATTTTTAAATTATTTTTCACTGCGGCAACAGAAAACACCACATAAGTAAAATTTACCATCTCGACCGGTTCTATGTGTGCAATTCCATCACGTTAGCTATGGTCACATTGTTGTGCAACCAGTCTCCACAACTTTTTCATCTTACGGAACTGAAACTCTAACCCATCAAGCAATTCTCCGGTCCCCTCTCTCCCCAGCCACCAGCAACCACCATTCTGTTTTCTGTTTCTGTGATTTCGACTTCTCCAGTTACCTGTGGAGGAGGAATCATACGGTATTTGTCATTTTGTGGCTTGCATATTTCAGTTAGCACAATGTCCTCCAGGTTCACCTGTGTTGTAGCACGTGTCAGAATTTCCTTCCTTATTAAGCATGTAGGTAGGACTTTGAAGAACATTTGCTTAGGTAAGATGCGTTTCTCCTGCTTTTGCTCGGCGCTCTGTGTGTTCTTTTCCCCCTCAAACAAACGAAGATGTTGCCTCGGTGTCTCTGAGTTTTAACATCAAATGCAGAAGTGTAAGGCCAACCACATTTTTGTTCCTTTGTAAGAAACCTAGGGCTGTTCCCCGCCCCCCCCACACTGCGCCCCGATCAAAGCTGTTTTTAGAATTTTTCTTTTTCTTGAAATTAAAAAAGAAAATTCTCCTGCTAAGTATCAATGGTGAGGCTCCAGAACGCCGTGCGCCCCTTCCACCCGAAGAGTGTATTCTTTGACTTCTGGTTTTCAACTCAAAGTGTTTCGCTCTGCTCTCTGCATCCCATCTATTCTGGGATCCTTTTTGAAAACCTCTGTAATTCATAGGTTAGACATCCATCCACTCAGTCTTCTCCTTTTTCATTTCCTTTTCATCCATCTTCAGCTTTCTAGTTATTTTCCAAGTTTGTCTTATGTAAGACTTTTTCTGCAGAACCCATCCCGTCCTTTGTTGCCTTCGGCTCACGTCCCCATGTTGCAACTGTGTTCCTCATTCCCATTCGGTTTCCCCCTCTGAACGCTGGCTCCCATCTTAACACTTCCTCTCTGCTTGGGGCTTTTAGCGAGTCGTGGTCCCTACTTGTGAACGCCCCTCCACCTGTCACAGAACCCATGCTATTGCCCTTCGGGACCTAAAAGCCCACCATGTTTTGTACTTGAATTTTTAACTTTATTTATTCTTGGCACCTTGTTTTCATTTTCAAAGCCATGCATTACCATTAGGCCTTGAGGGTAGCGAGCCCCTGTTCTGCGGTGCAGGCTTTTCCCATAGAGGGCAGATTGCTTTTCTCTTCCCTTACCCTTGAATGACAGAGGCTCAGTTTGGTTCGGGGGTTAGCCGTATGGATCATCCTTGGAATTCTCGGTGTCTGCTGTGGCAGCGGTCGAGTCTTCCTCTCTGTGGGTGGTTTCATGTGCACACCCCAAGTGTGATTTCCAGTATTTAGCAGGTGTTCAGATTCCTAGTGCGTTTTGCCAGCCCCAAACAGAATCCTCTCTTGGGGCCACTGATTACCAGGAGGAAACCGAGTCAAGCTGTAGTTCTTTGATCAGATGTGATCGGTTTTTTAAACTCTGGCTTCTGGTATGCACAGCCCCAAGCCTTTTCCTGACTGAGAGCGCTTTGCCTGATAGTATCGCGCCTCTAAGGACACAGGGTGACTTCGGCCCCTGAATCCCTAGTGACCAGGGCAAGAGCAGTGCTGGTAGCAGCTGCCCTGGTGCGCGGGACGGGGTGTGAAAGCAGCCACAGACTGCCTACCAGCCAGGGGCCGACGGGGAAGGGCTGAAGGCCAAGCTGCCTGCCCACCTACCCCTTGACTTTGGTCTTCTGGGAGGAGGCTAAGCTGCTCTGGGCAACAAGAGCTTCTTCATGACAGCACTTTAGTTAGTGGCGTCAACCTCCCGAGTCTGGTGAGGAGTCTGTTGGTGAACTGTTATCTTCCTTCTCAGTGCTGTCGTGGGGATTTCTTCTTCTACGTCCGCCTGCACAGGCATTTTTCTGGGAGATGGGGAAAGGATAACTCAGGCACTGATAGAGGGCCCCGACTTGACTCCCACGTCGGCACTTTATAAAGGCCGGGAGTTGTGGTTCTCAGCCACGGTTGCACAACGGAATCACCTGGAGGCTTTCACGGATTACCAGGGTCCTGGCCCCACCGTGGCCAGCGACACAAACCTCTCTGCAGCGGAGCCCAAACATCTGTAGCTTCCAGGTTCCTCCAGGTGACTCCAGCGTGCAACCAAGGCTGAGAGCCTTCAGGCCAGTATTTCGAGAGCAATGGTAGGGCGGAGGTTCTTACTCAGATTCCAATGCTAAGTGACCTCGATCTAGTCTTTGAACCTCTTTGTGCCTTAGTCTCTCCCATTCGAACATTAAAACACTAATGTCTGCCTCTGCTCTGACCACACAAGGATATAGTGGGACAAACACAGGCTAATGAGAATGAAATGACCTAAAGATTCATGACTTCTAGGACAGCAGTCCAGGGCCCTTTATAGGCCTAGGGTGGTGGGCAAAGTCATGTATTCATTCACAGGTACGTAAAACACCACCAGGCCGCCCCTCTGGGCTCCCTGCTCTCAGTGCAGGGCCCACTTCGGATCCTCTGTCCCCGTCTCTCTCTCTCTCCCTCTCTCTCTCTGCCCTTCCCCACTTGCACTCTCTCTCCCTCTCTCTCTCTCAAAAATATACAAACATTTACGGACATGTGGGTAGCTCAGTCAATTAAGCGTCCGACTTCAGCTCCGGTCACGATCTCATCGTTCGTGCGTTCGAGCCCCGCGTGGGGCTGTGTGCCGACAGCTCGGAGCCTGGAGCCTGCCTCAGACTTTATCTCCCTCTCTCTCTGCCCCTTCCCCTCTGTCTCTCCCTCTTTCTCTCTCTCTCTCTCTCTCAAAAATAAACACTGAAAACTTTTAAAATAAAAATAAAAAGGAAGAGGTAGAAAAGCTTGGTGTCCAGAGCGGGCAGATCTGGGTTCAAATCCCAGCTCTGCCATGGGCAAATTGGATAACTTCTCTAACCTCCGTTTCACCATCTATAAAATGGGGCAATAATAGGACCTACCTCATGGGATCATTGTGATGATCGAATATGAACAGTTAGGGTACTTGACTCAGTGTCTGGTGCACAGGCAATGGCTGCTGTTGCTATTGTTTGAAACACACACACGCTTTAAACTGATCAAACTGTGAAATTATAAGCTGTGACCCAGGCTCATCAGAAGCAGAAACCGGAGTGACGTCTCTTGGAGATCTTCTCACCCAGCCCGAATTTGCCAGCCAAGGAGGCTGCGGCCCCGTCTGCCCTTTTAGGCTTCTAGATGGCACTTCCGTCACGCACAAGGCGCAGACGTGAACCACGTCTTCTGTGAGATTCTGGCAGCAAGGAGAATGTGCGGCCGAAATGAGCAAGGGGGCGGGTACTGGGCGGTGGGAACGGCCTGCCGCCCATTCTACAGCGTGTGCCGTCCCGTGTCCGTTCCTCTTGGTGGCACAGTCACCCAGATCCAGAATCTTGGTATCACCTTTGAGTCTTCCTTTTCCATCAGCCCTGCAATCCATCGCTTTGTGACTCCTTATCTTGACAATGTGCCAATCCTGTATCAGACAGCTATTGCGGCTCGATAGACACCCATAGAAATCCTAATGGCACACCTTACTGTCTTGTCTTATGTGCCTCCAAGTTGGCTGGGGGTCACCTGCTCTCGTCTAGACCTGGGTGGGGCCCTGCTTCGCGGGTCTCTCATCTTCCCTTTGGGACCATCAGACTGGCCCCCGGATGGCCTTCCCATGACAATGAGAGAAGCATGGGAGAGTAAACATCAGGCCATTTAAGGCCTGGGATCAGAACCGGCGCCCTGTCACTTCTGCTTATTCTGTTGGCCAAAACAAGTCATATGGCCGAACCCAAAGACAAGGGGCAGGGGAGATATATTTCTGAATATAATCTAACCTACCACAGAGTCTCGTCTCACAAATGCCAGGGAGTTCAGGTTTCATGCAGCCTGTGCTTTTGCGGTGGTCTCCGTCTGGTCTCCATATCCATGCCATATTAACCTTGTAAGGAGCATAGATATGACCGTGGCCTTTCGTGACGCACACACCCCAAAACCTCCTCTGCCAACCATCACACAGAATGCAGCTCCTTGGCTGGTTTCAATTGTCCGTACTCTAGCCCCACCCTCTTTCTCAGGCCTGCCTCCTGTTTTGTCCTCTCTATGCCACCCATGCCGGACCCAGGCTGGGTTATACCTCCCTGTTTCCCAAACACCCATGTTACCCCCCCTACATCGTTTTTCTCCCCACCAGACGCACCCCACCCCTGTCGGAATCCTAGCTTTTTCGTGGCCTTGATTTCCAATTGGAAGTGATAACTTCTGCCTCGGAGCTCCCAAAGACCTTTCACCTAGAATGACCCCCCTGTCCCCAGTGGCTTTAATACCTTAATTCTTGTATCACAGTTATGAGTGAACATGTCATTTCCTAGTCCTTAAAACGGAGCCTGGCACACAATGGGGCGATACTATTTTTAAGGAAGATAAATGAGTGCCTCTGATCTTGCTACTTGCCCTAAGCAGGCAGGGGCTGTAGCTGTCTCTAGCCCAGTGCCAGAGCCCTGACGGGCCTCAGTCACTAATGGCTGACGTGCAGGACAGTATTCTGGTCACCCTCCCTCAGGTGGCGGGCATGCTTTGGAGGTTAACCAGAGGGGGTGGAATGGGCGAGGCGATGACTCTGGGAGAGGTGTCATCTCGCCTTCATCTCACCCCCCCACCTCGCCATTGGGGTCAGCGAGGCAAGGCTGACGGGCCCCCGATCTGGAAACTGAGGAAGAGGCGCTGTGGACGCAGGTCGGGGTGGCTCTGGAGTCCCCAGCAGTCACCCTCCAGCCACTGAAAGCATGGGGTTGACCAGTTGCCTCGGACTAGCCCTTAGCCGGTAGGCGCTACGGCTGAGCGGGTTGACCTTGGCGAGGCTGACCCGGTCTCTTGTGCCTCCGCAGAAGGACTTCACGGTGCGGGAGGAGCTGCAGCAGCAAGACGTGGAGCGCTGGCTTGGCTTCATCACCTTCCTGTGCGAGGTGTTCGGCACCATGCGCAGCAGCACGGGCGAGCCCTTCCGCGTGCTCGTCTGCCCCATCTACACCTGCCTCAGGGAGGTAAGCGACCGGCGCCGACAACGTCACCTTGGAATGTCTGTAAGCAAAACCCGGATGCCCGGGGAAAGCTACGGGGCCCGTACCACTTACCGCGCGATCAATCGCTTGGTAAAGAGAAACGTAAGTCCCCGGGCTTCTGTTTACGAAAGCCAGGCTGTAATTTACTCGGTTTGTATAAAGGGCAAGAGCCGTCCAAAGGGAAGTATTGTTAACTCAGACCTCACAATCTAGAACGCTGCCTGTAGGGAGGAGGCCTCCAGGAAGTATGAACTGAATGAGTAGTAGATCTTTGGTCTGGATTGGTTTGCCGTTGAATTATTTGCTTCTAAATTTCACCTAAAAAAAAGAAATAAACAAGAATTGCCGAGAAGCTTTTGAGAAGCAAGAGGTCAGGGGTGGCCTTGCCCTACCAGGTACCGGTCAGGGGCGGCCTGCCCTACCACTGCAGAAGGTCACCCTGGTTACGCCCGGGGGCCAGAATTGGAAGGGACAAACACAGAAGCCGGGAGCGCCTTACGGGGCCGTTGGTGTTGTCTGGTGACAGGGTGGTGGCTCAGAACCTAGCCGTGACGGTGTGGAGGGGGACTGTATTCCAGTTATGTTTTTGAGTTGGAACCGACGGGACCTGCTGACGTGAGATTTCGGGGAAAGGAGGAAGGGACGTGGGCTCCTGGTTCATCGGCCTGGTGGCACCATTTTCTGGGATGGGAAGGCCTGGAAGAAAAACACAGTGGGGATGAAAACCAGGAGTCGTCTTCTTCTGTTTGGGTGACCTCATAGTCACCAGGGAGCTGTCCCGCGGTTGCTCAGATAGAAGTGTCTGGAGATCAGGAAGCCATCGGGATCCCTGGGGACATGGACTTGAGCGTCGTGTAAAGTGACAGTGTGCACCTGGTGCTCCAGGCGGGGGACCAGATGGGGTGACCCACGGAGTGGGGGTAGATGGAGGAGTGGCCAGGAGGCGGGAAGGCCAGCCAGGAGGGCGCGGGTCAGAGGAGGCTCCAGGAGGGCTGAGAATCGTCCCACCGGGAGCTGGTGCCAACCCGTCACATGTGCTGCCCCCTCCCACTCCCAGCAGCGGCCCTGGGACCTAGGGAGGAGCAGCCTTGGGAGCGGCGGAGGGGGGTCAATCCGACCAGCCAGAGAAGCGGCCGGGGTTTAGCAACAAGGAGGTCGGGGGCCCGTGGCGTCAGTGGGGCGAGCACAGACGCCACGTGAGGCCACGCTGCGGAGTCAGTGGAGGTGAGGACGTGCGGGCGGACAAGTCTTTGGAGAAGCGTTTCTGTGAAAGGCAACAGGGAAAGAGGAACCTGTCACCTACAGGGGAGGGGTGGCGTCCAGGGACATTTTTTGTGTTTTTGAAAGGAAGAAGATAATAGAGCAGTGTAAGAGAAGGGAAGGGGTATTTGTGAATGTCTTGGAAGCATCCACTTCTAGGGAGCAGGGTGCTCGCCCCAGGCGGTGCAGATGCTGGCTAGAGCAGAGCACGCGGACCTCCCCCGGGCACCTTGGAAACCCATCAGTCTCGTAGCCAGACATACTTCTTTTTTTTTTTTTTTTTTAATTTTTTTTTCAACGTTTATTTATCTTTGGGACAGAGAGAGACAGAGCATGAATGGGGGAGGGGCAGAGAGAGAGGGAGACACAGAATCGGAAACAGGCTCCAGGCTCCGAGCCATCAGCCCAGAGCCCGACGCGGGGCTCGAACTCACGGACCGCGAGATCGTGACCTGGCTGAAGTCGGACGCTTAACCGACTGCGCCACCCAGGCGCCCCCAGACATACTTCTTAACGAACGCGCCTGGTTTCAGAGTTCTTTCTCAGAATCAGAAAACGGCCTCTTCCAACCGTGTGTCGTTCTCAAAGCGTCGCAAACTTCGAGAGGCCATAGCTTTGCATTTGCCATCCCTCGGGGGTGACTGGAAGGCGGCCCTCTTGGAAGCAGGATGGCCTCTTGGGGTCCTCCCACCCCTGCCTGAGTTGCCCTGTGCCCCTGGCAGCCCAGCTCAAGGCAGGGAGCAGCGCTGTTAGAGGGCAGTGACCTGGATTGCCCCGACACTTTCCCTCTGCGTGATCCGGGCACCTCCTGGTGTTGCCATCACCTGCTTCCCCGAGCAGCAGGAGGCAGGGCTACAGCCGAGCGCCGGCCCTGGCTGCCAGGACGCTTCTAACACCGCCTGAGGTAGCGCGAACTTTCGGGTGTGAGATCCGGAAGGTTCCAGGAGATCTGCGCAGAAACCGAGGAGCTTCCCCTAATGCACGCTTGTTGGGTACATGAAACCTTTCAGGACGGTGTCACAAACCCAAAAGTGCCTGCCACGCTCACGGTAAACTTGAAGAGTACATAGTTCATCTGTGGCTTTCACCGTTTTGTGAAAAGAGGAAACCGGAGCCCCGTGCTCCAAGCTGTCTGCTCGGGGCCCACGGTGAGGTGGTTCAAGAGCACCAGGCCGGGGCTCAAATCCTGCCTCTGCCGGTTTTCGGCCGTTCCATCTCAGGAGAGAGCTCACCTGCCCTGAGCCTTGGCTCCTGACCTGTAGAGCGGGATCATGCTGCTGGCCCTGAAGGGGTTTAGGGAGAAAGACATGGTGTGGAGTGGGTGCTAAGAGCACCAGGACAAGTAGGTCAGGGTGTGGAAGGAAATGCCCAAGGGACTTGTTCTTAGGCACGGTGGCTTTCAGAGAGCTGGGTGTCCTCCAGGCTGACTTAGGACTGGGCACATGCCCAATCTTAAAGGGACACAGAGGCTGAGAGCCCTGCCCAGAGGGACACAGAACCAGTCAATGCCAGGGCTGGCCTGGAGCTTCTCACCGACCAATCTAGGGCTCTTTCCAATAAATAGAGAACTTAGCTTCCCTAAAACAGGGCCTTAAGAAAAGATGGGGGCATGAAGGGGGGCCCTGTGCCTTTGCCAGCTCCCTGGAGATAGACACTTGAATTCGCAGAATCTGTTGCTGCCCCCCCTACCTTATCTATCACACACACACACTCATACCTAGGCCTGACTGACATTCCCAAAGCAGGTTGGGCCAGCTCTAAGAAGTTTCTAGAAGCCAAAGCCACTGCTGCTGCCTCTCTCTCCGTGGAAGAGCTTAGGGTATTCCCCTGAGGCCATGCAGATGGCCGACCCCAAATCTACTGGGCCCACCCCTACCCTGGGTCCTCCCAATTCCCAGAACCACCCCAGGCCCACATTGCCGGCTGCCCCCTAGACACATCCAGGTCATGCCTCAAGCCCCTCCAACAAGATGTGGCCAGAGCTCTTCCCCAAGGCCTTCCTGCACAGTCCAGGTCCTGGTGTGGGCCCAGACCCTTACTTCCTGCCCCCTCGCAGCCAGGCAGCAGCCCCAGAACTCACCCAGTTGCCTTTTCTTACAGTCATGGGCCACCCATTGTATCCCCTGCTTCTGCACACCTCCATGGCTTCTCCTCCTCCCCTTTCCTCTAGCTCCTGAATAAAACACAGACCCATGGGCCATCTTGGTGTGAAAAGTCTCATTTAGCACAAACCTAAGAGGAAGAAAATCATCACAGCCCTACCACAACCTTGGGATCCTCAGCTCACAGAGGCCACCTTCGCTGGACCCGGGGCTCACTGACCCCCATGCCCCTTTAAGATTGAGTGTGCGCTTGGCCCCAAAGCCCCTTCAGACTGGAGGCCACCGAGGGCTCTGAGAGGCACCCTGCCCTGGAGGGAGTCCCTGGGCCTTTCCTTGCACACTCTGACCTAGTTGAATTAACTGTTCTCTCAGTTACTCAAGCTTCAGACCTTGGACTCCATCCCTGGAGTCTCTCTCTTCGTGGCCATAACACCTTTTCCCAGGCCCAGCCCAAGTCCCCTCTTCTGGGAAGTCCCCACCCCCACCCCCAGCAGAGCACAGGGACAGCTCCCAAGAACGAGGCATTGCACTCCATTCTTGAGGCTCCAGCCTTTCCGTGGTGCCTTAGTTAGTATTTTAGTATTGGGTAATTTAGTATTTAATTTATTTAGCAATTTAGTATTTAGTCATGATAACAGCACAGTGAAAGGCATTGGTCCCAAGCACATGATGCATTCTTTTCTCTTTTAACTCTGAAGATTATCATCCCCGGTTGCTAGAGAACAGAGAGGTCAGGCAGCTTGCTCCGGGCCCCACAGCAGAGTC
The DNA here is from genome assembly GCF_007474595.2 of Lynx canadensis. Lineage (NCBI taxonomy): Eukaryota > Metazoa > Chordata > Mammalia > Carnivora > Felidae > Lynx > Lynx canadensis. The sequence continues at coordinate 25,796,374 of NC_044314.2, read as the reverse complement.
TGCTTCGGAATCTAGGTCTGACTGCTGGAGTCTCTCTCTGCTCTTGACATTCTGCTCCTGCCTCATGAAGCACCTTTCTCTCTCCTCGGTCCCTAGCCCAGCGCCTGCTACACAGCGGAAGCCAAATAGGCCATCGTGGAATTGATTCCGCTTTTGCCATAAATAACATGCGCCGATCAGATCTCTCTTTGAGGGATGGAGAAGAATCATGTTCAGTGAGCACTTTTCATTGTCTAAGCGCAAATGGCTGTGCCAAGGTGGTTTTCAAAGTGATTGAAGGGTATAATTGGTGCCTGGAAGGTGCAGGAACCTCCTTGCCCTCCCGTTTACTGCTCACGTTTGCTTCGTGAGCTCTTTCTTTCTTTGTTTTTTAACATTTTTTTTTAAGTAATCTCTACACCCAGCGTGGGGCTCACACTTAAAACCCCAAGATCAAGAGTCACATGCTCTACCGACTGAGCCGGCCAGGTGCCCCTCTTTTTTAAATGTTTTTAATGTTAATGAAATGTTATTGTCATAAGAACACTTAATATGTAGCCTACCCTCTGAACAGATTCTTAAGTATACATTACAGTTATTGTTAACCTCTAGGTACAATGCCATGCAGCAGATCTCTAGAATCTATCCGTCTGGCATAACAGAAATTTTGTGCGTGGCGATTAGCAGCTCACACTCCCTTCTGCTCCCAGCCTCTGGCTTCCACCATTCTGTTCTTTGCTTCTACAAGTTTGACTATGTTAAATACCCTGTGCAAGTAGAAATATGCAGTATTTGTCCTTCTGTGACTGGCTTGTTTCACTTAGCATAATGTCTTCCGGGTTCATCCAGGCTGTCCCATACTGCCGAATTTCCTTCTTTTATAAAGTGGAATAGTACAGTGGACTCTTGAACAACGTGGGTTTGGACCCTGGGGGTCCACTTACACCCAGAGTTTTTACAGTACAGCTCTGTACATGTATTTTCTCTTTCTTAGGATTTTCTTAGTAATAGTTTCTCTCTTCTGGCTTACTTTATCGTACAAATACAGTGTATAATGCCTATAACATACAAAATATGCATTAATTGACCGTTTATGTTATTGGTAAGGCTTCTGGTCGACAGTAGGCTATTAGTTAAGTTTGGGGGTGTCAAAAATTATATGTGGATTTTCGATTGCACAGGGGGTCAGTGCCACTAACCCCTGCGTTCAAGGCTCAACTGTATTCCATTGTATGGGTATACCACATTCTTAAATCTGCTCATCTGTTAATGGACATGTAGGTCGTTCTGACATCTTGGCTACTGCAGTGAGCACAGGAGCGCTAATGTCTCTTCGAGATCTTGATTTCAGTTCTTTTAGATCAATACTCAGAGTGGGATTGCGGATAATATGGTCGTTCTATTTTTAGCTTCTTGTTTAACTGTCTTTCAGAATAGCTATTTCTCTAACACTTGTCTTTTTTTTTTTTAATAGTAATAATAGCCCTCCTCACAGATGTGAAGCAGTGTTGATTTGCATTTCCCTGATAATTAGTGACATTGAACACCTTTTCATATGCCTGTTGGCCATTTGTATGTCTTCTTTGGAAAAATGTCCATTCAAGTCCTTAGCTCATTTTTTTCAATCCAGGTTATTATATATTATATATTTTGAAAATTAACCCATTCATATATGTGGTTTGCAAATATTTTCTCCTATTCTGTAAGTTGCTTTTCACTGTTGTGTGTGGTGTGTGTGTGTGTGTGTGTGCATGCGTGCGTGTGTTTCTGCGCAGAAACTTTTTCACTTGATGTAGTCCCAGTTGTCTGTTTTTGCTTTTGTGCTTCTAATGTCCTATCCATGAAATCACTGCCAAGACCAATGTCATGAAGCTTTTCCCCTATGGTTTCTTTGACAAGTTACAGTTTCAGGTCTGAAGTTTTAATACATTTGAAGTTATTTTTGTGTGTGTGTGTGGTGTAAGAGTCCAATTTCATTCTTTGGCATGTGGATATCCAGTTTTCCCAGCACCATTTGTTGAAGAGACTATCCTCTCCCCATTGTGTGTTCCTGGTACTTTGCGGAAGGTCAGTCGACCACATATGCATGGATTTATTTCTGGACTCTCAGTTCTGTCCCATTGGTCTATACGTATGTTTTAATTACCATAGCTTTGGAATATATTCTGAAATTTGGATGTGTAGTGCTTCCTGACACGTTCGTTTGCAAACTGTATCAAGACTGTTTTGGCTATGTGAATCTTTTGTGGTTCTATATGAATTGTAGAATTGTCTGTTCTATTACTTTAAAAAAGGTGACTGTAATTTTGATAGGGATTGCATTGAATATGTAGGTCACTTTGGGTGGTCTGGACATTTTAACAATATTACATCTTCCACGCCAAGATCAGGAACAAGACAAGGGTGTCCACTCTTAACGCTCCTGCTTAACATAGTATTAGAAGTCCTAGCCACAGCAACTAGGCAAGAAAAAAGAAATAGAAAACATCCAAATTGAAAAGAAGAAGCAAAATTGTCTCCATGTGCAGATAGCATGATCTTGTATATAGAAAACCCTAAAGATTCTAAAAAAAAAAAAGAAGAAGAAGAAAGAAAGAAAGAAAGAAAGAAAGAAAGAAAGAAAGAAAAAAGAAAACCCTAAAGACTCTACCAAAAAATTTAAAAAAGGTTAAAACTAATAAATGAACTCAGTAAAGTTGCCAGGCACAAAATCAATATACAAAAAATCAACTGCATTTCTCGACACTATGATAACAAACTACCTGAAAAGGAAATGAGGAAAACAGTTCACTTTACAGTAGCATGAGAAAGAGTAACATACTTGGGAATAAACTTAACTAAGGAAGTAAAAGACTTACCCACTGAAAACTGAAAAATGTTAATGAATGAAATCAAAGAAGACCCAAAGAAACGGTAAGGCATCCCTCAAGCTGTTTTCCAGGAGCGTTCTAAGGACCCCTTCATCCTGCTGAGGCCCTCAGCCAAACTGTGACTGCCAGGGCCCCACACAGGAGGGTATAATTAGTGTTTGTGGCCTGAGCTAAGGGTGTCGTCATCTCCCATCTCAGCTGGAGCCAACGTGCCAACCATTTAATTGGTTGGGGGCGGGGGGTGGGGGGCAAGGAGGGTCCTCTCCTCACACCCTTTTCCTGACCCTACAACACTCTTGGCTCGCTCCACTCTGCTGTCGCCTCTATGACCCAATGGTGATCTTGTCAAACTGTTCCGAGATACCATTGAAGGCTTCTCCCTGGGCACCTCGCTTCAAAAGCTTCATCAAAAATTCCTCTGGCAGGGAATGCTGGGGTGGCTTTTAACCCCTTACTTCTGTTTCCTTTGAGCAAACTTTCCCCATGCACTAGGGGCCTGCTTCTGCCCACTCCCTCTCGGCCTTTCTGTCTCCATTCCGATCCCCCAGCCCATCTCTACCCGTGACTCCCAGCCTCCTGCGCTCTTCTGAGTCTGGCAGCCATAGCCAGAGGTCAGGAGTGGAGGAAAGGAGAAAGGGAGGGGGTTGCCCTGTGCCAGGAATCTCTCATCCCTCTGCACCTCCCTCTGACCCCCTCCCTATGGTTGGCTCCCTTGCTCTCCTTCCCTCCAGGCCCCAGAAACCCCATCCGCCCCTCCCTGCCTTTTCCAGAGGAAGGGCAGGGAGGGGGCAGGTGCCTCTGAGGGGTGTCTCCGACGGGCACACACCCCACCCTCAAGGATGCAACCGGTTGGGCTCCTGGAAGGGGCCGGCAGGCACAGGCTGGGGAGGAGAACACAGAGGGCAGCAAGTCCAGCTTCTCAGGAAATGAAATTGCCCCATGCAACAATGAGAGAGCCGCTTTTTCAACTTTTTGCGTGAGCGTGCATTCAATTGCTCACATTGTTTTGGCTCCAGGGGAAATCTGACCTCGGAAAAGGCTGAGATGAAGTGGGTGTGGGTGGAGATCCTCTGCTATTTCACAGGGCTGAGAGCGTCGAGCAGAACATTCTTCGGAGGTACCTTTCCAGTGGGACTGTTCCTCCCTTCCCAAGAGCAGGAGATGGGGCCTCATTCAGCTACCCAGCTGGGGCCGGGGCAGGGCCCAGTATGGCCAGAAGAGGCCAAGGTCCACTGTGCCCAGGATACCGATGGACCCTAAGGGGAGCGGAGATCTGAAATTATTCCCCATGCGACCCGGGACTCTTGACCCTGCTGCACCTTGGGGAGCTTTTAAAAACTTACAAATTTTTCAGACCGCCTCTCCAACCCCACTTCAGCCAAGTAAATCAAACTTTCTGGGGATGAGGTTTGAGAGGGGAAAAAAAAAAAAAATGATTTCATCCCTCTATGTGATTCCAGCGTGCAGCCAAGGTTAAGAGACAACAGTCGCTGCATCTTAGGTGCAGTTAGTGAGCAGCCATTGGCAGCCAGAGAGCACTGTGGGAAGAGCACCGCCGGAAGAGCCAGAGAGACCTGAGTTTGAATCCCAGCCCTGCCATTCCTAGCCTGTGGGGCTTTCACCTAATTATTTAATTTGTTTTATGTTTGTTTTATTTTTGAGAGAGAGAGAGAGAGAGAGCACATGCACGAGTGGGGGAGGGGGAGAGAGGGAGGGAGACACCAAGATCCTGTCACCACAGAACCCGACGCGGGGCTCGAACTCATGAACCGTGAGATCATGACCTGAGCTGGAGATGGCGCTCAACTAACTGAGCCACCCAGGTGCCCCTCACCTAATTCTTTAATGTGTCCGAACCTCAACTTTCTATCTGTAACATGGGAATATGGGACTAACACTCACCCTGCAGGTTTAAGGCGTCAAATACAAGCAAGTAATGCACGACAGCCCCTTGGTGAGCTGCACTGTTGTGTACCACTGTTGAAAGCAAACCGTGTTCCAAGCATTGCTCCAGAGAAGTATCACATCACAGACCACCCCGGAACGCACTGTCCAAGTCTCCTAACTGGGCACCTGGGCCCCCCCCACAATCGAACACAGCCCCCCATTCCTAGAGAGCCTCACATGAGCCGTCTGAGGCTCCAGCCGCTGTCCCCACCACAGCTCCACCGAGGGTCCCTTGCATTTCTCCTCCCGGAGCCCCATCTCCCTCCTCCTCCTGCCTGACTTCTTGCCCACCTTCAAGGCCGGGTTCACTTCGCGCCATGTCCCCGCCCCGCCCTGAGTTATTCCTCCTGTAACATCCTGGGCAATGCATGTCTACACAGGGCGGCCTACGCGTGTTCTCTGGACACGTTCTTTGCCAGGTGGTTGTATGAATGCCTCGTGACTCTTCTGGGTTGCTTGTAAATCATTTCAGTCTCTCTTTGGTACCTGCGGGTAAGTTGGGTCTCGCCTAGTTCTGTAACCCCAAGTACATTTTGCCCGGGACTCTCCGCTCCTTCGGGAAGCGGTGATTTGGTTTGAGACGATGCTACTTTTCTCTTCTGCACTGCAGAGTTTCCTAGTGGTACTGGAAGGAGGGAGTATAAGTTGTGAAGTGATCCTCCTCCAAAGGGCTGACGACCCGCTCGGTGACCGAATCCACAGAAATGAAGCAGCCGTGAACACTGATGACGGGTTGCGCAAATGCAAGGGCAGGGGGGACCTTAGAGGTGTGGGCAGCTGCTGGGGGCAAAGGGGAGGGGAAGCCAGGGCTTTCGGACAGGTATTGGCGAGAAAGGAGAGAGGTCCCCGGGAAGAAAAGTGAACAGAGGCACGGGGGCCAGAATAAATGCGGCCCGTCTGTGTCAGCGCGGTAAAGATGGGTCTGATGGGTGAGTCCTGGGCCCGCGCTGGCTCCCGGGACACGCCAGAGGATACTGAAAACCTCCAAGAGTTTTGAAGCCAGAGAGCAACACTATGGAAGGCATAAAAGAGAGTTTATTTGCTCATTCAAAAAACGCTGAGAAAAACGCTCCTTCCTTATTGAACTGAAAGGTCTCCTACACACACGTGCAGATAGAAATAAGCTGAAATAGCAAAGTCAAATAAACCTGAGCTCTTCCTAGCCAGAGGGCCTCAAGGGTAACTCTGTGCACAATGCAGTGCTCAAAATGAGGTGAGATGGGACGCAGGACGGTGGGAACCCAGACGCAGATGAGACCGGGAGATCTGGCGAGGGCACCTCAGCAAAGAACAATCCTCATCCCCTTGTCTTTAATTTCTTGCTGTAACCCTCGATCAAAAAGACTAAGCAGGAAGTGACAGGCTGGAAGGAAGCTTGAAAATTCAGGAGAACCCTCCTCCGTGAACAGTTTATTCCAGCCCTAATCTTAGGCACAGACCCTGCCTGGAATGTTCCTCTGAGAATGTAGCCTTCCTGGGGCAGGTACACAGCCCCTGGGCACTGGTTTAGCTGCAGAGCTCCTCCAGGTCCAACAGCTGCTGCTATGAATACCCCAGCTTAAGCAACCATTCCTGTAACCTCTGCCGAAATAACTCCCACAGTTTTGTCCCCTCCAAAGCTGTCGCCCCCCCCCTCCAGTTGGCGGCCAAGGCACTCCTGGTGTGATGCCCCTGACCTGCTCCAAGCCCCCACCACATACCCACAGGCTGGCATGCCTCCCCTGAAGCTGGGGGTCCTGGCCCCCAGTGAGATAAAACCCAGTCTCCCCCCTCCCTACCACCACTCCCAGACCCCTCCCCAGCCCCCACCCTCTAACTGTTCTACTTCCTTAGCCAGGCTCTGCAAACTGAAATGTGAAATTTGAAGCCAGTGTTCCCCTTAGCAACCATGGTAACACAGGATCTGATAGAGAGCCTGGAGTTATAAAAATACCAGCTTCCACCAGACACTGGTTTCCAAAGGGAAACCAGTCTCCACGCCAGAACCGTTTTTAAACGGTCTAAAAACTCAAGAGACTTCCAAACCCATCTCAGCGTGGCTTCAGGAAGACATCTCTTCAATTCCCTTTTGGAAGGTGGTGGTGTTGCAAGCTTTGGGTATTTTCTCCAAAATATGCAGCTCCTCTCTTAGAACGGGCTAGCCTTACACATATAAGGTGGGAGCCGTTTTTAATAAACATCAGATCTTCGGCATCCTTGAAGGGCGACGTTGAATCGCTGCCAGCCCTTCCGGTTCCCTCCCAGGGAGTCAGCGCCACCAAACCTCCTAATTACACAAGGGGACGGATTTGGTCTTATCTCCTCTTCGCCGAAAACAGTTTTAATTAACGTGACCGTTTTTCTAGCAGGAATTCCACGTTTAAGGCCTCGGGTAGGGAGGTGAGACGCCTCCCCTCCCGCGGACGCCCCCTCGGGCCAGCCCTGGGCCTCGGTGCCGAACCCCCACTCCCGCTCTCCGCGCCGCCTGCAGGGGGCGCCTGGCCTTGCGGGCTGGGGAGCGGGGCCGCTCCCCGCGGCCGCCCCCGCCTCCAGACCCGCCTCCGCGGCCCCGCCCCTCCGCGCTCACCTCCTCCTCCCTCTTATCTCCTGGGGCCATGCCTGTAATTCTGAAAAATATTCTAACTCAGTAATTAATGTCTGAACTTCAAGAGGCCCCTGCTTTCTGCAGAGGCGCACAGGAGGCAGGCGGGGACCTGGAGGGGCTGAAGGCCTTGGTGGGGAGGGGCGGGGTTGCGCACTTTTTCTAAACTGGCGAGTGGACCGTGGAGGGAGGATACATTGTTTCTGGCTGGAGTTGTGTGTACAGGATACGCACGCATCTGCACCTATTCACGTGCCTCTGTCTACATTTTTAAATCCTCTGGCCTTTGTTTTTTGTTTGTTTGTTTGTTTGTTTGTTTTTAAGTAAGATGCCTTCCTCCCACCCTCCCCTCCCACCCCCAGGGGCGACTTCCAGGTAAGTGGCCCCTTGAATCCTGGCCTCCTGGATGCCCGCCACCGCCCCCACCCGCTGCCCCGCTCCAGTGTCTCCCCGTGGTTTGCACAGCCCAGCCCTGCCCAGACTTCATTCCAGGTACCCTGTACCAGGCAATAGGAGCGCGAAGTGCTGGGCTGGCTGCTTGAGCTGGGGCATGAATATGACGTGGTCCCTCCCCTCGCAGAACTGCTGTCTGCTAGAGAGAAAGGGAAAAGGGAAGCACCCAGTCCTGGGAGCTGGTGCACAGATCACATGCAACTCCCCCTAGGACCCACGCTGATCTTCCTTAACCTGCTCCAGCTCTCAGGCCCATCTAATGATACCCTACTGGCTGCTGTCCCCACCTCAGATGTAAATAATGTGTGAGCAGCACTTGTACATCTGGGCCAGATGCTGTTAGGAACCACCTTTTCTCTTTTCTAGAATCCCTTGGTGGCTCCATTATCACGGCCGCCAGCAATGATCAGTAGCAGCTTACAGGTGGCCTGGGCCAGGCCCTAAAAGAAGAAACCTCCAGGGTTCCCCTTACTTGTAACTGGCAAAGAAGGGTGCTGGGGAAGGAGGTGGACTTCAGAGCCAGACAAATTCGTGCATCGTATAGTCTCGGGTCCTTGGTTCCTTGTTGGGATGCAGATTAAATGGGGTTTAGTAGATTTGCCAATTACGAGTGGACTTCCTCCCTTCCCTGTGGGAGGTCACACAAAATAAAGACATGAAAAACAAAAGACATGAAATAATGGGATCAGTCAGCAGCATATTTGTATCATATAAATGAAGTGCTTCTTAATAAGCAAAACTGTGAAGGAACACAGTAAAATAAGTCTCAGGGCCTTTGCCCTTGCCTTTCCTTCGGGGAGAATGCCCTTCTTCCCAGCACCCTTCCAGGTCTCAGCTGGTCAGTCCTGGGTAGACCCTCGCTCACCACCCTCACACCCCTGCAGCCTGCTTTCTTCTTCTCCATAGCCTTTACCAGGATCTGGCTCCACCTTAGAGTTTTCTGTGTGAATCTGTTTTCTCTCTCCCCGACTAGCATGGAAATGGAAGCTTTCTAAAGGCAAGGAATGTGTCTATTCTCTTCACAGCTGTATCCCCAGGGACTAGAACAGTGCCCAGCACAGAGTAGGTGCCCGGTCGATACTGGTTGAATAAATTAATGAAATAGAATGTCTAGACTGAGCAAAGCAGGAGACAGATTACCTTCTGTCCAGATAACCCTTCTAGAGTTAATCTGGACAGATCTCTCAGGGGAAATAAATCCAGAAGCCTTGAAGAGGCAAGGTGAGCCGGCAGCGTGGGGCTGGCTGGTAGCCGTTCCTGGAGAGGAGGTCAGAGTGGGAGAGGAAGAGAAACGCTCGCCCCAAATCAGACTCAGAGGAAGCAATCTGTGCTTACAATATGAGCGAATGGGCAGAAACTACTGTCAGCCGGTGAAGCTGCCTGCATTCTGTCCCTACGCTTTGCTCTGCTCTAATTAAGTGGTCGTTTCTCGACTTCAGTCTGCCAGGCCTCATGTGAGATTGAATTAGTGTGTCCCAGGTCAGAATCCCACGAGCCACAATCCTGAGAAGTCAGGGTGGGCTCGTAGCTCGGCATCACGGACCGATAGTCGTGGGGAAAGGGTGATGGAGGGGCATTGAGTGAGCACCTATGGGCACGGGGGAAATGGGGGGGGTGGTGCAGGCAGAGTAGCAGGGCCTCCGTCCCCCGCCTCCCCCTTGGGGAGGAAAAGGAGTAAGGAGGATGGATGCGCAGGGCTCAGGAGACTTCGGTGAGGGTCGGGAAGAAGATGAGAACACAGCATGTGGGGGGTGGGAAGGACACCCTCAGTCACAGATGTCGAGGACAATGGCAGCCTTACTTAGCCCTAAACAGTCCCAACACAATCGCAACTAGGCAGCGACACGTCCAGTACAATATAATGTGAGCCACTGTGCCCTGCACGTTTGCTAGTAACTGCATTTTAAAGCAAGCAACTGGGGGGGCGCCTGGGTGGCTCAGTCGGTTGGGCGACTGACTTCGGCTCAGGTCACGATCTCGCAGTCCGTGAGTTCGAGCCCCGCATCGGGCTCTGTGCTGACAGCTCAGAGCCTGGAGCCTGTTTCAGATTCTGTGTCTCCCTCTCTCTCTGACCCTCCCCTGTTCATGCTCTCTCTCTGTCTCAAAAATAAATAAACATAAAAAAAAAAATTTAAAAATAAATAAATAAAGCAAGCAACTGGTGAAATTAATATCTTTTATGTTATCCAGTATATCCAAAGAATGGCTGCTTCAGCATCTAATCAATATTAAAAAGTATCAATGAGATTTTTTTAATACATTTTTCTTGTTTGTACTAAGTCTGAAATCCACTGTGTGCTTTACACTTAAAGCACCTCTCAGTTCGGAGGAGGCACATTTCAAGACGGCATGTGGCTGGCTGGTAGCTACTGTAGGGGACAGCACAGGTCTGGGGGCTAGCTTCTAGAATCTTCAGGCTTTGGGGAACCATTCTGGATTCCTAAACAATCTAGATGCCCCTCGAGTCTCAGAGTATTTTTTTCTCGCCTCTCCCTCTGAGCACTCAGAAGCAAAGGAAAACGTTGGGAGCTAAAACCTAAATCGACCAGCCAGGGTGCTAGCGTTGGGTGGTTGGCTGGGGCTCCCTGGTAGGATCTGCAGAGGCAATCCTTTTGACCCCAGAATGAAGGTGAGGAGAGGGAAAGGAGGGGGAAGAAAGGGTAAGAGAGGGGGGAAAAAAAAAAAGCATAGAGCAGGGGACTCAAGGGCAGGGGGGTGGCAGGAGCAGCTGACTGTGAGACAAGGCTACAAGCAGAATCCCCGGGGTGGGGGGAGGGGGGGTCAGCCCTGGGAGGGCAGGCAGCTACCAGCTCCTTCTCACAATGGCCCAGTACGTGGAAGACACAATTAGCTCATTCTTGCATCGCATTGCCCTTTTGATTACACTGTTCTCAAGACTTCCATTTCTGTAATTAAGACCTTGTCCCTTACTCAGAGGTATTGGAACATAAAAGTATTTGCTGAATCTGGTTTCCCAGGGTTAAAAGCCAGACTTAGGAAATGCAAACACACTTGTGGAAATGCAAACACACATTCACTAACTAATTATCCCGTAATTAAGGCCGAAGCCCTGCTTAAAACAATTAGCTCTGGGAATTGAACAGTAGGTATAACTCCACTTTTTGCTAATTGTTCTTCCCCAACAGACTGGATATGGCCAGTCCCGGGGCCTTAGAGGGGGGGGTGGCGGGCGGGAGGAGGGAGGGACAGTAGGGAACGAAGTAGCCCGTTGCTTTTGGTCTGGACTGGACCACGCTCTGCTTGGTTTGGAAATGTTAGTCAGAGAAGAGTTTGAGGTGTGGAGAACAGCAAGGAGGATGTGGTTTGGGCAAGGGGAGTCGAGCGGCTGCCCCAGGCTTGGACACGGGCCATGGGAAGTCTCAGAAGCTACTGCTGGCCACACTGAGGTGGTTTGCCTGGCTGGAGCTGAGGGCGTGGGCCAAGGATTAGCTGACTGGAAAGCAATTAGATGAGGTGGGGCTGGCTGGGAAAATACCTGGAATCCCAGGGCCAGAGTTGAGACTTGCTCGGGTAATGCCCCAGGCGGGAGGCCTTGTGGGCTCTGGGGACTGGAGGTACCCACCCTCGGGGGTGGCTACCAGGATCCCCGCTGGGCCACAAGCCTTTTTGGCCTCTTTCTGACGGGGAGGAATGGGTTCTAGAGGGTGGGAAGTCGAGAGGGGCTTTCCTGATTACCAAGGCCTCTAGATGCCTCCCCCACCTCAGCGTGTCTGCCCCCTCCCTCCACCCCTCCTCAGGCTCCCAGGACTTTCCTGAGGCCGGCCTGGTGCCATCAGGTAACCTCCCCCTTTCCTGGGTAGGAGGGATATGTGTGTAGGGTTCCAGGGACTTTCACATTTTGAAAGAAGAGCTTGGAAGAGAAAAATGGATGCCCCCAAAGGGGGGCGGGGCGGGGGGGGGGGGGAGCAGCAGCAGTTCTGGGTTTCTTAGAGGTCGAGGAGATAAATGACCCCCCAGTGAACCCTCTGTCCCCAGAAAATCCCACATACATTAAAGCTTGCGGACGATCCCTGAAGTCTCTCCTCGGGGGGCTTCTCGTTAAGAGCCCCTGTTCTAGAAGTGAAATTTGGAATCTTCATACAAGCAAACGTTCAGAGGGGCCTTCCAGACCACCCTCAAAGCAACCGTGTAAAGGATTCCGCGGGTCGACCTGACTGACAGCTCACTTTTTTCCCCCAGAAGGGATCCCAGCTCTTAGACTAGCCCTCCTTCCCTCCCCTCTCCCCTCTCCCCTCTCCCCACTCGCCTTCCCCCTTCCCTTCCTCCCCACCTCCCACCCTTTCTGTCCCCTTCACGCTCTCCATAGATCAGAGGTTAGCAAACTTCTATAAAAGGCCAGATAGTAAATATTTTAGCTTTGCAGGCCAAGAGGCTAAATCGAGTTTAACCACATCCCTGTGATTTGTACTGTGCGAAGCCATGAGAGCAGTTTCTGTGGAAACTACTCAGTTCTGCCTTGCTAATGCCAAAGCAGCTGGGACAGTATGCAAATGGATGAGCGTGACTGCATTCCAACAAAACCTTATTTATGGACACTGAAATTTGAATTTTATAACATTTTTATGTGTCAAAGAATATTATTATTCGTTTGCTTTTTTTCCCCCAGCTATTTAAAAATGTAAGAACCGTTCTGAGCTCACAGTCCCCATAAAAAGGGTGCTGGGGACCAGATCTGGCCGCTGGGCTGTGGTTTTACAGACCCCTGATCTAGATCTGTGGTTCTCGATGCTCATTAAAATTGCGGATCACCGGCAGCAAAGGGAATTTGCACTTTCCCAGGCTGTGCTGCTGCCACCGTAGGAGATCCACGCTCTGGGTACCCCTGATCTAGTCTGAACTCCACCCCCATTTTACCGACAACAAAACTGAGGCCCAGAGGTGCCATAGCTCTGTCATACGAACCCAGGGAGAGCCTTCTCTATCCCAGGATGCAGAGCTGTCTGGTTTTCTATCTCTAGCTGCTTCCAGAGATCTACCCTGCCAGCTCACACTGCCCAAGGCTCTCACCGGGCCACAGGAAATGAGTGTGTGTCCCCTGGTGTCCCAAAGTGGCCGGGCTCCAGTGAGTCATCTCCCCTGAGTAGAGACAGTGTGCATGCACTGAGGTATCCCCATGCTGTCAGTCAGTTCCCTCCTGACACCTTGTCAGCTTTGGGGATCCACAGGGCATAGCAGGACAAGAGGGAGGCTAAAAGTCCCCTCCGTGAAAAGGGAAAGTGAAAGAACGAGGGCTTGGACGTCAGACTAACGTGACTTCAAATCCCACACTGTCGGTACTAGCTAGGACCAGGGAAGTTACTTAGCCTCCTTGAGCGTCAGTTTTCCCAACAGTAAAATGAGAAACGGCCCTCTCTACCTCTGCAGGATCGCCATAAGGATTAGTGATCACATCTGTCAAGTTTCTGGCACATAGTACAAAACGTTTATGGCATCTTTATTGGCCACCCTGGCATCATGCCTTAACCACAGAGCTACCCAGCCACAGCCTGACAGGCACCGAGAAAGGCTATATGATCCTCCTGACGACACATGAGACGGTGGCTGTGTTGCTGTCCTTACATTATGGAGACATTCACCGTCCCATACTCCGGTGGCATTTTCAGTGGTGATTCAGGTTGGTGTGTGTAAGGCCATGTCAGAGGTTTGTATCGGGGGCCCTTGGGTGGCCTTCAGGGTCTGGGAACCCACTGAAATCGGATGCTGACATCTGTGAACGTGTGTAGATGGGCATTTTCCTGGGAGAGGTGCCAAAGTTTCCATCAGACCTTCAAAGAGTTCCGTGCTCCAGAAAAGCTAAGGGACCCATGTCTGCAAACACAACACATTAGACAGCACCAAACTCTGGTGACAGATTCCTAGACTTGAGAATCAGCTCCCTGCTCCTTAGGTATGATCTTGGGCACACTGGACATCATCTGATTCCAACCCAAACTTCCATTTCCTCGGCCCTGAAACCTGTGCCTAGCCTAGCTGTCTCACCAGTTCCAGAATCAGATGATATCCTCTGAACAAAAACCCAGAGTAGGGAAACCAAGAATGGGTGGAGGTCTCAGAGTGACCACCGGGCGAGCAAGGGCCGCACAGGAACTGCCTGCAGGAACAGTATGTTTGCTTCAAATTTAAATGCCGGGGGCACGGGAGTTAAAACAGGTAACACTAAGCTGTGGTAATAAGCAGGATTGCGGTGACCCTAGGGGAGGGGCGGTGAAAAGAAGGGCACAAGCAGCCTGTGGGGTATGACCCAGGCTCTAGCTGTCGCTGGGGCCATCGGTAGCACAGGCGTATTCCCCGTGCGAAAGTTCATCTAACCGCGTCCTTAGGATGTCTTGTGCCTTTTTGCACGTGTGATGCTTCAACCAGAAGTTCTCTCACAAAAATGTTCCACTGAGAAAAGTAGAAATACAATATAAAATCACCCCGTTGGGGATTTTTCCACGTAACTCTGGAGTGACATAAGCGTATGGCTTGAAGAGCGGGCGATTTATATACAAACACAAATAGCGGGGTATGATGTGAACATGATCTGAAGGCCAGATTTAAGTATCTTTCTTTTTGACCCAAACTGCTATCTAAATTGGCCTGCGGAACTTTTGCTTTCTTTCGTTATCTCATGGCACCCACAGGCCATCTCCGGCCTCTTCACAGCAATGGCGGGCCTGTCTTGGTCTGGCCTACTTTGGATAGCCTGTCCACCAGGGCAGCGGCCCTGCTCAGCACACCCGTGGTTCCAGAGCCACTGCCCGTCCCATCCCCTCTCTCCTGTAGGCTTCCCTCCAACCGGTTTCTTTTCTGTCTCCCACATCCCATGCTTCCCACTCTCTTGAGGGTTTCCTTCTTCTCTGCAGCCCACCAAACCCACCTGAGGAAGGAGAGCCTTCCCTTGACCCCGCATTCCCCTCCGGGAACCACCCCATGTCTCTCTTCCCTACAGAGCCAGAGTTTTCCAAAGAATTGTCTCTCTACATGCTGTCTGTCTGGATTGCTTCTGCCCCTTCAAGCCAACAGTACGGTCCTTGTTGAAATCACCTTGTTGCGAAATTCAGAGCCCGGCTCAGCCCTCAGCTCCGCCAGCCCGGCGTAGCAAGAAAGCAGCTGTCGGGGACGTGTAAACCAATGAGAGGGTTGTGTTCCAACAAAACCATATTGATCGACGCTGAAATTTGAATTTCGTGTCATTTTTACGTGCCAGGTGGAGGTATTTCCCAAACTTTTCGTGTAGGAACCTTTGCTTTCGGCCTGTGTTCACCTGCAAGGTCTTCTCCACAACTTCCTTTGGTGTTCTCTTAACCAGAACCCGGAGAAGTCGGTGTGCTTTGGGATTTACCAGAGGACAGGCGACCGTAGCTCGTGGTGAGCCAGGAATGGGGCCCCAGGTGCAAGTCCCAAAGCCCATGTTGGTCACAGGCAGATTCCCACGGCAGCAGCAGCCCCCAAACTTGACCTGTACAGACTAGATCTACATCTCCTGCTACCAGAGAAGATACCACCACCCTCCACCCCACTAGTTGGCAGGATCTGTGGGCAGCAGCTCTTACCCGGATCTCAGCTCTGGCTACCATGTTTCTGCCTGGCTGCAGCTCGTGAGGCCAAGGTCCCCTTTCGCCTGAATTAGCCCACCAGCCTTCTAACTGGGCTCACCCCCGTCTCTCCGTCCTCCAGGCTCACAGGTTTCTTGAGGGTGATCTTTCTCACTGTTTGGAATGTTCTTCCCCATCCCTCTCCTGACCCCACTCTTTCCCTAGCTTGACCTTACGGGGTCGCCGCAAAGCTCTCTCCCGAGGAGATCTCCCCTGGGCTCCTCTCCCCACCCAGGTGAGGACGGTCCTTCCTGCCACCCACCCCACGGCACCCTCGGTTCTGTGCCACACGCAGCCCCCTCAGTAAGAGGGGCTGCCACTGATGAAGCTGCTCTTCATGTGTGCCAGCTACTATTCTAAACATGGGTCCTCGGTGACCGCACTTAATCCTAGCCCAGTTTCCAGATGAGGAAACTGAGACACAGAGAAGCGAATGGTGCAACATGATTAGTGGGGGGCTGAGTCTGGATTCGAACCCAGGCAGCCTCACCTTCCAGCCTTGGTTCCCATCACTGATCTGCTCGAGCCATGTCTGTCCTCCCAACTACACTAGTAAATCCACGAGGAAAGGATTCAGGCCTCCTTGTTGCATGAATGAATGAATGAATGAATGCAAAAGTGATTGCTGTCCCTTCAGGCTCCGTGGAGGAGGTACAGGACCTGCCGTGCTCTGGGCCGGTTATGTGTCTGGGTGGCTGCATCCCAGGAAAGAGAGGGGCCCTTCTGAGTGGCTTTACCCCAGCCACCACAGGCTTTCCTTCAAATCCAGTCTGCATTTCTTCTGAGAGGGCCAGCTGGACACAAGGTCCTGTGTGAGTCAAAACTAGTCTAGGTAGACCCTAGACTAGACCTAGAACTAGCTAGAACCAAACAGTTGCCCCCAGGCTGTGAACCGAGAAGCTTCTGGTTATAGAGATTAGGGGAGGAGGTCAGGGAAAGCTGGGAGGAGGAAGGTCTTGTCTCAGGAGACAGTAAATGGAGTCAGGGTGGGGTTTGCTCCTCGTCGTCCTCACAGATAAGGACAAGACGTGTTCAGAAGCCTGTGAACAGATGGCTTTGGCTGGTCTGGAGGTCTGTGAAAGGGAGGAGAAGGCGGTAGGGCCTCAGGGGTGGAAGTTGCCAGCAGCCAGGGCCTGAGCCACTCCACCACCACCCCCCACCCCAGGCTAAACACTTTATCCCCTCCCAAACCCCTCAGGTGACCCGGTGAGAATGCATGCATAATACTATTGGCAAAACTGAGAATAAACTGAGGGTTGATGGGGGGGTGGGAGGGTGGGGGATGGGCATGGAGGAGGGCACCTGTTGGGAGGAGCCCTGGGTGTTGTATGGAAACCAATTTGACAACAAATTTCATATTAAAAATAATAATAATAATAATACTATTGGCCAGCAGGCACACTCCTCCGAAAAGATTTAGAAATAGAGTTTAGAAATAGGGTTGCCCCAGTATGACAGTTTCTATTCTGCTAAGGGTAAGGCTCCAAAGCCAAACAAACTTCCAGGTGCCAATTAAATGCTCTTATCTCCAACCTTAGACTTGGCAGAGAGTACTTAGTGAATCCTTTCTGCCGTCCCCAGGCAGCCCCAGGCCCTTTTCTCAGCCCAGGCCTGTCTGTCCCTCTGTGGGGTGGCTGCCACTCGGAGTACAAATGCTAATTATGCCTTTAGCACAGGCCTATTATTCTCTGCTTAAGCTTGTCCCAGGCCCAGCTGTCCCTGCCCAGTTGGTGCTTGGTTACTGCCTTGCACCCAAACCCACCGTGGAACCAGCTAAGCCTCCTCACCCAGGGACGGACCTCCAGCCCAGCTTCTGGGCTACGGCTTCAGACTCCTCCCCCCCGCCCCCATCCCGGAAGACTGGCCTCCAGCAGGCACATATTCTTAAATACAGCCTGCCAAGATGATCACGCTGGAGAAGACGTGTGTTGAGCGAGGGTTTCTTCAGAATCCCATGCTCCTCAGCAGGGTAAGGGGCAGGTGTGCCCTTTCTCCAGGTCCTCTGGCTGGTTACCCGTGCCCTCCCCCACTCACATACCCTGTAAAGTCTGACATTGGCGGGAGGGACGCCTGGTTGACCTGCCACACCGTGGAGAACCTTGTAAGCAACTCCTTCCCAGGCTTGTGGGAAGGTGGGCTGGCGAGGCCCTTCAGAGAACCGTGTGCCCAAACAGTTAGTTGGTGGGGGCGGGCAGAGCTACAGCAGCTGCTGGGCTCTGCAGTGGGGACCCCTTTCCGCTGAAGCTGGAGCGTCACCGTTTGTGACAGAGCCCTCCGCAAGTTTCCCTCTGGGACTGCAGAAACCAGCAGAGAAACCAGTCGCCTCCCCACCACCCTTCTTCCTGATTAAATGTCTTGATCTAGGAAAGGAGAGATCTCACACCCCCAGGAGGAGTCCTGTCTTCCCCGACCTGCCCACCGTATTCTGTGTTGAAACACAGGGGAAGGCAGGAAGGCGGTAGGGATGAGGAGAGGCCTTGCCTCAGGGACTCCAGTGGCTGGACAGTGGCTCGGCCACCGGGAAGGAGGAAAGGACTGTTTCGCAAGCGAGGCTGGGCACTCTGGGCTGGCCCATCAGCCCCTGGCACGCGGCTAGGCCTGTTAGGAAATCAAGGAGGCTCTCTGTCTGCTTTCCAGCAGACGCCACTTCTGTCTTTCCACTGCTTTGCTCAGTTCACAGCGCTGGCTCCAGGGCCAGGCTGGCGGGCGGGCAGGCGGGCCAGGCACCCTCTGCCGCAGGCCTGGTGCCCAGGGAGCACCCGCTCCTGCCTCAGCTAATGTGGTCACAAGGGTCCCCGGGACTGGGCTGCAGAACCACACGGATAAGACCAGCCGGCCACTGGTGGTCATCTCGGGTGGGAAGGCAGGGCGACTCTTGGGGAAGGATTCCAGACTGTTTCCTTCTCCGTTGAGCTCCAACGCCCTTATCTCCTTTCCTGCCAGGCGGGGACTCCTCACTAGTCACACACAAAAGAAAACCCCACCCAAGATACACAACCCCCCTCCTTGGCCCCCTCATACTTGAAGGGGGAGGGCTTGCCTCTGGTTCCATGTAATCCACCTGGCTATCAGTCAGGGAAGCAGTAGGTATGCATTGCCCTAATATTAGAATATTATATATTTGGTCCAGAAAGGGAGGGGGGCAGGTTGAGGAGAACAGCGCCCACTAACTGGAGCCACCTTGGTGTCTGCTCTGAAAGTTCTTGGAACTGGCAATTGATTGAGATGCTACTTGGAGGGAAAACAGTGATGGGCCGGCGGTGGGGGGGTGGGGGTGGGGGCCGTGCAAAGGGCAATCACAAGGTTCAGGGGTGATTGGGTTGAAGGTGGAGGGCCGTTATGGGGCAGAAGAGAACAAGGAATGAGAGAAGAAACACACATGGTACTCCCTTGAGTGTCTTACAGGCCTGAGTATTCCTCTCACTTCCAAGATTATGGGAATAATCGTTGGAATATGGGAATATAGAGAAACGAAGCCCTGAGATGTCAGCTCATTGCACAGTTTACAAGGCCTGTTGCTGTGAGAGCTCAAGTGGAACCATGGCCTTGCAACTCCGAACTCCTTTCCAGGCTTCATGGCCCACCTCCGAAGAGCAGTCCACATTCAGACTTGACGCTGGGCGGTGCTTCCTAGAGGCAGGGGGCTGGCCTCGTTGACCCCTCGGGGTCTCGTTCCAGCCCAGCGCTAGTGGCAGAGTCTACAGGCCAGTTGCTATGGGAACTATAACTTTGAATTTCCTGGCTCTGGGGCTGTGAAAATCACAACCTGAACCTTCCGTTGATGTGGGTTTCTCGATTAATTTCCTGTTTGATTGTTTACTTTAGAGAGCGGAAAATGCCTTTGCAGGCAGCTAGTTCCCTCCACCAAGACGCTTATCACACCCTCCCCCCACGAAGCCAGCAAGGTCAAGTCCAGGCCTCAGGTGGGTGGAGGTTGGGCGGGGGGGTGCGGGGCCAGGGGCCAGGGGCTGGGAGAGGCCCAGCTAAGAGCAGATGGCATAGTGCCCTGACTTCTCCTTGTGCCTGCCGGGGGTCCCAGCCCGGCGGGCACCAGGAGAGTAATCTATGGGTGCAGAGACCAGCCCATGAGGGGCATCTGCCCACCGCCCAGAGCCCCAGGCCTGGCCCCCAGCCAGCCCAAACCCCTCCTCCTGTCTCAGGGAACCGTTTCGTGCTGAGTCAGACACAAAATGCAGTCTTTCCTTCAGAGGGGTGTCTGTAGAGTACCATGAAGGGGTGAAGGTCCCAGGTGCCACCCAACACCCAGTGCCTCCAGGCCAGGCATTCTTGGCCAAGTTCCCCTGGGGAAGCTTGCAGAATAACTGCTTTTCCATCTGCCTGTCCTCCAACTGCCCTCCCCAAGGCCCCGACGCTCCAGCAGAGAGCAATGGACAGGGCGTCCATTATCATCATTGCATCTTGTTCCCGTCTGCGTCCTTGGGGAGCGGTTAATGCGGGCAGGTTCAGGTGAGGCCCTGCAGGAGGAGTCATGATCCCCTGCAATGACAACCACGTCACTAGGAGTAGGGTGCTTTGTCACCTTCAGAGCCCCTCTCCCCACCCCCCAACAGAACCCCTCAGATGGGCAGGAGCACTCATGCACTCACTTTATAAAGAGGGGTGCTGAGCACGAGGAAGGGAAATGGAATAGGCTAGAGATCAGCTGATAATCTGGGGGGCCCCCAACCCCTCAATACCCTTTCCCTTGTCTAGGTGACTGTATAAGGTACCACGCAAGTCAGGGGCCTTTAGTGAGCAAAGGGGACACTATTACTAATTACTTCAGGATGCCAAGTGAAAACCAGAACCATCCCAGGAAGAGGGCGGTGCATGGTCCCTCCACTTTTCACTGACCACCCCCCCCCCCCACCAGCCTTGTTTATGTGGGACTTGCTGGCCGAGCAATGGTTATATCATTTGGCTACGGGGGCAGATGAGACCTGGGGTCAAACCCTGGTTTTCCATTACTGGCGGGAAGTCACCCCACTCTACGTGCCTCAGTTTCTGCAGCTATAAATGAAGATACTACTGTGGGTGTCTAACGCAGATAAACTGGAGAAAGGATAAAGTGGGTCTTGAAACATACACACGGTGCAGAGCTTCCCGTGTAGAGCAAGCATTCAAAAAACGTAAGCCGGGGGATGATCGAGGACCCAGAAGGTATTGGTCAGTCCTCAGGAGACACCTTCTGGAAAGGTAAAACCTCAGAGCTGCCTCGGGCATTCTCCGTTCATATTTTAGGAGAGATCCACGATGCCCGGGAAGTGAACGCAAAATGAGCCACAGAGGGGACAGGCAAGGCTTATAGAAGGGAAAGGAAGGGCACTGAAGAAGAAGCTGGGAGGTGTTGACAGCAGTCATGGCCAACATCCCTGTGGTTTCCAACCCTGACCTAGGGTCCTGGGAACTTATGGCTGCAGGGACGCTGTGAGCAGAACTCCCCTCCTGTGCAGGCCACTGGCCAGGGCTTGGCTCCCAGGAGGACCCACTGGAGCCGTGGCCCCATCCTCTGGCTCCGGTGTCTGAAGGATTCAGTGTCTGCTCTGAGCCCCAGATTACGTTTCCGGCCCCCTGGGGCCAGCCGTGGGATGAAGCATTCCCCCATGTGACATATGTGACATTTACTGTGGCCACTTTGTACAAGGCGGTTTGCAAACTCTGCAGGAAGGAGGCTAATTATTCCCTCCAGGGCGCCTGGTCCGCAGTTAGGGTGCCTGCCCGCCTGCCCGCCTCAGCTAGGAGGGCTGACAGCCAGACCACAGGGCATAAGCTTGGACCGAAGTCCAGGACAGAACCATGAATTTCCTTGACATCTGACCATAGCCGCCATACAGGGCTCCTTATTAGGCAAGTGGAATGGTGATATTTGGGGCAAATCCCCCTCTCCTGGGGATGGCTGAAATGCAGGCCGGCACAGAGCGCTGATAGTGAGTGAGGAACATGGAACAACACTGATTTCGTAGCCACCCTGACAGGCCAGGCAGCGTGAGCCCTTACACATCCGTGTACCTGTGTCTGCAGCCACCCTCACCCCTGCCTTCCACGTCAGCGGATATGCAACGGTACCACTTTGCTTCTTTAAGGCTCATCTCTGCACACGGCCCTCCTCTCCTCTGATTTTCCCTTTTTTTCCTGCCTTCTACCCTCTCACCTCCGCCTCTCCCGCTGTAACAACCACCCCCCCCCGCCCTGGCATGGGGGTTCTACCCCTTTTCTCTTCCGTAGGCAAGTTCAAAAAGAAAGAAAAGAGAGAGGGGGAGGAGGGAGGGAGGGAGGGAGGGAGGGAGGGAGGAAGGAAGAGGAGAAAAAGAGAGAGAGACAGAGAAAAGCAGAAACCCACAAAGGAAAAGAAAAAAAATGGGTCCCCTCGCTATCTTCCACCTCCCGACCTCCCTCTCCTCTTCAGCCCCATGTGACCCGGGCCTCCACCTGTCCCTACCCCTGCTCTGAAGTCATCATGGCAAAGGTCACCCGTCCCCTCCTAATCACCAGGTCCAAGGCGCCCTGGTCTTTGTTCATCTTACATGACCTCTCTTGAGCATTTGACACGGCTGACCTTGTACTTCTTAGAATTCTCCTGGCTTCCGTGGCATCGCCTTCTTCTATTCCTCTTGGCTCTCTGACTGTCCTCGTGCTCCTTCAGGGGTTCCTCTTCCTCCACCACTCTTTAGATGTGGCTCTCTCTCCAGGTTTGGAGCCCTTACCCTCTTCTCTTCTCACCTGGACCTTCTCTTCTCACAAACACCTGCGGCCTTGACCTGGCACCGATGATCTCGGATAGCCAGCCTCCCATGAGTTATCTTCCCTGATCAGCCCCAAGGACCATGGACTCAATATTTCTAACGCCGAACTCCTTCATATCCCCCCACACCAACTCGTCATGCCTTCCTACGATCATTGGTGACACCCGCATTTATCCAGTTGGCCAAGCCCCAAACCTGGGGACGATCCATCTTCTATATCATCCTTTTCCTCACCCTCACTTCTTGCCTCCTAAACATGTGTCCTCCCATTTTTTCCCGCCTCAATTCAAGGCACCATATTTTCTCACAGCAGCCTCCTTACTGTCCCCTTGCCTGCAGTACCCCACCACTCTGCCAGCTCTGGTCTGTTCGCCACGCTGTGCAAGAAAGGATCCTTCCAAAATGTACTGTCTGGTTTAAAAATCTCTCAGTGGCTCTCCAGTCCCTTAGGATAAGACCCAAATGCAGTAGCATGGCATCTAGAGCCCTATAGGATGTGGCCCTTGCCTCTTTTGTCATCAGGTTCTCTCTCTCCACCAACACTATATATTTTAGCATCTTGAGATACTTGTTATTCACCAGTGCACTCTGCTAGTTCATGGGTGTTTGTTGTTTTTTGGGTTGTTGTTTGTTTTGTTTTTTGTTTGTTTGGTTTTTTGCTTTTGTGCATCTGCCATATGCTGCTTCTTACACCACATGCATGTTCTCCATCACCACCACTCCATCCCGTGCTTCAATCCCACATACCTAGCACAGTCTCTCAATTTCCCCCTACTAGACTATGAGCTCCCAGTCTTATTCTTCTTGTTGCCCCTGTAGTTACACGATGTTTAGCACAAGGTAGGTGTTCCATGCATGTTGTTGAAAAGACGACTAGATGGATAGAAGGATGGAAGGAAGGGAGGAAGGAAGGAAGGGAGGGAGGGAGGGAGGATGGATGGGTGATGGATAAGTAGGTGAGGAAGGAAGGGTAAGTAGGTGAGTGGGTATATAGATGGATGAAAGAATGGATGGATGGATGGATGGATGGTTGGATGGAAGGAAGGAAGGAAGGAAGGAAGGAAGGAAGGAAGGAAGGTTGGATATATGATATGTGGGTAGATAGAAGGATGGATGGATAAATTGATTGTTGGTGGATGGAGGATTGCATACTTGGGTGGACAGATGCACTAATGGATTGGTGGCCGAGTAAGTGGATGTGTGGATGGGTGGGTAGGTGATGGCCGATGCAAACAAAGAATATGTAAAACCAATTCAATTTTGTGAAGGCCCAGGTTGATTATTGTCACCAGACAATAAAATTAAGAATTCTGAGCTCCAACCAGCAAAATGAGAATTAGCAAAGGTGAGAGGAATTAAAATAATTCTCCAAGACAGAGGATGCTGACCCAGGACTTTTGAGCATCCTCTAGTTCTCAGACTTGCTGTCTCTCTAGTTTGTGCAAGCCACTTCACCCACTATGCCTCAGTTTGTCTATTAGGTAGAGATAATAATGCCATGGCCTTTCCCTGTCTCCACAAGAGTGTCACGAGGGTAAATGGGACAGTACACAGAGTGTGCCAAGAGCTTCGGGGAAGATCCGTGTTGACAGAGAAACAGATTTAATAACAATAATCACACCTTGCATTTGGATCAAGCTTTGCACTTTTCAAAGCTCTTTCACAGACATTGTTATCTCACTTGACTCTCAAAACAATTCGAGGCAGGTATTATCCCTCTTCTCAGGTGAGGAAACTGAGGTGCAGGGTGATAAAGTGGCATGCCCGGGGTTACTCTTAGCGAGGGGCAGGTCTTCTGACTTGGAGGCTGCTGTACAATTTTGATGACAGCCTTTTTCGGATAGATTATCTCCTTTCCTGCCTCCCTGAGGAGACCCAGACATCATAGACCATCTCTGTGATGACTCAGGGTCATTATCATGACCATCAGCCCCCGTGCTGTCCTCTAGACCTGGCCGTAGGTGCAGGTGCAGAGACGCAGGATAGAGGGGCTCTACCCTAGGGTGCTCCTAGGGGCAGGTGGCCACGTGCAGCTCCCCAGCCCGGTCACCACGTGTCCCGGCCATCTCCTCTGGCTCCGTCTCGCTCTCCCGCCTCCCCCTTCTCTCCACCGTCAGTGTTTGTGCCTGGCACGTGGCTTCCATGGCCACCGCGGACCTCTCCCTGCCACTCTTGGCTCTTTCTTCTCTCTCGCCTTCCTGCCACGTCTTCCACACTTGCAGCCTATCCCACCACATCCCTAGCCCTTCTGTAGACCCAGCCAGCCCATCAGGGCTCGATGAATGTGTTCTCCAGAAAACCAGCCAATCGCCTGCTCTCTGAAACCGTGGCTGTGCTCTGTGGTGCCCACTCCCCGCACACCCTCCGAGACCCCCGACCCCCGAGGGAGAGAGGCCCCTGCCGGCAGGGTCTGAGCTGTGCTTTTGCTACGGCTGCACCAGACCTCGTGGGTTTGTTCTACAAGGTTGAAACCCCGGGCTGTTGGTGAGCTGGGGTGGTCAGGGCGGGCTAGTCAGCCTGCCTCAAGTTGGCACTCACTCCTCCGTGGAAAGGCAAGAATTCGCCATCTACAGCACTCGCTTCCCTCCCGCCAAGGAAGGCAGCCCTACAGCCCCTCCCATCAGCACGGTTTCTCTCCCCACAGCGTGGCATCCCAAGCAACCGGGGTTACATCCCTGCACGCCCTGTGGACCTTCCCCAGGGGACTCCAGGATGCTCCCACCAGGGTGCCTTTCTCCCTGGTTGCTGTTGGGCCTCCCACAGGCTGACTGCAAGCACCTTGGCCTCTTCCCCCAACCCAGGGAGGATATGATGGGTGTGCCCACAAGTCTCCGGCGGAGACAATAGGACAGGAATGCATTAGCTTCCGAACAAACACTGTGTGGGCTCGCACAATTGCCTTGGATTCTCATCCAAGAAACACATTTCGCTGTTCGAGGGCGCGGGTGGCTTGCCTGCCCCAGCCCGCCCACACCCCTTTCTTCGCCAGAGACTTTGATGAGAGCGCTGCCCCTCCCCACCCACTCCAGGGCCTTCCACCCGCCCAGCCCCACTCCCCACCCCCGTGGGGCAAGCCTGCCTCCTCCATCGGTGCAGTTTCTCCCGGAGAGTCCTGCCTGGGCTGAGAATGGCCTGCCCACCCAAAGAGTGCCCGCCCCTGCCTCTACTTATTTTAACCATTTTGTTATTGTGATAAAGTTTGCATAACATAACATCGATCACTCTGGCCGTCTTCAAGCGTACAACTAAGCGGCGTTAGGCACCCTCACACTGTTGTGCAACATCGCCACCATCCATCTCTAGAACGTTTTGTCTTCCTTCCCGACCTGCAACGCCGTCTCCACGAAACACCGGCTCCCCAGTCCCCGCTCGTGCCCGCCCCGACCCCGCCGTTCTACTTTCTGTCTCTACGAATTTGACTCTTCTGACTCGAGAAGTGGAATCAGACAGGATTTGTCCTTTTGTGACTGTTCTTTTCTGCTCGGCGTAGTGTCCTCGAGGTTCATCCACGTTGCAGCGCGGGTCAGCATTTCCTTCCATGTTAAGGCTGAAGAACATTCCATTGCATACAGATGGACCGCAGTAGTTCATCCATCCATCCCTCCACGGACCCCCAAGTTGCTTCTGCCTCTCGCCTGTTGTGAACATGGGTGGACAGGTACCTGTTCGGATGGCCACAGCTTCTTGAGACTCCTCTGGGACTTAAAAAAAAAAAAAAAGCATTGTCTCCAGAAGGTGCCAAATAGAGCATACGTAAACAAGGGCGCTCATTGACCTCCTCAACACTCCAGCATATTTGTTTATCCAAACACTAGCTGTCACTGGGGAAAAAGCAGAGTCCTGAAGACATGGAACACAGAACAGGTAAGTTTGGCCAAGATAGAAAAGAGTGGAAAGATCCTGCACCTGGACCGCTGCCTGCAAACGACAGGTAGGGACAGATTCTTGGGGAACCACAGATCACCAAGAGGCATGAGAGCCTCTAAGAGGGACAGTGAAAGGGGTCCCGGCGGGGAGCCCCTGTGGACTTGTGTCAAGGGCTCTTGGTTGAGGAGGCCAGCCTCTTGTCATACCGCACAGAGCAGCGGAGTGTGACTTCTGGGGAGGTTGGGAGGGACGCTGTCCAAAGCCCCTTCGGCACTAGGGTTCTGAGACTCTGCTCTCAAAAGCTGGTAATGAGAGGCCAGAACAGCATTTGCAGGGAGAATAGGAAGCGGTCTGCAGCCTCCCTGCAGATTCCCTTCGTATCCTTGCACCCTGCAACTGTGAAGGAAAAGCGTGATGACCAACCCCGGTCCTCCCCCACTTCCCTGAGCAAACCCAGCAAGCCGCTTGCAAGAGGGCCTATCACACGATGTGATTGTTGGCTTCGCACAGACTTTCCCAAACAAGCAAGTGGAAGATAAGGTTGAAGGAGAGGCTCTGGGGTTGAGAACCCGCCTGTAGCTCTGCCTGAGGGCCCAGGGGGGCTACCCTCACCCTCCAGAGTCCCCCGCTACCCGCCCCCGTTCCCTAAGTCTGTTCCCTGCCCGGCTAGCCAGGAGCCAAGGCCACCAGGGACACAGCCAGGCAGGGGGAGGGTGTGGGGGGTAGTCTGGGCACGAAGAGGGGAGGAGGGATTGGAAGGGAGTAGTCCAGTCACAATGATGCAGGAAAGAAAGACACAGACCCCGCTTTGGAGTTCTCAACTGTCATCTGGGAGCAGAGGGCAGGCCAGAACTTTCCACGCGGTTCTGTCAGCCGTTCAGACAGCCACACGGAGGGACAATCGATCACATTTCAGAACATCTAGTACTTGTCAGCCCTTACGCTTACTAGTACTTCCCATCAAGTTACCTTACTCATCCTGGGGCGCCTGGGTGGCTCAGTCGGTTAAGCGTCCGACTTCGGCTCAGGTCATGATCTTGAGGTTCATGAGTTCAAGACCGCGTCCGGCTCTGTGCAGACAGCTCAGAGCCTGGAACCTGCTTCAGATTCTGTGTCTCCCTCTCTCTCTGCCCCTCCCCTGCTCTCTCTCTCTCTCTCTCTCTCTCTCTCTTTCTCTCTCTCAAAACTAAATACACATTTTTAAAAAAATTTTTTAAAAAGGTACCTCACTTGTCCCTAGAACCCCTAAGAGGCTAATCTCAGGACAGAACATGCTCCCAGGGGCATTTCAACGTGACACACACAACAAGCACTACTGAGCGCCTATTGTGCGTCACCCCGCGTTCTAGACGCTTCCAGAGCGTACCTTGTTCTTCCCACGAGCTGCCAGTTCTGCCCCCCTCCCCCACTTTCCCCACCCAGCTGCCAGCACGCACTCCGTCTCAAAGAGTTCCCTTCTCACCAGATTGCCCCCCAACTTTCTTGTGATTTCTAGCAACAATGTTTGTTTGAAGGACCGTTTCCCAATAAGCGCTACAGAAAACCTGTGAGGGAACAAAGTACCTTCAGAAGGAAACCCCAGCAAACCTTACAGAGCTCTCCTGATATATATGAGTCCCTATGTCCCCTGCAGATAAGTGGGGCTAGGCCCACATCCCCATGCTGATCCCATTCCAGACAGCCACAGGACCCTCCCGGGCCTCGAACCAACATCCCCCCCTCCCTCCAGAGCAGCTGGGTTGGGTGTGGACCACATGCCTTAGGTACACCTGCTACAAGGTGAATCACTTCCACCGGCTTTTTCCAGAACCTGTTTCCTGGTCTTCACTCTAGCCTCCTGGGTCCTGTAACTGAGGGAGGCCCTTCCTTGAGTGCCCCCCACAAAGGTCCACCGGGCACCGGCTTGGCAGAAGGCTCCCCTGCCTCCCCCTTGGGGCTCTGCAGCTCCGGGAGGCAAGAAAACTCCAGAAGCAGACACTGGCTTGAGAAGGGGAGGGACAGCTGTGTGCTTCAGACTGTCCCACTGTGCCTGTGTATTGTAATTATTTAACCCGTCCCCCTGTGGGTGCACGGTAGTTTTACTGTAGTGATAGCGAAGCAAAAGCCGCGTATCCCTGTCGCGGTGCGTGCGTCCGGGTCCATTTATTCTGACAGCGATCACCAAATTGGCGTCTAGAGACCTGCGCCAGCCTCCATTTCCACATCGGTTATAATTTTGTGTCGCGTCCCCTCCGGCGAGAGGGGTGTGTGGGGCGGGGTACCCACGTGCCCATCACTCTCGCCTCTCCGAGTGTGTGCACCCGGGTGACCTTCGGGGGAGGGGCCTCTCCGCGTCCGCCCTTGCCCGCCCGCCCCCTCGGGCTGTCGCAGCCTGTGTGCTAGGCGCTGTGCCGGTGCGGGGACCAATCATAGGCCCCGCCCTGGTGGGGCTTGCCTTCTAGCGGGGAGGCGAACAAGTTTCAACTTGTCCGGGGTGAGCTATGCGGCAGCGAGAAGTAAGCCAGGAGGTGAGCGGGGCCGCCGGCTTCACACAGGCTGGAGAGGTGACACTGGGGCAGAGTCCTGAACAAGGGGGGAGAGTGAGGTCCGCAACTCCGTGGTGGCCGAGAATCTGGGTGACGGGAGCACGAAGGTCTGGAGTCAGAGCCGTGGCAGTGAGTAGAACAGGTTCACCAGCGGCCTCAACACCTGTCCCTCTGTGCCACCTGCACCATTTCCTCCCCTGGACTGTCCCTTGCTCTCCGCCTGCTTTTCATTCGAGCAGGTCGAAGACTACCTCTCTGTCCATTCATCCTAAAAGATTCCGGTGTGTTGGCCGTAAGCCCAGTTCTGACAGATACAAAGGGGAAGGAAGCCTGGTGTCTCTGGCCCTGACCTCTCTGGCCCGGGCCTGCTGTGGCCTCGATGCCCTGCACGCTCATTGGGCACGTGGCAAGGCTTGCCCTGAATCTTCAGCCCTCCTGAGGCGAATGCTTGTGGCTCTTGCTAAGAGGGACCCCTGGGCTGGGTGGATGGACATGACAGGAGAAGGGGAGGGACAAGGAGGATGTGTTGAATTTGGGTTTCAAGCTAGCGATAGGAATAGTCCCCCTGTGGCTTCACCTGTGCTTGAACTCATCACACCCACGTCAAAGACTTTGACTCCAGTTCTGGTTCAGGGGACGAGGATACTCATCCTAAAAATGCCTTCCTCTGGTGCCCTCCCCACCCTCCACCTTTCCTTTAAAACAAAAAACAGGGGTGTCTGGGTGGCTCAGTCTGGCTGCTGATGTCAGCTCAGGTCATGGTCTCACGGTTCATGAGTTCGAGCCCCACCTTGGGCTCTGCACTGATGGTGCGGAGCTTGCTTGGGATTCCCTCTCTCCCTCTTTCTCTGCCCCTCCCGTGTACTCTCTCAAAATAAATAAATAAACTCAAAACAAAAAACAATGCATGAATCATATCAACCAACATTTAGCAAATCCTCAACGGTTGCCAGGATCTAGGCTAGGTGTTAAAGGTGGCCAAGATGAGCACAGCACTCTCCCAGGCTTCACTTGTGTGAAATGCCAAGTGGTTGGGGATGTCAGGTGAGAAGTCAGTGAGAAGCAGGGGGGGTGGTACCATGGGCTGGGGGTGATCCAGGAGTCTCCAAGGAAAGCTGGGAAGTGCTGTGGGCCTTGAAGAGTGGGTGAGTATGGAGAGTTCCAGCAGAGGGAAAAGTCATCCGTGGCAGATCATCTAAATGCAGGGTCATCCCGCGGATGCGGTGATCAGTGTGGCAGGGATGGCGGTGGAGATGTACCAAGGGGGAAGGGGACGGAGGAAGAAGTGGTCAATGGGGTTGAGAGTAAGTGGGGGAGGGGCAGAGAGAGAGGGAGACCCAGAATCCGAAGCAGGCTCCAGGCTCTGAGCTGTCAGCACCGAGCCCGACATGGGGCTCGAACCCACGGACCGTGAGATCATGCCCTGAGCCAGTCAGAAGCCACCCAGGCGCCCCGTGATGTTAAGTGAATTCTATCTCAGTTGAGAGAGAGAATAAGATGAGGCCAAGGAAAGCCTGGACAAGGGAGTGGCCAGTCCCAGCACTGAGCAGCCTGGCCATGGCCTTGGTCAGGAAGCAATTCCAACCTCTGGGTAAGTCAACACTGCTGTGGTTTTGCAGAAGAGCACTTTGATTTCTGGAAGCTTTCCTCTAGCCGGGGCCCAGGAGTGCCTGAGACCATGGCCCAGCCTCCCTCGCCCATCAGGAAGTCTTTACCCTCACTGCATTTCTCTGAGGCTTTTCTCTGACCAGGCGTTACAGCTGATGACCCCAGAGTGTTTGCTACCAAGCCATGGTCTCTAATCGCAACCTTCTGACCTGGCCTGGGCGCCCAGGCTCTATGCCCACAGTGGTCCTCCAACCGTTCAAATCCTGCCAGAGAAATCGCCGTGTCCCTGCTGCCCTCTGACCTTCGTGGGCTCCCTTCCCCGCCACACCCTGAGTAGCGTTCTCTGCCTCTCTCTTCTACAGCTCTTGCAATCTCAGGATGTGAAGGAAGACGCCGTCCTGTGCTGCTCGATGGAGGTAAGCATCTCCGACCTCAGACCTGGTGTGCCCCTCACACCTGCCAGTTGTGGCTGTGTGAGAATCACTGGACACACGCACAAGTCCCCGGCGAAGGTGTGGAGACAGGGCTGGTGGGGAATGGCTTCCTGAGTTGACGTGAACTCCTGCATCCAGGATTGTCAACCCCCAACCAGAGTAAATGTGGACAGAGTGACCGACCCACCACTAGCTGGAGAGAGAGGTGGCTGCTTCTCTAGAGAGAAGGACCACGTGCTGGCCTTGTCCACTGTGCTTCTGTGCCCAAGACCACCTTCTTCTTGCCCAGGCACGCCCCACAAATGACTTAAGAAATTCCAAGTGATGTGACCCCCCCCCCCGCCCCCAAGTATCTCCCTTGACTTTGGTGGTATGGGGTTTGCGGAAGGCACCTGAGGTTTGAAACCGCCCCCCCCCCCCATGTTGGCAACCACCTTCTTCAAAATACCCCCTTAGGAGGTGCCACTCCTGTGCCCAAAATGTGGCCACTGCTCATTGAAACTCTTCCTCTGGGATCTCCCTCGGGGGCAAACGTTGCCCTGGGAAGTCAGCCCAGCCATTTAGAATGGAGTACAGTGAGGACAGGCGCGTCCAGCGTGAGCCCCCAGGGCACGTCAGGGCTGCGTGAGCATGCGTCTCAGGTGGCTTCTGTCCAGCCTCCAAGGCTACTCGCATCCCAAGGATCTCAGAGGCCAGAAGTGCTGCGATTCTGGACAACGGCCTGAGGTCTACATGATGGTCACTGTTCATTTGTGGAGCTCCAAATGGGTACCTTACATGGGACTTGGGGACGGCAGGGGCTGCACTGATGCAGAAGATTGGGACTCCTCCTTCCCTGTGGGGGCTTTGCAACATCATCAGGGGCAGGCCCTCTGGCTGGCCTTCTGCCGCAGTTCATGTTTCCCTCCTACACTTCATGTCACAAGGGTGGCCAGAGGTCAGTGCTGGGGAGGGGAGGTGGGATTGGGGGCAGGAGAGAAGGAAGGAGAGGAACAGGAGGCCTCACCCCTGCTCTCAGGTTCCACGCAGAGACACGCAGGTCTCTCGTTTCTAGAGAGACATCGTAGCAAGTGAAAATTAACACGCTGCAGCCTGATCACCTTTAAAGGGAGCAGGTCAACCATTGAGGGTGTGGGCAGTAGTCGGGGAAGACTTCCCGTGGGAGGGAAAGCTCTTGGGTGAAAGACAGAAGAGGCATGGTCCTGGTGAGAGCTCTTTTTAGCCCCGGGCAGCAGGCAATAACCTAACCCCTCTTCTTCTTGTGGCAGATTGGTCATTAAATGTGGGCTCTCACAGTTGACTATTTCTGCCCTCCCGCCTCCCTGTTCTCCCTGTGGCACAGATGCCTGGGCCCGCACCTTCCAGAGGGATAGTCCAGTGATTTCCTGTCCCTGCCCCCAGCCCTTCTAACCCAGGTGGGTCAGCTTGCCATTGCGGAGCCCAAGCCCGGTCCTAACCCCCCACTTCTCTGCCCGCAGCTGCAGAGCACAGGCCGGCTGCTGGAGGAGCAGCTGCCCGAGATGATGACCGAGCTCCTGGCCAGTGCCCGCGACAAGATGCTGTGCCCCTCAGAGTCCATGCTGACCCGGTCGCTGCTTCTGGAGGTCATCGAGCTCCATGCCAACAGCTGGAACCCTCTGACGCCCCCCATCACGCAGTACTACAACAGAACCATCCAGAAACTGACAGCCTGACAGCCAGGGGGCCTGGCGGGCGGCCCGCGGGCAGCTGGGGCCCTGGTACACAGGGCCAGATGGACAGGCGGGAGGACAGGGGTGGCCCTGGCGGGAGAAAGAAATGGGGAGGAAAGCAGGCAGAGCCGGCGGCCAGTCTGGAGCCAGACCGGGAAGGAGTGCCCCTCATCTGAGCCCCCCCAGCCCCAAGCATGTGGCAGTTCACACCAATAAGGGAAGCATGTTTCTTTCTCATGGTGGCCCCGATCGCCCCTCCCCACTCCCGCTCCTCCCCGCCCCCTCCCATCAAACGCGTCCCCCGCAGGGCTTTGTGCGAGGGGTTTCATCTCTGTGACTCCGCTGAGGCCCTGGCAGCTCCGCACGCCGGGGTACCGCTTGGGTCAGAAAGGACCTCAGAAGGCTGAAAAAGTGGGTCGGAGACGGGCTTGCATTGTTCCTGCTGTCAGCCGCAGTCGCCAACTGCTGCCAAGCAGGCGACAGAGAGCAGATGTCCGGGAGGACAAAGGCGGGCAGGGTCCCCACCAGCCGCCCGTAATTGACGGCCTTTGTCCGCCACGGTCGAGCTGGGGGGGCTGGGGGACGGAGGCTTCTCCCCTAACCTTCACGCTGCCCCCTCCCCACTTCCAGGTCCTCCTTTTGGCCCCCAAGCCTCAGGGGGGGCCCAGGGGGCGGGGAGCAGGGAGGGGAGCTGGAGTTGGCGATTCTACTTGTACTCTTGTGTTTTATTGTTTTATTTTCAAAAGTCAGCTGCTTTGAAGTCTCCTCTCTCAATGAAAAGAGCCCGAGATGTGATCACACAGTCAGCGCCACGAGGACCCCCTGATTAGTGGAAGATCAAACCCGGCTCCCTCTGGAAGGATTCTAGCCACAGACAGCTTGCCAGTAGCCAATTAGGGTAATTGGAAACTTCTGCCCCGGCGGGGGTCCTGCTGGAACCCTGTGTCCTCAGCCCTTGGCTTCCAGTACCTCTGTTCTCTCATTCTAGCTGTGCTGTGTCAATGGGCCGATACTGTCGCAGGCCCCCGGGAGTGTGTATCCTGGCCTGGGGGCCTGGTGGTGAATGGGGCACCGAAGGAGGCTGGCAAATTAAAGCCAAAATGCTAGGTGATGTTGCCCGCGCCACACACGGGTCTCGTCCCAAGCTTAGTGGGGGGGCATGTGGCCATTGGGGACTGCCTGGCTCCCCAGGACTCGGCGTCTGGCTAAATGGGCTGTGCCGCTGCCCCGGCTTCATCACGGGCAGGACCCAGCAGCCCAGGCCCCCCCACAGCCAAGGTCTCTGCGCTCCGGGAGGGCTCTGGGCACTGTAGCCCCTGAGCTGTGGGGAACGGTGCGTTCATTGAGTCTTGAGCGTAACGGTCGGGTGACTAGGTGAGGCCGCCAGACAGATCTTTCCAGGCTGGGAACAGGGCTGGGGGTTCTTGAAAGGGCCAGGTCCTGGGAAGAGCCCCCTCTCTGTTGGAGGAGGATGCGGGTCGGGCTCTAGGAGGCTGGCTTCCGGGTTGTCATGGCATCCTCACAGCCCCGTCTCTGGGGTCTGGAGCCCATACTTTGATAAGCCCCCATAAAATGACTTCAGAGCCCAGCAGCTCCCTTTACTGAGGCTGGTCACTCCCTGTGTCACTGGAGGGCCCTGGCTGCCTGGTCCGCTCAGGCTGGCCAGGGGGTGAGGGCTGGAGGTTTCCCTTTGTGGACTCCAAGTCTGGAGGAGCAGGCAGGTCCCCCAGTACTCCCTGGCTTTCTCCACCTGCTGCAACCTGACCTTCAGCCCCGGGATGGGAGCCTTTGCCAATCCCAAGGAAGAGCGTGTTGGAGACACATGTCGGGGGGCACAGGTTTACCTGGAATGGGTCGGTAGCCTCCAAGAGGCCCGTGCTGCCTCTGCCCCTGGCCTTTGCCTCCTCCCCTCTTCAAGCTTCTCCTCGCTGCCTTTCCTTCTCAGTGGGCTCCTCCAGCCCAACGTGGGGCCCCGGGACACCAGGGGCCCCATGGGAGGCCCTGAGGGAAGAGCTAGACTGAAGTTAGGGGGCTCAGAGAGGGCACCGGGGAAATCGTGGTCTCGAGGAGTCAGGCAGCCCCAGCAGGGCGCGCAGCCGCTCCCTGGAAGGCCTCGGAGAGCTGTGTCTGGGCTGAAATGGGCTAGCGCCCCCGGAGTGCACAGTGTGCGTGTGTGTGTGTGTGCGCGCGCGTGTGTGTTTGTGAGCGCATCTGCTGAGAACGAAGCAGGGCCCCAGAGGAAGAGACTGGCCCAGGGGAACGGGGTCTCCTGCTCTTTCCACGGGGCAGAGAGCAAGCTTCACGAAGGGGCCCCAGACACCGTGCACGCAGGGACTGATGTGCCCAGGAAAGCTGAGACCCGTGACATCGCGGGCGCCATGGACCCAATGCCTCTTCCTCCTAACGGCCTCCTTGGTGGTCTTGCCTCGGGCCACCCCTCCTTGACTGTTAGGACCAGAGTATGAAGAAGTAAGATATAAATATGTATACATATATAAATATATTTTTAATTACGTGTCGTGTCACGGTGGCTCCAGACGTATGGTTTGCCTAGTTTATCTCCATTGCTTGAAAGTGCTTCCTGGCCAATCCAAATAACAGTTTAAGCTGTTTTTCTAAATGTAGGTTGCTGCTACTCTTTGAGACATGGAAGGAAAATGTTTAAAAAAAAAAAGAAACTTTTTTTCTTAAGGAAATAAGAGTGAAACGTAAAATCTGTGACTCTGAAGCAGCTTCCCGTGGGAGACTACTCAGACAGGAGCTGGGGGCAGAAGTGGGTTCCCACAGACCCCCTAGCCTCTCCCTAGGCCAGACCCCACCCCTCCCTTGTGCTGAGTGAGGAAGGCCATATCCAAGTTGACCTCTGAATGTATTTGGTGGGAGGCAAAACTGGATATTGCATTTCTAAGGCTCGTGTTGTTTTCCCTACTCGCCCGCGGCTTTCTTGGCGCAGCGAAGAGGCGAAGTCCGGCCATCTGATGTTGATCCTGTCTCGGTCTGTCCCCCCTGCCAGTCAAGACCAGATAGCCATTGTTTTCCTCCCGGGCGGCCAGCCTGCTCACCACAGCCGTGCTCCCCTTGGCCTTGTGGCTTTGCCTCAGCGCTGGGACCGCAACCCCAAGAAGGCTCCTAATCTCCCCTGGATAAGGTGGGGGCCCCACCATCCTCCGTGGGGAATGAGTACCCCACACCCAGTCTCGTCTGTTCGTCCTTCCTTAATCAGTCTGTAAACCTTTAAGGTTTAGGGATCGCCCTGTCCATCCATGTAAATGTAAATGTTGGCCGAGTCGGTATTTATTCTAATTTTTATTTTATTTTATTTTCTCTGAGGGACGGGGAGGGGGGGGTGTGGGAAATGTACCCCTGATCGCGCCCTGGGCAGCTGCAGGGGCGGGGACCCAGACAGCCGGGCCGCCGTGAGGAGCAGCCCCACGGGGCCGCCCCCAGACGCCACGTTCCAGTCCCTTATCTGGCATCAGAACCCGACCAGTGCTCTCAGGGCCTGCCCGTGGAGTCCTGTCCCTCAGCTGCTGGCGCTCTGTTGGGACCTCTGCCTGGGCCTTTAAGGATGCAGATCAGAGAGAAGACAGCTCTCCTCTGCTCGGGACACTGGCGTAGAGGGCTGCCCATCTCGCCTGAGCCAGCCGGGAGCCTGGCGATAGGACCTACCTCCCTGGAGCAGGGGCTTGGGGCTTCCCGCCAAAGCTGCAGTAGAGTCCTGCTCACGCGACCACTTTCCCTCCCTCAGTATGTCCTGCTTTCCAGCTGAACCCAAACTACAAGTGGGTTTAAAAAATAAACACCAAAAACCAAAAATGCCCTGAATCTGTGTTCTCTGTGTGTTCGGCAGAGGAAATCTTTCCCAAAGGCTTCTGTGGCCTCCACTGGTGCCGGCCGGGACCGCCAATGAGCCCCTGCCCGGGCGACGAGCTAATGAGAACATTTCCCACAGTTTGGCCGTCTTGGAGAGCCGGGGCACGGTCTGGGGCCCGGGGAAGGCTGTGAAGGAGTGGTTCGGAGAATGTGGCTGGAGGGCACTTGTGCCCCCCCATCCCCCCCAGGCTGGGAACCGTGGCCTATCCAAAGTCATAGGATTAGGCCGGTCCTGCAGAAAATAGCTTTTGCACTAAAGGTTTGGTCTGCTGCACGTCCGGCCACCCCACGCCCCAAACCCACTCCTTCCTTAGAAATATCACTGGAGCATTTGACTTATTTCAGAAAGACTGACGCTTGGGCCCAGAAGCTTCTAAAAGTCAGCAGCAAGTGGCTGTCCAGTCCCAGTGGGTGAAACCAGTCTTTCCTCAAAGGGGCCCAGTGATTTATTTTCCTCTGATGATATGTCCCTTGTTTTGCACAATCCCTCTGATGGCAAGACGCTGGGGACACTGCCTCCTGGTAACAGATCCCCCTCGGGGGTTCTCGCTGGCTAGAACTTGCCAGTCTTTCACCTCCTCAGGGCAGCGACAAGCGCATCCACCCCCTTCCTGTGTCCCTGGCCTGGTCAAGATGGTGGCCAGCCCAGCCCAGAAGCCTGGTGACGGCTCGTTGAGATGGGTCACTGACTATTACTGAGTCACATGACACTGTGCAGGGATGGCCAGAAGTGCACAGATCGGTGGGGGGAGATGACATTTTAATTAAACAATGGAGATATTCGTCAAACCAAAGTATTTACAAAAATGCAAACGTGTAGAAGCAGAAAACGGAGATCAAAGCGAAAGGTGTGTGAGGGTGGGAGAGAGAGTGGGGACATCTTCCCGAATGCTAGTCACAAAAAGGGAGAGCAGATTTTTCTGGCGCGACTTAATCCTGATTCCAGAAGCTTCTAAGTTATTGAAAACTGTGAAACCCATCATCTAAATAATAAATATTTCAGTCTTGCATTTCACCACCATCTCTGCGGATACGTGCCGTGCGTCCTCCTGAGGGTAGGTTACATTTATACTGGGGTCTGTAGGAGTGGGGGGGAGAAGACCATTTAGGATGAATAAGCTAGAACGTAGGCACACACACCCACATGCGCGACTGGGAAGGGCCTTTTACACGCCAAGGTAAAGGGCATGAGAAGAAGAGATTGGGAGGGAAGAAGCGGCTATGCCTCAGTATTAACGGTCTGTCTTCCCCACGGCTCCCAGGGCCTTTGGGGCCTTCCATACACTGTTTCAGGTGGTTCAATAAAGTAGGTGGGTATTTTTGATCCCCATTTTACAGATGAGAAGGCTAAGGCTCAGAGAGGTGACGCGACTGACCGACAGCCAAGGGCCAGTCCGCGGGAGCGCCAGGGGCAGAGCGAGAGCCAGGGGCCCCTTTCCCGAGCCCAGAAGGCGAGCATGTCCTCAGCAGCCTCTGAGCTGACCGCTGCGGAGCGCGGCCCCAGGGAGCCGCCAGTAACACCAGTCAGACAGAAAGAGCAGTCAGCGGCCCGCTGGGACTACACGGGCAGCCGACGGAGGCTCCCCTCTGCGTCAGTGGGAAGAAGGCACATGATGAAATGCCTCAAATCAAGGGATCTGGGTGGGGTGGGGAGACCAAGCCATGCGGCAAAGTTCACGCTGTTATGTAAAAGCATCCATTGGAATATGTGCCAACTGTCCCCTTGGACTGACAGCACATCAGGGGCTCTCAAGGTGGGTGGGAGGTGAGGGACGCTTACGAGGCGTGGAGTCGATACCCGGATCGCCTGCCAACTTCTCAAACTATGCACTGGAAGAGGACACCGTATACACCACAGTTTCCAAATTCTGGCCTTAGGGAGCCCCTCTCACTTACTTGCACATGTGCTATGTGCTGAGTGGGAGAAAAGGTATTGAAGGCCGCCATCCATAGTCCAGGAATGTAGCACAAACATAACCATGAAGAGCTGTTACAGGCATGCAGATTGAACGTCTAGGAACAGCAGGCGATGACGCCTCGTTCCTCACCTCCATCCGCGGTACAGGTCCCACCCGCTTCCGGAAGTTTGCACGGACCACTTCGCTTTGCGAAGGACCTCCGTCAGTACCGGTTTTCCCTAACCTAAGGAAACCTGAAGACGATTTTCGCGGTTGTGAAAACGAACAAAAAGTGAAAACGGCCTTCAGCGTTGAGCCCGGATGGAGGTGCCCCCATCCCCAGCCGCGAGAGTGGGGCTGTCCGGCTCCTCCTTCTCGAAACACGCCCAGCATCTCAACATCAACCGCCAGAGCTTTGAACCGTGTCTGTGAGCATCTGTGTCTTATCCCGATTGATTTTACGCATCCCTTAACAAGATGTGTCCTAAGCTCTCTGAAAAGCCTGTTTGGGGGGTGGGGGGCGGTGTCTAGGAAGGCTCAAACATTCTCCATATAAATGAGTGCCGATCGCTTCTTCACTTTATGCCGTTGCAGCTAAAGCAAGCTTTCGTAGGAACAGTCCACTTTCTTTTAACTTCTTTTCATGTTTATTTATCTTTGAGAGAGACAGAGTATGAGTGGGGTAGGAGCAGAGAGAGAGGGAGACACAGCATCGGAAGCAGGCTCCAGGCTCTGAGCCATCAGCACAGAGCCCAGGCGTGGGGCTCGAACTCGTGAACTGTGAGATCGTGACCTGAGCAAATTCAGATGCTTAACCAACTCAGCCACCCAGGTGCCCCTGAATTCTGACCTTAAAAGAAATGAAAATATTTTGTGGGCCCCTGAAAGTATCAGGTGCCCTAGCTTCCGTGCCTACTGCGTGCATCGGCCCTGGGAGGACATGGTCCCTGAGGGAGGAGTCTCACCTTTCCTTGCCACCCAGCTGAACTCGGGCGAGCAGGACAGAGGAGGGTGGCTGGAGGGGGCCGGCGGGGAAGCTCACGCTGCAGTCTTCCAGGCAAGTTGTTGGGAAGCGGATGCGATGGTGCGTCTTCTGCCCCAGATGGGCTGCTGGGCACACAGCCCGGAGCGCATCGCGAGCAGCTGCGTGTGCCTGACCCAGGAGACTGGCCCAGAGAATCCAAGCGTCACCCAGCACTTGCTCCTGTCCACAGCACTGTCCCACACGTACCCTCGTACGGGCTCACCGGAGCCCTGGGAAGGAAATAAATAAATTCTTTCTGCTCGTTTTACATCTGAGGACACCGAGGCTTAGAGAACCATTATGGCTGAATGGTGTGTCCGCCGGGGCTGGGCACATAGCTGGGCAAGGGGACTCGGGCACAAAGGTGCCCAGGATCCTGGATCCTCAGCCTGGTCCCCATACATGTTTTCAAATACACATTCTGGTCTGATCCTCAGAATAGCTCTACCAAATGACAGACATTTTTGACTCCATTTTTTTTAATGTTTATTTATTTGGGGCGCCTGGGTGGCTCAGTCGGTTAAGCGTCGGACTTAGGCTCGGGTCACCATCTCACGGTTTGTGAGTTCGAGCCCCGCGTCGGGCTCTGTGCTGATGGCCTGGAGCCTGCTTCGGATTCCATATCTCCCTTTCTCTCTATTTTGAGAGAGAGAGTGCAAGGTGGGGGAGGGTCAGAGAGAGAGAATCCCAGGCAGGCTCTGTGTGGTCAGCATGGAGCCCAATGCGGAGCTCGATCGCAGGAACCTTGAGCTCATGGCCTGGGTGGAAATGAAGAGGCGGCTGCTTAACTGATTGAGCCGCCCAGGCGCCCTTTTGACTCCATTTTAAAGGTGGGAGAAACAGGCTCAGCAAAGCAGAGTGACAAAGCCATGTCATGTGACCGGTAGGCACAAAAGTCATGCCTGGCAATGCTGCCTTCCTCATCCTGAGAACCATCTGGTGGGCATGTATGGGGACCAGGCTGAGGATCCAGGATCCTGGCCACCTTTGTGCCCGAGTCCCCTTGCCCTGCTAGTGTTCAGCCCAGATGGACAGATGCACCAGTCCCCAGGGACAAACAGGGGCTCAGGCCAGGGATCTGGGGCCCGGTGGTGATCCAGCAGGACATAGACGGACGCGGCCCTCGAAGGTAAACAAATGGATGGGAGAGAGGTTCATGGCCTGGCATGGAATCGTGGCCTTTCCCACCTGACCAGGGCGAGGAGTGGATCCTGCCTTGGGCTTGGCTCAGAGGAAAAGGGGAAGTTCGGGGGGCTGAGGAGGGACAGTAACTCTGGAAGCATGTCAGGGGGAGAGGAAACGGTGCTCAGCATCTGTGTCCATTAACTATCGCCATGCAACTCTGGGTGACTAATTATTGCAACCTTGAAACCTCAGAGACTAACAACACTGATGTTGACTGCTCTTCCTGATGGATCTACAGATGGGTTGGGGTTTGGATGACCTTGGCTGGCTGGCAGGGGAGTCAAGCCCAGTCTCTGGACCTTGGACAGTGGTTGGAGGTACAATCATGCACCTTCCCTTAGTGTTACTTCTTCCAGGAAGTTCTCCCTTACTGACTCTCCCCCGCTGGGGTCCCACAGCTTCTAGGGACGTTCCTACGACAGCTCTGCTCACTATGTGTGACCACTGGCATGTAGACGGCCGGTGCGCACTGACCATGAGCTTGACCTCATCCCCTGTGCATCTATCTCAAGCACTCAGCCCGGGGCCTGGCCCAAGCAGGTCCAAGCAAGCATGTGGGGGGACAAGTGGGTGAACTGTTAACAGTGAGGTCCAGGTAGTAAGTGACAGAAGGGCTTGGGGACGGAAGGGCTAAGCTACCAGAGCAGGAGAGGGGTAAGGGGACCCCACGTGGGACGGGGACGTCCAGTGGGGAGGGCTGGCGCTGGCCTTGGGGTCCTGAGGTCTAACAGTCCAGAGAGGCCGGGGGTGGGGGACTCTCCTGTGTTGTGGCCAGAGCCACGGCGAGCAGAGCCGGGGCCTTTGTGTGAAGAAGATGCCCTTCCCCCCCGAGGGTCACGGGTCCTGGCGGGGACTCGTGAGCTGCCACACACCCCCTCAGCTGGGCCCGTGGGTAGGACACAACCTGCGCACCGCGCGTGAGATTTTCTGGGGTGTGGGGGCGTGTGTGTGCATGTGCGGGGTGCACGCAGGGGACGGGGGGTGTGTGGTGTGTGTATATGACTTGTGGTTTTGTGCTGCAGTTTCCGAGTCCCCCGGCCGCTTGGCCTCTGAGCAACGAGGGCTGGGAAGCAGAGGCATGAGGGTCCCGAGTCCCAGAACTGGAAACGGGGTGTCTTCCCGAGGAGGTGACAGGGTTCTCGCCCTGCCACCTGGGCACGGGGCCGATGGGAGGCCCGCCGCATGCCACGAACGAGCTGATGGTCCCCAGTTGGGGAGGCCACACGCTGGCCCTCTGCTCAGGCGAGGCCCTCCTCCCTCAGGGGACTGCTTAGCTGGGGAGGGGAAAGGTGTGGGCAGACTGGAAAGAGGAATCTGGGAAGGCAAACGGCCCCAGGCGGCTGGGGGTGCCCGGTCACAGAAGCCCGTGGCTCAGCCAGACACCCAGGAGGGCCTCTGGCCGTGACCGCAGGAGGGGCTGCCCTTGCAGAGGCCTGATTCGTCAGGGCAGGGGCTGCACAGGACCACCGAGGGAAGACTCGGCTGCCATTCCAGAATGCTCTGCGGTCCCGGTCAATCAGACCCAGCCACCTGGGCAGCGGGCTTCCTCCCATGAGTCGCACTCCCCGTCCCCACCCCCCGCTTGCCCAGTCAGCTGCTAGGATGGGAACATCGTGGAAACTGCAGTCTCAGAGAGGACTCTGCAGGACTTGTGTCTTCACCTCTCCCAGTGATGCTAAGACTGGGCCACAGGGACAGGGAAGCTGTGCTTCCAGGTTTCTGACCCTCACCTTGACACACAGCTGGGCTCGTGGGGTCCGTCCGGGAGACCATCTGTGGCTCTCGATGCCTGACGTGAGCCGGGGTCCCTACCTGACCCTTGCTGGGGAGAAGACACCCCCCAGAAGAGCTGCGCTAAAACCAGAATCGGGTCTGGAGGGGACCGACGGCTTGCTCGGCTTTCCCTGCTGAAGCTGCCCCAGGGATATCGGGCTCCCCTTTGGGAACTCAATGTCATGAGGCCCCTGGCCAAGGATGGTCAGCAGGCCGGGAAGGTGAGGGGAGCAGGTGCTCCGTGAGCAAGGAGAGGCTGCAGGAGCTCCGGGTGCTGCCTGAGAACGTGCGGCAGTGGGGGGGCGGGGGGGGACGCACCTGTCCTCACAGCTCTTGATGCGCCATCTCGGGGGAGAAGGCATGGGGGGCTGGACACCGAGAGGGGACAGCAGACACCCTGATTCAAGGACGGTATGGGGTCCAGCCGGTGGTGCGGCAGGGCATGGCTGAGGGTCCACACGCAGGAACGAGCCCCCGCACGAAGGTTCCCACAGGAGCCGCGGCCTACCCCCCCAAAAGTGCAGGAGGAACCCCTCCTCTGCGCCACAGAGCACACTGAGGCCCTGAGGGGAGAAGGTCACAATGGTAGCAGCTAACAGGCATCCGACTGGGCCCTCGCCGGCATCCCACCAGACCTGGGAGGTGCAAGCCGCACTTCACAGACACTGGGGAGGCTAACTGGCCCCAGCTCACACCTCTAGGCAGAGGACTCTAACAGGGTCCCCTCTGCCTCCAAGCCCTTGCTGGTGACTCCAAACCCCGAACTTCAGCGTCCCCCACTGAGAACTGCAGAGAGTCTCTTCCAAAAGCGTGTGGTGAGGCTGACAAGTCGCTTAGTGTCTCTGAGGCTTCGTTTCCCCTACTGAAATGGGGAGATATTACTATTTACCTCCTCGTCTTCGCGGGAGATTTGGATAAAGCGTGCGTGTCCTCTGAGCCCCTCCCAGATGACAGCTCTCTTCCCTCTTGGCCACCAGGTTCTCCTGTCTCACTGGCTGCGTGGGGCTCTTTCAGGTACTGGATATGCCTGAAAGTTGTGTCCACTCTCCCACTGGGATTTGCCAGCATTGGGGTTGGGGTGGGGTTGGGGTGGCTTTGCCCCCCGCCCCCCGGACACACTGACAAATGAGCTGATGTGTCACCCACACATAATCCGCACCCCCCACCCCACCCCCCCCACCAAGCATCCATTAGCTGACCCTGCGTGCCTGCTGGGTGCAAGACAGAGACACGGAAAAGGTCCCACCCCCCACAACCCTACCCTGCACCCAGTGCCGGCATTCTAGACAAG
This sequence comes from Lynx canadensis, assembly GCF_007474595.2. NCBI lineage: Eukaryota > Metazoa > Chordata > Mammalia > Carnivora > Felidae > Lynx > Lynx canadensis. The sequence goes on along the minus strand of NC_044314.2, from coordinate 25,753,034 downwards.
CACTTAGGACAACCCTCTTCTGTGCACCCCCTGTGTGCCAGGTCTGTGCTGGGGATGGGGACACGATGGGGATCAGGCAGTGGGGGCTGGCTGGCAGAGGACGCGGGCCAGTAAAGGAGGGACCGTGAGGTGCAGGGGACGAGTGCACAGAGCTGGGTGCTCCAGTGATGAAGTCATTAATCCCTGGGCAGGAAGGGGCCCGCATCAGATGGGTGGCCGACCCAGCACAAGGGCTCGGCCTCAGGGTGGGCTCGCCGTGTGTAAGCAAGTGCCATGTGGGGTCAGGCGGGTGATAGGTAAAGCCACGTACGGGCAGGGACAACCATGCTGGCGGAGGACCTCTGGAAGGCAGGGAGTCGCGGTGGGCAGGCAGGAGAGGTCTCAGACGTGCCGGGGAATGAGAGGCCAGGTCTGTGAGGAGCCTGGGGTAAATGGTAGGAGCGGTGACCAGGCTGAGTCACCAGTGAGTAGAGCTGGGGTTCAATGCAGGGGAAAACAGGAATTGTTGGAGGCTCCTTCCTTAGACAGGCAGAACAGCTTAAAGGCGAGAGAAATGGAAAACCAGTCAATTATGCAGGCACCTTAACGGGGAACGGGGACTCAATCAGGATTCCTGGGTTCTGATTTTCATACAGGGCTGGCCCTCCCTACCCCAGGTGCCCAGCAGTATCCCGAATGGAGGTGTCCTTAGTGTAACTCACGGCTTTTAACAGAAAACCGTTCTCAACAATTTTTTTCGGTGGAAAACCTTCCACGAGGGATCATACGCATCCGAGTTCTCGAACAGGGGCTCTGTGTATTTCACCCTTTGTTGATGACTCAGGGTCATTTCGACAACACTAATTAGTAGACCAGACTGTAATACTGAGTTACCCTCAGGGATTATCAAGGTATATCCAGGCTGCTTTGCTTTTGTTAATAGCTGCATCTGCCTTTTACAATTTTTCTGCCTCCTCTCTCATCATAAAGCTCTTCGTCCTACTATCAGTATGCCTGTTGTGGCCTGAGAAGCTACACCACCAAACTTGTCAGAACTGTTCATCAAGTAAGAGCAGATAGGCCCCGAGCGAGGGCCCGAGGGGCATTTTTATAAGCAAAGTATATGCGTTTTGCTGCACAAATGGATATTTTAAACAACCACCATTTCGCCCATTCAGAAACCATTTTTGCCTGCTTTCCGGCCAGCAGATAAGTAGTGGATCCAGCAGATAAGTAAGGTTTTGCTGGCATGGAATTAAAGCTGCCGTAGCTCACGTGATCCTGCTCACGGCCCATGAGGCTATTGGGCTGAGTCTTACCCGAGTTTTCCAGGGAGGAAAGCAGAGCCTGAGGCCGGGGTGGGCCAAGATCAGACAGTGAGTCAAGATGAATCCCGTGACCCCTGGCTCGGGCACCTGGCCCCAAGGCCACATCACACTTCCCATCCCGAGAACTGAGGGGAACCAGAAGCCCTGAGCTCGTGGAAAGAGCACCGTACTGGGAGTCAGCAGCTCCCAGGTGTAGTCCTGGCTCCACATTCACCAGCTAGGTGCCCGTGGAGGCTTCTTTGGGCCTCAGTTTCCCCATCTGTAAAAGAAGGATGAGTATATGTTTAAAGTATTCTTTCTGTGATTCTTTTTTTTTTTTTAATTTATTTTTTTTTTTTGTAAGTTTATTTATTATGAGAGAGCTCGCAAGCTGGGTAGGGACAGAGAGAAGGGAGAGAGAGAATCCCAAGTAGGCTCCGCACTGTCAGTGCAGAGCCCGAAGTGGGGCTCAGACTCACTAACCGTGAGATCATGACCTAAGCAGAAACCAAGAGTCAGACGCTGAACTGACTGAGCCACCCAGGCGCCCCTAAAGTATCCTTTCCGTGATTCTTGAGTTGTCTTTGTTAATTAGCGGGAGGGGGGAGGAAGAAGGGAGAAGGGAGAGATTAACAGTTGCTCTGCCTGAGCCCTCCAGCCCCCCAGATTTCCTCAGCCCCCCTATTTAATCTCCCTTGTGATGAACCCCTACCGAATCTCTCGTTTACACCTGGGCTGACCCTCCCACGAGAGCTTTTAAATTTCAGATTAGTCAGGGGCGCCTGGGTGGCTCCATTGGTTAAGTGTCCGACTTGGGCTCAGGTCATGATCTCACGGTTCGTGAGTACGAGCTTCGCATCAGGCTCTGTGCTCACAGTGTGTAGGTCAAGTGGAGTTCTCTCTCTTTCTCTCTCTCTCTCTCTGCTCCTCCCCCACTTGCTCTCTCTCTCTCTCTCTCTCTCTCAAAATAAATAAACTTTAAAAACATGAAATGGATTTCAGATTAGTCAACTAATATTCCACACAGGCCTTGGGGGAAAGGTGTAATAATAATGATAAACCTGTTGACCCAGAGGGCCTGGCCGCCCAGGGCTATCATCCCGTTCAGGGGGAGAGACTGCAGCCCAGAGAGGACCTTGCGCGTGAAGCGGGCCCGGGAGGAAAACCAACATCCCTGGACTCCAAGCTCAACAATTCTTTGTCTACTTCTGTCTTTAGTGCCCTCCGCCTGTGTCCTGGGCCAGTCCTCCGGCTTCAATCCACTATTTCCTTGTCTAACAACTCAGGCTCCCAGGCAGGAAGCCAAAGGTGGGTCCTGTCCCTCTCGTGGGAGTCAGAGGAAGGCACTCCCCACAGAGACAGACCAGGAGGGAAGGCAAAGTGAGGACCAGCTGAATACACCGGGCAGTGCGTCCCCTGCCCTCCACCCGCCAGCTGGACAACCTGCCCAGCCTCGTGGCCCCTGCCCGCTGGGCCCCTTCCCAGCCTGTGCGGACACAGGCAGAGGTCCCCTGGTCTGCTCGCTGGAGCCCCAGCCCCTCCTGGCCCGCCGCGACAGTACGGGCCGCCCGGCTTGGCGGCTTTCCTGGGCTGCTGCTTTATCGATTATTTCGGCTCCCTTTTTGCTGGGGATATCAATTTAGCGGGTTCCCGGGATGGCTGTGTTTTAACCTCTCACCCTGGTCTAGACTCCATCGGCTCCCGCTGTCCCTCGGCCAGGAGGGGATGGAAGGCCCCGGGTCTCTCGGGCAGGCTCTGGAGCCAGCAGATTTCCAGGAACAGATGCTGGGATCGCCCGGCGGCTTCACAGCCCCGCCAACCTGCCTCCCTCCAAACCGGCCCGGTGAATTATTAAAGATGCAATTTCCTTTCATCTTTCCAGTAAAATCGCTCCCTGTGCCGTGATCCACTGCCTTCCTGTCACTGACTAGGCAGGGGCTTTGGCAGGACCCTTATTCACCCCACTCTCTCCTCATGCCTGAGCCCTCCTAGGAGGCTGGAGGGAACTGACCCCTTCCTAAGAGGGTCCAGAGAGCCCAAGAGTCTTAAGGAAGTGGGTGGGGCAGAGGAGACTCGGAATCATAGGATTTTGGAAGCTGCTGTTTTACAGCTGAAGGAAAAGGAACCCAGAGAGGGGGGGCACACAGCCCCAGGTGGCACAGAGAGCCGTTGGCAGGGTGGGGGCTGGAACCCAAGCCCCAGTCTCCCCACTGAGGATCTCCCCTTTGCCAACCCCAGAACAGCCTCAGGAGTCCCAGCCCTCTCCCCCAGGATGAGCACCACCACCCCCACCCCTCGCCCTGCACCTCCCGGGACAGGGAACTGGGTCAAGCTCGTCACTATATCGATTAGTCTGAGTGTGATTTACAGTCTTTGCTTGTTATTTACCATCCAGTCCCCACCCGTGCTGCAGTGGGCTAGCTGGACGTAAAACCGTAATCATGACCGCCCTCTCGTCAGTATTTACCGTTTTGGTTTTTCCTGTTTACTCTGGGCGATCATCACAGAGGCCTAACGAGCAGATGGCCCCCACGGTCCTGGCCCGAGCCGCAGCCGCCGCGTGGTCCCACGCCCCAAGCCCTCCTTCTGAAAGCACCTCCAAAAGTCACCCCAAAGACACCCAAACACTTCCGCCTCCTCCTGTGCTCCATCCAAGGCCTGCTCTGAAGAGTGCTTGGGCAAGTGTTTCGGGGTCTCTGCTGGTGTCCTTTGAGGAGCCAGCCATGGGCCCAGCCATGAACCAACTGCTTCGGGGTTCCAGATGACCACTGTCTCTTAGTGCAGAGGTCAGGTTCCCTCAGCCCAGCCGGAGGGATCCCAGAGGGGCCCTCGAGGCCACCCACCTCCTCCGCCGGCTTGGCCTCAGCTGCAGCCGGCCAGGCTGCTGTGGGAGAGTCGGCCCCAAGGCTTTTCTCCATGACTGAACAGAAAGCCTCTGCAGACAAAAGGGGCCTCCAAGGACGCGGTGGAAAAGTCTGCTGGGGATGCAAACCCGCACCCACCCCCTTCTTGTGGCAGGAAAGGGTTCCGGGGCCCTTGTTAAGACCTTGCTCGGACCCTGATGGGTCCAGGTGTGGATCACTTTGCCCACAACTTGCTCTAACAGAGGCCCCGCCTGGCTGCTGCACCCTACCGTCCCCTTAACCAGATTCATGGGCCTAGGCTCTTCCAGCCCCTCTCCCAAGCCTCCCCTGCTTCCCTCCAGCCTCTGAGAAAGTGGACAGCAGGTCCAGAGAGGGCTCTGAGACCTTCACCTACCCTCCTGTCTGGAGCACCCGCTGTCTCAGTTCAACACTCTTGCCCACCCTTCGTGTTGGAACCAACTGCACATCCGGCTAACCTGTGCCGGGCACTTCCGTGTGCCAGGCGCCGAGATGGGCCCCTTCACGTCCTAACTTTCACTACTTTTCCTGAAACCTGAGCCGTACCACCACCCGTGTGATACAGCTCATCACGTCCACTTCACGTTACATCAAACGAGCCATGTGAAAGCGAGCAATTCGGTGGCACTGAGCACGTTCGCAATTGTACCACCAGCACCCCTGTCTGGTTCCAAATCCTTCCCATCATCCCCAAAGGAAGCCTCGTACCTAGTAAACACTATCTGCCCGTTCCCTCCTCCCCAAGCCCCCGACAGCCGGTAATCAGCTGTCTCTGTGGATTTGCTTATTCTGGATATGTCACAATAAATGGAATCCAACAGTACGTGGTCTTTTGCGTCTGGCTTCATTCACTTAGCGTAAATTTTTTGAGATTCTTCCACGTTGAAGCATGTATCAGGACTTCATTTCTTTTTACAGCTGGACATTCCATTGTGTGGTATACCACACCTTGCTTATCCATTCATCAGTGGGTGAGCAGCCCCATCTTACAGATGAGGAAACCGAGGCTCAGAGAAGGAAAGTGGGAGAAGGTCCCCTCCAGCCTCCAGTCTGCTCCTCACAGGCCGGAGTCCCCAGTGTGTTTCCCTCATTCCTAGAGCAGGGCTAGGCCCTCAGACAGCGGGCCTGAGTGCATGAGGGGCAGTGTGGTGCAGTGGTCAGGGGCCCTGCCTCTGAAGCCAGCTCCCTGGGTCCAAATCCTGGCTCTGTCCCTCACCGACCACGTAGTATGCTTCGGGCACGGCATTTAGCTTCTCTGTGCCTTTGTTTTCTCATCTCTAAAAGGGGGATGATGACAATAATACTGCGGAGGGTATTGTAAATATTAGGCGAGCTACTCCTATATGTAATTCTGGAAAATGAAAACGAATCTATAGTGACAGAAAGCAGATCAGCGGTTGCCTGGGGACGGGAGGAGGGGTCTGGAGGGAGAGATTACAGATGAAGGGTCTGAGGAAACTCTTGCGGATAGTGGATTCATTCATTATAGTAATTGCAGTGGTGGTTTAAGAGTATATACATGCGTCAAAATTGATCAGATTGCACACTGTAAACATGTTTAATTCATTGTACTTCAACTCTGCCTGCCTCTCTAATGCTGTTGAAAAACATCACCTGAGGGGCGCCTGGGTGGCTCATTCGGTTAAGCGTCTGACATCAGCTCGGGTCATGATCTCATGGTTCACTGGTTCGAGCCCCACGTCAGGCTCTGTGCCTGGAGCTCGGAGCCTGGAGCCTGCTTTGGATTCTGTGTCTCCCTCCCTCTGCCCCTCGCAAACGCTCTTTCTCTCTCTCTCTTTCTCAAAAATAAATAAACGTTAAAAAAATTTTTTTTAATCACCTGAGCTAATACATGTAAGTCACTTAGCACGACTCCAGGCACTGTGAGAGCTGTGTGGATATTAAGTGCTGGTGTTGGTATTCTCTCCTGGCCCTGCCGCCAATGCCCCCCACCCCTACCGAGGCTCCCCCTTCTCTTTTTGTCATTAGCTCCTCAGGGTCCCCCTAAAACCCTGCAGGCTCCAGGCAGTCAGCTCTGTGTCTGGCTAACGTGTGGGTACTTGCTTTCAAACACCTGAAATTCTTCAAGAGCAATTGTTCAATAGCCACCCACCCCTCTTCCTGTATCCCTTCAATTCCTACTGTCACCCCAGCCACCCACATCTGCTAACTCAGGGGCTCTGTGCCAGCTCGGTCCTCATCACTCGGTACCACTGGATGGCAAATGTTTTAACTATTAGCCCATCTCAGATCGCCTTCATCCATGACCTGGCCATACTGCTGGGATAACGTGGCCATGTAGGGACCCTCCCAAGCCCAGGCGTCCAGGAATGCCGCTGTCCCAGAACCCCGCCACTACAGAGAAAAGGGAGCCCCAAGAATATCAGAGACTCTCAAAGACTACCTGGCCCGGGACTAATGAGTCATGTCCTAGTTGGACATAGGTTATTATTTGGTTTTCTTGGCTCTTCTTCAACATTTCCTCCTCCAACTACTCTACGCTCTGAGCACGAGACTTTGGCTGAACTGAAAGGCAAGGAGGATGTAGACCTTGACTCCATTTCAGAGGCAGGGCTGGGCTGGGGCGTGGGGGAGATGAGTGCACGGGGCAGGACCCTGGACAAGGGCCCTGATGTCCTCCTGATACGCGCCCTTCCCAAGGACACATGTAGCGCTTGGGTAAGATGCTGTCCTGCTGTCAGGAAATGAACCACTGCTCCTTGCTGTCTTTTAGGGCTAAATGAGCATGGTGCAGAGCAAGTAAGTGTTAAAGAAGGGAAGGAAGAAATACAGAGTATGGGCATTTACAGGGCCCGTGAGAGAGACTGGGAGCCCAGAGCCTAAAGAGCATTCGTATCTTCTTGCACGAAGAGGAAGCTGCAGACGGGTGCAGCAGAGGGTCTCTCCTCACCTCCTCCACAGGGAGACCCTCCAATCTCCCTTCCCCATCCTGGGCAGGGCTGCCCGTGGCCTTCCCAGCCCCAAGCTGTCCTCCTCTCTGATACCACTCCCTCCCCGCCTCCCCCACAGCTCTTAAACCCCTAAATCAGCATCTTACACTTGACCGCCTTGACCCTTGCCTCAAAATAGGTACTTTTATGAGATGGATGGAGAAGAGTCCCCTTCATACCCTGGCCACCTCTCCAGCCATCCCCCAACAATCTATGGATGGCTTCAGGAAGCCCCTCCATGGCAAGAGGAGGCAATATTAAGAGACAGACAGACCAGGCACCAACCCCTATGCCTAGGTCAGTGCAGATTTCCACTTCTGGCTTTCCCACCAAAAGTAGACCAACTTTCCCACCAAAAACAGCTGAGAAAAATATGAGTAAAATATATTTTTGAAACTTGTTCGAAGCCATTACAGAGGTTTAGAGGCCATGATCCTGAAGAGAAGAGATATCCAAAGAGATGAGCTCAACATTTTGGCCTTTTTCCCGCTGAGCGGTAGCTGTGAAGTTGAGAATATGAACAGAAAGTGGAGACCATTTTTTGTAATTTCGTAGGGGTAGGGAAAGGGGTTGGGGTGTGAGGAGTTCGAGCATCTCCGGGGAAGAAATGGGGCCCTTATTTATTTATTTATTTATTTATTTTTTGAGGTTTTAGTTGGACCTTTGAAAAGTACATCAAGAATAGATCAGATTGAAAGACTGAAGACAAAGACAAAAATCGAAACCCAATTTCAAATAAACTTAATTCCAGATTGTATTAAGATAAGTTGCCTGAATTCTCACTCCCTTCCAGAAACAAGAGTAAGTCCTCTGTGGATCATCCAGAACTTCAGATTATCTCTAGAATTTTTCCATACACAACAGCTGGCAGTCAGCAAAGTTTAGCAGGCATCCCAGGAGACAAGATCATATAACTGAAGTCAAGAGAAAAAAGAAACAAACAAACAAACAAACATAACAGCAACAGATGCACAGGAGATCCAGATACTGGCATTTAAAATAACATTTTAGGGGGCGCCTGGGTGGCGCAGTCGGTTAAGCGTCCGACTTCAGCCAGGTCACGATCTCGCGGTCCGTGAGTTCGAGCCCCGCGTCGGGCTCTGGGCTGATGGCTCGGAGCCTGGAGCCTGTTTCCGATTCTGTGTCTCCCTCTCTCTCTGCCCCTCCCCCGTTCATGCTCTGTCTCTCTCTGTCCCAAAAAAAATAAATAAACGTTGAAAAAAAAATTTAAAAAAATAAAATAACATTTTAGGGGCACCTGGGTGGCTTAGTCAGTTGAGCATCTGACTTTTGGTTTCAGCTCAGGCCGTGATGTCATGGTCCATGAGTTCAAGCCCCACGCTGGGCTCCATGCTAATAGTGTGGACCCTGCTTGGGATTCTCTCCCTCTCTCCCTCTCTCTCTGCCCCTCCGTTGCTCACTCTGTCTCCTTCTCTCTCTCTCAAAATTAATAAATGAACTTAAAAAATAAAATAACACTTTAAAATAATTGCAATTAATGTATTCAAAAAGTAGATGAGATAAAAAAAAAGTTTAAGCAGAGAACTGGACATTTTTTTTTAACGTATCAAGTGGAAATTCTAGAAATGAAAAGTATAATCATAATTAACAATGTAATGGATGGGTTTAACAGTAGATGGATACAGCTAATAGAGGATTAGTGAACTGGAAAACAAGGCAGTATAAAATATTGAACATTGAAGTACCGTGAGGAAATTTGATGGAATGTAAAATCCTAGAGCACAAGAAGAAAAGCGCTTTTTAGAAAAATCTCTACATTTGCCTCCATAAAGTACAGTATATGTGGTTTGTGTGTTCAGCATTCTGTAGCATAATGTCTGTGTGTGTGTGTGCATGGACAGTGTGTAATAAAGAGTACATCGGGGGCGCCTGTGTGGCTCAGTTGGTTAAGCATCCAACTTCGGCTCAGATCGTGATCTCACAGTTTGGGAGTTCAAGCTCCACATCGGTGCTGACAGCACAGACCCACTTCGGATCCAATCTCTCTCTCTCTCTCTCTCTCTCTCTCTCTCTCTCAGAAAAAAAAAAAAAAGTTCAGGGGAGGCGCTTGGGTTGCTCAGTCGGTTGAGCGTCCGAATCTTGATTTCGACTCAGGTCATTGCCTCACAGTTTGTAGGTTTCAGCCTCCCGTCCGGCTCTGTGCTGACAGCGTGGAGCCTGTGTGGGATTCTCTTTCTCACTCTCACTGTCTCTCTCTGCCCCTTCCTCCTTCCCCTCTCTCTCTGTCAAAATAAATAAGTATTTTTTTTTTAAAGAGTATATCTGTAAACTTTACAGCATTGAATCGCATAAAAGATAAGAAGCTGGAAGTCTCACGCGTTAAATATAAATGTGATGAGATTCCATGATGTATCAGGGCTATGGGACAGAATGGGCTTTGGAGCTTCCTGCCTGAATCCTGCCTGCCTCCTACTATGGTGTAGTCCCTGGCCCACGTCACATAACCTCTCTGAGGCTGTTTCATCATCTGTAAAAATGGTGTCGTGCTGTCACGAGGATCACAGGAGGTAGTGTACGTGCATGTACCCAGGGGGCACTTCATAAGTGATAGAAAAAACAATGGCTCTGTTTGGGTCTTCAGGAGCTGACTTCTCTTGGATCTCTCTCTAGCACTAAAGCCATTACTCCATGAAAGTGTCTTGATTTTAGGTCCCTACCCCACATGAGAGAAGCACATGATATATTCGTTTACACCTAGGAAGTCCTTAACGGAATGTTCGTTTCCAGAAGGGGCAGTGCCGGGAAGGGGCAACACTTAACTACTTGAGAAGACTCTGGAATGGCGGGTCTTTGGACCCAGGCAGGCCCTTTAGGAGAGGGGGCTTTGGATAGGGGAGTCTTCCTCGGGTTCCTTGATCCACAACACATGGGTGATCTCCCTAAGCCCCACCTGTGGCCCTCACCCTGCTGACCACCCGCATCAAGTCACTGGCCTTCTTTCAATTCTATGACCTAGCAGTCTCTTTCCTACGTCAAGGCCCTTTACCATGTTATTCTATGTGCCCGGGATGGGCTTGTCCATGCCGTTCCTCGTGTCCCGCTCCTGCCCGTCCTTCAGGTCTCAGCTCAAATATCACATCCCACAGGGACCTTCCCTATGGTCCTGGCTGCATCGTGTCCCTTTTGATGACCCTGATGACACTAAGGAGTCACTTTGGGCTCTCCTTTCTTATCTCTAGATTCCTTCTACTGCTGAAGACAGCTTCTCTGAAGAAAATTATCTTCACTCCGAGTTTGACACCAAAAACGCCAAACGTCTCTGGAGCATTTACTCTGCGAGGCATAGTGAAGGCACTGGGGGTCCAGGATGAACACAACAGACCAAGTCCCCACTCTCGGGGACCTGGGAAGAGACCCATAAACACACACCAAGCCGGTGAGAGGTGTTGAGTGCAGTTGAGAGAAATACACCCGTCAAAGGGGGTGCAGAGGGTGACCGAGAGGACGGATGCCATTTCAGATGGGGGGAGTCACCAAGACCTCTCTGATGAGGTGCTATTCAAGTAAACCCTGATGGAAAGTATGGTGCTGGCCATGAAGAGAGGAGGGTGGAGCCTTCCAGAACTTCAGAACAGGGGTTGTTATGCTTGGCAAAATAGGAGCCTATGTTTGTGTTTATTTGGTTTCCAAAGCAAATTGTCTCTTGTGACTGAATAACATAAATCCAAAGCCTGAAAATATGCATACCCTTTGACCCCCAAGTCCACTTAGGAATGCAGTCTCAGGAAAAATAATTCATCCACATATATTTATGCATAAAGACACTAAATAAAGGAGAAAAGCGAAAAATACAAGCTAACATCGATGGTCGACCTCACGGAAGCGGTTAAGTAATCCACACAATGGAATACAGGGCAAGGCCTAAAAATCCGCAGCAGAATATTTAATGATTTAGGGAAATGTTCATAACCAAGTGCTAAGTCATAATCTATCCAAGTACCATTTTGCGAAGGAAAAATATATATACGCGTGGAAACCTTTCGAAGGCGTACGCGCCGAAGTGTTGACAGTGGTTACGAAGGAGTGGTAGGACCGTGGTTGACTTCTGCCGTTTCTTCTTTTTACTCTTCTGTTGTGTCGAGCTTTTTGCGCTGAGCGTATCCCGTAGTAATTTCGCAATTTGCAAATGTGATTAAATAAAATAAACCCAGCTGTCCCTCATACATATTAGTTTACGCGCTGAATAGATTTGTATCGAGTGCCCACTTTGTGCCGGTCGGTAACTTTCTAGGGAGAGCAGACAAGTTGACAACGAAACAGCCAAGCCGGGGGGTATCGCGGTCAGTGCCGGGCAGGGCCCGGCTGGAGGGGCGGCGAGGGGCCAGCGGGCTTCTACTCCGACCGCAGAATGACAGTGAGGCGTGGAGGATGCTGTAGAGGCAAGAAGGACGTTCTGATCCTCTCTCCTCGGGGAGGTATGAGGGCAAAGCCGACAACCGAGCGTGGGCAGGGGTGGGAGGTTTGAGGAAGTGTGAAATCGGAAGGACAGCAAAGTTCCCCAAAAGCACAGCAGACCTTCCAGGCAGTGACGAGGCCCCGTTGGAAGTCGGTGATGTGCCCAATCGGCCCAGCTAGAGGATTTTTTCTGGCAAGGTTCAGCTGTTTGGGAAAGGTGGGGATTCTCCAAAGAGATATGAGAGAGAGAGAGAGGTCAAAAATGGTGGGGTGAAAGCCCCAACATGGTGAAGTTGAAAAATTATTGCTGTTAAGGGTCCATCTGAGGGTCAGTGGATGGAGCTTAGAGGCCCAGAGCATCGGCCGGGAGGTCAAAGGGACGGTGAGGCCTGAGCCCATGTCTCTGGTGGAGGCTGCCCCTGGACTGCCTGGAGAGGACAAGTGTGCTAGGGGTGAGGCGTCAAGGAAATGAGACTTGGACCGTGGGCACCCCCGCGGAAAGTCCCAACAGGCTGAGGACAGAGCCAGCGTCCCAAGGAATGATGAGGAGTGACCAGGACCGGAGGCCAGGAGGCACCAGCCGGGGGGAGGCAGAGAGAGAGTGTGTGTGTGCCCCAGGGCGTGAGCCTCAAAAAGAGCTGGGGGTTCAGAGGGAGGAGGGAGGAGGGGCGTGGGAAGCCCCATGTGAGCAAAACTGGTGCCCGCCCGCCCTCTGGTCCTGAAATGGAAGCTGAGGTGGGAAATACTGCCTCGGCAGCGAGAGCTTCGTGGAAAGCAGCGTCCCCGGGACCGCGGGCCATTCGCTCCAGAGGCACACTTGCGATCACAGATCCGGTGTTGCGGGGACCATGGAAGGCAGAGGCCGTGTCAGATCAGGGATGTCGAGAAGGGATGAGCGTCTGGGGGACGATAGAGAGTTCTGGAAAGCTGGACTCCCTCGGGGACGGAGAGAAAGAGGGATGCGGGGGCATCGAATGGGGTTAGTCTCAGTTTAGTATCCCCAAGTCCAATCCAGGTTCGAGATCCAGAGCAGGGAAGGGGTTGGTGAGGGCTGGCCGCCTGTGGGGGTGGGAAGCATGAGTCACCACTGTTGGCTCTTCTGGGGCTCAGCCTCCAAGCACGTGGCTGGGTGGTCACCCGGCACCAGTGAGGAAAGCCATAAGTCCCTAGGGTCACCTAGAACCACAAAGAATTTGTGTCCAACGGCAGACTCAGGGAGATTTGCCCCAGGTCATGCAACCCAGGGCTTATACCCCCAGTAGGGGCAGGGCACTCGGGGAGATAGGGCACACGGGGGCCCCCTCCTCTCTCCTCAGGAGGGGCCGCGGGCTGTCCTGACTCACTGGCCCTGGATGATCCCCCTTCCCAAGCATTCCACTGTGTTTTAATGCAGTGTTGGACTTGTTAAAAGAGTAAATTTAGCTTTTATGAGCGAAGCAGCCAGGCTTGGTCAGGGAGGTTGAGGCGGGGCCAGGGGTTCCTCATCCACCCCCAGCCTCTCAGGAGGAGCCTGGAAAAACGCCTCCCGTTCCCTTCCTCACCTGCCACCGCCTTCCCCTGCCACAGCTCGCTGTCACGAGAGGGAGAGAGGAAAGATGGGGAGGGACTCCCCCAAGTGCCCCCCGCCTGTGCGAATGCATGGGGCTGACCCGGACCCCACCTGTAAAACAGGGCAACCGTGCTGCCCCCTGGCAGGGTGCCCGGGGCATCTCAGAGCCACCAGAGAGAAAGCCTGAGGGCCAAGCTCCTGTCTTCCCCACGCTGCTGCGAGTCAGGGTCCTTGCATCCCAAGATAGGATTATGCCTGAAAGAAAATGGGGAAAAGGGTGGGAAAGTGTGGGAGAGCCCTTAGATCGGGGTGCAAGTCGGAGCCCGAGTGAGAGACGGGAAGAAAAGGCTCAGCAAGGCTGTCGGGAGTCCTAGAGCCAAAGTCAGACACTGGCAGTCACGTGTCTCCTGGCACCGGCCTGCCTCGGTGGCCCCACCAGGCTGGGAGCAGCCTGTGTCTCGAAGCCATGATTCCCGTGTGCAGCCCCAGGGCCCTGGGTTGGTTCTGCTCCTGTAGTCGGAAGACTAGAGTGAGAGCCCCAAATCCAGCCCTGGCCCCCCTCCTTACTCCTGTGGGGCCAAAGGTGCTGGGTCAGCCTCTCTATTCCTTTTCCTTGGCGATAAAACACCCACCCCAGGGGGGAAGTAGTGAGGAGTTCATTATGACCAACAAAGCAACTAGCCAGGCCCTGGCGTATCAGCACTTGGGTTTACCCTTTACCCCCTGAGGCTGACACGGGGGTTCCCAACTAAGGGAAGAAACCAGCGCCCCAGGGTGTACCCCTGCTGTCAGGGGACCCACACACCTCTCTCTCCTTCTCTCCCCTTTCTTCTCCTCCTTCCTTTGTACCCCTCCTCGTCATTTCCTGTCAGAGCATCCCAGACACCGGCAGCCGCCTCCTCCGGGGGGCCTTCCCGGCTTTCAGCCCCACAGCCCTCTCCCTCCTCTTGGGAATTTTCTTTCAGAATCCCACCACCCCGGAAGACACGTAAAGGATGTAAGCATCTCATCCCTACTCGGCCTTGGGCTCCCAAGAGGCCTGTCTTGCCTTCCGCCTCCCTCAGCACGGGCTGAGCACCCGGAAGTCTCGGGATTGATGGACAACTCTCCAGAATGCCAAGCCAGCCGTTGGCACAGCCTGCTGCAGTGGGGGCTGGGAGACACTATTTATGTGTCCTGATTCTATTAATTAAGCTTATCGCCTGTCTGCTCTGCCTCCTGAGCCTGTGTAAACGTTCCAGTCTGCTCTTTTGTACGCACATTAACACAGAGCAGGTGAGCGGGACTGGACGGCTGCCTGAGGCCTGGGCGTTTCAGCCAGCGAGCACATACATCACCACGCAGGGGACGTCAGCCTCAAGGACTCAATCTGGCCACCCCAAAAGCATAGAGTCTGGGGAGACGGGCCCCCACCTCTCTAAAATGGTCGCCCCTGCCTGAATGAGAGGGAGGACCTGGGACCAGAGGAGCTGAAAACCCCCCACCCCTGCCTTCCCAATCCGGTGGGAATAATCCAGGGGCCAGGCACGGTGCTCCTGGAGGAGAGGCCAGGGGAGGCCTCCCCACCACCGCCGCCTGGTAAGAAGCAGCAGGCCTCGATTTGCCGTGTTCTGAAGAGAATCAAGTTCACACCCCGATCCTTGGCCAGCTGTTCACTCAGGAGGGCCTCTGCTCTACTCCCACGGACACCGGGATCCCTGCTCAGGGGGGATCTCCTAACCAGTGGGGCTAAGCCAGCTATGGATGGGAGGTGTCTTCCCCAGAGCCTCTGCTGACAGCCACAGGCTTCTCTATGAAAACATTAGTCTGTTTCTGAGGGTGCCCGGACCTGGAGAAAAGTCAAGTCTCTGTTGTGATCTTGGCTGTGTGACCCTGGGTGAGTCATTTTCCTCTCTGGACACAGGGTCCTGTCCCTAAGCTTCCTGCCTCTGTAAATGAAGGGTGGTGGGGGCGCTTGGCTTGGGAGGCCTGGTGGAAGCCGGAAGGGGTTTTCTTCTCCTGTAAAGGAAGACGGTGTGAGCCTCCTCTGGGCCTCCTCCTTCCAGGCCCCCTTGGAAGTCCAAGGGTCCCGTGCGCCAGAGGCCCAGTGGTTTTGCAGGAGGGGCACAGACGGGATGGGAGGAAAGCCAGGGCCATGCTGACCTGCAAGGCCTGAGAAAGGCCGGGCTCCCTGCTCCCTCCCCCTGCCAGGGCCTGTGCTCCCCAGGGAGAGCCAGCCAGCTGACCCCCTGGTTCCCTGGGTAGGCGTGGACTTGGGACACCTCAGCCCGTCTCTTCCCAGGCTAGCTGGGCTGGCTGTCCATCAGCATGGATGCTCTCCATCTACCCGGGAGGGCGGCACGCCCCCACCCACCTGCCCTCCTTATCCACCCCCACCCGGCTCGGCGCTCTCCCTCCTGCCTGACAAATGTCCAGGCTGGCGATGCTCTCAGGGCTTTAGCCTGCGTCTTGTTTCCAGGTCACCGGGGCCATGCCCACCCCACCCTGCCCCGGGAGATGTGAGCCTCAAACAGCCACAGTGGTTGCACTCTGGGACCCTCCTTGGCTGTCTTCATTTGCACCCCCAGGCTCACTGGAGGGGTGTGAGCTGCACGGGGGGACCGCCGTGGGGGTCTGGCAGTCAGATCCTTTGGCTTTAAACCTCAGCTCTGTAGCACCCAGGCAGACCGTCTAACTCCACCGAGCTGTGGTTTCTTCATCTATGGAACTAATATTAACCTTTCCTTCATTTGGCATTTATATCGTTTCAAAACAGTAAATGAAAAAACGAACACAAAGTATTCTCACCAGACTTGGTGTGTAGTAAGTAAGTGGTCAGTTAAAAGTTAGCCTTTAGGGGCGCCTGGGTGGCTCGGTCGGTTAAGCGTCCGACTTCAGCTCAGGTCACGATCTCACGGTCCGTGAGTTCGAGCCCCGCGTCGGGCTCTGGGCTGATGGCTCGGAGCCTGGAGCCTGCTTCCGATTCTGTGTCTCCCTCTCTCTCTGCCCCTCCCCCGTTCATGCTCTGTCTCTCTCTGTCTCAAAAATAAAAAATAAAAACGTTAAAAAAAAAAAAAGTTAGCCTTTAGCAGGTGAACACAGCCTATGGGGCAGACCTTGCCCAGCCATGCCTCAGGGCCCCCAGAGCCAGGAACAGGGCTAGAAGGACCCCGGTGCTGGGTCTGAGAAGTGCAGGCCACACTGAGAAAGGCAGAGCCTGGGAATCCAGCCCTGCAGCCCTAACTCTCTGAAGTCTGATGTTTGAATCTCCCTCCTGGACTCACGGGCTGGGGCCCTACAGCTCCTGGGTTTTCTCAGGCCGCTCTCATCTCCGGAGCACACGTGGACCACACCTCACCTTGCCAGACTCAGGAGCAAGGGGCACACACACACACACACACACACACAGAGTGCCGGGCACCCTGGGAGGATGTGGGCCCTGAGTCTGGCAGGTGTGTGCATGGCCCCGTCCACGGGACGGGGAAGATGCCAGCATGGTCCTGGTGGAGGGTAAGAGCACATTTCCCGACGGCGCTGCCAGGCCTCACCATGTTCCAGCTTGTTGACACGGTGATGGCATAATTACAGTTTCAATCACAGATTAATAATAAGTCATTTTTGCAAACAAGGAGGCAGGTCTGCACTGGAAAGGGCCCCAAAGGGCCTGTCGCCTCTGCTATCTGAAGCTGCTGGCCACTGTTTGATGTTTTTCGCCGAGCTGAGACTTTTCTAAGGTAGATCATAACAACAACAACAACCACCCAGGTAATAATATCCCCACCTGCCCCACTGGCCTCCAGAGAGAAGGAGATGATGATGGAATTTGCTTTGGAGAAGGCCTGTGTGTGTGTGTGTGTGTGTGTAAGAGATAGCCGTGTCAATCAAGATCTGGGGGTGAATGACCACGGGTGCTGGTTTGTGTGTGCTTGATGTGTCCGTGTGTGAGCACGTGTGTATATTTGGGCGTATGTATGTTCCCACGTGACATTAGCAGTCCCCAGAGGGAACCCCGCCCCAGAGAGGCCAAGGCCCCTCTTCACTCCCTGCTCTTCCCCCAGGGGGCTGTGCGGGAAGACGAGAGGGACAGAGGAGGCTCTGGAACCCCCCCCCCCCCAAGGTGCCCCTGAGGAGAGCTTTAGGGAACAGCAGGGGACCTGGCAAGGTGTAGGTCAGCCTGGCCCCTGCTGGGGCTCCCAGCTAGAGCTGAGAACCTGCCCGGATACCTCTTTTCTGTGTGAGGTTGGCAAGGAGCTAATAATAACATCGTGACAATAGCAACCACTTACGTGTGTTCAGAGAGTTTTCTTTTCTATTCTCTTTTATCTCTGTGATCTCATTTGATCACACAACTACCCTGAAGGGAAAGAGTGCAAGCCTCATGACTCCCACTAGCCCCAGTGGAAACTGGAGTTCAAGGAGGCGGGGGACCTACTCACGGTGACCCAGCTGCTGGGCCCAGAGCCTCAGATGTTCCTGCAGCCGGACTGGAATCCTGGCCGAGTACGGGGCCTCCAGGGGACCATCCACCCTCTCCATGGCAGACGGCCCCGAGCCACCGGGCAGACGGCATTCAGAAGCCCAGTTAACATCTTCCAAAGTCTCTTTGGAGCCACGGGGATGACAGTGTGAATCTGTAGGCTGCAAGCCCTATGTCTCCCACGGGCAGAACCGGGGGTTTTCCAGACCTTTGCTCAAAATTCTCTAAGATTGCAGAAGAGTGAGCTACCGGGTCTCTAAGCTGGTATTCAAAGCCCCTCTCGAGCTGGCCCCCACCCACTGCTCTAACTTTCCGGCACTTCCGGGAAATTACCTTCTTAGGGTCTTTGCCTGATCAGTTCCCCCCACCCCCCTACCGCCCGGTTCACAGTCAGTGTCATTCCCTCTCTTCCTCTGTATCAGAAGCTCAGCCAACTCTCACACCACCGTGCACACTCCTGCCTCTCTCTGCAGGCCCCCGGCACCGTATCTGGTGTGCTCGGTGAGCATTTCCGGGTCTAATAAACGCCTGGCTGGTTGGCCACCTTAGCTGATGGCTCTGCCCTCTGAGCCCTTGGAGAGTGAAGTATACGAGCTATTCTCGAAGTAAGGTTTAGGCCCCTGAAGCCAGGCAGGGCTGAGTATCCCCGCTCCCTGTGTCACTAGGGGCTCCAGCGCCACCCCCCCCCCCACAGGAGCTAGCCAATGATGGGATTTTTAAAAATACACAATTTCTGCTTTTTTTTTTATCCCAGACCCTGCTTCCAATCACTAAGAATATTAGACACATTCTTCTGTTCTGACTTTGATCTTTTTTTCTCTTGTGTTTTTGCCTCTGTGGCCTGCTTGTAATGATAACAATAGATAAGAATAACAATAGGGGCGCCTGCGTGGCTCAGACTCTTGGTTTAGGCTCAGGTCACGGTCTCGTGGTTTGTGAGTTCGAGCCCCACATCGGGCTCTGTGCTGACAGTGCAGAGCCTGCTTGACATTCTCGCTCTCTCCCTATCTCTCTGCCCCTCCCCTGCTCTCTCTCAAAAATAAATAAATAAACTTTTAAAAAATTAAAAAAAAAAAATTACTGAAGGCTGCTTCTGGGCCAGGCACTGTTCTAAGTGCATTGAATATATTGGCTCCTCTAAATCCTGTGTCACCCTCTAGGCCAATATTCCTCAATCAGGGTCGATTTTGTTGCCAGGGGACATTTGGCAATGTCTAGAGACGTTTTTGGTTGTCATAACTTGGGACAGGGCATACTCCCGGGATCTAAAGAGCCAGGATCTGTTAAACATCCTACAGTGCACAGGAGAGCCCGTCACAGTGAAGAACCATCCAGTCCCAAATGTCAACAGTGTTGACCCTGAGAAACCCTGCTCTGAGACCTACAGTCTAAGCTAAGGCCTATGATCCTCACCTCATTTTACCACTGAGTAAACTGAGGCCCAGAGAAGTTAAGTAACTTTCCAAAGGTCACACAGCTAGTCAGCAGCTAGCTTTAAGCCAAGCAGCCTGGGGCCACAGTCCACACATTTGGCATCACTTTGTGGTTTCTCAGTTCACCCCTCTGGCCAGAATCCCTTTCCTTGGGGGCAGCTCTGTCTGCCTACCCACAACACTGAGGCCATCTCCCAGTCAGAGTCCCGAAGTACTTAGCCACACTCCACTAGCCCCGAGACCCTAGGACATCCTGCACCAAGCCCCCCACCCAGGCCTGCAGCGCACGATAACCTCTTTCCTCTGAATGGGGTCACAGCCCCATGCATGATGCCTGGCCTTGTATGAAAAGCATACAGGTGCCAGGACTGGGATGCCATCTTCTCCTTCGTTCCCATCCCGCCGGGCCCAGGGCCACGCATCCACAGTTGGGCCTCAGTTTTCTGTGGTTTGACCTGTGACCTGAGAGAATGGTACGAAGGTTCTGGTGTAGATGAAGATGAGGTGACTAAGGGACAGATGTGAGGCTAAGGGCCGTCAGTTGGTCTCCAGGTGCCGTAGAGGCTAAACTGGAGAGGAAGCAGTTTGCACTGGGGAACCTGTTGGGGCCTTCCAGACTGCACGCGGGAGGAAGGGGCCATGTGCAGAGGGAGAGAGACGCCAGGACTGGCACTGGCTGTCTCAGGACGCAGACCCCTGCTTGGCCAGGACTCTAGCTGCCCTCCCACTCGTGAGGCAGTTGGCCAGGGTGAGGGGCCCAGGCTGAAACTAGATGCAGAAACAGCCAGCTAGTGCAGTGAGAAATCTCCCCACTGCTGGCCTGTTGCTTCAGGGAGGGGCATCAGGGAAGGAGGTACCTTTCCTTCTCCCCATCCAGTCCGATGGGCAGGGTCTGGCACAATCCAGGGGTCCCCAACAGATCCTGCTGCCGATTACCTGCCTGCTAGAGAGGTGTGGTGGAGGAGGGAGGGAAACACGGCAGGAGACGTGGGCCAAAAAGAAGAAGACACTCCAAGGGGATGTGAAATTGAGGAGAAGCCACATGATGAAAGATGAAAATCTACGGAGGAGGAAGCCCGGCTCAGGGGCAAGAGCTGGGGGAGATCAGGCTGCTTCCTACAGGAGCCCCTCACGGACAGCACGGGCCTCCACTGGGCCCCTCAGCTCGGGGCTCCTCCCCCAGGCCTCCCAAGGATGCCCATGTCCCAGGAGTAGCTCCCTCTGCCTCTCTGGAGTCTGGCTCTGGCCTCACAGACACCCCAAAGTGGGCATGTCTGCCTCCCTCGTAAATGCTCAGGTCCTCTGGCTGCTTCGAGATACATCACCAACTCACAAGTCTTCTCTTCGTGTAGTTAAAGAGCTCCTTCCTGACTCTGCAAGAGGCCTTCATGTGACACGCTTAAAGAAAAGGGGAGAGGCAGGAAAAGCCACGGCACAAAGCACATTATTACGCTTTAATATATTATCTCATTCATCCTCATAACATGCTTGCTGCTAAATCCCCAGCACCTCTCACAGTGCTGAACACAATAAGCATTTGTCTGCGCATCACTGGGCAACCCAAAAATGAAATGAAGAAAACAATTCTATTTCCTTTTTTTTTTTTTTTAAGTTTGTTATTTAGTTAAGCAATCTCTATACCCAACGTGGGGCTCAAATTCATGACTCTGAGATCAAGAGTTGCACGCTCTTCCGACCGAGCCAGCCAGGCGCCCTAAACAATTCTATTTCCAATAGCCTCAAAAAGTATGAAATGCTTAGAAACGGATTTAGCAAAATAAGGGCAACACTTAGACTCTGAAAACTACAAAACTTTGAAAGGAATGTTAAAAGATCTAGATAATTGGAAGAATACCCCATGCTTACAGATCGGGAGACTCAACAATGTTAAGGTGGCAATACTCACCAAACTGATCTACAGATTCATTGCAATCCCTGTCAGAATTCCAGCCGAGCTCCTTGTAGAGATTGGCAAACTGATTCTAAAATTCAGATGGAATCGCAAGGGACCCAGAATAGCCAAAACCATCCTGAAAAAGAACAAAGTAGGAGGACCCACACTTTCTGATTTCAAACCTTACTACCAAACAGTAATCAAGACAATGTGGTCCTGGCACAAGAATAGACACATAGATTCGTGGGACAGAACTGGGAGTCCAGACATAAACTCATACATCTATAGTCAACTGATTTCTTTTTTTTTTTTTTTTAACGTTTGTTTATTTTTGAGACAGAGAGACAGAGCATGAACAGGGGAAGGGCAGAGAGACAAGGAGACACAGAATCTGAAACGGGCTCCAGGCTCCGAGCTGTCAGCACAGAGCCCGATGCGGGGCTCGAACTCACGGACCGTGAGATCATGACCTGAGCCAAAGTCGGACGCTTAACCGACTGAGCCACCCAGGCGCTCCAATAGTCAACTGATTTCTTGACAAGGGTGCCAAGACCATCCAATGGGAAAGAACAGGTTGTCAACAAATGGCTCTGGACCACCTGGACATCCACACACAAAAGAATGAAGTTCGACCATTACCTCACACCATATATAAAAATGAAGTCAAAATGGATAAAAGACCTAAACATAAAAGTTAAAATTTTAAAAACATCTGAGGAGAAACATAAGGGTAAAACTTCATGACCTTGAGTTTGTCAAAGGATTATTAAATATGCCACCAAAAGCATGAACAACAGAAGAAAAAAATAGATACATTGGACTTCAACAGAATTTAAAACTTCTGTGTTTCGAAGGACATCATCAAGAAAGTTAAAGAACAACCCACAGAATCAGAGAAAATATTTGCAAACCATATATCTAATAAGGGACTTGCATCCAGAATATATATAGAACTCTTACAACTCAATGATAAAAGGACAAATAACCCAATTTTGAAATGGGCCAAGGAGATGAATAGATATTTTTCCAAGAAGATGTAAAAATGGCCAAAAGTACATGAAATGATGCTCAACATCATTAGTCATCAGAGAAACGCAGATCAAAACCGCAGTGAGATACCACTGCATACCTTCTTGGATGTCTAGATTCAAAAAGTCCGATAATGATGAAGATGTGGAGAAATCAGAACCCTCATACACTGCAGGTGAGAATGTAAAATGGTGCAGCCACTTTGGAAAATAGTCTGGAAGATCCTCAAAATATTAAACGTAGAGTTATCACATGACCCTGCAATTCCACTCCTAAGGATAGACCCAAGAGAAATAAACACATACCTTCAGGGGCACCTGGGTGGCTCAGTTGGTTAAGCGTCCGACTTCGGCTCAGGTCATGATCTCACGGTTCCTGAGTTCAAGCCCCGCGTCAGGCTCTGTGCTGACAGCTCGCAGTCTGGAGCCTGTTTCAGATTCTGTGTCTCCCTCTCTCTCTGACCCTCCCCTGTTCATGCTCTGTCTCTCTCTGTCTCAAACATTAATAAACGTTAAAAAAAATTAAAATGGACAGTTCTGATGGTTGTACATATGTGAATATCCTAAAAACCATTTAATTTTACACTACTTAGAGTGTATGGTATGTGAAATATATAACCGTTAAGCTGTTAAGAAAAATGTATTATTAGGGTGGCTCAGTCGGTTAAGTGTCTGACTCTTGAATTCAGCTCGGGTCATGATCTCACGGTTCGTAAGTTTAAGTGCACGTCAGGCTCTACCATGACATCTCTGAGCCTGCTTGGGTTCTCTGTCTCCCTCTCTCTCTGCC
The DNA here is from genome assembly GCF_007474595.2 of Lynx canadensis. Taxonomy (NCBI): domain Eukaryota; kingdom Metazoa; phylum Chordata; class Mammalia; order Carnivora; family Felidae; genus Lynx; species Lynx canadensis. Next base: position 25,730,349 of record NC_044314.2, on the reverse strand, counting down.
TCTCCCTCCCTCTCTCAAAATAAATAAATAAATAAATAAATAAATAAACAAACATTAAAAAAAAAAAAGAAAAAGACATTATTGAGATGACCGAAACTAAACACAGACTGTAGATTAGAAAATTGTGTCAATATTAAAACTTTCTGATTTTGATGATTGAAACAAAATTAAGGGACAGCTCTGTCAAGTAGGCACTATCATTATTCCCATTTTACAGATGCAGAAACTGAGGCATGGAGAGGTCAAGTTGCCCAGAATCACAGAGCAGTCTAAGGGCCCATTGTCTTTACCCTCTTCTTGTCTCCCCTGGTACCCTGGTCTTGTGTAACACTTGTCACAATTTGTAATTTGATATTTTTGGTTCCAGAAGACAATAAGCTTCTTGAGGGCAGAGACAGGGCTCTTCCAATCACTACTGTTCCAACTATTTAAGCAAACATTTTTTGAGCCTACAGGAAGCCAGGCTTCAAGGTGTTATAAGAATCTGTGAAAATATCTAGTACAGATTCTAGCTTATAGCAGATACTGAATAGATATTTGTAGGTTGAATGGATGGATGGATTGGTGGCTGGATGGGTAGGTAGATGGATGGATGGATGGGTGGGTAGATGGATGGATGGGTGGGTGGGTAGATGGATGGATGGATGGGTAGATGGATGGATGGGTGGATGGATGGATAGATGGATGGATGGATAGGTGGGTAGATGGATGGATGGGTGGGTGGGTAGATGGATGGATGGATGGATGGGCAGATGGATGGATGGATGGGTGGGCAGATGGATGGATGGATGGGTGGGTAGATGGATGGATGGATGGATGGATGGGTGGGTAGATGGATGGATGGGTGGGTGGGTAGATGGATGGATGGATGGATGGATGGATGGGTGGGCAGATGGATGGATGGATGGGTGGGTAGATGGATGGATGGATGGGTGGGTGGGTGGATGGATGGATGGATGGATGGATAGATGGATGGATGGGTGGGTAGATGGATGGATGGGTGGGTGGGTAGATGGATGGATGGATGGATGGGCAGATGGATGGATGGATGGGTGGGTAGATGGATGGATGGATGGATGGGTGGGTGGGTGGATGGATGGATGGGTGGGTAGATGGATGGATGGGTGGGTGGGTAGATGGATGGATGGATGGATGGATGGATGGGTGGGCAGATGGATGGATGGATGGGTGGGTAAATGGATGGATGGATGGGTGGGTGGGTGGATGGATGGATGGATGGATGGGTAGATAGATGGATGGATGGATGGGTGGGTGGGTGGATGGATGGATGGATGGGTAGATGGATGGATGGGTGGGTGGGTAGATGGATGGATGGATGGGTGGGTGGGTAGATGGATGGATGGATGGGTGGGTAGGTGAATGCATGAACAGGTGGATGGGTGGATGGTTATCCAGAAGCATGGGGAGGTAGGTTCTGGACGAGGGTGACTGGGCCTGTCCAGGCCTCATCCACTTCACCTAGCTACCTTTCCTCTCCTTCCCCTGCCCCAATCTTCAGGCCCATCACATCCTCAGACCCCCACACCAACCCTGCCCAGTGCACAGACTCCCCTCTCTTCCTCCGTGAAGGCTGTTCAAACGTTCCTTATCTTTCAAGGCCCTACCAGGGCCCACTTCCTGTAGGGAAGTCTACCTAGCCCGTGTGGTCTGTCCCTTCTCTGCACTCCTTCTAATGTACAATATTTGATGGGTATCACGAGTTACTTCCTGTAGATGATCCTGTTCTGCGATTCAGATCTGGAGCTCGGGGAGAGCATGAGCCATGGCTCCCTCCTCCTCTGCTGTCCCAGGGGCAGGTCGGTGGCAGGTGCCAGGTGAAGCCATTGCATTGGCCACATGGGAAGAAGTCATGGCTTCCCCCTTGGTGGAGGGAGAGGACCCAGGCACCAGGAGGAGGAAGGCCCTCCGCACCACCAGCTCCACAGGGACTGCCAGGCCGAAGCCTGGTGGAAGCTGGGCCCAAACCTGACCCCTCAGCCAGGCTGGGGCTGGGCTGGCAGGGGGACGCAGGCATGCTGGCCACAGCAGGGGCCAGGCGTGGGCGCCTCCCTCCCCTCCCAAGCCGGGGCCGACCAGCCCCAGGCAGGCTGGAGGCCTGTTTGCCTTGGCCCCGGGCCAGGGCCGCCCCGCCAGTGAGTAATGCGTGAGGACCGCCTGGCTCCAGTTCAAGGGAAACGGGCTGGAGACGGGGCCTCCTCAGCCTACACTGGGTTAGGTTCTGGGGGCGGCTTCCCAGAAAGTGCCTGCTGTGGCTGCTTCAGGGCCAGTGCCCAGCCTGTTGTCCCCTCTTCCCATTCTCCCGCTCCGCTTCACCTTCTCCTCTTCTGTAGAGACCAAGGACAGAGAGATTGTGAGTTCCCAGAAAAACATCCTCTGTCATGGCCCAGGAGGCTGCCAGCCACCCACACCCCTTAACAGAGCCTGCCATAGCCTAGGACTGACAAATCACACTTTCTGAGCACCTACTATGTGCTGTTAGGGATGTCACAGAGTTCGGGGGTTGAGTAGGGGGCAGGAGTGGGGAGGAGGCCCCAGAGGCTCTGGATGCCCCTACTGAATGCACTAGTACTTGAAGAGGCCTCCCAGTTTATCTGCCCATACCCCAGAGTTCTAAGTGAGGACACTGAGGCCCAGACAAAAAGAGCGACTTTCCCAAGCCACACAGCAAGTCAATTGCAGCAAGCTAAGAACCCAAGCCACCTGAGCAGGGGCGGCGGGGGAGTGGGGGGGGGGGCAGCCCCCTGCTGCTCTGTAGGATGGCCTTGGTTTTAAAACTGCATAGCTCTCAGGGGCCCCTAGTTGGCTCAGTCAGTTGAGCGTCTGACTCTTGATTTCGGCTCAGGTCACGATCCCAGGGTCGAGGGATAGAGCCCCGTGTCAAGCTGTCAGGCTCCACGCTGAGCGTGGATTTTCTCTCTCTCCCTCTGCCCCTCTCCCCAACTCACGCACTCTCTCCTGCTCTCTAAAATTAAAAAAAAAAAAAAAAATTTAAATTTAAAACTGCAGGGTTCCTATGAGGGAGGGACACGGCCTAGGACGTGTCTATTTCAAGGCTGGGTCCTCCTAAGAGCATTCCCAAGGGATTCTGTAACTTTACAACTCTGCCCCTGCCTGCTTAGGACCCAAGTGACCATCAGGTGGGAAGGACACCATGGTCATTGTCACCACCGGGAGGGGCGAAGATTCCCAGCCCTCCTGTCCCAGTGGGAGGACGGCGGCCAGCCATGCCCGAGGCCTCACCCAGCTTCTAGCCACGGGCAGTCTCCATAGGTGCAAACAGCAGAAGATTATTCAGGCTGAGTTAAACACAAAAGAGAAGTCATGACAGGATCCTGGGTAGGTCACAGAATCAACAGCAGGCGGGAGAACTTCTCCATAGCAGGGCCGGCTACCAAAACCACACCATAAAGCTGGCCTCTTGAGAACCCACTGGCCCCGCCACGGAGCACCAGATGACCCTTCTCTCCCCACTAACATCAGCACTGGACACCAAACACTGGACCGCGCTGTTGGCCCTGCAGACACTGCTGTTCCCCAGAAACAGGATGTGGCTACTTCCCACCCCTAGGATGACTCTGCCTCGTCCCTGCTTCTCTGTTCCCAGATCCTGACGCCAAGACCGGGGCAGGGGCATCTGATTGGCCGATCCCAGGTCACGTGGCTACATTCGGCCGCTGGGGAAGCTGGGAAAACAGGTATCTCGCCCCTTGGCTGCCCCACACACTCAAGTAGAAAGAATTCCCCAAGTCGGCTTGAGAGCCCGGGTGACACAGAGCAAATCAGCACTAACAGACATCCTCCCGATTGCATTGGGCCACCTCCAAGTCCTTGTTTATCCCGTCCCCCGCCCACACTATCAAAAATGAACGTATATGCACAGAAGGGTGTTGCTGACGGGCTTTGAGGTTCCGCACATAATTATATTCTGTAAGGAAAACTCAGCATAGGCCACATAACCGGTGTTGAACGAAGCCAGGTTCTTCTCCATAAAGGGCGCATACAGATCGATGCGCAGAGGGAAGGTGACCTGTGGCTCAGCTAGCTGGTGACAGGATCTGGTCCGGGCTATGTGACCCCCTCGTTCTGTGCTCCCACAGCAGATGTGGACGGAGGTTACAAGAAAGTGTCATACAAAGCGATGCAGAACACGTTTCATGCCAACAGGCGAGACTGGAAGGCTTCTTAGAGAATTGGATACTTGGCTGAGCCTTGAAAGAAGAAATGAACTTCACCAGATGGGGCAGGGGGGCAGGGGAGTGTGATCCAGGTCAAGAGGCCTGTGCAAAGGTGTTGAGGCTGTGCAAGTGCACGTCTTTTGCAAGCAAAACAACTCAGAGCTGCGTTGTACAAAAAGCCCTCTGCCATCACCTGGAGTATGGATCAGTGGGGTGATGGCAAGGGTACCGGGAGAGGGGTCAGGGGGCCTCTGAACTGCTCAGGGTGGAGGCCAAGAGTGTCTAAGCTGAGGCAGTGGCTGGGGGAAAAAAAAGTGGACAGTCAGAAACTTCTAGTCCAGAGTGAGAGAAAGGCACCGGGGGGGGGGGGGGGGCAGGGATGAGGAGCAGAAGGGAAAAGGAGGAAGGTGACTCAGCTTTTGGGGCAGATGGGTTCGAGGTGCTGGATCCCGTGTCCAGGGCCCCTTTATATCACAGACACCAGAAATCACTGGGAAGACAACAGGAGAGAGAAAGAGAGAGAGAGAGAGAGAGGGCATTTCTCTGCAGAGGGCTCTCCACGTGGTTTATGTGTGAGTGGTAAATTGTGGGGGGGGGGGGGGGGCAGGGAGTGACTCCCAGAGGGGAAGCTCTGGAAACAACGGAGGACCCCTGAATAGGCTTCCGACGGGCGGTGGGAGGTCGGTTGTAGTTGCCAACAGGGCTCTTAGTTCCTGTGAGTCCAGGGCCGGAATGGAATTGCCAGACATGACGGAGCAGAGGCTGAGGCTACCAACAGGTCCTTTTCTTTCCTTCCGCCACGCAGTCCTCAGCAGGTTAAGGGGTAGGGGGTGGAGCGAGGAGGAAGAAGGGGGGGAGGGAGAAAGGAAAACATGGTACGAGCAGTATCTAACGATGATTGGCACCACGATGACAGCCTGAACCAAGGAAGGGGAACTCATGGGATCTAGGGAACAGCAGACTCACAACAACAGAGAGGTGGAGGGATGCTGTGCAGCAGGCCAGCAAGCCAGCCTGTCCAGACTAGAGCGGAAGGACTGAGGGTTCGGGAGAGAAAAAAACGCTGAACTGACCAAACGTCTGGCCAGTCGGACCCTGAGCCCAACTGTGTTAAGAAGGATCTGAAGAGCGTGAAAAGCAAGGGCAAAAAGTACAACGAACTCCAAGAACACTGAAAGGACCTGCTGGGAAGTCCTGTCTCCAGGACCATCAAGGAATTGGGTAAGAAAATACAGGCACCCGCAGTACACGCCCCAGCTCAAAGCGAACACCAGTAGTCCGATGGGAGTATGGAGTATTGATGAGAAAGGACATGGTGTGACGATTCAAGAGAGCCAACCCCAGGCTAGAAAGTGACTAGAGATTTAATAGATAAAATACAAAATTGGGGATGTTCGGGTGGCTCAGTCAGTAAAGCATCCAACTCTTTTTTTTTTTTAATGTTTATTTTTGAGAGACAGAGACAGAGCATGAGCAGGAGAGGGGCAGAGAGAGAGGGAGACACATTATCCGAAGCAGGATCCAGGCTCCGAGCTGTCAGCACAGAGCCGGACGCGAGGCTCGAACCCACGAACCGCAAGATCACGACCTGAGCCAAAGTTGGACATTCAACCGACTGAGCCACTCAGGTGCCCCTAAGCATCCAACTCTTGATCTCAGCTCAGGTCTGGATCTCAGGGTCGTGAGTTTGAGCCCCGCGTTGGGCTCCACTCTGGGAGTGGAGCCTACTTAAAAAAAAAAAAAAAAAAAAAAAAAATCTAAACTTGGTGTATTAAGAAATACCAGAAGAGGAATATTATTTAGAAATATGGCACCCAGCTGGGTCGGTCAAAGGAGCATGTGATTGACGTTGATCTCAGGGCCGTGGGTTCAAGCCCCACGTTGAATGCAGAGATTACTAAAAAAACTTGCAGAGATCACTAAAAAAATAACTGAATAAACTTAAAAAAGAATTTATTTAAAAAAAAGAAAGAAACATGGTAATATAATCAGAGTTCTAATATAAATTACCTCTGAAAGTAGCCCTGAAGACACTGAGAAGGGCTTTAAATTTTTCTTGACACACCTCTGCACCTGTGAATATTTGATGATGAACGGATCTTTTTGCAACATTTTAAACCAATTAAAAAATGTTTAAGTACCGAAAAAAAAGAAGAAATGCGGCGATAAATACCAAAAGAAACAACTGGCAGAGTCGAAAGGGTTATTTCGGGTAAACTTAAGGGAGAAAAGAAAGGACAGTGAACCGTGCTGGATTTCATCATAAGGCGTTCAATAGTCTTTGACTTTAAATTTTGTGCGTGAATTACTTTGAAAAAAATTAATTGAAAAAGAAATGACCATAAAGAATAAGAAGCCAAAGGAAAAAAATAGGCCAAGGATATACATCAAAAATTCATAGAAAAAATGCAAATGTCCCTCAGACACGTGAAAAAAAATTCACACCCTCTCCCCTCTCAATGATGAAAGAAAATGTCAGAAGTGGCCAAGCATTCCTGGACTGGAACATACACTCATGGGAGCACAAGAGGGCTGGGTGGTGCAGTGTACAAAACAATATGATAATGTGATTTTATAAGAATTTGACAAATTTTCTTTGAGCATCTCCTACACGGTGGGCACATTAGAATGTACTTTTTAGGGGTGCCTGGGTGGCTCAGTCGGTTAAGCATCTGACTTCAGTTCTCTCTCTTTTTCTCAAAAATAAATAAACATTAAAACAAATTTTTTTTAAAAAATGTATTTTTTAGAAATCTTAAAGGGTTGTGCTCTAATGTTAGCAGGTGCTTTGCGATTGTGGGACCAGATGTGATTTTTTAAAAAATTCTTTTTCCTTCTTATTTATTTAGTCTCTGATTTTAAAGTCGTGAACATAGGTTGCTAAAGAGATCAAAATAAGGGTGCCTGGGTGGCTCAGTTGGTTTACTGTCCAACTCTTGGTTTCAGCTCAGGTCGTGATCTCGTGTTTCATGAGTTCGAGCCCTGCATCAGGTTCTGTGCTGTCAGCATGGAGCCTGCTTGGGATTCTCTCTCTCTCCCTCTCTCCCTGCCCCCTCCCTTGCTTGCTCGTGCTCTTTCTCTCTCTCAATTAATTAATTAGTTAAAAAAAGAGAGAGATCAAAGTAAAGAGCAAAACAAACACAATTGTATTTATACATTTACCTATTTTGAGCACCCCCAAAATAAAATATATAAACAATGAATATTGGTTTGGATAAGCACCCAATTATGAACCTGCTTGGACAGAGATTGTATGTTACTCCTTTGTTCTACCTCAGCGCCCAACAGGGTCTAGCATGTAGTGGGTCCTCAAATGTACAAACTGAACAATCAAAATTAAGCAAAAGCTGGCAGGATATTATAGGCAGGGTGCTTACTGTATGTATGTGAGCCTCCACGATGCACATAGGATACAAAAAAACACCTACGGGGCGCCTGGGGGGCTCAGTCAGTTGAGCATCTGACTTCGGCTCAGGTCATTGTTCCCACTGCTGTGTGATGTCCACTGTAGAAATTAACCATGTGGGTGTTTTTTTTTAATTTTTAAAAATTAAAAAAATTTTAATTTTAATTTAAAAATTAAATAATTTAATTAAATACTTTAAAAATTTTTAATTTTTTTTCTTTAAAAATTTGTTTAATTTTTCAAGAAACATTTTTTGAAGTTTATTTATTTATTTTGAGAGAGAGAGAGAGCAAGCGAGCAGGGGAGGGGCAGAGAGAGAGGATCCCAAGCAGACTCCACAGTGTCAGCACGGAGCCCGATGAGGGGCTCGAACCCACAAGCCGTGAGACCACGACCCGAGCCGGAACCAAGAGTCAGACGCTCAACCAACTAAGCCACCCAGGCGCCCTACCACATTAAAAAAAAAAAAAGTCCATTCTGCTTCTGATGGACAATGTTTCCATCGTTTTGGCCACTTGAAGAGAGTGCTACTGTGCCTGTTCTTGAGCACAACTTTTAGTGAATGTATGTGTGCGTTTCTGATACAGGCATGGCTATCTTTAGCTCTAGTGGATACGGCCAGTTTTCAAAAAGTACTGAACCATTTTATACCCGCACCGTCCTCACAAGAGGGTTCCAGTTGTCCCACACCGTCACTCCCATTCAATATCAAGGGGTGTATCTTTTCAGTGAATACCAGCATCTAAACTCAGCTCCAATACTAGACGTGAAAATGAATGGCCTACAGAAATATGTGGGATGTATTATGAAGGGACACAGACAGGTAGCAAGCCCAAATGTGTAACATGGCTTCAGTCATGAAAATTGTATATGTGTGTATGTAGAATCAGAGGCCAAGTTTAGAAAGGGGATGCATTAAAGCCTCCGTAGCCTCCAGGAGTGGCTCTGAAAGCGTAACTTTATATTTTTTTAATGTTTATTTATTTTCTGAGAGAGAGAGGGAGGGAGGGAGGGAGGGAGGGAGGGGAAGAGAGGAGACAGAGGATCCAAAGAGGGCTCTGTGCTGATTGCAGAGAGCCCGACGTGGGGCTCGAACTCACAAACTGTGAGATCGTGACCTGAGCCGAAGTTGGACCCTTGACCAACTGAGCCATGCAGGCGCCCCTGGAAGGCGTAGCTTCAAATGATGACATCGAGGGTGGTTTTGACTTTTCATTTTGGGGTTTTCAGTGTTTTTAAAATCTGGAAACAAAAGTCTGCATAAATCAAGTAAAATTACCCATCCCACATTCCCCATTACTGGCACACACCATTCCATTACCTAAGGCTGGCAGCCTGACCCTGTCTTTCTTGTTATTCCCAGCATCCTCTCCTGCTCTGGAATTACCCTGGGCTGGGCCTCTGGGACAAGTCTCCCGAGCACTGTAATTTCCCTGGCTGCAGTGTGTCATTAAAAGATCTGGTGCTGATGACGCAAAGCCCAGATGCAGCAAAGATTCCAGACCCTGATGGCACAGGATAGCCTGGCCACAGAGCCAGCCTCCTGGCAGGGATACCCCTAGAGTCTCAAGCTGCCTCAGTGGGACATATCTTCGCTTGGAGGAAAGAAACCGTGAAAACTGCACTTTCAAAACAGCGGCCTCCTATGGGGGCTCAGGGCTCAACTCAAGGGGTGTAGAATTAGGCAGACCTGCTCCTGCTCTGCTACTCCCTGGGCCTCCACTTCCTCACCTGTAAAATGGGATAATAACAACCCTTACCTTAGAGACAACACCAAGTCCCTGGCAGAGAGAGCCTGGCACAAACTTAGCCTTCAGAAACTGCATTTACCTTGGGGGGAGTGGGGATAAAGACGAGAATGCACCCTTTCTTTTCACAAATATAAAGCAAGCGCTTTTCTTGGGGAAAACTGGTTTCGCCTGGAACTTGAATTGCGTGTATTTGAGTTGAAAGTGAAGTAGTCATGCAACACTGATTCAACCAAGGAATATCTGTCGCGTGCCCACGGTGTGCTGGGCACTGTTCTAGATACCGGGGGATGCGGCAGCGGCCAGAGCCAAGTTCCTGCTGTCTTGAAGCTTTGTCTCTGCTCGAAAAGTCAGCCAATAGCCAAACCAATAAACAGATATATCATAAAGTGTTAAACATGCATGTAATACAATACATACGATGTCAAACAGTGCTGTGAAGAAAGATAAAGCAGGATAAGAGGATAAGGGGTGTGGGGGGGGGGGTGGTCCTGGGTGGCTCAGTCGGTTAAGCATCCGACTCCAGCTCAGGCCGTGATCTCACAGTCTGTGGGTTCGAGCCCCGCGTCAGGCTCTGTGCTGACAGCTCAGAGCCTGGAACCCGCTTCGGATTCTGTGTCTCCCTCTCTCTCTGTGCCTCCCCCGCTTATGCTCTGTCTCTCTCTGTCTCTCGAAAATGAATACACATTAAAAATAATAATAATAAAAAAATAAGACAAGAGGATATCCTGGGAATGCTACCTGAGGATTCAAATCACTGTGTTCAGTTGAGCCTGGGCTCTGCTCTGGAACTCTCTCTCTCTCCTTGGCTGAGTGAAGAAGCCCAGGAGGGCACTGGTCTCGGCTGGGTCTAAGCTGGCAGCGACCTAGGCTGGACCGCTGTGGGTAGCTTGCTCCTGTGGAGACGGGAGGGGCTGCGAGCGGCTTGTAGGAGGTGAGGAGCAGGCCAGGGGGCACTTTGATGAGTAGTGGGGAGACCGTGCCCTCAGAGGGCACCCCACCCATCCTCAGAAAGCACGCTGGAGCTCGGTTCATGTCAACTATAGCGGGCATTAACTGTGCACTTACTATAAGCCCAGAGCTGGGTTCGTGCTCTGAAAGATTCGAATCAGTACGAGAGCGGGTGCCTGACCTCAAGGAGCCCCAGTCACGCTGCAGGTACGAGACCAGTCTTCATAAAGACAAAGAAGGCACGACAGACTGGGTGAGCACCTGCGTGCGTGGAGCAGGCCACCGATTCATCTGGACGGGCAAAGTGCCCAATCCCAGCCCGGTGACACACAAAAAGTGACATTTACACGCAGTCGGCTTCCCGGAGCAGTGTTTCAGGTCTTCTTCTCCAATGGGGCTCTGCGGAAGCCGCCATCCCGCATCAGAAGCAGAATGCGTGTGCAAGGGCTCTCTGCACTGCTGAGAACTAACGTGATATCATTATCTACGAATTAACCGGTATTTTCTTTCGGGTTCAGTGCAGCCCCAAGAGATACGTCCCATTTCTACCTCCAGGGCCTGTATATCCAAGGCGCAGACTCCATCTCATACTTTTCCACCAAAGTGCCCACGCTGGCCTGGGACCACACTGAGAGCAGCACCAGGAACAAAGCATCTTGGTTTTGTTTTTGTTTTTGTCTTTTTTCCCAACAATTCATGTCACGTTTGCAAACTACTACGTCACAGACAGGGGCTTGTCTTAGGATCAAAACAATTTGAGTCTTTTTTTTCCCCAAAGATCCTACTAAAATGGCAGCACCAGGAAGGTGCCCCGGGGTTTATTTACCAGCTTAGCCTGGCCCAGGGCACACGTGTCCATGGGACCACCTCAGGGCTGGGGTTGAGATCCTGTGGCTCTTAAATCTTCATCACATAGACTCTCTAGAAAGAGGCTCCCAGCTCTCCTAGTCTCTGTGGCTCCGACGGGCACCAAATGGTGAGTCCACCCCGGCCCGCCCCCAGCTCTCACCCAGCCTTCATCCCGGGTCTCCCACCTCCCCACCCCCACTAGCCAGTAAATCGTCCCTGAATTAATCAAAGTGCTTGCACTGGTCCGAACCCACCAGGGGCCGCCTCCAGCGGCCACTTTGTGTTCGGTAGATTAATTGCAGCGGGGGGGAGGGGAGGGAATCTATTTTTAGAAAATTGTTACTTTCAGAAAGAGAGGGGGGCACTTCTGGTTGGGGAAAACTGCTGAGCTGGCAGCTCAGGCCTGCTGCTGAAGCACCAGGAAACCCGGGGCTGTGCAGGCTGCACGTGGCTCAGCGGGCACCGCTGGGGGGCCCACGCCCCTTCCCCAAGGCCAGGTCACCCCAGCCCTCCTGGCTGCCTCCTGCCGGCATTCACCTCCTGCTCTCACCTGGGCTCAGCGGTTTGCTGGCCGTTCTGAGCAGGAAGGGGTCACCCCAGTATTGACCATCCCCCACTGCCGATGGCCTTAGTTGTGCAGCCAGCCAGCTTGCACTACAGCACACGGAGGTCACCGTCAGCCCCTGCGGGCAGCTCCACAGCCAAAAGAAGGTTGGGGACCCCTAACCGCCGCTGCCTTGAATCGAGCATCTAGCAGATGAAGCGATATGAAATTGCCATCTTCGTAGGTCACAACGGTCAGATATTAGCAGTCCCACGTGGTTCAGCCTAATTACCATACGGCCAGCTCTTCAGATGTATTTTCTCACTAATCCCCCTCTTGGCCCCATGAGGCAGGTATAATGTCCATTTTGTTTCAGAAATTGAGGTTCAGAGAGGTTAAGTGACTTGCCCAAGTAAGTACTCAAACCCCGGTCGATGTGACTCCAAAACCCAGGACCGTGAGTCACATCCTCTTTTATGTCAGATCCCCGTCCCACCTGCCCCCGCACTCACTCATTCATGAGCTGTGCTTCGAGCCGTTGCCCTGGCCAACAAGCACGCTGGACAGAAAGCAGGCTGAGTGTGGGGCCTCGCTGGCCCACCAGGAGGTCTGCGCGTGCTGGCGTTGGGTGCCCCACCAGCCTCTCTCACCCACTGGAGCGCTGGCTCCCACGGCCTAGCTAAGGCCCGCCTGCCTCGCTGCTACGGCGCGGGGCCACGGGGGGCACGACGCTGGCGAGGCCTTGGTGCCTACAACCGGGCACAGACATCAGGTGTCGCTTCTGTTATTTGGCCGTCGGATCAGCTTGGTCCTTTCAAACCAGAACTTGTTTTAGGGGAAAAAAAAGTGCCCAACACGGTCACCCCCTGACACAGGCGTGCCCCTAGAGATTAGACAGCAGAGAGATGATGAAATCTGACACTGCTGCTTACCAGCTGGGGGACTTGGGCAACTCTTTGAACCTCGGTTTCTTCATCTGTAGAATGGGGCTAATAATGGCATCTATTTTTAGGGCGGTTTGTAAGGATTATATGGGATAATCCCAGTGTGCTTGGAATGCTTGGAACACTGCCTAGCGCACAGGTCACAAGCAACGCTGCCTGTTTTTATTCCCAGGCCAAACTAAGCCCGCAATTCTGCCTCCCTCTTCCTAGTTCAGGGGACAAGCCCTGTCTGAACTAGGTGTGCTAGGAACTAGTGTGCACACTGAACACTGTGCTAGGAAATGTTAGGATAGCAGATCCTAAGTGGGGCCGCAGCTGATGCTTCGGAGCACCAAGAGCTTATGATTCAGTAGGGGAGACAGAATCCTACACCACCCATGTCTCTTCAGGGCAGATATTTTTAAAGGGGGGGGAAGAGGCTTCCTGGAGGAGGTGTGGCCTGAGTTACATCCTGAAGGATAAGAAGAGAGCCAATCGAAGAGGATGGAAAGCACTTGCTTGGAAGCCCAGAAGCAAGGTGTGTTTGAGGAACTACAAATGCATGGGGACAAGGGTCTGGGGTGAGGAGGTTAAAAGGTGAGAGGCACTACAAGGCCCCGAAAGGAATCATACTAAGTGGAGTCCGAGAAGGGAAAGTAGGAGAGAGATTTGCATTTTATAATTACAGATTGAATGAGGCAGGGAGGACAGGATTTGGTTGTTTTATTGCATGATGGCAGACAGGGCTAGGGAGATGAGAAAACCCAGGTTCCTGGTGGGGGCTGAGATATCTACAGGTGAGAGGGATAAGGCCACCAGAGTGATGTCGCTGCCCAGGGAGGGGGCAGTACCCTGTAAGACACCCCAAAATTTGAGGGGTGAACTGAGACAAAAGAGAGTAGAACCAGGCAGGGACGCCCTCTCTTCCCTCCACTAATCCAAACCCCAGCTGGTCTGGGAGCCCCGCCTCTGGGAGCCTGGGGCTGGGCTCGCCTGCGGGTTGGCGTGTGGTCCTCCAGTGGCACTTAGAAGGCCTGTGGGTGATGACCACTCTGGCCAGGGGAGGCAGGTGGGCTACCAGGAAAACCTGGCTTCCCCTATGCACCCCTCTTACTCTGCCTGCCCACAGAAGGCCAGGCTGCCGGGGTCCACACTCCCCCACCCCAATTCCAGCCTCCTGGGGCCGAAAGTCAAGTCCAGGTAACACAGGAGGGCACACAGGTGCTGCTGCCACAGCAGCTCCTGCCTCCCGCAGCCAAGGTCCTGCCCAAACAGCGGGGCCAGGCCACAGTGTGGTGGCCCACCTTCTGATTGTGAGTTTCGGGGCTGTCACCATACAGGATTCTACCAAATAAACATCTCAGCAGGGACCAAGGACTAAACCCACTCAACCGTGGAGTCAGATCCTCCTGATCTAAGCACTTCCTCCCTAAGCGACCTTGGGCAAGTCTCTTAACCTCTCAAAGCCTGCATTTTTGCAGAAGGTCCCAGTGAGGATTAATCCCCTTGAATGCTTAGCATCGTGCCCGGCACCTGGTTACGCATCCAATAAATGACTGCTATTATTATTATTAAAGTGCTTCCTGCGGGTTGATGCAAGTTAGAGCAAACCAAAATGGCTTTGCCGGCTCCCTAATGTAACACCTCCCAATCCCACCCCTCCTCCACACTACCACCCCAGGAGTTAATTAAAACCCTCCTTGGGTGTTTTCCAGACACGGGATTTTACACTTATTCTGGGTTGCAGAACTAGAATGGGGGCAGGTTTCACTTCAGCTGATAAAAAGCAAAACGCTGCTTTGAGAGGTAGTGAGCTCCCCGTCAGCTCACGTGAATAAGCTGGCCCAGATGACCATTTGGCACTAACGCTCGAGCATAAATGAACATGTATTAGCATTTCTCAAGAGGCCTTTGAGTCCAAACCGTGGTTTAGCTCAAACAGCAGAAATCCACCCACCTTTGCAACTCGGGGCTCCCCGAGGGTGACAAATTCAGGATGCCTGGCCAGCTACACCCTAGAGTCACTGCATACCAACAGGAAGAGGGGTCCTTGTAACAGATGCCGGGAGAGCAGGTGTCCTGCAGGTCCCTTTGGTGACTCACCTCCCCGTCCCCAATCAAGCACTGGGCCGAAGAGACCCCATGTCCTGATTCCAAAGGATGCCCCTCCCTACTCCCCTCCCAGCAGAAGAAAAAGGAGCTAGAGGACATGGAATCAAGTATACATTTTAAAAATTGTTTAATGGAACATAAACTCCTTTAGAAAAACATTCAGCCAGGTGATAACACCCATAGAAAAAAACACCAATCTCGTGTTTATCTTTTTTTAATTTGGCATTTGTTATTTGCATTTATATTAAAGCAAAGTGCATCTTTTCTTTATTTTTCTTGTTTATACACATTGCACAATACATAAATAATGATGCTTATAAAACGTCTTTATATTTACAAGTAATAATATATTTATATATAACATAAAATACATTTTTTCTTTAATAAATCTCAGGTTTTTTTTTTTCCAGGAGTCCTTTCTCTCTCAAAGCACTACAATGCTAAATTTCCAATGAGAATGCTTCTCTTGTTCATTTAAACCTTTGTAGTTAGAAAAATAGCTTATGTTAAAGTCTAAACATGCTCATTGAGCTAAGAGCAGTGTCAACGTATCATACGAGTGTATGAGTTTGTAGAAGAAATGAAAGAGTTAGGTGACAGCCCAGGGTGGTACCTTGGGTTATGATGGACTGAATCCTTCTTGGTGGGAAGGGGGGCTGCTGAGAAGTCTCCCTCCCAGGGCGGCTCCCCTCGCTGGTCTAACAGCAGAGCTCAACACCCAGGCGGCAGAGGGGAGGAAAGTGCTGAGCTGGTTTTCGGAGTTGGAGGTGGGGATGGGGGTTGGGGGTTGTGGGGGGGGGGGGGCACCTGATATGACCAGGGCAGGGCAGAGGCTGAGGGGTTTGGGAGGATGCTGGGTGGGCAATACTGTGCCAGGGTGGCCCCCGGCAGCCCTCGGGAAGCCCGTCTCAAGAGATATCCAGGAGCAGATGGCCAAAAAAGAAAGAGGTGACAAGGACAGCAGGGTGGCTGGAGGGGAGCTAGGACAAGCAGGAAACAACTGGTTTCTGGTTCAGCCTCTTTGCAGGGTTGCTTCTAAGAAGCCTGCAGACAGGCCCGTGTCCTAGGAGGGGAGAGGTGGGGCAGGGAGGCTTCCCCGGGGGCGGGGAGGAGGGGCAGAGCCTGGCGTCTGGCAGCTGTCCAAACCCCAGCTGCCAGCTTGCCCAGGTACGGCCTCTGCCCCACTGAGCATATGTCCAAAGGGCAGGCGACACACAGCTTGGGGGCGCAGGCCTCTCAGCAGTCACCGTAAGACACGCGCGCGCACCGACGCACACTCACTCACACACGCGCCCTGACGAGGGAAAACGAGGTCCCCAAAGTCAGGGCCTGCTCCCCATTCTTCCACTGTGTTTTGCTGGGTGCTCACTGTTGCTTCCCCTTTTCATCCCGGGGTGTGCTCGGCCAGCCATACCCCGCCCTCCCCCCAAAACCCCAACAACTCTTTTCATAAGCTATTTCTCAAAGAACAAAACAAAACAGAACAGAAACGAGGACCAGAACGGTGGGGGGTGGGGGGGCGGGGGCCGGGGACACACAACGACGAAAGAGTCTGCGTGAAAAGCAAGCACTCGGGAGGGAAGTATTAGCAGCAAAGTAGTTTGGACTGGGCCCGCTCGGCTCCCGCTCCGTCCTCTCCCCACGCGGCTACCGGCTGTTGAAAATGACCTCCAGCCAGCACGGGCAGCTGCTGATGAACTGGCGGGTGTAGCACTGGCCCCAGCCCTTCACAAAGCTAATCTGCACAGTGAAGCCAGTCCACGGCTGCTGCATGAATTCATGGTCGTTGGGCCGCTGCAGGCTGTACGCTTTCTCGTAGTCAAAAGCCTTGATGGAGAAACCGGGGAACACTTTGTGCACCAACAGCGTCCTGGAGTCCGGGTTGTCCAGTGTGGCTGACTTGATGAAGATGGGGTAACTGCTGCGGTTGTACACCCACACGCCATCCACTTCCCGCGTGAGCTGGATGCCACAGCCGATTTTGCTCCGCACTTTCTGCACCAGCTGACTCTTGTTGTCCGAATTGAGCTGTCCGAGGCAAAAGCCATTCCCCTGAGGTAGATCATAGAAGATGTCCAGGGAGGGCTCCTGGACACAGTAGAGCCTCCCCACTCTCGTCTTCTCCTCCCAGTATGCCACCACGCACCAGTGTGACCGATCCCCAGGCTCCAGAAGAAGTTGGGAATCTACAAAACAAAATGGCAGACGCGGTTGGTGGTGATGGGGATTGGCGTTTTCCTCCTCAAGGATCGAGGCACACACCCGCAGTTCGTTACCACCCTCGAGCTCTCCTAAGACAGAGGGGGTGCTGGTGCTTGGATAGGCTGCCGGCTCTGCAGTCCTACTGTGGCTCAGAAATCTTGACCCAGTGGTGCAAGAACCCACCTTTAAACACGGGGCTCTCTGGGGCACCTCCTTCCTCCACTCCCCCAACCCAGGACGCCATCACGTTGACCCGTGGGGCCAATGGAAGCCCCATCCCTGCTGAGCCCAGAAGCTAGGGAACCCTTAGGAACTTCACTGGTCCTGTTTTAGGGCAAGAAAAGGGCTTCCAGATGGCCTAGAGTTGCAGTTCGTTAAACTGGACGGACCCCAGAAGGCTAGCTGCTCTAGCCCCTGGTCATCCTCAGGAGAAAAACCAGGACCCAGAAAGCCTGCTGGCTTGGGCCCCATGGACGACACAGCCACACCTAGAACCCAGGTCTCCAGACTCCAGGGTCATGTGCTATGCGGTCTCTGTGTCACCCAGCACTTAGGTCAGTGCCTCAAGTCATAAAGGAGCGCTGTCTGATAAAAATGGAAAATGGAGTTGCTTTGGGGCCGAAACACCTTCCTAATAGAAAACCATCTCTCAGTGTGTGTGTCAGCAGCAGCTCTGTACGCAAAGGGTGAATTTGGTCAAAATGTCAAATCACAACACACCGACTGGTGTTAACTCAGACTACCTTGACGAAGCTGCCTTCAGCCCAGACAGAAGATTATGTGTCTGAAATGGGTTGACCTTCCTTGAAGTGCCCTTCTCTGCCTGTACCCCCTCTCTCCCCTCCCTCCCTAGAAGCATGCAGACACCTTGCCCCAGCCCCCTTTCCCCACTACCCCTGCCCCCTCCCCCAGAGGCCCCACCCCAACTTTCCTAGACTTGGTTCTTCCCACAGGCAGCCAGGAGACCCGGGGCGGGGCGGGGGGGGGGGGGGGAATGATATCCTGGGAAGGTGACTTTCCTGAACAGGCACTAGGAGGTCTTTAAAGGGGGGGATCACAGGGAGGGAAAGGGGGCCCCAGCGGCTGGCATTCCAACTCCTCCTTAAGCTGGAGCCAGCGGGGCAGGCCTCAGACTGGGAACCATAAATCTCCCCAGCCGGGCCGGGCTGCAGGAACGCTGTGGTTTGTGGGGCAGGGCGGAGACCGGAAGTCTTGTATTTGTTAACAAAAATGGGGAAAGGCAGGCAGCAGAGACCTCCTCCTGCCTTCCCCTGTAGCCCTTACTGCTCACTCACTGAGGGTTTGGGGCCTGAAGGCGGGGGTTGGCTGTGAGACGATTTTTTGGTTTGTTTGGGCCGTTTTGATTTTGGAACAACGGAGGGCCAGTGCTGATGGAGTCTATAGCATGGCAGCTAGGGGTGGAGGAGGGCTCAGGGACCCATGTCCTGCTGCCCCAGCAGGCTGGATATACAACTAACCCAAGGCAGCTCAACACATAACTGCTTCCAACCTTTACAGGCATGTTAGGACCTGGGAACCAGTCGGCTCCATTATTTTATTTATTTTTTTTTTTTAAAGCAGCAGTCTTGCATGGAGGTGTTCTGTGAATCAGTCCGTGCAAATGCGCACCGTGACCCACGGAGGCAGCCACGAACACACATCCTGAGTGGTTGTCTCCTCCGGACACCCCAACCGACCTTCCCAAATGCCTACCCAGACAGCCACACAAAATGGGGAAGCTGAGGGCTCACTCCTCTCCCTCAACCCCCACCCCCCTGAAAATCAGCCCCAGAAAACTGGCCTGCCCCCCAAAACGCATGCATCTATAAAGCACAAGTGCATGTGAGAGACACTGGGTGTCCGTGAGTGTGAACACATGTGCGAGTGTTATGTGAGCATGCGTGTGCTTGCGTGCATACACACTGGAACATATGGAAAAACAAGAGAGGGACAAGGGCTCCAAGCAGAGGTGACTCATCAGGCATTAACTTGTTTCTGCAAAGTATCCATCAACTGCTAATAAATTCGTGAGTGCTGGCAATCTTTGAACTTTCTTGTTGAGGGAGTTCAGCTCTGAAGGCTACACCAAAGACCCATAATATCCATGTAAATAAGAATACTCTGGCGTGCAAGTTTGCTGGGAAGGAGAAAGCCCTCTTCTGGAAGGTACGGGGCGAACTGTTTTGGGGAGGAGGGAGTTTTGAAATGTAGGAAGCTCTCGCTTATTATTATATCCCAACTCAGGATGACAAATGTGGTCTGGGAAGAAGACTGGGGAGTCACTGGGAGGGAGGTGCAGGAGACCCTCCGGGAGCCTCCCGATACTTTGTTTCATGGATCTTGGCCCCCCCTGAAACCTGGCACCGGCTAGCAGGGAAAAAAGAGGGGCAGGGGGAGGAGGTGCAGGGTGGGGTGGGGTGGGGGCCTGGGATCAAGTTGCCTATGCCAGGCCCACCAGTAAAGGGTGGGGGGCCCCGTCTGCCCAGCAGCCTCCGGAGGCGGGGGAAGCCGGGCTGGACTGGGCTGGACTGGCCCAGAGCCCTGGGGGTGGGGGGTAGGGGGAGGAGAGGGGGAGGGGGGAAGTGTTCTGGCGGGTTTCTCTTTCATCTGTACAGCCCGCCAGTCCACCCAGCAATTTGCCGCCAGACATCCCTGGAAAAAGCCTTTTTCTGTTGAGGTTAATGGCCCAGCCCAGATAAACAGAGGGGAATGGGTGTCCCTGTGTGTGAACAAGGCCCCTGAAAGCCCACTAGGACCCTCGCCGGCTCCTCCCCTGCCCTGACCCTCCAGCCTGCCCCGCTGTCACCCCCCAGCCTCCCAGCACCCTGATGCCCCTTTTCTCCTCACTGCTCTTGGGCTATCTCTGGGCACAAAGACATGCCCTCCAGCGAAACCGTCACCCCCGCGAAGGCCCCTTGTAACACATCATACTTCTGGGGGCCCGTGACAACAGCCCACGTTGCCAAGTCAGAGACCGGCCCCCAAGATCTGCACCATGTGGGCCCATTTCTGGGAAACGTTCAGCATCCTCTTCAGAGAAGCACGTTCCCCTGAATTGGGCCCACAGCCCACAAGCGTCTCCCCACAAAGGTCTGTGCAGACGCTTCGCCCCCAGAGGGGCTTCCCAGGCCTCACGGCGAGGGGCTGGGAGGCTCTCACATAGAGGAGTCCCCCTCATTCCCAAGGACTAAGGAAGAGTCTCAGAAGCCCAACTTGGCTTCTCCTCCCGGTCGCTGATACTTAACCTCCAAAAGCAAGACTCGCAGGCCCTTGTTAACTTCCCTCAGCTTTACAACCCTTTTCCGGTATTTTCGGCAACTTCTCTCCCTCCTCAGAAAACTATACAGGGGCTTGTTTTAAAACTGTATTTGTGCATTTTTAAAGCATCCAAAAAGAAAAGCTGTGTTGTAAAAAGCCAACTAATCAGATGCCTGCTCACAATTTTTTCTTTTTATTACAGTTTAGGGAATTTTTGGAGCAACCCCAGAAAAATGCTGAATCCGCCTAAAATTCCTTTAAGGTTGTTTTTCCCCCCCCTCCCCTTCCTCATTTCCCTTAAAGCATAAAATCTACCCTTGAAAGGGAAGGGGGTGGGTGGGTGTTGAGGAGGGAAAGGATTTTGCTTGTGTTTGCACTTGCATTAGGGAAGACCACTTAACAAGGAGCTCCCTGCCTCTTACAAAGAGTTATTTAATTACCCTGGTCATGAATGAACAGACCTGACCCTTCTAGAAGACTGGAGGCTCATGAATGACTCTCACGCCCAAGGTTCTCAATGGCACAGGGTGACCAGAGCTCAGGATTTTAAATTAAAAAAAAAAAAAAAAAATTATGTTTATTTTTGAGAGCATGGGCGGGGGAGGGGCAGAGAGAGAGGGAGACACAGAATCCGAAGCAGGCTCCAGGCTCTGAGCCATCTGCACAGAGCCCAATGAGGGGCTCGAACACACGAGCTGTGAGATCATGACCTGAGCTGAAGTTGGATCCTTAACCAACTGAGCCCCGCAGGTGCCCCAAGGGCCCGACTCTTGATTTCAGTTCAGGTCACGATCTCATGGTTGATGAGTTTGAGCCCCGCATTGGGCTCTGCACTGATAGTTCGGAAACTGCTTGGGATTTTTCTCTCTCCCTCTCTCTCTCTCTCTGCCACTCCCCTGCTCACGCTCTTTCTCTCAAAATAAATACATAAAACTTATAAAAATAATAAACAAAAAGGAAAATTTTTTAAAAATAAACTTTAAAAAATTAAAAACAAAATTTTTTTAAGAAGATCTCTCTAGGGGCGCCTGGGTGGCTCAGTCGGTTGAGCGCCTGGCTTCAGCTCAGGTCATGATCTCGCGGTTCGTGGGTTCGAGCCCCGCGTGGGGCTCTGTGCTGATAGCTCAGAGCCCGGAGCCTGCTTTGGATTCTGGGTCTCCCTCGCTCTCTGCCCCTCCCCCGCTCATGCTCTGTCTCTTTCAAAAGTAAGTAAACATTTAAAAAAATGTTTTTCAAGGACATCTCTCTGCCAAAATCCTACCGTGGGCAAAGGCCTGTGTGCCCCCTCCACAGTGGTCCCGCAGGGCCAGAAGGCTGAAGATGGAGAAGCCAGGGGAGACAGGGCAGAAGTGGCTGCCTGACACAGGTGGGTGAGGGCAAGCAAAGGGCACAAAGGGAGACAGAGAAGTTAAACCTGGCGATCCTGGAACGCAAACACTGCCACGCCTCGCCTGCTGTAGGTCCAGGGTCCTCCCTCCTCGGGACTCAGGCGCCACCAAGGGTTGCCTCATCCTGTCCTTCCCCCACCTCAGACATCTCAAAGGTTAACAGCACCAGTCAGCCCTGCTCCCCACCCCGATCAGGAAACTGGCTGTTCTGAGAGCAAACCAGCCCACTTCAGGGACAAGGGCTGAGATAATGGGGACGAGGGGCCAATCTGCCCGATCTGTCCTCAACCCAAACACTCTCAATTCACGAGGAACCTTGCTGGTCTCTCGTCTGAGAGGCAAATGACCAGAAACCAAAGCAGACGCTTGCTGAGGTGTCTGGGCTCACCGTTGAGTTCCAGAGTGAGCTCTGATCGGCCATGTGTACAACCTCATCCAGATCCTGACAGATCCTGCCAGGGCACCCTCAGATTCCTAAGACAGCAGGGACAACCCCGGGGTTTGGAACAAGTTACCCAAAGGGAGTGAAACAAACTCGAAACATTTCAGGTTCACCCTCAGTTACCCAGAAAACGCTCAGACTCAACCCATCACCACTAACCCCAAGCTCCTCCACCAAAGAGATCTGGACTCTGGCCGGTAGACGGCAAGACTGAGAAAAGGCTGGGTTGTTTTCAGCACTCTGCAACAAGCTATCTCCACTGAGGTGGCTGGACTGGGTACCATGGTGGGCAGCGGGTACCATGGGGTCTCCTTCAAAGGCCAGGGTGCTTGCTCAGGTCCCTGTGCCCAGCCAGCTCCTGCCCCCCCCCCCGGAAACTCCAGTGTTGTGCAGTATCCTCCCACCCACCAGTTATGGAGTCAGACACCCTGCTGAGACCTACTTCCCATGGGACCTTGGCGGTGACTTAAGCTCTTCCCCTAAAACAGCTCCCAGTGCCAGCCTCATAGGGCCGTTGTGACAATCTGATACAAAGTGGCCAGCGGCCAGGAACTAGCTTGCGGCTACACATGCTGGTCTCATCTCTCAGACCTCTCGTCTTGGGTTCTCCAACCGCTTAGAAAATGCTACCCACCCACCCCCCCCCTCCCCAGGGGACAGAACAGTTCTGGGCCACGCCGGCCCCTAATAATGTACAGGCCCTGTTGGAAGGGGCTGGTGACAACCCTGTGAGGTCGCATCCTATTACTGTCCTTATGTTAAAGAAGGGGGAAATGAGACACAGGTCACTTGCCAAACAGGCAAGTGGGCAGCCACCCCAGAACCTCTAAGGCCACCGGAGCTCTCCAAATGCTAGAGGGGGAAAAAGACGCGTCCTTCCAAAACACATTCTGGAAACGTGATTCCTACTTTAGGGCTGAGTGTGGGGTCCAGCTCCCTCGCACCAAGCAGGGAATGAACCGGTTTCTTTGGTAGCATGCTGCTCTCCGACCCTGGCCAAATGGCTTGCCCCCCGAAGAGTCTCAGTCTGACCCACCCATCCACAACTCCTGTGAAGGAGGCCGGGGCACAGCAGGCCACCTTGGGGCTCTGACAGTCCCCTGGCTACACTCTGAATCACAGAAATGCCCCATCCCTATGAACGCTCCTTCCACTTATTTTTATTATGTTCAGGAGAATGAGAAAATCACTTTGGGGAGCAGGGCACATTTTTGCATCCAATTTGCAACGATAAAAACAAAATCAAAAGGGAAAGGAAATATGAGGCAGACTTTGCTGTGGCCACCTGTAAACCAATTTTTTTCTTTAAGAACTTCAAGTTACAAACTCGTGTCCCTTCTGTCTTGTCTTTCGTGGCCCTCGGGAAAAGGTGGATCCCCAGGGGAGGAGGGTCTGCCCAGGCTTGGTGCCCTTAAGTTCCTCACCCATCATCACCCTCCTCCTCCTGAGAGGTCTCTCAAGCTTACAAATTTGGCAGATCCTGCTCGTCTGGAAGACTGATTCGTGACTCTGCCTTACAGACTAATGATGATGAGTAATCAGTTACTAAAGCTACAACGTACTCCCCCCCCCACCCCTGCTCCCCCAACTGGCCCCAGCCCCGTCTCCCAAGGCCCCTCAAACGTTCAAGTCCAAAGCCCCCATCCTGGGGGTCCCTCCTAAGAGAAGTTATTTGGCCAGCGGAGAATATAATTGAGGGTAGCGCCGGGCAGGGGAGGGAAGCCACACAAATCAAAAGCTCTCGTCTGTCTCGCCAGCCGGGCTGACACGGCTTCCTGTGCTCCAGTCTTCAGCCATGCAAATTATAGCGTGTACCCGGCTGCCTGCCTTCTGAGGAGGCCAGCTCTGCCCGGCTCCGAGAGGACTCAGAGGAAGGGTGGGGACTCCCAGCCTGGCCAACTCCATTCATAATATTTACAGTAAATGGGCCTCTCTGGCTGTTGTTGGTATGCACCCAGCCTCATCATTTCTCGAGTTTGAATTTCAAGACTCTTCCCCTCCCTCATGTACCACAAAGCTCCCACCATTCCCCCCCTAAATAACTAAGCCACTCTTTTCAGAAAGGGGGTTCACACACCTGCACACATACAACACCCCCCCCCGACCCGCATGGCATTATCTGTTCACCTGCCCGTCCACGGGGTATGACCCCGGCCAGTCCCAGGAAGACACAAGATGTCCAAGTCAAATCTCTAAGCTGACCCACCCACCTCCCTCCTGGAGAGAGTCCAGAGCTAGCCCTCTCCCCAGGCCCCCCCAACAAATTCCACATGTGGATTCCCAAGTGGGAATGCATACATGAATCCAACAAAAGGATCTTCTCTTAAACCACCAAAAAGTCCCGCATTTTCTTCTTTGTGTTGACCCCTTCTAAGTACATAGGATACACACTAAAGCCCAGTGAGGATCTTGATAAAAATGGATGCATATGTCAACTGTTTTAAAGGACACACCCCCAGAGGTACAGAACAGTTCTGGCCTGCCTTTGCTGTGGGCCTCATTTTAATAAAGCCCCATGCACACTGACCTCCGGGGCCCCAAAAGGCAGTACAGTGTTACAGGACCCAGTCGCAGGCCCTGCCCTGCCCCTCCCATCCCCCCACACAGCTCCAGCTTTTCTAGGGGGTAGAAAAACCATCGAAGACGTGGAAAAACACAGGGAGGAACAAAAGTCCTTTTCATCCCTCCCCTCCCCCAGCTCCCCTTGTTCCATAACAATTATGAAAACTGTTGGATGGGATGGCATTTTGAACATTTACTGCATTCCGGCCAATAAATTCCAACGCGGGATCTGATGGAAAAGGCTCCCTTCTCCGGCCAGCTCCTGGCTCCCCCCACCCAGCTCGCGAGAGCCGTCATTCCTTCTTTCTTTACAACCCAACACCAGGGCCTGGCCAGGCCA
Organism: Lynx canadensis; assembly: GCF_007474595.2. Lineage (NCBI taxonomy): Eukaryota > Metazoa > Chordata > Mammalia > Carnivora > Felidae > Lynx > Lynx canadensis. The sequence continues at coordinate 25,705,428 of NC_044314.2, read as the reverse complement.
GGCCCGCACTGTGCTCACAGGGAAAAACAACAGTAGGCAGACTGGAAAAGTTAATCATTACTTCTGTCTGCCTCTGTAATCTAATCTCTCTGGCTTTGACACACTCACTGTTCAGCCATCCCAGCCCTTTCACCCCCAAAGCACCAGGGCCTCCTAGGCCTGGGGCCTGCCCCAGGCCCTCCCCGTGAAAGAGGGATGAAGCCTCCCCCAGCCTACACTTGCCATGGCAAGGCCCCCTGGAGCCCACCATAAATCGCAATGGCTGCTCTGTGCTGTGTGCCCCATATTTCAGAGGACTCCGGGCCAGACACTCTTTTTGGGTTCCAATGTGGCTTGTATTACTTTGCAGAGAGCCAGGCTGCCCCCCAACTCCCACGCAAGGACACTCAGCACCCCCACTGCCATCCCTACCCTTCTCTCACTCCCCCTGCACCAGGGCTCACCCAGAAACCCACCCAGCTGCATCCAGGAGTGACGGCTGGTCTGACTTGCCCACCCCACGCGATCGATCCACACAGAGACACAAGTCACGATGGCCCTGCCCTATGACGGTGCCTCAAAAACTAAACATGGAGTCACCACATGACCCAGAAACTCCATTTCTGGGTATATGTCCAGAAAAGTTTTGAAGCGATTATGCACACACCCATGGTCATAGCAGCATTATTCACAACAGCCAAAGAGTGGGAGCAACCCAAGTGTGTCCACTGAAGGATGAATGAATAAAGACATAGACACACACACACACACACACACACACACACACACACTAAAAAAGAAAGGCAATTCTGACACAGGTTACAACCCGGATGAACCTTGAAGACAGTATGCTGAGTGAAATAAGCCAGAGGCAAAAGGTCAAATATGGTGCGATTCCACTCATATGTGGTACCCAAAGGAGTCAAGTTCACACAGACTGAAAGCAGAATGGTGGCTGCCAGGGGAGAGACGGACTGGGGGGGGGGGGTGAGGGGGGTGGCTAGTGTTTAGTGGAGACAGAGTCTCAGTCTGGGCAAGTGAAAAGGTTCTGGAGATGGACGGTGGGTGCACGGGGATGTGACGGACTTAACACCACCGAGCTGTGCACTCAGAAATGGTCAGGATGGATGGAGCTCCTGGGTGGCTTAGTAGGTGAAGTGTCTTCAGACTCTTGATCTCAGCTCAGGTCATGATCTCAGTTTCGTGAGCTCAGGGCCCTCCGTTGGGCTCTGCCATGGCACAGCCTGCTTGGGATTCTCTCTCTCTCTCTCTCTCTTCCCCTCCCCTGCTCACGCTCTCTCAAAATAAACTTAAAAAAAAAAATGGTCATGATGGTAAATGTTGGGTATATTTTGCCCAAAAAGAAGGGAAGGGGAAGGAGAAAGGGAAGGGGAAGGGGAAGGGAAAGGGAACAGAAGGCCCTACCTCTTCTAATGCTTTCTTGTGCTCCCCCGTTAACCTGCCTGCCTTAAGTACAGGGGATTCACTGGTGGGCTTCCGCCCATCACAAGGATAAAGGCCCCCTGGAAATGTATGCAAATGCTGATATGCAGACGCATTTTTACAGGGAAAGAAAGATTCCTCAACTTTCACTCATTCTCCAGAGGTTTGCAAGCCAAGAAATGTGAAGAACTATAATCTTTTTATTCAGTAGGCAAGAGGCCATTAGCTACCCACCACCTCAGCAACAGGGGGTCTCATTCTCACAAACCCTCAAATCCAAGAACCAGAGACCACACAGATCACAGGAGGTCTTGCAAGATTCTGGCATGGGGACTTGGAGAGACCAGGTCCAATCTCTTATACTTTGCAGACGAGGGGAAAAAAAAAACAAAAACAACGGAGGCCCCAGGACAGGCGTGGCCCTGGAGGCTGAAATCCCCACCTTCAACCACGGAAGCAGGCCAGCCTCTAGGGACAGGCACCTGGAGGGGGCTCTCCCTCCCACTGTCATTCTCCAGGTGCCCTCCCAGGACTCGGAGACCGGAGTTGGGGGTGGGGGTTGCTTCTGAATCTTTGCAAGCCCCTTACCCCAGGAAACCCCTCTCAGCGGGGTTTGAACTGTGACCCCACTAAGCTGGAGATGGGCCTATTTCTAAGAGCTGTACAACGCACCCAGCTTCTCCCTCTGGGTTACTCATTAATGAGGGGGAGGGGCTGTGCTGGCTAAGAGGCTGCCCTGGGGCGGGCGAGGTCCCCAAGCACTTTCTGGGCTGAGCAGCTCTTCAAAACCCTTTGGTGGCCTCAGAAGTTCATTCGGCCTACTGGGCAAGGCGACATTTCCAGCTTCTTGTTAGGTGCCTGGAAGCAGTGGAAGCCGGGATAGGGTGATGGGGACAACTATTTAACCTCCGAGTGGCAAATGCAGAAAGGTGAGTCCACAGAGAGCACAGCCTGGCATCTTACTGTTTCTGTTCCTGTTGAGCGACCAGCCCCAAGTTAAAAGTAAAAAGGCGACTCGAATGAACAAACCCGAGGGCCGCGAACAGTCCCTGGCCAGTTAACTGAGCTGTCTTCGGACAGAAACTCCCAACGTTGACAAGATGAAACTGGGGTTGAGATCAGTTCTTCCCTTTCTGCCCTGATCAAACCCCAAGCCAAACCAGCTCTGATTTGTTTCTGGCCAGTGAGGTTCCACAGCACAGTAGTAGATAAACTAGATAGATAAATTAAATGAGGGACCTCCACGAACAGAGCCATCGGGTCAGCCTGGGGGAAACAGGCAGGGACAGGATGAGCACGGAAATGAAAACACTTTGGTCACTGCATATTCGACCACCCTGTACAAAACCACCGCCAGGGGCCTCCTACATGGGGCCGGCATCTCAGAAATGGGCTTGACCATCAGACTGAAAATTCAAAAGCAAGAGTTGCATCTGCAAAAGCCCACAGGAGTTCTAAAGGGAAAGTCAAGCTCCAGGGCTTTGAAGATAGCCCACCTGCCCTGTGGCTGTCAAGACATTAAATACTATCTCTCCAGACATCTGTGTCTGGTGCCCACCCCTCCCCCCCCAAGCCGCCGCCGCCCCCCCCCCCCCCGGGGCTAAGCCAGTGCAAGGCTGGTCACCTCTGCTCCACACAGCACTCCCAGGTACTATACCAGGGTCTGGATTATAACTGTACCTCCTAAGGTTACTGCTTATTATCTTACAATCGGGGGCCGGCGGGGGGGGGGGTGATGGAGCCCGAGGAGACAGACCTCTGTTTATCCACAAGCTTTGTTTTATCTCAACTCTCGACAGACCACACAACCAAAGCAGAGGCAAAAGCCGATGACAGAAAAGCTCTTGCCAACCCGGCGTGCTCAGACAATCACCTCAGGGGCCCATCCCTGCACCTCTACCGCGTCTCACAACACCTACGGCCCGGCTCCGAGCCCAAGCTCCTTCTGTCCTGTAGAAATTGCCTGAGAAGCCGCCCTCTGTCTGTACTCCAGACAGAGCCAAATCCCGTGCAAGAAAGAGCCTCCACCTCGCTGACCCCAAAAGCCCTCCAGACAAACCCCTGCATGCTGCTCTTCGTTCCGGCTCTGGCAGCCCCAAACCTGCAGAGGCTGGCACATAGTAGGTGCTCAATAAATAATCACTATATGAATGAGCCGGAGACAGGCTGGCTTCTCCCAGAACAGGTGGTCCACCCAGCCTGACACCTCCCAGAGGGAGGTAAGAGGGAACCTGGCTGGGAGTGGAGCATGCCTTCCAGGCAGGGGTCAGCCAGAAAGGCCCAGGCCGTGTCCCAGTTCCCAGGGGAGACGGGCAGAGAGAAGCCCCTGTCCTCACCAACTTCCCAGCCAGCTGCGGCAGATCCGGAGGTGTTTCCAAGCCAGGCGCCGGCCCGGCAACCTCTGTGGGCACACCACCTGCCCACAGCATTCTGCCTTGGCGTCCTGCTCTGTTTGGACAAGTTACCCTCACCGAGTGTTCAACAATGCTCTTACACACCCCAGGGCTCTTGTTGTGTTATGAAAACAAAACAACGCACGTTAAGGAAAAAAAGCTGGGGTGGGGGACCGGAGTGAGTGGGGAGCAAGCAAGCCACACACAAATCTCTTTCCGACCTCCAGCCTAAAGAGGGCCCCTTAGCAGCATGGGTCAGGGCACTAGCCCCTGTCACCAGAACGATGAATGACATCGTCCAAGAGGGGACTCAGAAACCCAGAGATGAGTAAATGGAAACTGCTTTTACGCCCAGGACACCTACTTCTCCACACCACATGAGGCTGTGGCAAGCCCTCTTTCTGGGGGAAGCTTCTGGGTGACTGGGTGCAGTCCCCCCCAGGGCAGAGCAGAGCTGTACCAGGAGAGCTCTGAAGCCTGTTTCCCTCCACTCCTCACTAGCACCCAGGAAACAGATAGTCTCAGAAGGTAAGGAATTCCTGGGGGCTGCTGGGGTGGACACAGGACTCGCCTCGAGGCAGCCTTGACTTCTAATCTGCCCCAGGCCAGGCACCCGAGTTAGGGGAAGGCAACGCTGGGGTGGAACACTGCGGGCACAAACGAATTCTTACCCACCCCCTACCAAAAAGAGGTTTTTTTTCTTTTGCAAGTTAAAACGAAGCTAATGACCCTGGGTGGGGCTCAGTGTCGAGGACCTCGAGCAGCCAAACCAAAATTCGCTTCCAGCCAAGAGCTGCTTGGCCTCACCATTTGGGGAAGGAAGCTGAAAAAAATCATGAAAGATTCTTTAGTGAACCAGGAAATAAGGCTGCAGTTAACATTTCAACTGAAGGTGACCCTTCTGGTAAAATATTTTTTTAAATAATAAAAATAACATAAAGTTCTCAAACAGCCTCTTTCTTAAACAAAATGGCCTAAAAGTTCTCGTGGGAGTGGAAAGGAAGAAGGGGGGAGAAACCCACTCCCCTCCCCCCGCGAAAAAAAAAAAGGAAAAAAAAAAAAAGGCTGGCCTCATCTTAGCTGCTACCTTTCATGAACAACTTTTTTCTGGAGTTCTTATAGAAGGAAAGATGCAATGTCCTGTCTTATTCCCAGTATTTCCTGTTCGCTTACAAGGTGAAAGTTATCACTCTGTTTTAAATGACGGTCCTCAACTCCACAGAAAGTGCCTTTTTCCATCTGGGGTCCCCATTCCCAACACAGAATCTCCCCACCTCAGGATATAAACACTACCACGTCCTACACCTTTAAACGATTGGCTCAATTAAAACGGTTCGATCTCTTGGTGGCAGACAGGATCTCCGATGGTAGCTTCCCCACCCCAGATCCCCAAGGACACCCCATGGGGAGACGGGGAAGGGGCTGGGAGCAGCCCGGCGTGTTTGCGTAGAGCTGCCGCTGACAAAGAGAGTGTTGCTTTCTTGGTGTGTTAGCCACTAAATTGAGAACTGTGCCTCAGCAGTTAATAATATCTTCCCGCTGAAAATAGCCCAGAGAGGAAGCCTCTCTGTGACAGTAGGCACACAGCCAGCCTCTGGGCTAGCCATTCAATACTGAGCGAGGAAGATGGTAGGACCAGTGGTGACCTCCCAGCGGCCGCGGCGCACAGGATCCTTTCACGAGTCTCCTGCAAAGGGAGGGCTCCGGGGGAAGTCACCTGCCCACCTCTGCAGCCCTATAACCTCAGTGGGGAGGTCACATGGACCAGGGGCCTTGGGAGTAGAGCCAGGGAAAGGGTCTGGATCGCGGAGGAGGGGCAAGGGGTCAGGAGGCCCGGGACTTTGAGGGACAGCCCCTGCGTCACCCTCGGTCTCCAATCCCTGGGCTGGCGAGGGTGCAGGGAACCGGGCTGGGTAGACCAGGGGAAAATGGCATCTGGGGCAGAGCGGGAAGAAGTGCACTCACTTCCCCTGCAGAAAGGTCAGGCTCGGAAAGAACCACAGGGAACTTTCCTGCCTCTCATTTCTGCAACCTGCATGGAAAAGGGAAGGTCAAAAAAAAAAAAAAAAAATCAACACAGAGATGCGCCCGCTTCTCCCTGCTTCTTCAGGTAATAAGAGTCAGAGAGACAGGCTCCCAGCCCATCAAAGGTTCCCCCCCACCCCCAACCCAGGAGACCTCAGAAGTCCCTTGGCAACACGACTGTCTGTCAACGGTGGATCCCAGGCACCAAACACAAGTCTCTCCACTTTTAGTTTCTGGAATCACCGTTCTTGATTATCTAAAATATATTTAAAAGCCACCACAGGTCACTACTTTTAAAAACTGTGGTAAAATACACATAACATAAAATTTACCATTAGTGACACTGAGTGCATTCACAGAGCTGTGTGTAACCATCACCACTATCTAGTTCCAGAACACTGTTATCACCCCAAAAGGAAACTCTGTCCCACGGGTCGCTTTTACAAGGTCATTAACAACAGCAAAGTCAACTGGAGGAAGGTGCAAAGTTAATGCACCTTGTCAAGTTCTTACAATGCAGCAAAAATCTTATTTGAGAAGAGGCTCATTGAGCCAGACGCTCAAATTCTTCACTACGGGAGCAGACAGGGAATCACAGAAAACCTGCCCGGCCACCAAGAGAAGCCGCCAGAGATCCCCCACGGGGACACAGACCCCTCCTTCCCCTTCCATGAGGGGTTCCTCGACTTGTCGGCACACTGCCATCACCCGGGGAGCTTCAAAACATACCGATCCTGGGTCCCCACCCGCGGGGACTGTGATTCAGAAGATCCCAGGGTCTCCTGATGTTGGAGGCACATCTATCTGGCACTCCCACCCTGGGCCTTGTTTTCTCTCGCCAGGGTTGCTCGCACCTGCTTTGAAGTTGCCACTGCAGCGAAGGCAATCACAGCACTGGCGGGACCAATATTTTGGTGTAGTAACAGCAACAATAAAGATGCAGAGGAAGTCAAACTTGAGCATGACTTTGGCATGTCTTCCTTGTTCACTGCCCTACTGGCTCGGAGCTTGCCAGCGAGGTCCTATGGGTCTAGAAGGCCACCAGGCTACAGCCCGGCTAAGGGAAGGTCCAAGGCGAATGGTGAGATTTAATGTGCTGGACTTTACCCAGAAGCGACTCCGGACAGAACCCGGCCCTTACCTGGCCCCCTGCCCCTTTGCTGGGAGGCCCTGTTCTGCCTCAGTGACAGGATGCATGAGGCGGAAGCCCGTCCAGTCTGGCCAGGAGAGCAGCCCAGATTTGCTCCAGAGACTTTAAATGCTGTCTCCCTGCATTTAACCCCTGCCTGACTACCTCATTCTTTCCAGGACAAAGGGGGTTTCATCAGTGAGCCCTGATCCAGGGCCGGGAGCATGACCTCGAGCATTGCAAAAACCTGAGCTGCTGTCCAGGACCGGTCCTTCACTGGGGAGTAGGTGTGCAGCAGGTGAGCCGACAGAGGCCCGAGTCATTACACTGGCATTTAGGGAGATATGGGCTGAGTCCCTAGAGATCCAGACTGTCTGGATCTGGGGTGTAAGGGAGTGGGCAGGTAAGGAAGCTCACTCACAGTCACATGTGCTGGTCCATCTGACTCCCCCAAACATTAGAGACCTCAGCGAAAACCACAAGCTGCTCGTTCCCAGGCAGAGGAAGGAGACACAAAAACACGGCAACAGCCACCCGGGTCCCAAATTCCCAGTGTCCCATCGCCACTCCAAGCCAGACAATAAGGACTTGTTCACGGGTATCTGATGAACAAGATGAAGCAAACTTTCCTAAGCTCCTTGCTTTGAGCCTAAATTTACTACTTGGACGGAGCCGGAACCACATTTTCTGATTAGATAGATATTTTTGAAGACTCTTGTCTCTCTGAGGCAATCCAAGACGCCTGCAGGGACCAAAGAGAAGGAAGAGACAAGTTCCAGGAGTGGCCGCTGACCTCCCATCACCCAGAAGTGGCAACCAGAAGCTAAACAAAGGACAGCCTGCAAAGGAGTTGGCCTCCCTTAGGCTGGTGGGACGGCGTCTCTCCAATAAGCATGACTCTACGCAGCCAAGAGTTGGGGCTCCCTCAACGCCCCCCCAACAAGCCCCGCGAGACACGTCAGTACCTATGTCACCACTGCCTCCCAGCTCCTTCCTTGAAATCCACGGTGGCGTCTCTCTTCAAGTTTAAAGAAGTACAAAGTGTTGGCCTCCAATCCGTGTCCCAACCCAAGAAAGCACTGACGGCGGAGGCCCAGCCAGCTCCAGACATTAATACATACAGGAGGAGGCTGAAGGATGGGTCTACGGCTGAACAACCCAGAACCTGCAGGCGAGACGGTGCTCCTCCATCCGGCCCAAACCAGGACAGCAGACGAGCTAAACGAGAGAGCCCCACCGGGGACTCCAGATGGAGGCTGCAAACATGGCGGCTTGTAGCACATGCTTTTGATCACCAGGGAGACGGTGAAAGCTCCGGGAGCAAATCCTTCCCGCTCCCACCACCACTGAGCCGAACGAAGAAGCTTCCCCTCAACAGCAGACCTCTCCAAAGGTGGGTCTTCCTGGGCCAGGACACAGACACTCCAGCAGCAAGGGCTTATATTCTGGAGGTGCACGCCTTTGAAAAGGCACTGTCCGCCCAGAGCTTAACTAAGCGCTGCCAGATCCCAGTTCAGACCCAATGCACCAACACTCCGCCCCCGACCCCCAGAGTGCATACCCTGCCGTCCGCCTACCCCTTGGCCCATCCCACAGCCTGCCTGCGGGCACCTGCCTGCTCGTGTGTTCTGTGCACGGGATCGGCTATCTGTACGCCTGCAGCACACGCGTGCGCACACACGCACACACAAAACCATGCACCAAGCAATCCATCTGTCTCAGAGAGCCGGCTGTCAGAAATGAAAGTACAATCTCCTGGAACCGAGTCACAGCCTTCTAAAAATGTGCCGTTTTTCCCAGACTGAGGAAACTTGCAGGGGTGGGGTATGTTTCCCTGCAAGTCCCGGAGGCCTGGGCCTGTCGCCTCCCCGGCCAGACCCAAGCTGCAAGGCTGGAACTTCAAGTGCAGCCAGCGGGCCTGCTCCCAGGGCTCCCACCCGCCCACTCCCCTTCCTCGCACGAGAGGGAAGGGCCAGCCTTGGAGTCACCCCGGCAGTTCAGGAGGGGAATGCCTTTGAGCACACCCCCACCCCCACCTCCGAGGCACCACATTTTCACATTTGGCTGTTTTTTCTTTCCCTTCTTCCCTTGCCAAGAGAATCAAGCCCTGGCTCCCGCTCCCGACCTTCCTCCCACCCTAAACTGAGCCCCATTCATTAAGCCCGCTCTCAGCCAGGGCAGGACAGGAAGGAAAACAGCACACAGGGCCTGTGAAAGAGACACTCAGAGAGGTTATTTCAAGGGGGAGGAGGGGGCAAATCCTTCTGGGCGCGTTCACCGCTCCCCACCTTGATGCCCAGTGCCCACCCCCCCCTTCCTGAAGCAGGCTCCCACCTTCCAGCCTCTGCTAACCCCTTCCCCCACGCAGCCCTGTCCCACTCGGCTATGTCTCCACAGCCCCCACCAGCCTCACCCTCCAAGGTGGACACACCCAAGCCAACCCCCCCATGGAAAGATCAACTTGGGAAGGACGAGGTCTGGGCTCTCTCCATCTGCAAAACCCTCGTCCTGGACCCGGGCCATTAAACCATCTTTTCGGGGGCACTCTCGCCACAAAGGGTGTAGCCCTGGGTTTCTCTGTGCCCATCGCCTCCCCTGACACCCCCCAAACCACTGGGCGCCAACCCAAAACTCAAGTTCCTTCAATTTCCCCCCACAGCACATTATTAATAAGCTGTTCCAACTCCGAACGGAAAGAAGAAAGAGCTCAAACTTTGAAGCCTTGGGAATTAGTAAATTAAGAGCTAAAATTCAAAACAAATGCTCTTTCATGTGGAGGCCCCCTGGTCTTTTTCTTTTTTGCAGTTTTGTTAAACCATTCGATCCCTTCAGAGACAACCACTCCTCCTCCCAAGCAGCGCCTCAGTAATCTAAATGGTTGCAATTACCTTGGGGGGGTGGGGAGAGCAGTTAATAATTGTTTTACTCACCTCCCCCCCCCCCCCCCCGTCCCGGTTTCTTTCTAGGACTGGAATGGCTTTGGGAACAGAAAGCCCACCTAACTCAGATAGGGCTGCACGGGGCCGAGGAAGGAGATGCTCGGCTTGGTGTCGTCATTTCCTCCAGCAGACAAGACAGACAAGATGTTATCAATAAGACAACCCTTCCGAAAAGCCCCCTTTCAAAAGCTACCACTTCCCTTGCTTATTTCATGTGGTTCAAAAGGGCTGGGGCTCCTCCCTGCACATTGAGGATTTAAAAAATAAACCCATCGAACAACATCCTGAGTGTGTTATTTTGCCCAGACCCTCTCCTCTTCTTGGCCTTCTTTCTTTCAGGAACTTTCTCAGCCTTAGAAAGCAGAAAAGACGCAGTTCACCCGTTCCAGCATGTTCTCCCTCCTCCACCGCCGCGGTCCCCCCGCCCCTCCCCACACACGATGCCCCCGCCCCTCGCCGGGTCCCTCTTCTTCCTGCCCACTTCTCATTAGGAGCTTTGTGTAAACAATACCCTCTGCGGCAGATAAGTCAAGAGTATATATTGCCCTGAAATAAAAACAAACAAGGGTCTTCCTAAAGGCGTCCTCAGCAAGCTCCGTTCCTGGACAGGAGAGCCTGGGAGGGGCTGGCCAGGATGAGCATGACCATGGCCTAGAGGCAGCATCCAGCCAATAAGAGGTCACCTCACAAAAGAGGGCACACCACAGCAGCCCCCCCAGACGGTTCCATCTGAGCCGCCATGCTCCTCTGCCAACGTCCCAGAGGCAAGCAACGACAAATGCACGGAACCCTGGAATTTCTCCCCTACCCCTACCCCCCCCCCCAACCGGGTGACTCTCCCTCTTGCTTTAGCTGGCTCTTGGAAAATCCAGAGACGGCACACCGGGTGGGAAAATCAGGTAGAAATAGGATGTCTTTTGAAAAAGAGGAAAATGCTTCCTACTTACGTTGCTAATGAGCTCCTACAAGTTTATGACTCTCTTCTCATGCCCCTCAGGGGCAGTGATGCTCAGGCTACCTCCCTCATTCCCATAACCCTCCAGCACTGGCATTCCAGACCTTCCCTCCCGGGTAGCACTGCCAAGTCTCTACTGTCCTCAGTGCTTCCATCCTGTGGCTCCCGTCTCCGGATACGCGCTACAGAATCCTGCACTAAAGCTAGACTGGGAATTAAAACCTGCACAGAAGCATCAAGGACATCTGCGTTGAACTCCCACCCTACGCCTGGGATCTGTCTTCAACGGGTTCCCAAAAGGTGGATCGATCCCCTTTCAAGGCACTCCATGCACTAAGGGCAAGTGCAAGAAAGAGCTTAAGCTTAAACCCATGAACTAATGCCAAAGTCACCGAGCGGAAGCCCCCAGAGCCAGTAGCTGCTTTAACAATAACCATGAAACACAGCATCATGCCAGTCCCCGGCTGGCCCCCACTTCCTCAACAGAGCAGGCCCAGGGTCCTGATGCGTAAGGGACTGCAGAATGGCGAGCTCAAGGGCCAGAGTCGCCACGGATGCATCCAGTTCAAGCACATAAAAGTGAGAATTAATTCCAGACCAGCTGGGGTGGCAGAAGGCCACCCCGATTCCTCTCGTCTCCAGTCATTTCAAGAGGTCTTGAAACTGCCAGGGAAATAAGAGAAAATGTCTCACCTGAAAGCCCCCCAGGGGCCAGATAATTCGTTCCCCCTGTTTCAGCGGAGGAAGGCACAGCATCTGGACAGTCTGCTGTGGATGTGAAAAGGAGAGAAATAAATACACAAACAAATAAATAAAAACACCAAGATTAATTTTTAAGCACATTCTAAACAGCATTAAAGAGAAACCACACATTCCAAACAGCTGGGTCCCCACCGCGATGCTGATTATTAATGGTCTGCTCAGGCTTCGCTGCCCATCAGAAGACAGACCACAGCACCTTGTCACCGGTCTGGGCTCTGGGCAGCCAGTTAATCATTAGTCAAGTCAGGCTCGATCGCAGACTGGCTGGAATTTCTCTTTTATTGCAAGTCCCCCATTGAGGAAACCAGGTAGTTCCCAAGGTCAAAGGAAGCCTGGGCTCTGCTCTCAACCCCCAAGGTGAAGCCTTCCTGTAGATCCAGGGGCCTCTCTGCCACTCCCATAGACCAGTGTCTCCCTCATCTTGTTAGACTTCCCAGTTCTTCAGGACTTTCTCAAGACTGCCCTTGGGCTGAAGGGACTTTTTTCTCTTTTAACTAATGTATCAGAAGTATAATGAGGCATACAAATCTCAAGGACAACCCCATGGTGGGCGCCTGGGTGACTCGGCCAGTTACGCGTCCGACACTAGATCTCGGCTCAGGTCGTGGTCTCAAGATTGATGGGATCAATCCCGGGGTCGGGCTCTGCCCTGGCAGCACCGAGCCTGCTTGGGATTCTCTCTCTCTGTCTCTGTCTGTCTGTCTCTCTCTCTCTCTCCCCCTCTCTCTGCCCCTTCCCTGCTGGTGCTCTGTCTCCCTCTCAAAATAAATAAACATGAAAAAATTTTTGAATTAAAATAAAATAAAAAGAACCCAACGAATCTTACTCATGTGCACATCTGTATAAAGCCACCGGCACATCAGGACCAAGAAGAAGGCTCCCAGCTGAAGGGGAAATGTTCTACCTCCTTCTAGGCCTGGTCCAAACTCCTCTCTGGAAACCTTCCCGGGCAGCCCCAGACCTGCAAGGCTCCCTTGCCCTTGGTTCCTATAAAATTTTTCTGGCATCCAGCACTTGGAATTCCCTTCTGCCGACTTTGCTCATCTTTTACCTTCAGATCCTGTAAGCCCTAACCAGCCTATAAGCTTCTCTTCAACGTCTCTGTCACCCTCAGGTGCTTAGCACGGTGACCTAAACGCTAACGAGGCTAATGACAATTCTAGCTGAGAAACAGACTCCACAACCTCCCTCAGAGCAATTAAACCAAAACCTAATGCCCACGAAACACAACTAATTAGCCCCATGAAACAAAAGTACACAAGACCCTGAAAGCTCATCATGCATCACTGCCAAGGCCAAACTGAGGGCCATAATGAGAGGCCGGCTCCGGAAAGGGGCTTCGCGGCTCCACTGCAAGCACACTGGGTTAGATGGTTCAATTCCCGTCCCCCAACCACCCCAGGTCACCAGCAGGATGAACCCGGGGTGTGTTCTACCAGTTTCCCATTGGAACCACTTGGCCACGCTGGCAAACAGGAAGCCAATGGAAAGAGAAGCCCGGAGGCAAGTAAGCCCATTTGGAGTCCTTTATTTAGTAGCCCAGCAGCAGCCTTCATTCCCCAATAAAAGGGGGGGGAAGGGACTGAGCATGGCCTACCCAGGGCCCCCAAACCACATCTGGATTTCTGCTGCTTACCCCTCCAACTCTGAGATTCTCTCTCTAATCCCAGAACCTTCGGTCTCCCGCATTCTCTCTCAGGCTGGAAGAACAACTTTTTTTTTTTTTTTTTAATTTTTTTTTTCAACGTTTATTTATTTTTTTGGGGACAGATAGAGACAGAGCATGAACGGGGGAGGGGCAGAGAGAGAGGGAGACACAGAATCGGAAACAGGCTCCAGGCTCCGAGCCATCAGCCCAGAGCCTGACGCGGGGCTCGAACTCACGGACGGCGAGATCGTGACCTGGCTGAAGTCGGACGCTTAACCGACTGCGCCACCCAGGCGCCCCTGGAAGAACAACTTTTCAAGAATTCTCAACAGGGGCGTGGGGGGGGGGGAGCAGAGGGGAGGAGTGGGGGCCATATGCAGAGCAAGAGAGAAAAGACTGTGTGTGTAATCTCATTTTATCAGGATAAAGTGTAATTCCTAACAGGAATATACAGTTTTACAGGAGACACTTAATCAAATGGAAAACAATAGGGGAGTAGAAAATGGAAGCTGCTTATTAAATGGTGTATACCCTGCACTTTTTAAGCTACTTCGATGGCCTTCACCATGTTCGAGAGATAGGTTTTACCTACCCACAAGCGGAAGACACCCCCACATTAAACAGGAGGATGTATCCACGGCCACTGCCCCCTGCCTTCCTCCGGCTTTGGCTGGCTGAATCCCAGGGGCAAAGTGGGTTTCAAAGGAAGAGCCTGGCATCTCAGGGCAGAGCTGGGACCACATTCAAGGTGTCAGCCTGTCTCAGATCAAAGGTAAGCCAGCTCCGGCAACCACAAGCGTTTTTATGAAATGGTGCTCTGCCCTTCTGCAGAGCCTTTGATCTCAAGAGGGATTTACAAACATTAATTAGGCCTCCCCGCCACCTCTGTGAAGTATTAAAGTATACCTGTTGGACCCGCACCTTGGTAAACTGAGGCGTCACTGACTAGCCCAGGGGGCCACCCAGTGAGCTGGGCCGTGAGCTAGAGTTGAGCGCTCATCCAGCCCATCCCACAGCTCTCCCTCCCCAGGGGCCCAAGTCCTCACTCTTCCCTGCAGGTAGTTAGGCCCAGACGGCCTCAGCATCCAGACTGGCCTCCTCAAGCTACTGCAGGGCTCGTAAAGGTCCAAGAGGCCACACCCCCCGCCCTCACCCAGAGACAGAGGTCCAAAGCCAGTGTCTCAGCCTCTGCCTGTGTCCCCAGCTCTCCAGGGCCCAGGATGCACCCACTCTAGGCTCTAGGCCATTCCTGGCTCTTATCCACCGTTAAACATTACCAAGCACCCAGTAAGTGCTGGGTTCTCTGGGAGAAAAAGACAGTCCTTGAAGACGCAAGCCTGGGGACCAGCCAAGGAATGAGCTGTACAAGGAGCACAAGGTGAAGGGGCTGGGGATTCTATTCCTCTCACCAAGAGAATGGTTCCAGGAGAGCTCAGATATTCCCGTCAACATAGTTCTGAGCTTCCCAAGAGCCACCGGGGCCCAAGGAGCCCCAGCCCCGCTCCCCCAACCACACGCTCAATGTCCCAGCTCTGCCCCAATCCACAGCTGCCATGAACCCTGGTTAGAGCACAATCCACTGCATGGGAATCATCCACATTTTCAGGCAGGCACATCATTAGGCCTGTAGAATGAATGAACGAACCAATAAATGAGCAAATGAATGAATCATCTAACTCTTAACTCTTTGATCAACTAGATTTACAGAGGCCCAGAGAAATTAGGAGACGGTGAGTTAAGAGGTAAAAGCAGGCCTAGATCCCAGACTTCTCAACTACCCTTTGGAGGTTTGATCTACCAAATGGGTGCTGGTCACCTGGGACCCTGGCCCTAGCAAATCCAGTGTCCCCAGCAACATCCTCAACTCCAGCCATTCTGGGAAGTCTTGCACACCATCAGATGCAGAGGACACAGGGAGCAGGGCCCACATAGCAACCCCTCAGCATCCCCCCCGCCCTCCACAACATAAGTTCTACTTTCGAACAGCATGTTCCTATCCCTTGCGGGAGAGGAAGGAGCCTTCTTGACTTCAGATAGTCACAAGTCACAGCCACCTTGCCCTTTGGTTCAGGTATGTCTAACCCTTCCCGGAAGATCCTACTGGTTTGGGACCGCCTAGCACCCAGGTCCCTTCCCCAGTTCCCTTCCCACCACCTCTTCCCAAGCTGGAGACTTCACAGAAGGGATTCCCTTCGCTGTGTAGCCAGTTAAGATTTTAACAGCTGTCCATTATAAAACCTGGCTCCTGGTTCTCACCTAGTCACCCCAGACCAAAACTTCAACCTGGGGCTCACACACTCAAGAAAGCAAGGAGCTGATCTGAATTTCCCAGCCAAGTACTCTCCTCCCATGTACAAGGTGAAGATGAAAAGCGGGGGCAGCATCCCATCTGTGTGTGTGACCTCAACGGCCCTGGCCCTGGCCACAGCAGCCGGCAAAACCGGCCCCAGACCTGTCCCTAGCCCCACGGTTCCCAGACCTGGCTGCCCTCCAGCAAGTCGGGACAGTTCCTTCCACAGGGGCATGGCCTGTACCACCTCACGTCCTTCCACGACAGGGCCTTTTCTCATTCCCTTTCTTGTTTTGTTTTAAACAAAACGTTTTGGGTGAGTAACCAGCTGTTTGAGTTTCCGATTGGCAGGTTAATCACTTCCTATTGGCTGATCTGGAAAACTTTTTCTCCCCCTTGGAAATGGCACATTCCTGTCTTTGTGGCTTCTCTGTTTACACACATTTTGCTACCTAATGTCAACACTTGCTAATGAATAAATATATCACTCCACTCACTGCAAATGAGGTCCTGGCCTGGCAGAAGGACCGCCTGAATCCTGCGAACAGATTTATCCTGATATCTCTGCAGGAAACCCGGGAGAATTGCGGCCCTTCTGGTCTACAGTTTTAGGGGGTTTCTGGGAGCATTTATTCACCCCCAGCAATCTTTACTCCTGGGGCCAAGGTGACCGGTCTTTCTCTCTTGCAAGGAATCCCTCCAGATTGGAAGGCTACAGAAGGAGAAACAAAAACGGGGCAGGCGGGGATGGCCCCTTACAGAGCAAACCTCATGAAAGAATTCTGGGTCCTGATGCCAAAAGCCCAGTCAAGTTACATTCTTTGAGAAAACAGAGCTTGGGAATTTCAGTTAGCGTTTGTTACAAATACAGAGAGCCGGTTATCTCCTCATTAATGACCATTTATCTGGTGTTTTGTAAATCGAAAGCAAAATATCACATGCTTTGCAGGCCACTTATTAGACAGGCACCGGGCAGGCAGCAACGCCTCCCGACTTCAGGGAGCGGCGGAGTCCCGGGGGGGCTGGCTGCAGAACATGGGCTTTGGTTACACCGTTCATTAAAGTATTTAATTTATGACAACGCCCCAGCAAAACTTTTAATTAGTGGGGGGAAAGGCCCAACAGCCAAAACTCATGAGGCGGAAGGACTTGTGAATTCCAAGACAGAAATGGGGCCCAACCCTTCACTTCTCCTTCTCCCAGAACCTTGGCAAAAGAAAGATGTCACAAGGGTTGCATTTTTCAGGCATCAGTATACAGGCCTGAAGACCGAGGTTAACAATCCGTACTCCTCAGCTAGGGCATCTCCCGCTGCTTTAAGAAGGCGCTCTGGGACAGTGGGGCCCATCCCTGGAGGCACTGCCAAAGCCCCGTTCTGCTGACCCCTGTGCCCCGTGGCACTGTTACCTCCACAGGATGAGCCCCTGCACTGCCAGCTAGAAGCTGAATACAGACAACCGCCACAGGGCTGGTGCCAGTCTCAAATGGGCTTTTGCTCTGGCCCTGGGCCATCTAGGGACAAAGCAACAGGCAGGCAGAGTTATGCTAAAAACCTGCATGGTCCCGAGCTCGAATTCTGAGAAAATGCGGGCCAGGGCTGACTAGCAGGTGTCAGAAGCACAGAACACCCAGCAGGACGCTGTTGCCTTTACTTCTCAGATTTTCTAAGCTCCTACTTCAAACCAAGACCTGCTCTGCACCTTTGAAACGGGCTTCCCTCTGTCATCAAATTATCCACTCTTCTCACGGATTCTTCTGGCACTCACAAAACTCTCCGAATTCTCCCATCAACCTGTCCTATTTGGCTCTCAAGACACTTCTTCGTGGATCAAATTCCACATGTTAAAGCTGAGCCAATTTGGTTACAGAGCGAAAATACACAAAAGAGGAACAAAAACATCTTTGCAAAAAAGAAAATCATAGTAGAGAGATAGATCTACACACACACACACACACACACACACACACACACACCCACTCCAGCCACAACAAAAACAGAAAAATCCACCAAATTTCCAACAGAGGAAACCCAGAACCACCTCGGGGCAAGCCCAGCGCCTCCCCAAAGCCGCTGCCTAGACATAAAAATCCGCGTTCTAGAGGCTCCATTTCTAACTTGAGATAGGAAGGGTATTTTTAAAATCATCTACTCACCAGTTGGTTTGAGAAAATCCATCGGGTATCTGGAGTAAGGAGGAGGGGGAGACTCTGGAATTAAAAAAGTAAGAGAAAATAAAGGCCGAGCCATGAGAAAGAGAGATAGAAACTTATGATAACAGAGACATTCTTTTAGCCCAACTGTTTGTCTTAGCTGTGGGGGTTGGAGGCAGGGCCGCGAGGCGGTGATTGCCTTGATATTTAGCTGTCAGATAAACAAAAGAGGCCGCCTGGCGCCAGCCTCGGCGCTCAGCTCCTCCACGTCTGCAGCCGCCGCCGCCGCCGCCGCCGCCGCGCTCCGCCGGCCCGGCTGGAAACCACCGGCTCGGGCCGCGCACTTCACAGTTCACGGGGCGGGGAGCGACAAAGCCCCCTCCCCGCCCCCGCCCCCCAGGGGTGCAATTCACCCCGCCCGCCCCCCTCCCGCCGCACCGCTGCACGCCCGCGCAGAAACTCGGGGATCCCCATTCCCAGCCCACCCGGGAGACGCGCCCCAAGTGCGCTGGTGAACTTGGGAGGATCTGTGGGCGCCCGAGGTACATCCCCCGCTGTGCACAGAGACGTGGAGAAACGGGAAGCAACAGAGGAGGCTGGGAGGAAAAAGACAGGGAGGCTGGGGTCTCAGAGGCGAAGCCCAGGCCCTGGCGCAATAAAAGGGCAGCAAAGGCACAGAGGAGCTGGGGGCAGACCATCCTATAGTCCACTGTGTGCTTTACTGAAAGAAAGGAAAAAGTTGGGGACACCCAACTTCTGATCGCTTGCTCTTTTCCATCCTGGCTGGCTGGCTTGAGAGCGGGTATCCAGTCCTGCCTCCCATCCTAACCTTCTTTGCCCCAAGACCCCAGAGCTGCGGGGCCGGGGAGTATCCCGACCTGACTGTCCTTATTTACTAAAGGAGCAGAGACTTTCCAGCCTCTACAACTCGCTTCTCCCAACCTTCCTCGGCGGGCCTGGCCCGAATCCAACTCGGCCACACACCTCAGTGCTTTTCCGGGTGCAGGGGAGGCGTGACCCCCACTTCTCTCTGCACCGCCTAGCTGCTGTGGAAATGAAGGCATTTAAATTTTGAGCCGCGTGTCTGTGGAGTGCGTGCACAAGCTGTGCCCACAGCCCACCTCGGGGCAGCAGAGGAGAAAAAACTGGAAGGGAACCCCCAGGGAATGCCCTTGCAGATTCCCCTTGTCCTTTCTCTACTTTTGTCCCTAAAGGCTCTTCCCAGGAGGGGATGTACACCGCCCCCCCTCCGGAGAGGTGGCGGCTGCACACACATACACACACAGCCCGGGAGAGTGGGGGTTCTTCTACCACTTGCGCGCCAGGGGGAGGAGGCAAGAGGGTGGGCGCAGAATAACTTCTTACCTAGTTCGCAGAGTCGGCTAAGGTGATGGGGGTTGCAGCACACCAGCTCGGGGTTGATCTTCCCGTAAGATTCACAGCAACACAGCCTCTTGACTTCCGAGGAATGCCTGAGATCCGGCCACCTGAACACTTTGCACAGCAGGAGGGGGAGCGAGTAGGACGAGGGCGGCTGCGCGGGCTGCGAGCCGGCGGGCGCCCCCAGGCCCAGCCTGCAGTCCAGGCGACCGGGCAGCAGGAGGCACGCGGTGCGCGTACCGCCGCGGGACTCCACGGCCTGGAGCAGGAGCTCCAACTGCCGTTCCTTCAGTTTCTTGAGCACCGAGTGCGTGAGCGCCTTCAGATCAGCCTCGGCGCCCCCGGCCGCGCCGGCGCCCGTGGCTGGGGGGTGGGGATGGTGGTGACCTTTGGCACCTCTGACCGCCTTGCCCAGGCAGCAGCCAGCCCTGCCCGCGCCGCCGCCACCGGCCCCATGCGCCCGGCCGTCCGTCGCCCCTTCTCCCCGCAGCTCGCCTCCTCCTCCGCCTCCCCCCGCGCCCTCCTCCTCGTCCTCGCCGCCGGGCGCACGGCTCCTCCAGAGACGCCGGACGAGCGCAGATCGTTTGGTCCTGAACATGCGGGGCGAGGAGGCAAGGAGAAAAGTCGTTTGCCGGCTAAGGAGCGAACATGACCTCCGCACACCATGAAGAAGTCGGGCGCCGAGTTGGGGCAGCAGGCGCAGGCGACAGCAGCAGCAGCAGGGGCCCGGGCAGGAGCGGCGGCGGCCCGAGGGGCGCTCCGTGGCATGCGCCAGTCTCCCGGAGGCCGGGGCGCGCGCGGGGGCCCGGGGGCGCCCGCCGGGGCTCGGGGGCCTGCGCTCTGGCTGCCCCACCCCGCGCGGCCCGCGCCGAGCGCGGCTCTCGGGCCCCGGCGCACCCCGGAGGAACGCGGCCGCCGCTTCCCTGGGGGCGGCGAAGCCTGCCCCGGTCGGCGCCTCCCAAAAAAGAGGCCCCCCCGCAGCGGCTCCCGAGTGTCGGGCTCGCCAGCCTCGGCTTCCTACATGGAAGATCCGCGGGGGCAAAAAACGAAAAGGCTTTCGGCTGGGCTGCTGGAGGGAGGAAAAAGCCTCTCTCCCCCTTGCTAAGCAACTTAATTTGGGGGTGGGGAGAAACAGGCAATTAAAAAAAAAAAAAAAAGCAGGCACGCGATTTATTTTTTTCCTCTATATCCTTAGTAACCGGATCTCCTCGAATTCCGTGCACACGAAGACTTGGAGGAGGGGGCCGAGTGGACTTCACCCCACATGAGATGTCTGGCGAAATGAGAAGGCTCTCAAAAAAATCTAAGAACCAAATATGCAAAGCCCAAAATGAAAAACACCACCTCCTCGCACCCCCAGAGGTCTGGGGGCGTCCGGCTGGAGCTGGGGTTTAAAAAAAGAAAATGTTTACAAAGTAGAACAAGACGTTTGAGGGGTGGAAAAAAAAAACGTATCCACGAGTTACATCCCCTTTTTTCCTTGCAGAGCCCCGCTGGTCTTCCTTTCCTTTTCTTCTGCCAAGGGAAAAAAAAAATCGTATATTTTTTTAATCCACAGAAAGCTCTGGCTAGGCTGCTTCAATCCTCGGCATCTGCGTGTTTGGGGGGAGTCTGGTCTTTCCTCCTGCGCTCCCGGGGGCCCCGGTCCTCGGCGGGGACTTCCTCGGGGCTGGCGGGGGCACAGGGGCAGAAGATGCTGCGGCGGCGGCTGCGCCCGGCGGGGCTGACAGCGCGGGGGAGGGCGGCGCGGCGGCGGCGGCGGCGGCGGCGGCGGGCCCCTGGCGGGTCGCGCGCTCTCGCCCTCCTGGGCGCAAGCTGCTCACTAATGCGGGGGCCGCCGGCGTCCCCTCCCCTGGCCGCGGCTGGCCGCCTGGACTCCCCGTAGGAGCTGCTCGCCCCGACCCGGCTGCGGCGGCAAGGAGGCCCGGGTGTCCTCACGCCGCCTCCTCCACCGAGACTCTCCTCGTCGCGCCCGGGAGCCTCCTTGTCCCCCGTCCGCCCTCTCCTGGCGCTCGGGTCCTTCTGCCGCCGCCGGAGGCTCGCCGCGCCGCACTCAGGGTCTCCGGGGCCGGACGCTCGGCAGCTCGGCGCCGGCGGGCTGGCTCTGTCTCGGGCAGCTCTCTCCCGCGCGGCGAGCGGACCGAGCACGGCGCCCGGCTGGCTCGGCTGGCGCGGCTCGGGGACAGGCTGCTCCGTGCGCCGAGCGAGTGAGCGAGTGTGCCCGCGCCTCGCCGCCTCCCGCAAGGCCTCCCGCCCCCGCCCCCTTCCCTCCCCCTTCCTCCCCCTTCGCTCCCCCGCCCCCAGCCGCCGCCGCCGCCGCCGCCTCCTCCCCGCCCCCCGCTCCCCCCCCTCGGGCCCTCTGCTCTGCTGGTTCCACTGCGCAGTGGCGCGCCCGGCTCCGGCCTCGTCACGTGGCCGTCTAGACACCCTGTCGCTTTAAAAAAAAAAAAAAAAAGCGATTGTGTTTCGCAAACAACAGATCGGGTTTCTAAAAGCTATTTCTCCCCCCCACACACACCCCCGCCACCGCCACCCCCTCCCCGGTCTGCAGAAGGGGTACCACTCGGGGGGTGGGGGTGCGGGTAAAGGTGGGGAGCTGAGGAGCTCCCAGAATCGACGGAGACCTGGCCGGATCAGAGGAGAAATGGGAAAACCCAAAAGCACCGAGCGGGCTTCGCCGGAGGGTTTTCAAGCGGAACGAACCGGTCGGCGGCCCGATTTAGACGCAGCCGGGGGAGCTTCGCAGCGGCTGTCCCGCGCGCGCTCGCCCTAGCGCTTCATTCATTCGTTTTGTTTTAAAGGCCCTGGCGGCGGATCCCCTGGCCGCGCTGGAGGGAAGGGGGAGGAGAGCGCTGTCTCCGTTTTAAAAGACATTTACACCGGACTGGACCGCGGCCCTGGGAAGTGTGCGCTGGAGGGAACAGCCGGGCCGCCGAGGGCGGGGAGGCGGCGCGAATGTGACCTCAGCGGCGGCCGCGCGCTCCCTCCCGCCCTCTCCCGCTCCGGGCTCGGGTTTCTAGGACTGCCTGGAGAAGTGTGTCTTGTGCACAGCTCTGGAATGCATTTGGCCGGCTGACGAGCTGCGAGGGGCAGCATCCAGGCGGGAGAAGGGGCGGGGGCGAGGTGGGGGGTGGCTCTCCGGCCCCGCCGCCGGCAGGTTTCCTCCGGAGCCCGGAAGACCTCCGGCACCCCGCCTCCCGGCGCGGGAAGGTTACCTTTCCGAGCAGACCTGCCTAGGGCATGCATATGCACGCACGGCCTGTTTCTGCGCCCTTCTCGGCTCCGTAGCGTTCAAGGTGCTCAGGGTCATAGAGTTTAGCCCCTGACCCCAGGTTCGGGAGAAGCAGAGACCCAGCTAGCAGATTACGGCAAGGAAATGGGGTAAGGCCTTGGTAGGGCACACGACCGGAATGCGTTTATTTCGTGAAAACTGATGGTACTGAGAAAAGAAATGATTTAAATATATACGCATCACTGTTGACGAGGCCACTAGTTGGCATGGTGATCTAACCTCACAGATTATTCAGTGAAATAAAAAAGATTTTTTAAGGGATTTACAATTGTGATATCAGGACAACAGTGAACCTCATTGGGGATGAGATGAACGACGAATCTTCAGGAAAGGTGCGATGTACTATTTTCAATATCCCAGTTAAATTATACCTTCTTAGAAGGAAATGGGACAGATTAATTTTAACTTTACAGTTCAGCCCCCTCCCCTCCAGCAATTTAAGAGGCGCCTGACAGGCAGTAGATGCTTAATAAACATTGAGGAACCAACATAGGATGCAAAGGGGGCATTTGGACTGCTCCCCCCTGATCTAACAAAAGCACCTTTGGAGATAAAAATGTGAGAGAAAATCAGCAATGTTGCTTACACCATCAGCTCCAGGCAAGAGACCCCTGAAGCTTGTTGACTTGTAAGACACAGGGGTGCCGAGCAGTGTAGAAATGTATGTAGGACAGGGCAGAAGCTGGCATTCTAAACGTTTACTTTGTAAGGCCACATAGCTGCAATTGTGTGAGGTCATAATTTTATTGTAAATAAAAATGTTGCCTAGTGAAAAGGGCATTGAGACCGCGTGTGTGTGTGTGTGTGTGTGTGTGTGTGTGAAACTTTGTAAAGAAGCACCTTGCAAACTTGCAAACACAGCAGCAAGAAAGCCCCAGGAAGAAATGGATGAGTGGCTCTGGTTGATCCCAGACAGAAATAAGATTTCTGGGAAATACACAATATACTCCCCTTAGAAAGACTTATTAAGAATCCCAGGCTAGACGTCAGAAAACCTGATTCCAGGCTGGGGCTCTGCCCTCACTGGTTAACTAACTTGCACCAGTGGTTATCCTCACGTTTGGCCTCGGCCGTATACTTGGCAGGGATTAAAAAGCTTTCTGGGCAAGTTTCCTACCCTCACAGGGTCCCATTCCCTCTCTCTGCTCTGGGCCTCCCTACACGATCTTTGCTTTTCAAGAGAGGCTAGGCTAGGCTGCAAAGTGACAAGGACATAAATAAGGGAAAGCAAATGTCATAATTCTAATTAAGCATCTTGGCTAAATGGAGAAGCTGAAGACTCTTTTAGAAATCTGGCCAATGGTGCTAATAGTCTGTGATGAGAGGCCAGAGCACACACAGGGCAGGTAGATTTAGTGGGTGTTTCAGGAGCTGAATCTGACATCACAGCTTGTCTGAGTACAGCATGCATATACTTGCAGAGATATGTTCCCATAGAGTGTAATTGTGGGTGTTTTAATTCAGGCGTCACCTCTCTCTTACCCTCTGTCCACAGCTTTCCTCCATTTTACTACCCGACGTAGATGATGGCTGGGATGCTGGGCAAGTAGCAGCAGTGATTGGTGCTGCCTTATGGCTCCCTGACATCCCCTGAATCAGTTAACATCCCAAGCCTTCCTGAGAGCCAGCCCCGCCCCACTGCATTCTTGTCCCTTTCCTTTCCAAGAAAGAAGCCAGCCCAGGGAGGAACTCCTGGCTGGCTGGTGTGCCTAGAAAGGGAGTTCCTTTCGTCTCCACAGGCACAAGCGAGACTGACAAGCACCCCGTTTCAAGCTATTCTGATCCTTAAAAAAAAAGAAAGAAAGAAAAAGTTTAGAGTTCACCCAACTATTGTGAATGAGTTTGATTCTAATCATTTGCTGGCAGGGAATATGGGATAAAATATCTCATTTGCAGTGGTTTATTTCCTGTTGTGGCTTCTATTTTCATCTTTTAGTCACTTTGGTGATAGTAATCAAACCCTAATCATGGTGCAGCCACCAGTCACAGAGACCAAAATAACTTGCAGCAGCGTTATGACAAACAAAGATGGACTCAGCTAAAGACCCGGCTACTTAATCACTGGCCACTGGCACCGGGAGGACGGCGGGGGCTGCCACTCGACCGACCGTGGGCGAAGCATCTAGTTGAGGGAGGAAGCCGGAGGGAAGTTGCTCCCCAGCAGGCAGGGCCCCAGAGTACACGAGGAAGGGGAGCTATGCTAGCCTGGAGGAAGCAGAGGACAAGCAGGTGAACTCCCCACAACTGTCAGGGGACAGAAAAAGGGAGCAAAAGAGCATCTGCAAAGGCCACACCTACAAGCAACGCTCAGCAAAAGCCAAAAGCACAAACAAACAAACAAAAAACCCTCCTGCCTGAGGAAGCCAGGCTTCTTCCTTGCAGTACTTTTCTCATTTCCAATGGTTCTGGGAAGAGAGGGGCAGAGAGGCCCCGAGCACATGTGGGTGTGTGTGTGCAGGCAGGGCTGAGGACAGGGGTGAGGCAGGGCTGAGGCTTTGCTCTTGCAGAAGCCAAAAGAAGAAACCATTGAAGGGGCCAAAAAAGTGCTGGAAAATATCGACATTTCTTGCACAACCGTCCCCTGAAAAATGTGTGAGTGAGCTCTAAACCATCCTGGGCTGGCAGCATTACAAATGGAAGCAATGGTTCATGAACGGAAGATGGCATGAGTGAGGCCGATGTGGCCATCAGCACTTCTTGGCTTATCTTAGAAGAACAGGAACGTAAGTGAATGAAAATGCATCTAATTCACAATCGAATAAAGATGCTCATCAAATATTCTCGTAGTACAGACATGCTGTCAGCTGATCCGTAACATTTGCCAGGTGGCTGTGCAGGGAGGGCCCTCAACTCAGTACAGGGTGCTGGGGGAAGGGGCAGGATGAAAAGAACATTGTTCTGGAGGAACGAGAGGAACATCCAGAAAAAGTCAAGATCGAGGACAACAGAGACATTCAACTATACAATCACATACAGATATGGTTCCCTCTAGGGACACCCACTGCATGGCTGACGACCAGAGCAGGGTGGGAAACTTAACTTTTTGTGCCTTTATAAATTTTGCACCATGTGAATGTGTTACTTATTCAACAATAGACAGATTTCAAGATTTGAAAGCGACAAAAAACTCTGCCTGCTTTTCTCGTTTCCTGAAATTTGCTGTTCTGATGTCCTTGTAGAAAAGGACGAGTTGGCAAGGTCCCACGTGGAAGGGAGGCCGTAGACAGCTTCTCTCTCTGTGGGGCAGTTACTACAGGAAGGCCGATGACAACAGAGGCCAATGTGTCATCCCAGACGGCAAGGGTGGAGGCTGCCTCGTCATGACCCTGGCGGGAGTCAGTGAGGAAACACGCCAGTCCTAATCAAAAGTCATTCTAGATATCAGTCAGGTGCAAGTCCTAACACGGGCCGGCCGGCCTCATAAATACTCATGTCGCGACGACCAGAGACACAGGAAGGAGCCTGCCCGATCTGAGAAAATGAGAGCCTCGCGTTTTGGAACAGAAATGTGTTCACATGATTCTCAATCCATTCAGCCAGCATTGATTCAAGATGTGATGCCAACCACCCGGGGAGATGGCTCAGGGATGTGAAGCCAATACTAAGTAGTGTCTGCCCTCAAGAGGCGCATCATCTAGAAGGGAGTTAAAATATGAAAACAGTCAGGGCGCCTGGGTGGCTCAGTTGGTTAGGCGTCCGACTTCGGCTCAGGCTGTGATCTCCTGGTTAGTGAGTTCAAGCCCCGCATCGGACTCTGTGCTGACAGCTCAGAGCCTGGAGCCTGCTTCGGATTCTGTGTCTCCCTCTCTCTCTGCCCCTCCCCGGCTCGTGCTGTCTCCCTCTCCTTCAAAAATAAAAATAAAATATGAAAATAATAAATCCTTGCAAAATGTGACCAAAGCCACCCTAGCAGGAAGAATGGAGGCGCTTTTTTTTCTTGAGAACGAAAACTCAAGCAGCTTATTCTCTCTGGGAGGGGTCTTGAAAGGTTTCTCAAAACAAAGATTTCACACTAGTTGGCTGAGTTGACTAACCAGGCAGAGAGGTGTTCAATGTACCAATGGTCACACGCAGAAGAAACACACGAAAAAAAAAATCGTTGTTTTCTGTCAGCTTGGAGGTAACGCTTCAGAACCCCCACCATGCTTGTCATTTTAAGTATCTAACTTTATCCCCAAACACTCCTGAGCCTCAGGAAGTCCACGATGGACGTGAAGCTTCCGCAGTAGGTTTTCGGGGGATCATCTCCCTCAGCATAAAGTTTTCTTCGTAGAGAGGATTTGCGGGACGGACACTAGTCGGTCTATAGTTACAGAAAGTTTCTCCTCAAATAACTGGGGGAATTTCCATGATCTCCCCTTCTCGAATCAACAGCCGGGCCTCACTTGTGTCAGACTGGTTCACGTCAGGAAATGATGCCAGTTTCAACACAAGTGCAAGGGAAGTGCCTTCAACAGTGGAGTAGGCCTGTGACAGTTCAGTAACAGGAGTGCTTAGACAGTCCTCTCAAATACCAACAACAAAAATTATTATTCCCCACCGCAGTACAGACAGTCAATTTGGGGGATTGCCACAGGCACTACAAAATAAGTACATAAATAGAAAAGAAAAATATATTTTAAAGACAGCAAGGCAAGGAAATCGATGTTGAAACTAACCAACCGGACACACCCTCAGGAACCCTGACCTTTTTCCCCACGGTCCATGCCTGGGGGGCGGGCGGGGGGCCTCCATTCTGAACCTCAAGCAGACTCCATTGTGACCTCAAGCTTTCTAGCTGGGTTCTTTCCAGCTTGTCTCTAGGCTCAGGCAGCACACCCTGAGGGCAGAGGCTCCCCTGAAGGGAGCCGAAACTACATCCCCCCAAGAGGACCGCCCTGAGCCAGCAAGACCCCACCCATGATTGACTCCTCGAGGCCCAGACCATGATGGACTTGACCTTCATTGCCCCCCCTCCCCGACCTTTGCCGTACATTTTCCTGATATAAACCTGGAAGTATTTTAAGCACTTTGGAGCCCGTCTTTAAGAAGCTACTCCGCTATCTTCAGGTGTTGGCTTCACAGAAATAAATTCTTTTCTTCTACCACCACTCCTTTCTATGCCTTTGGATTTTGACACTGGGCAGTGATGGAACGTGATCTGTTTAGGACTCTCCCACCCCCACCCAGCCAGGTGCTCTTGCATTTCTGTGCCCCCTGGCTACAAAGCCACACCCAAGGGGCACCTGGGTGGCTCAGTCAGTTAAGCGTCTGACTTTGGCTCAGGTCCTGACCTCACGGTCTGAGAGTTTGAGCCCCACATTGGGCTCTGTGCTGACAGCTCAGAGCCTGGACCCTGCTTTGGATTCTGTGTCTCCTTCTCTCTCTGCCCCTCCCCCACTTGTGCTCTGTCTCTCGCTCTCAAAAATAAAATAAATGTAAAAAACAAAAAACAAAAACAAAACAAAGCCACACTCAAAATAGATTCCCCCTCCTACCAAAAAAAAAAAAAAGAAGAAGAAGAAAAAGAAGAAGAATCTGAATCGGATTACCAAATTAACCTTAGCTGTTTTCTGATTCCCTCCCCACCCCCCCTGCCATTTTTATCTTTCCCATTCCAGAAGTCATTAGGAGATGAATTTGGTGCTCAGTTCTGCCTAGTATGTGCTGGGTAGGATCCAAGTAACGAGACATCTGGTAATGGTGAATCAGTACCGGCAGCATGCAGAAGGGGTGAATGATGTCTGTAGCAGAGCTTTAGAGTCATGGTGACCACACACACTGGTCCTGGCACGTTCTGGGACCCACCAAAGGAGCCAGGCCTCATGAGTGATGGCAAAGGCATTTCTCCTGGTGAGGACCTCAGGAAACAGAAGGGACCCTCAGCCCAGGTTTAGAATGAAATCTACTCTCCTGCCATTACTAGCTTCGCGGTCTTGGAAAAGCCTGTTTCCACAGTCTGTCTGCTTTCCTCCTGCGACAAACACCGACTTAACATCTTGTGTGTGCCAGACCTGCTGGGAGGTTGCAAGCACAAAGCCCTCACCCCGGGGTTGCGGGACGAGGCGTGGACACACCCCCCAGCACAAGCGCTATGTAAACGAAGTGGCATACAGATGCTAATTGTCATGATTATCATGGATTCGGAGGTCGGGGCCGCCCTGTAAGCTCATTTTGTTTAACCTTCCAAGTAGGAAATGAAGTTTTCCAGGAGAGAAGTGTCCTAGGGATATGGTGTTGAAGAAGGAAGCCAATTCCCTCGTGTCTGGGACGTTGTGTGGGTTTCCCTAGGACCAGTCGGGACGCTGTCAAAGAAGTAAGGCCAACATCAGAGTTTAAAAGCAAGCCACCAAACAAGCCTGGGAAATCGTTTGCCTAGAACGACACAGGGAGAGCACAATAAAAAGTGTTTCTTGTTCTTTTCTGGCATGACTGCGAGTCAGAAATATTTTCCTGTGTCCTGGGAATAACTTTGTTGGTGATTGTGACAGGCGAGGAGGAAGTAACAAGAGGTCCACCTTCACGGGGACAGAGACACCCAGCGGGCAGAATGCTGCCCTGCTGAGTTCAGTCCCGATCCCCCACGAGAAACCCCGTAAACATTTGTTTTGAAGGCTTTCAAGGTCGGGGAAATACGCTGTTACTCTGCAGTGCTCAAGTCTGGCCTTTCAATAAGAAACGGTAAGAAAAGTGCAGTGACATGGGGTCGGAGCCGGCAGCGATTTTCAGGGTCCCATTCCCCGACCTGTCATACACGGGAACTCGTCTTCCCGAATCAAGTTTGCAACGTGGGGTGCGTTTTCTCAGGTGCTTCGTTATTCGACATTTTTAGTTCTCTTTTTATGCCTTTTTGACCTTTGAACAGATAACATATGCATAAGGGTACACAATTCAAAGGGTACAAAAGGGCACAAAGAAAAGCAAGGCTTCCTTCTGCCCCGGCCCCGGCCACACAGGCCTCCCTCCCCTCAAGAAGCAGCCCTCATTACAGCCAAAGGTGCCGAAACTGAGTCAAATTACAAGGCTCCCTTGTGCTTTGAACAGGTGGGTGACCCCACGTGGCCACCAGCATATCTGACGTCTCCCCTTGGGTGCCTCAAAGAGGGGCTCAAGGTTGTGTTCCAGACAAGGCATCTTCTTCCAGAACCTGCTTCTCCGCCGGAGCTCTGCCCTCAGAGAGCCCACCCACCCGCCTCCACCGGGTGGTGGGCGTTGGCCTTTCTTCCCCCTTTCACACCCAAACCAGCCTTCAACATCTTGTCAATTTTACCTTCAAAGGCACCTCTCAACCCAGCCGCTTTTCCCCAGGCCCTCCCATCGCGACCCGCCCCAACGGAAGCCATCGTCACACTCAGGTGACTGACGACAGAGCTTTCCTCATTTCTGCTCTTCCCTCACTCAGATGCACTGCTGACGTGTCTCGATGCTGGCCTGACTACACCATCACTCAGCAGTCATCCTACGACCCTTGGAACAAAGACAAATTCTTTTCCTTGGCCTCCAAGCCCTGAGCGACCTGGTGCCCCTCCTTCCCCTGGCCGTCACCTCAGAGTCTTCTTTCCGCCCCCAGGGCCTCTGCACCTGCTGTCGCTCCGCCTGAAACGCTTTCCTCTGCTCTCCCACGCCTCTTCCAGGCTCCCAGTCTTTGAGATCAGGTCACCCAGCCACTTCTTTATGCGCCTTCAGAGCCCCAGGCGTCTCTCTTTTGTAGCATTTACAGCACCTGCCATTCTAATCCCTCCTTTAGTGCTGGTCCTCTACCCCCCAACGGTAAACTCCGTGAGGGCAGGGACTCTGCACAACAGTACCTCTAGAGTAAGCCATCCAAACTCAACCCGTGCCGGCTGAATAAATGACCAATAACAGAGGAATCCATCATTTTATCTGAGATGCTGTCCTTCCTGGATCAGGGATTAATGTGCCCTATCCTTTAGGAAACGGCTGGTCATAGACGGTGTTCATTTACGGATTTATTTAGCAACATCAAATGCTGGCAATCGAGTCAAAAGAGTCCCTCAGTTCAAAGCCTTAAAGTTGATGAATTGTTGCCTGAGCCCAAGGAACGAATCTCAGACCCGGAGAGACCCTGGAGGACTCTTAAATACTTGACTGAGGGATAAGGTGGCCCCAAGGTTGAGAGGTAATGAAAACTCTCGATGACTTCGGAGTCAGTGCCCTCCGCTCCATGCCTCCCTTTTCTGTCTGGGGGCTTCACGTGCATTGTCTCATGTGGACCCCCAGGAAGATGGACAGCAAACTCTCCAAGATCCCCCAGCTGGTTAGAAGCACCTTCAGGTCCAGAACGCAACTCATCCCCCAGGTTCTCTACTCCCATGTGTCCCATATATCTAAAAGACAACACAGCAGATGTACAGGTACAAAGAAACAGGAAAAAAGAAACCAGCCTGTCCGTCCCCGGCTGGCAGACCCTAGCTGTTTTGCACAGAGTAGGTGCTCTGTGAGGGAATGAAAGAATGTGTGATTGCTACCCCGGCCTCCCTTCCGGGGACTCTCATGGCACTCCTGATCTGTATCTCATCATTCACAGGATTACATTTCACAGTCCCCAGAGCCCTATTGCCCTGACTGCACCGTGGGCCAGGGGAGCAGGGACGGCTCCCCAGTTCTGTACCCCAACCGTGCGCTGAGTACTGCTCCGAGCACACAGTCTGTCCTCAGGGAGTGGACATTCCTTGGGGAGACAAGTCAATGAATACATAGGAAACGTAATCTCACACAGAAGAGCTCTGGAAAACATGAAGTTGACCAAGGGACCAGGGCTATTTCGGAGCCGAGCGTGGCCGTTTCAGACCTGTGTTTGGGCGGGAGTAAAGATCAGGTAAGGTGCTTCCAGAACAGGGCGATGGGCTGGGCCCAGACCCTGAGACAGGTAAGCCAACATGTTACAGGAACAGTTTGAAAGGCCCGTGTGGCTGGGGGCGGGGGTGGCAGCATGGGAAGAGTGACTGGGATTGCAGAAAAGAGAGATCTGGAGAGGCTAGTTCATGCAGAGCCACCCAGGCATTTATGCTTCTTAAGCGGAATGTTCTGGCAAACCCAAGATAATGGAGACAATTACCGTTCGAGGGGAAGCGCAAAGCACCCCAGCATTGGAACCAGAAGTGCTGTGTTCAAGCATCAAGCCTGTCACCGTTGGCTGTGTCACCTGAGACCTCGGTTTCTCCATGGAGAAAATGGGGATAATAATACCCACATGGATTAGTCTTGAGATCAAATGAGCCAACCAATGTCCAAGAACACCGTAGAGATAGGGCTACAGAATCACGAAGCAAGAAGAAACTCCAATCAGGCATTGCTGAGCCCGTCATTGAATAGTGTTGAACACTAACGCACTAATACTGATTGACCAGCAAACGCTCCGTCTGTGGAATCACTGCTAGATGCGTTTGCGTAGTAAATTTGTTATTGTTTCATGGCTATATATGCAAATATACAGCTCAGGTCCCTTCCTCTTTCTCTCCTTGAACTAACAAGAGCAATTAAATACAATTCCATGGTGATGATGGTGAAGAAACTGACACCAAAATGATCCGGTATTGACGTTTGTTTCAAATTGCGCAAACGCACTAATCTTACTTTGTAAGAAACGAACAAAAGAAAAACTGCCAAAAGAGGCCTAGGAACACAGATACAGGCTCACTTGTAAAAGCCCCAGGGTCCTAAACCGTTGCCTGGGTTCTGGCCTTTCAGGGGAGCCCCAGGTTCCTTGCACATGCTCTGGCGTCTATTAGATCCTGATGCAAAGCAAGGATGGTCTCAGGCAGTGGGTGGGGTTTGAGATAACCATCTCCTCTTCTGGCCCTCCTCAGGCTGGGGTTGGGGGGTCCCGCCTCCTGGCACATCAGTCTGCTGGACGGCAGCCCTCCTGACCAGTGGCTGTGCAAGTGTTCCTTGCCCAGGCCCTCTGCCTCAACCCTCTGCTCTGCTCCCAGCGTGACTTTGTTCTCTCCCGTGATCCTGGGCTCCAGGGAACACCAGCTCTGTCTTCTGGGAGCCACTGTGGAGCCGGACCAGGGGAGAGACTCCAACAATTGCCTGTGTGCCCAGAACTGCTTACCCATGTAGACTTCTGCTGGTTCTCTGTCCAGCCAGAGACACTTAACAGGCACCTACTGTACGAGTACTAAATCCTTCAGGATGCCAGAGGAGGGTGGGTACACGCATTCCATTTCCCACCCACCTCCCTCCACCCCGCAACAAACCACACTCACCCTTAACCCCAGCCAGCTATCTCCCAATGTCCTCCACTGGCTTGAGAAATACAAAAGTACGCGAGCTCAGCTGGAAAATCCAGGCCCCAGAAGACACTCGACAAATGTGTGTTCTCTTCCTCCTTCTCTCCAGGTGATGGATAGGGCCCCCCCCCGGGGGGGGGTGACTATTTTCACCTTCCAAGAGAATATACTCCAATACTCCAGAACTTCGCTGTTTCCTCTGCCTCCACGCGGCCTTGCAGCCCAACACTCAATCTCTCATGGAATATTCTTGACACTTTAAAGGATCTGGCCAGCCGTAAGTCAGTGTGGCTGCATTCTTTAATTAATATTTATTGAGTGTCCCTATTAGGTGCCTGGCAAGCACAGTGTGTAGCTAAAATATCTATTTCCTTTCCTCTCCAAGAAAGTACATTCCTGGACAACCCAGGGACGTTGGCATGCCAAGTAAAGAGCAGCACTCCGGCAATAGCAAAAGTGAGTTGGGAGTCAGTGAAGGGACAGAAGCAGTACACAGGGGTCAGGAGATAGGAGCTTGAGTCTTCAGGTCCTGAAACACCAACTATACGACACCCAGGAAGTAGTGTCCCTTCTTGGAATCTGTGTCTACATGCGCGTGATTGATAGTATCACCCTGTCTGCCTCCCAGGGATCTCACAGAAACTAGGTGATATCATGTAAGCCATGCTTCTCGAAAACTTTAACACGCTACACGAATTCCCGATGTTTTCTCGCAAATAAAATCTTTGGTGCCTTTCTTGGTAGACACAAAAATGGAATCAGGCTTAAAAGAATGGAACCTGGGGAGGTCAAAATCTGACAAATGCCGGTCTGGGCATCAGTTTAGATTCCGAGGCTCTGATCCAAACTATGGAAGAGCTCCTTTATTCTTTGACAAATACTAAATATGTTTATCTTCAGCTATACGTACGTATACGTATATGCATATGTGTATATGTATATGTATACACCCACCACCCCCCCCACACACACATTTGGAGGGAGTCCTTTTGGAAGTCCCTTTGCAGAAGCCGGGTGCTACATATCTGTAAATGCAGAAAATTCTATGTAGATACGATACGAATAAATTAGGCCACAAGTTACTATAATACAGAATTAGGTGTGCAAACTTTAGAATTTTTATTTCATGCAATCCTGGCAGACATGTAAGTTGGTTGATCTTTCTGGACAGCGGTAGATAATTTGAACCCAGAGCCTTAAACAATGCTCCTGTCAACAAACAAAAGGCTCTGTACACACAATGGAGGGAGGAAATTTTCTGACACAGGCTACACCATGGATGAATCTTGAACACATTATTACTCCGTGAAATAAGCCAGTCACAAAAGTACAAATACTCTGTGACTTCATTTATCTGAGGTATTAGAGTAGCCAAGTTCATAAACAGAAAGTAGAACCAAAGTGTCAGGGGCCCGGGAGAGAAGAGTATAAGAGTTCCCGTTTAATGGGTACAGAGTTTCAGTTTTGCAAGCTGAGAAAAGTTCTGGAGGTCGAGCGTGGTGATGGTTGCACAACAGTGTGAATGTGCCTAATGCCACTGAACCGTAATACGCTTAAAAATGGCCAAGATGGTAAATTTTATGTTATGTATATTTTACCGCAATTTAGAAAAATATTCCTAATTTATGACTCAGTAATCCATCTAGGAATGTATCCAAAGGACATAATCAGAAAAGACAGCAAAGATGTTTGTACAAGACCGTTGACTTAAGTCTTTTGTTTCTTTTTTTAAACTGGAAACAACCTAGGAGGAAAATAATGGTAGAATGAGTAAAGAGATTACAGAATATCTGTTAGGAAACACCATGTAGCCATTTAAAAGCCTGCTTTTGAAAAAGATAGAATGACATGGCAAAAGACTCATAAGAAAGAAGATTCAAAACCATCTATCTCAATTTTGGAATATGTTTACGGGTGTAATTGGAAGGAAAGAAGGTCGTAAGGAAATAAACCGGTGGTTATCTCTGGGTGGTAGGGTTTATAGATGCATTTTTATGTTCGTCTTTATTTATTTATTTTTAAGTTTATTTATTTTTGATAGAGAGAGGGAGAGTGCAAGCCAGGGAGGGCAGAGAGAGAAGGGGACACAGAATCCAAAGTAGGCTCCAGGCTCTGAGCTGTCAGCACAGAGCCCAATGAGGGGCTCGAACCCGTGAACCATGAGATCATGACCTGAGCCAAAGTCAGATGCTTAACTGACGGAGCCACCCAGGTGCCCCCTTTATATTCGTCCTTATATGTTTCCTAATACTCTATGATGAGTATGTATTAATTACTTTTTATGGGGAAAATGATAAATGAATATGAAAAAGACTTTAGAGCCTGCAGGAGTGTCTCTGGATCCCTGCTGGATCTGGGAATGGTCAGGAGGTGGTTCGCACAGGCATAACGTATGATTCCAACAAGTTCTCCTGCGGATGCATCAGACCTGCAATGTACATGGTCTGCCTGCAAAGTACCAGGGCACAATGTGGATATTTGAGATAAACATTTGTGATTAGGTAACTGTGGCCCCACATGCTTTATACTGCTTTGGGGCATCTGCAGGCGTTTTGTTGAAACCTTTGGGATACTTATATCAGCAGTTGCCAAAAGATTATTTGCCAGAAGTAGGAAAGAAACATAAGGTCGGATGTGAATTTCATGCTTAAAGAGGATGTGATTGACAAGTATGATTCATATGAGTTTAGCTAAAATGTCTAAAACACAGTCTTCCTTACATGGTAAACAGAGGTATTGGAAATTGACCAACTGAAACTACAAAATATATTTGAAGAAAAGCTCCCATTTTCAATGGCAACCCAAAAGATAAAATACTCAGGGAAAGCCTTCCAAATATATGCACATCTATCTGAAGAAAATTTTGAAACACGAAAGTAGACCCGAATAAATGAAAAGACATACCGTGTTCTTGGATAGGCAGACTCAGCGTTACAAAGTTGTGAATCCTTCTCAAATTAATGTATAATTTAACTTGATCCTAATAGAAATGCCAGTGGGATTTAAGCAAGGGATAGTCAGGGGAACTGACAAGGTGGATAGACTAAGCCTCACGTTTAAATGAAAAGCAAATGCCAGGTAAAAATTGAAAAAGCAGAGTGAGAGACAAGGCCAAGGCCAAGGCCAACCAAGTGTTAAAAAACACTATAAAGCTTTAGTAATTAAAGGAGTGTGTTACTGACACCTGCATCGAGAGATCATGGAACAGAATTGAGAGGCCAGAAATTAGTTTATAAATATATGGTTTTTGTCAATTATTTCTCGATAAAATTTTTGAAAAATTTTGAAAAGTTTTTTTTTCAACCAACTCACTTATGGTTTTGATACTTTTCTATGTTATATGTTTATTTTCTATTTTGTTCATTTTCACTGTTTTTTAAGTCATTTTCTTTCTTTCTTCTTTGCACTTAACATGCTCCTTTTCCCTCACTAATTGAAATAGACACTTTGATCACCGAGTTTTAGCTTTGTTCTTTTATAATATATGCATAAGACTATGCGTGTCTTGAGGTATGATTTTAGCTACAGCCCACAAGTTTTGACAGATTATGTTTTCATCATAACGTCGTTAAAAATATTTTCTACTTTGCAAAAAAAATTGTTTTTCTCCTTTCCCTTTGACCCACGGGTTATTTTATTTAATTAAAAAAATAATTTTTTATGTTTATTAATTTTTCTTATTAGTAATCTCTACACCCAACATGGAGCTGGAGCTCACAACTCAGACAGACATCAAGAGTTGCACATTCATAGGGGCGCCTGGGTAGCTCAGTCGATTAAGCGTCTGACTTTGGCTCGGGTCATGGTCTCATGGTTCGTGAGTTCGAGCCCCACGTCGGCTCTGTGCCGACAGCTCAGAGCTTGGAGCCTGCTTCTGATTCTGCGTCTCCCTCTCTGCTCCTCCCCCCAACTCACACTCTGTCTTTCTCTCTCTCTCTTTCAAAAATAAACATTAAAAACATTTGTTTTAATTAAATATATGTTAAGCATTTAGGAAACTACCTGACACATAGTAAGTGCTTCTGTGAGTGTTAGCTGTAGGGTAACAATCATCTATTTCAGTTTTGGGGGGTTTTTTTAGTTTTTTTTTTTTTAAGTGTATTTCTTTATTTATTTTGAGAGAGAGAGAGCAAGCAGGGGAGGCTCCTTGCTGCCAGTGCAGAGACCAATGCAGGGCTTGAACCCGCAAACCGCGAGATCATGACCCGAGCCCAAACCAAGAGTCTGTCGCATAACTGACTGAACCATCCAGGCGCCCCTATTTTGTTGTTATTTACATTGAACTGTATTTGAAGAAGACCAACTCTTATGCTAAGAAGTAGATGACTTCATTTGTAGTTAAAAATGAAACTTTAGATCCTGAAATAAGAGATGCTGGAAATTTTTTTCCTTGGGCATCATGGACTGAGAATTGGGCAGAGCTTCAGAAATAATCAATAAGAGAGGTCATCCAGCCTGTTTGGGGACTTTCAGGGACTGTGAATTCCCTGCTTTCAAGGAAGACTGTGCTCTTGGCGGACTCTCTAGTTAAAAGGCTGCCCCCAAAGTGACGTTTGCCTGCTTATAACTTCCATCCATTCATCTACCTCTGCCTTCAGCAGCCACCTAGCAGACAACCTACGTCCGCCTGCCGGCTCTCGAACACTTCTACGACGTCCTCCTTCACCTCCTCTCCTTATGAACCAAACATGCCCTGTCCGGGCAGGCAATTGTCCCAGGACAAGATTTCCGGATCCTTCACCATCATGACCACCCTGCTCTGGGGATCCTCGGTTGGTTAGTACTCCTGCTGGGTATGGTACCTGGGTCACAGTAGTTTGGGGCTAGAATATCCTAGGCATGAATGTTGAATGAATGAATGAACAGAGCAGTCCAATTAGCAACATAATATACCAGAAGTATCATCTCCCTTGTACTACCACAGCCTCAGATTATATTAACATTTTCACGAGAAGCTTCCGGATCACTGGCTTGGGGATGTAGGCGTGCCTCCCCAGCCTCTCTCTCCCTGGGGAGAGAAGGCTGTAGGACCCACTGACAGATGCCCACCCCTCTGGGAGACTGCCAAAGAAGACAGCACAGCAACAAAGAAATGCAAAATCAGAAGGGGAGCAGTCTAATCACGCAAAGAAAGAAGCTCGCCAGTGACCAACTCAAAAAGCCTGTCTCTCCTGAGAGACATTCATTGGAGCTACTCAACAAATATTTCTGGTTCCATTCACAGGCAAAGATTGAAACCCGCTTCCTTGCCCCCTTGAAGTGGGTGTAGCCACATATCTTGAGAGTAAAATGCAAGTGGAAGACCCGGGTCCCATCAACATGTTCCCAT
Source organism: Lynx canadensis (assembly GCF_007474595.2). Lineage (NCBI taxonomy): Eukaryota > Metazoa > Chordata > Mammalia > Carnivora > Felidae > Lynx > Lynx canadensis. The sequence goes on along the minus strand of NC_044314.2, from coordinate 25,667,478 downwards.
TTTCCCACCATTTTCCCACGGAGGTGACACCCCTCTCAGACGGAACCATGAAGAGCTCCCCTCCCCCAACCAACCCGCGACGGACTCGGAATACAGGTGAAAAACCTTTGTTGCTTTTCCACTGGGGAAGGATAAAACCCAAGGGGGCGTCTACTTCCACCTGCCAAACTAGCCTGATCCCAGGCATTTTGCAGAACAGAAAATGAAACCCCATGTACACAAAGCCACGGAACCCAGCCGGAGAAGGTCTGGAGCCTCCCATTCCCAGCTGTGAGCCTGGGAAAGTCACTTACCTACCCAGGCCTCCATTTGCCTTTCTCTCTCTCCCTCTTTTTAAAATAAAGTTTATTTATTTTGAGGGGAGCGGGAATCCCAAGCAGGGGAGGGGCAGAGAGAGAGGGAAAGAGAATCCCAAGCAGGCTCCAGGCTGACAGCACAGAGCCTGACATTGGGCGGGCTCGATCTCATGAACTGTGAGATCATGACCTGAGCTGAAATCAAGAGTCATTCACTTAACCAACTGAGCCACCCAGGCGCCCCAGGGCTCAGTTTTCTTGCCAAGAAGAGGATTTATCTTGATGATCTTTAACTACATTTCTTAAGTCCATCAGATCATGCAAAAAGTCTGTTTTTAAAAAGGTTTTGTTTTTTTTTTTTGAAAAAAAATTTTTTAACGTTTATTTATTTTTTTGAGACAGAGAGAGACAGAGCATGAACAGGGGAGGGTCAGAGAGAGGGAGACACAGAATCTGAAACAGGCTCCAGGCTCTGAGCTGTCAGCACAGAGCCCGACGCGGGGCTCGAACTCATGGACCGCGAGATCATGACCTGAGCCGAAGTCGGCCGCTTAACCGACTGAGCCACCCAGGCGCCCCTAAAAGGTTTTGTTTTTAAGTAAATTCTACACCCTACGTAGGGTTTGAACTCACAACCCTGAGATCAAGAGTCGCTGCTCTACCAACTGAGCCAGTCGGGAACCTCCAAAACACAGTCTTAATGCAGGATGTTCTCATTGAGGGAAACTGACTGAAGCGTCTACAGGATCTCTCCATAGTGTTTTGCACAACTGCCGGTGAAATCTACAGTGCTCTGAAAAACAATAGTCAAAAAACATCATAACCCGACCTTGGGGCACCTGGCTGGCTCAGTCAGTGGAGCATGTGACTCTTGATCTTGGGGTGATAAATTCAAGCCCTATGCTGGGGTAAAATTTACTTAAATAAATAGGGATACCTGGCTGGCTCAGTCCATTAAGTGTTTGACGCTTGGTTTTGGCTCAGGTCGTGATCTCGAAGTTTGTTTGAGCCTCGCATCACGCTCCGTGCTGACAGCGAGAAGCCTGCTTGGGATTCTCTCTCTGCCCCTCCCCTGCTCACTTGCTCTCTCTCTCAAAATAAATAACAAACTTAAAGATAAATAAACAAATAAATAAAAATACTTAAAGAAAATAAAAGACAACCCAACCTAAAAGCTGAATTCAGTTCTCAAAGGTCTCATTTGTGAGTTTGATGGTATAATTCGTTAAGAGAGAAACCCCTCGAGAAGCCTCCAGGGATGTCCTGGGTACAGGGCAATTTGGCCATGTGCCCTGTTCCTCCCCTCTGAGCACGACTCTACTCCACCCATCTCCAGACCTCCGGAGAAATCTCCAGAGACCTATTCAACTCCCAACAATGGCAAACCAAGAATTCCCATTCTCCTGCTTAACTTAGCCACAAAGGTTACATATTTAAAAAATACAAAGATGTGATGCCATGATAGGTGTTCTTTCACACTGCAAAGACTTTCAGACAGTTGCATCTTTGAATGCTGGAATGACAAGTAAATTCTGGTGGTTATGCTTTCCACTTTTCTATATTTTCTAGATTTTACTCAATAAAAGAAATTATGAAAGCAAAAAACACTGAAGGAAACAATAAAACTCAAGGTCACAGTGGCAGCCTGGTTAGCCAGACTGTTGGAGGACATTACTGACATAAGAACCTTTAGGAAGTATTAGCCTGGTGATCCTGGGTAAGTTGCTTTATCCCCGTGGGGCTCAGCATCCCCTTCGCTGGACCACAGGTCAGTCCTCTGATGGTCCTTGGAGGTCAGAGTTTGAGACAGAGCTACAGGAAGACTCTGTCATTCCAGCAGCCTTTATAGTCACCAATATCATCCCCACCTTCGATTTTCCAGGCATAAAACCTCAGGGATCTAAGCACACAGTAGAATCTGAAGAATCTGACAGACCAGGACTAGCCAGACGAATGACAGAGTGACATTTTTGGTGATCTACAGACACAGTATAGCAGTTGAAGATCCTCTTTAACAGTGAGTAAACTGAGGCACAATGAATAAAAGTTCGGTGTAAGGTCACCCCGGGTTGGTGCTGGTACTGCCCTTCCCTGTGGTTCCCTCCTCAAAGATGTGTCTGTACCCAGATCTGTCAGTTGATTAAAGAGTTCTTAACTGTTCCATAGAGCTGTCCAGTGGAAAACCCTGGTTATGCAGGGATGGGCTCAACTATTGGGCCACTCTAGATTTTGCCTCCTGGGGGGAAGAGAGAGGCATAGTGGTCTTTCCAAGATCTAAAGTTTAATGTTTGAAATAAATTGATCATGTATAGACATTTTATTGGTGGATAACTTACACAAGAAAAGTGCACGGATGGGGCGCCTGGGTGGCGCAGTCGGTTGGGCGTCCGACTTCAGCCAGGTCACGATCTCGCCGTCCGTGAGTTCGAGCCCCGCGTCAGGCTCTGGGCTGATGGCTTGGAGCCTGGAGCCTGTTTCCGATTCTGTGTCTCCCTCTCTCTCTGCCCCTCCCCTGTTCATGCTCTGTCTCTCTCTGTCCCAAAAATAAATAAAAAATGTTAAAAAAAAAAAAAAAAAAGAAAAGTGCACGGATCAAAAGCATACATCTTGGTGAATTTTCACAAACCAAATATGTCCATATAATCAGGTCCCAGGTCAAAACCCAGAACATCAGTAGTGCCTCAAAGCTCCCTCATTCATTTCCTCCCAGCCACCCCCCAACACTGATAACCACTTTTTTGACTCCTCACACCTGATATTACTTCTGCCTGCTTTTGAACTTTATATAAATGGGATCGCCACATTTTTTTATTTAAGATTTTATTTTAAAGTAATCTCTACATCCAACGTGGAGCTTGAACTCACAACCCTGAGATCAAGAGTCGCTCACTCTTCCGATGAGGCCAGCCAGACACCCCACCACGTTAGTTTTAAATGTTCTTTCTTTTTAAAATTTTTTTATTTGAGAGAGAGAGAGTGCTCATGAGCAGGGAAGAGAGACAGAGGAAGAGAGAGAATCTTAAGCAGGCTCAATGCTCATCACAGAGTCCAGGGTGGGGCTTGATCCCACGACCCTGGGATCATGATCTCAGCCGAAATTAAGAATCGGACACTCAACCGACTGAGCCACTCAGGCACCGCTAAATGGTCTTTCTTTTTAAGCAATTAAAAATTTAAGTTTACGTGTAGAGGAATTTCAAGACGGCAATGTTTTTGGTTTGGGCATCAGGCAGCAACCTGCTTTAAAACCACCCTGTATAGGGGCGCCTGGGTGGCGCAGTCGGTTAAGTGTTCGACTTCAGCCAGGTCACGATCTCGCGGTCCGTGAGTTCGAGCCCCGCGTCGGGCTCTGTGGTGACAGCTCAGAGCCTGGAGCCTGTTTCCGATTCTGTGTCTCCCTCTCTCTCTGCCCCTCCCCCGTTCATGCTCTGTCTCTCTCTGTCCCAAAAATAAATAAACGTTGAAAAAAAAAATTAAAAAAAATAAAATAAATAAAACCACCCTGTATAGACCATGAAACAAATTTAAAAACCAACTTACTTTACTCTGCCTGATCAACTCACCAACTGAGTCTCAGCAGTCAGTCTTAGGGTCCCTGGGCTCCATTTGTTAGTGGGTCCCCTTCTCTTTAGGACACCTAAATCGTGTAATATTAAAACCCAAGCCAGATCAGTTTGTTTTTTTCAGCCTTTTCTTTAGAACAGTTTTAGATTTACAAAAATGTTGCAGAGAGAGTGAAGATAGTTCCCATATACCCTGTGCTCAATACTAATTTTTCTCTATTGTTAACATCTGTTACTATGGTGCCGTTTGTCACAACCCAGAAACTGCATCGGTATATTATTAACTCCATACCTCATTCTTTTTTTCTTTTTAACAGAAAACTAAAAAACTGTTTTTTTAATGTTCATTTATTTTTGAGAGAGAGAGAGAGAGAGACAGAGCATGAGCCGGGGAGGGGCAGAGAGCGAGGGAGACACAGAATCCAAAGCAGGCTCCAGGCTCTGAGCTGTCGGCACAGAGCCTGACGCTGGGCTCGAACTCACAAACCATGTGATCATGACCTGAGCCCAAGTGGAACCCTAACCGACTGAGCCACCCAGGCGCCCCTTAACAGAAAGTTGTTTAGTGTTTATTTATTTATTTTGCAAGACAGAGAGAGAGAGAGAGAAACAGAGAGTAAGAGAGAATCCCAGGCAGGCTCTGCACTGTCAGCACATAGTCCAATGTGGGGCTTGAACTCTCAAACTGTGAGATCATGACCTGAGTCAAAACTAAGAGTTGGATGCTTAATTGGTTGAGCCACCCAGGCACCCCTCCATACTTCATTCTGATTCCACCAGTTTTCCCTAACATCCTTTTCTCTTCCAGGATCCCAGCTTTGATTGGCTCCTTGTGTCTCCTTGGGCTCCTCTGGGCTGTGATAGCTTCTCAAGATTTTCCTTGTTTTTAATGATCTTGACAGTTTTGAGAAGTACTGGCCAGGTCTTTTAGAGGATGTCCCTCAGTTGGGTCTGTCTGATGTTTTCCTCATGGTGAGGCTAGGGTTTGGAGAAGAGGTACAGTGCTGTTCTCATCAGGTCACATCAGGGATGCGTGCTAGTAACGTGACTTACCACTAATGATGTTGATCACCCAGCTGAGCTAGCGCTCGCCAGGCTTCTCCGCTGCAAAGTTGTTCTCTCTTGCCACCCTTTCTATACTGTACCCTTTGGAAGCAGGTCCTTAAGTGCAGACCACACTCAAGGAGAGGAGGGATTGAGCTCCACTTCCTTGAGGGGAGAATATCTACATAGATTATTTTGCACTTCCTCTGTGGGAGATTTGACTCTTCTCTCCCATTTATTTATTGACGCATCAGTCATCTCTTCACATCAGTCTGAATTCCTTCATGGATATTTATTTTATGCTTTGGATTAAAATCCAATATGACATTATGTATTAAGTTTTTTGCTCAAATTGATCCAGCCTTGGCTATCAGGAGCTGTTCCAGGTTGGTTCCTTTAATATACCCCCCCATCCTTTTGATCTCTCAGCCCTGCCTTACTTTCTAGCCCTAGAAGATACTCTCCGCTCATCTTGAATATGTCCTGTCTCAGCCCTAGAATCACCCATTGGTTCAAAGGGCAGATTGGCGGGGTTTCACCCATCTTTTCCTCTCAGGATGCAAGCAGTCCCCATGGTGGGAAATAGCCTAGCCTTATTATCCGGTGCAAACCAGCCACTTGTAAACAACTTTACATGTAGTTTGGTGTTTCGTGGGGGGTCCCCCCGATTTTGATTTGTTGCTATGGTTTGAGTAGCTATGTGTCTCCCTGCATGCCTACTGTTCCTTCTCCCAAATGGTTTTCAGTTTGCTTGAAGCCACTTTCCTCATTCACTGTACTTGGACTGTGATGTAGACCCGCCCCAAGTGAGTCAGGCTGCGGAGCTGGGAGAATAAATTAGAGAGGTCCTCCTCTGGCAAGGCTTCTGACCTGCCAGCCTGGAAAACTGCTGTATAAAGATAGATAAGTAGTCAGCTAGCTACACACACACACACATACACACACACATACACACACACACCAAAAGGGAGAAGGCACCAGAGGGAGGGCAACAGAGGCACTTGCTGGGAGAACTAGTGTTCAAAGGGGAAAAACAGGGAGGCACTTGGGCAATCCAGAACTACAGGTCTGAGCTGGCCTGGGGTTTTAGCACAGGAGGAGTGAGTTCTTCAGAACATGACCAATTAAAACCTTTTAAAGTAATTGTTCCCCTGCCTTCTTTCAAACTTGGGCACTAATCACCTTCCCTTCATTCTTCCCACCATTCTACCATTTTAACGTTTGAAATGAAACCCTTTGCTTCTCTCCCACCTCTGGCCCGTCACAGAAATGCTCTCCATGTTTGCGGCTGGGGGAGCCATGGAAGGGGACCCTGACGCTTACTTAACCCCAGAATCCCCGTGGGCTCTGTCCCACTCCACCTGCAGAGCAGAGGGGAGGAGGCCAGGGGCCGGACAAGTCACCAACCAGGTAAAGCTTCATGGCTGCTTCACCCAGGTGTTCACATTACTCAGCCTCTCCCAGCATTGGTGGTAGGGTGGACAGGGCCTCCCCCGGGGTCAGGGCCATAAACCTGTTATGGCTCCCTGAAATGTGACACATCGAGTTGACATCACCTGTCCACCTTTATTCTCTCCCTCTATCAAAAGTCCCTCCTGTCAGGCGCGTAGCACCCCTCCCTACGTGTCCTTTTGCAGGAGGATTGTACAAAGGTCTGAAGGTTCTGAAGTGATATCGAAAATAAAGTGGATGTTTCCCCATGGTGATAGGATAACATATAATTAATGGAACCGCACAGATCAGTGAAGGTTACCTTGACCTTGACTGAGCATAAATATAATTGGAGTCAGGCAGAGAGGACACCGTTCAGAGGGGCAAACTGCTTTCACCTCTTTTCTTTTTAATCTCATTTCCACGTTGCCCCTCTTGTAGTGTCAGAACATTTTCAGGAAGGAAAACCCAATCTCTGAATGGTTCAGCCAGCTCCCTGGTCTCTCCTTTCTGGGTGGGGGGCGTCCCCTTTCCTCACACGGGCCGGGAGGGGCGGCGACGTGCCTCAGTGGCTCAGCCAGTTGGTGGCAGGGCTGTGACGGGAACCTAGGCCTCCAGACGCCTCTCGCGTCTAGGCTCTTCCCATAATGGAAGGCTTCGCTCCATTAAAAGTTATTTTAGGGATTCCACAAGCCCACCACCATCCCCCCCAAGGTGGAAAATTTATGTAAACGAGTCAAAATAAAGCAACAGTTTCTTAAGAAGTATGTTTGGAGTCTCACTCCGGACTCAGGCGAGAGGATGAGGACTTAAAGGTTCCAGTGTTCTTGTCTATACAGCGAGACTATTTTTAAAAATTTCAGGACGCATTCAAGTCCACATCAAGTCCAGCAGTGCACACCCCCCCTTCCACCCCTCAGGTTAGGCGGGGCGCGGGTTCCGCCCGGCCCCTCTCCGACGCGTCCCCTCCGGGTGACCCCGGCCCCACCACCCACCCCCGCTGCCCGCACCCCCACGACACAGGGTGCTAGGCGGGGCCGCGGCCTAGGCCCGGGTCCCCTCCGTAACTGGATCCTTCTCCCTCTCCCCCGCCCAATCCTACTCGGCGGCGAGGGGGCCAGGCATCGGGGGAGGGGCAGAGGGACCCGGCCCTGGGGTCCCGCCGCTGCCGGGGGTGGCCAGGGGCCGGGCTAGGAGGCCAGAGGGAGAGGGGAAGCGGGGTAAGGGGGGGTAAGCATTACTCCGCTCGGGGTGCAGAAAGGGCGAAGGGGTGGGGGGTGGGGACGCTCGCGGAGGACTGAGGGGCGGGGGACCCGGGTGCTCGCTGCTCCTCCGAAAGCCGCCGGGAACGGCCCGGCTCCGCCCGCTTCCGGGCCGCGGGGGTCCGAGGCCGGAGGCGTTGGTGCCCGGTCGCCCGCGGTGAAGGGCTGTGCGCGCGCCCGGGCCGGCTCAGGGGGCGCCGGGGGGGGGGGGTGGCGGGAGCGCGCGCGGCGGCGCCGGGCGGAGACCGGGCCCGGCCGTGCGCCGTCTGCCCGGCGCCGCGCTACCAGTGCCCGCGCCGCCTCCCGGGGCGCCGCGCGGGTGGCGCAGGTAGAAGCTCGGGGGGGGGGGGGCGGGGGCCACCCCAGGGCTCAGGTTCCAGCCGCTGGCCCGGCCCGAAGCTGCGCGTCGCCAGCGGGCGGGCCGAGGAGGCGGAGCTGCGGCGCGGGCCCGGCCCCGGCCGACCCGCCCCCAGCCCTCCGCCGGCGCAGCGGGAGCCGGTGGGGGCGCCCCCGCCGGGCGCCGAGGCGTGGTGGCCGAGCGGGGCGCGGGGACCCGGGCGGGGCGCGGGCCGCACAGCCGCGGTGGCGGCGGCCGACCTGTAAACCTTAATGACAGCGATCTCGCCCGTCTGCGCCGCTGACTCACGCGGTGACCCAGCCTCCAGTCACCCGGCGGCCTCCCTCCCGCCCTCTGGCCTCAGTTTCCCCGGCCGCCGAACAATGAGGCCACTGTGTCGTTATTCATTCCTCTGAGCCCATTCACTCTGGGAGCACCGCCACCTCCCCGGGGAAGGGACCGAGGCGTCGAGCTTTTAATTATCCCTGATGGGGGCGGGGGCGGGGAAGGCCGGCTGGGCTGCATCGTGAACGCGGGGACTATTCCCGAGCCGGCTTAGATTCTTTATTTTAAACCGTCTTTCCCAGTTCATCCTATTTAAGTTTTACCCCCTTCCTCTCCACTCTGGTGGGGCTGCTTAAAAAGCAGTGAAATGACTCACCACCTGATCTGGTGGTTTTTGCCTTTCGCAAATATTGCATGGTTAATCAATTTAGTCGCTTACAAACTTGAGCGCCTACTACGGGCCAGGCCCTGTGTGGTTAGCACTGAAGATCCGGCGGCGGAGCAAGAGACCGGTCAGTTCCTGGGCCCAGGCTGTCACAAGAGCCACACTACCTGTTAAGTCCTTGTGGAGAATCTAATGACTGATACAAGCAACAGCGGGTGAATCTAAGCCAGACACAAAAGAATACGTACGGTAGGACTCCCTTGTGAAAACCCTGGAAAAGGCAAATCTATAATCCACAGAAAGCCCATCATTGGTTGCCTGGGAGAAAGGCCAGGGGAGGTGACGGGCATGAGACAAGGAACTCTTTGGGAGGACGGAAATGTCCCATGTCTTGATTGAAGTGGCTATGTGGGTGTATACAGTTGTCAAAACTCACCATCCTCTGAGAGGGGTGCATTTTATTGTACATACGTCGTACCTCAATAAATTGAGGACGCTAGTCTCAGAAGTGTGGAAGCTTTGTTAAGGTCATATGGCTAATCAGTGTTTGCATCGCCCTTAGCATTTAAGAATGCTTTGAGAGAAATAACCGAAAATATTATACCTGTGTCGCTTTGGGGAGGGAAAGGGATTGAGGAAGGAATAATCAGGGCTCCAAAAAGAAGCCGTCACTTGCGTTATTTACCGAAATCCCGAAATCCTACAAGCCCTGACTATTACTGTTACTATTATCATCCCCACTTAACAGTGAAGGAAACGAACTCAGATAAAATGACTTGTCAGCCTCACTACACGCTATTGAAAGAGACTATCTGCAGTTCTCAGTGGGGGACGCTAAGGTTTGGGGTTTGGAGTCACCAGCAAGGGCTTGGAGGCAGAGGGGACCCTGTTAGAGTCCTCTGCCTAGAGGTGTGAGCTGGGGCCAGTTAGCCTCCCCAGTGTCTGTGAAGTGCGGCTTGCACCTCCCAGGTCTGGTGGGAAGCCTGCGAGGGCCCAGTCGGCGAGGGCCCAGTCGGATGCCTGTTAGCTGCTACCATTGTGACCTTCTCCCCTCAGGGCCTCAGTGTGCTCTGTGGCGCAGAGGAGGGGTTCCTCCTGCACTTTTGGGGGGGTAGGCCGCGGCTCCTGTGGGAACCTTCGTGCGGGGGCTCGTTCCTGCGTGTGGACCCTCAGCCATGCCCTGCCGCACCACCGGCTGGACCCCATACCGTCCTTGAATCAGGGTGTCTGCTGTCCCCTCTCGGTGTCCAGCCCCCCATGCCTTCTCCCCCGAGATGGCGCATCAAGAGCTGTGAGGACAGGTGCGTCCCCCCCCCCCCCCCCCACTGCCGCACGTTCTCAGGCAGCACCCGGAGCTCCTGCAGCCTCTCCTTGCTCACGGAGCACCTGCTCCCCTCACCTTCCCGGCCTGCTGACCATCCTTGGCCAGGGGCCTCATGACATTGAGTTCCCAAAGGGGAGCCCGATATCCCTGGGGCAGCTTCAGCAGGGAAAGCCGAGCAAGCCGTCGGTCCCCTCCAGACCCGATTCTGGTTTTAGCGCAGCTCTTCTGGGGGGTGTCTTCTCCCCAGCAAGGGTCAGGTAGGGACCCCTGCTCACGTCAGGCATCGAGAGCCACAGATGGTCTCCCGGACGGACCCCACAAGCCCAGCTGTGTCTCAAGGTGAGGGTCAGAAACCTGGAAGCACAGCTTCCCTGTCCCTGTGGCCCAGTCTTAGCATCACTGGGAGAGGTGAAGACACAAGTCCTGCAGAGTCCTCTCTGAGACTGCAGTTTCCACGATGTTCCCATCCTAGCAGCTGACTGGGCAAGCGGGGGGTGCGGACGGGGAGTGCGACTCATGGGAGGAAGCCCGCTGCCCAGGTGGCTGGGTCTGATTGACCGGGACCGCAGAGCATTCTGGAATGGCAGCCGAGTCTTCCCTCGGTGGTCCTGTGCAGCCCCTGCCCTGACGAATCAGGCCTCTGCAAGGGCAGCCCCTCCTGCGGTCACGGCCAGAGGCCCTCCTGGGTGTCTGGCTGAGCCACGGGCTTCTGTGACCGGGCACCCCCAGCCGCCTGGGGCCGTTTGCCTTCCCAGATTCCTCTTTCCAGTCTGCCCACACCTTTCCCCTCCCCAGCTAAGCAGTCCCCTGAGGGAGGAGGGCCTCGCCTGAGCAGAGGGCCAGCGTGTGGCCTCCCCAACTGGGGACCATCAGCTCGTTCGTGGCATGCGGCGGGCCTCCCATCGGCCCCGTTCCCAGGTGGCAGGGCGAGAACCCTGTCACCTCCTCGGGAAGACACCCCGTTTCCAGTTCTGGGACTCGGGACCCTCATGCCTCTGCTTCCCAGCCCTCGTTGCTCAGAGGCCAAGTGGCCGGGGGACTCGGAAACTGCAGCACAAAACACACAAGTCACGTACACACACCCGTCCCCCGCGTGCACCCCGCACATGCACACACACGCCCCCACGCCCCAGAAAATCTCACGTGCGGTGCACAGGTTGTGTCCTACCCACGGGCCCAGCTGAGGGGGTGTGTGGCAGCTCACGAGTCCCCGCCAGGACCCGTGACCCTCGGGGGGAAAGGGCATCTTCTCCTTCACACAAAGGCCCCGGCTCTGCTCGCCGTGGCTCTGGCCACAACACAGGAGAGTCCCCCACCCCCGGGCCTCTCTGGACTGTTAGACCTCAGGACCCCAAGGCCAGCCCCAGCCCTCCCCACCGGACGTCCCCGTCCCACGTGGGGTCCCCTTACCCCTCTCCTGCTCTGGTAGCTTAGCCCTTCTGTCCCCAAGCCCTTCTGTCACTTACTACCTGGACCTCACTGTTAACAGTTCACCCACTTGTCCCCCCACATGCTTGCTTGGACCGGCTTGGGCCAGGCCCCGGGCTGAGTGCTTGAGATAGATGCACAGGGGATGAGGTCAAGCTCATGGTCAGTGCGCACCGGCCATCTACACGCCAGTGGTCACACGTAGTGAATGAAGCCATGGAAGGAGCATCTCTCGAAGCTGCTGGAGCCCAGATCGGGGACCTGTAGCCCCACTGGGGGTGCAGTCAGGAAAAACTTCCTGGAAGAGGCAGCACTGCAGGAAGGTGCACACCTCCACCTCCAACTGCGGTAAGTCACTGCGTGCCAGCTCTGTCTTCTGTCATCATACGGGGAGGCCTTGGTGTCGGCCAGGGACCAGTCCCGAGTCTCTGGCCTTGGGAAAGGGAATCTGACTCAGCCTCAGTGTCCTTGGCTCTGAAATGAGAATGTCAGTTTTGTCCTTGTGAAAGAATGATCGAGGTGACGTAGCCAGGTGGGCGCTTTGGAATCCCAGCCTCATCACTATGAGCTATTCAACCTTGGGAAAGCGAACTCATCCCTGATTCTGTGTCCTCATCCGATGCCAGGCTGGGGCACAAATGTGTTTGCTGTGCTCCCTTGAGACTCACGGCCAGCCTGGGCCCTTGTTTGTGGAGTGGGACCGCGGTGACAAGGAAGTGCCATCGGTCACTAGGTGGGTGGCCGCAGAGGCTGGCTCTGAACCTGTCTCCTCCAAGCTGGCACTGTGACTGGGAACGTGGCAGTGCCACTCGTGGTAATCTGATTGCTTTCCTAACCTCTCTCTTCCCTGAACACGGGCTCACCTTGGCCTCAAGCCAATTTCCATTATTATGCCATCTCCTCATTCATTTCCGTCTTCTCAGAATAAACATCTAAATACCAAACAGTCTGGCCGTTCCGCAAACAGTTAGACTTAGCCTATGATCCAGCAATTCTAGTCCTAGGTACATATCCTAGTTACGTATGTAACATGGGAGTCATAACAGGGATGATTTAGTAGGGAAGTTCATGGCAGCACAAAAGTCACAGAGTAGAAACAAGCCAAGTGTCCGTCAACGGACAAATGGATAAGCAAAAAGTAGCGTATCCATACAGTGGAATATTATTTGGCCATAAAAAGGGATGAAGTGTTGGTACATGCTAGAACACGACGGGCCCGGAAAACGTTATATTAAGTGAAGAAGTCAGATGCAGAGAGCCACATAGTGTCTGATTTCATTTACTTGGAATGTCCAGAATAAGGAAATCCACAGCAATACAAAGTAGGGTTGGTGTGTGAGTAGGAGTCTTGGTGGTGGCGGGTGGAGAGGAGAGTGTTAGCTAAGGGGTATGGAATTTCTTCTCGAGGTGAGGAAATTGACGGTGGGATGTCTGCACATGCCTGCGAATACTCTCTAAACCATTCAGTTGTATACTTTGAATGAATGAATTGCGTGACAGTAAATTATATTCAATAAAGCTATTAGGCAAACAGATATGTTCATACATACAAGGCCTTTCCTTCTGCTCAGGGAATGTTTTGTACTGATGGAGATCCACACGGTGCGTGCGGATAGTCTTGGGTACAGAGGCCCCGCCTTGGGTCCTCTTGTGGCCTCCGAATACCTCCCCAAGCCCATGAGTACCCTTCAGCCAAACTACCCCCTTCCCTTCTTTCTATGGCTCTGTGTACCTCCCAGCTTCTCTCATCCTCCAGTTTGCCTTTCTCCTCATCCCCTGCCTAGGAATCCCCTCCTCATTCACTGTTCAGTGAATGGATTGTGCCCAATCCACACATCACCCCTCCAAGGCCAGGCTCACCGGGAACTTGGTGGTCTCTGTCATCGTTCCTGGGGTGTTACTCCTGGGGAGTAAGGTTGTTTAGTTGTCTCCTTCCCCAGATGAGCGGAAGAATGTCCTTGAAACTGTCCCATACCCATTCCTGGAGCAAACTAGGTGCTAAGTAAATGCTCCATTGAGTTCCTTTGAACCACAGGGACCTGAACTGAACCAACGATCAAAACCTTCCACCTGAAGTGCTCAACCCTGAATTCAGATTTTAATTTTACTAACGCACGACTTCAATTCATTTTTTTTTTAACTCAAAAAGTACCCAGTGGACCAGTTTGAGTTGAAATCAAATCTATGCCTTTTCTAAGTGCATTCGGGTTGAACGGGAAGACAATTAGAACATAATGTTTTCCAAGCTGAAAATTTCCCAGCGTGAAGTAAGGCCTGCGGGTCCTTTGATTTGGGTGTCTCCCTTCATCTCCCCCTCTTGCAGGTTGAAACCCCAGCTAGCCCTGAGGGTCCCTAGAACCTCAAGGTTGTCACCTCTCCTGGAAGCTTGGTGACATTGAAGTTAAGGACGATTATCCCTGTTTTACAGATGGGGGCCAGAATGGGAGAGGGGAAGGCCTCTGTGAAGGCCACGAAGGCAGGACTGGAGGCTAGATCTTTCCCTGTAGCCATTCGTCTCCATGGTAGGAAAAACATCTGGCCAACGAATTCCCTTAAGATGTCACTGTAAAAAGGCTCACGGTATTAGTTCTCTCTGGGGGATTCACAGACAGTTCTTGGGGAGTAGCTGTTTGTTAAAATGAGCTCACTACTTATGGGCCTGGTTTTTTTCAAACACGTCTTCCAAATGATAAACTCTTGGTAGAAAAGAATCCACTATTGGCTTCGGATTCTTTGTGGGAAGCCTCAGATGCAGCACCCAGGATGCAGGAGATTCTGATTCAGCAGATCTAATGGGTAGGGAGGGGAGTTCTGCATACTCAACGAGTGTCCTCCGTGGTTCCGCTGCTCCCATGGTTTGAGAACAGCCACCAGGCAGGACCCAGCCCTTGGTTGCACATGCGTCAAGATTTGCTCATGAAAGCAGGCAGGGAAAAGCAGAGAAAAAGAGAGGGACTGATAACTCACCAGACTACTTTACATGATGATCCTTTTCTGAGGGGTACACAGTAGGTGCTTAATAATTGTCACATATACAGTGAATGAATGCCTGTCCAGGCCAACGGGGCAGTAAGCAGCTCCTCCGTGCGGCCTGAGAGGACCCTGTGGAACCCCTCAAGGGTCACTGTGCTGTCCAGAAATGGCAGCCACTAGCCACTTGTGGCTATTTAAACTAGAGGCTACCTTCCTCGGGTGTGTGAGCTACCTTTGGAGCACTCAGGAGCTCCAGAGTCTGAGTGCTGATGGGTCACAATCCGGGGTGGCTCACTGATGCAGGTGCCAGGGCCCGGTTCTCTTCTTGCCTCTAGCTGTGCTTCGGGGGAACCGAAGAGCTTGCTGGAACCAGAACTTCCTGCAGTGAAACCTCTACTCCCTGCTCAGCTGGAGAAGAAACTCGATGCTCTCTGATACATGAGTATTTATCCCATTAAAAGATAGAGCCCTGTTCATTGTTCAGTTTTGAGTAGGAATCTTTCTTAAATCCGTCACACACTCCCCGAAGAATTGAATGCTTTCTTGGTGACTTGTGGTCCCCGATGTGACGCTTGTGTTTTCCTTGGGCCGTGACCTCAGAGCGCTCTGAAGGTGAGCCCCTCATCACGTTCCAAACTGACCAGTCAGCCGAGTTTGGATCCGCTCTCCCCCACCCCCTTTTAACAGTACTTTCCCCTCCTTTCTCCATTCCTTCCACCTTGGATTGAGGTATCAGCTCATGCAGACAGCTAATTGTATATAAAGTATGAGTTCGAGGGTTTTTTTTTTTTTTTAGTGTTTATTTATTTTTGAGAGAGAGAGAGAGACAGAGCATGAGCAGGAGAGGGGCAGAGAGGGAGAGAGACACAGAATCGGAAGCAGGCTCCAGGCTCTGAGCTGTCAGCACAGAGTCCGACGCGGGGCTCGAACCCACGGACTGTGAGATCATGACCTGAGCCAAAATCAAGAATCAGAAGCTTAACCGACTGAGCCACCCAGGCGCCCCGGTTCAAAGGTTTCGACTAACCGTCTCACCAACAAATAAAGAGCTTGTCTTTGAAAGCGTGGGTTTTTGACATCTTTTCTGGCTGCTAAGAAGTCTTTTCTGTTTCAATCCTGCTCCTGTGGGAATATTTTAGAGCTTGGATTTTTGACTAGTTGACATGCCACGACTCGTTGTAAGTACAATTACTGTACCAAAAGATTAAGTTGCTCCTGCCCCCGAAGCTTGTTTTAAGCTCCCCGTGACTACTCGGTGTTTGACGGTGGGGACAAGACCTAAGACGGTCTTGAACACTCTAGTCATCCTTTTCTCCTTTTTCCTTCCAAAACACTGGACTTGGAGCTTGTTTATGCAAAGGAGCCACCACATCCTGACATTGAGGCCACGGGGAGAGCTTCGGGGAGCAGTTGGCTCTGCCAGAAGAGGGAACCGAGGGAACAGCTAACCCACACCCTCTGGGGTCAGGTCAGGGTACTCCCATCCATCAGTTCCTGAGTTTCGTCAGTGGCGCGCATTCTGCATTCTCGGAATCAGCCCTCTCAAGAGTATTTGCATTTTCAATTAAGAACTCGGGGGAGAACAGTGTTTAACTTACTAGAGTCACTCTCTGCGGGCGGAATGTCATGTCCGGGGAATGTATTTATAGGCCGAATCTGTGGCCCCCGGCAGCCCCACCAGGCCCTCAGAAGTGGCAGTGGCTGAAAGCCGAGGACACGGCTCTCCGGGCTCAGGCTGCCCCAGAGCCCAGGCCCAGAGCCCTCCAGCCTTCTGTTTTGTCATTGCCTTGGAAGACCAGAGCAGCCCCGTTGTTTTCTTCCTAGACGTGGCGTGGAGGGAGTGAGGGGGAAGAGCGTAGGTTCACTCCCCACCACCAGACCCACCCTCTGGAGCCCACCAGGCACCCCTCTGAGGGAGGATCTCGACAACGAGTAGGAAAGAGGTCACATTCTTGCAGCCTATCGCTGGGATTAGTTAGGACTTTTCATACCCCAAGATGGCTGTCCAAATGTTTTGACCTGTAACCTCATAAAAAGTTGGGGAGTTTTGGTCTCCAGGCCCCTGGGGCGTTTAGCGGGGCTCTCCTGCCATCATTCTGTTTCTATTGGACCACCCGCCCACCTACTGTAGCTGGGGCACAGGGGTGCAAGGGACCTGGCTCCGGGGGTCCCAAACAGACCAGGTTTGGCCACTGGCCAACTGACCAAATCCAAAGGCAGAGGAATGAGTGGAGGTGAAACAAGAAAGGAATGTATTTCCCTGAGGCCCCCGCCCGGAAGATAGCAGACTAACATCTCAAAGACTGTCCCCCGAGTCCTGAAAGCACCTTCCTTTTCCTTTCCTGCCTGTTGTTCCTGGAAAAGCCCCCTGCCGCACAGCATCAAATTCTGTACTTTCCCTGTTGATAAAAGTCTGTTCCATTTTGACCGGTGAGGCTCACTCAGTTCGGCTCTTCACCGTCTGTGGCCCTGAATGTTTTTCTATCTTGAGTTTCCCAGTCGCCACGGAGCTGGGCCCGGTCAGCCGCGAAGCAGAGCCCCCAGGGCAGGAGGCACCCAGAGAGCCCACAACAGGGGCGTTCTGAGAGAACCAGGCTTTCCTTCCGCAGACACGAGAATTTGTTTAAGGAGACGGGAGGTGAAAGTGTGACGGCTCAGGGAAGGCCCTAACCCCAAATGCGATTTTACACAAACAAGACAGTCCAACGGCTTCTGGCTCGGACTGAAAATAAACTGGCTTTTCTGCTGTTCTTTTTTTCCTTCCTTCGACCAAATTATGCTCTCTTCTGTTTTCCCCCCTCCACACCGGAAACTCTACTTATGATTTTTAAATGGTCCTAACTGGGGAGAGGAAGTTGAGTGGCTGCGGAGAAAATTCCACACTCGGTCCATATCCCACTGGGCCGAGAGTCAATACAACAGCCCTCCGGGCTCCAGGCGGCAGGACACCGGACAAGTCACGAAGTATTTATTTTCTGTGGCTTTGCTCAGGCCTCTGCAGACAGAGTTTTTATTGAATCTGGCCCCAAAACTGCTGGGATTAGGCCTTGCTTGGCTACTCAGAGAGAAGTAAGTGTTCTCCAGAAAGAAAAAAAAAAGTTGCCCTCTCCTGCCCTTCCCTTCTTCCCCCCTTTTCCACTCTCCCCACGTGGTTTCTTTGTTTAAAAGTTTTCCAAAATGTGCTTGTACTGAGGAAGAGAGTCATGTTTTTCTGAGAAGCCCAGCGTGGCTCCTCGGGACCTGTGGTTGGCATTGGTTAAAGCGGTTCCTGCCCTCTCTGAGCCGAGCTCCAGGAGAAGGGTCTCCAGGAAGGCCTGGCCTCCCTGTGGCCTACGCCATTGAGGCCCACCAGGGGGGCAGCGGGGTCACGCCTAGGCCTTTCCCGATAGCTCAGAGCTTGGAGCCGACCCCAGGCCCCAGCAAGCCTCAGTTACAGCAAACGTAGCCTCGCGGAGGTGACAGCTAAGGGGACACGCAGAAGGCCCCGCGGGCAGCAGACTCTCCTGTGGTCACAGGCCCGGCAGGGCCGAGATCAGAATCAGGCAGAACTGAGCTCCCCAGCCAGGGGTCTGGGAGTCCCTGTTGGGCCCTGGGAAGGCAGGCTGCTGAGTGCTTTTTGAGGCTCACGAGCCGGCACCGAAAACATGCTCTGTGGCTGTGCCCTGAAGGCTCTGGTCCGGTGTCCCGAGGAGGCCTCTGGTGGCCAGCCGGGGCCACCCGGGGGCTATGAGAGGGTGAGTTCTGTCTAGGAACTGCTGTCACCCTGCTGGGAGGATGCCGGGTCCCGAAGGAGCCACTGAGGTGCCAGGGCAAGAGGCACCCTCGCTCCTGGCTGTGCCCCTGGCCATTTGCTCGGCTTTCACAAACTTGGCTGCAGTGTGATTTCTCTGAAGGCCCCATCCAGCAACCAGGGGGGCTCATTTCTGTGACTCATTCATTCATTTATGTACTCGAGGAACAACTGCAAATACATAAAACAGCTCTAAGAAGATGGTGTTTGGGGGCCTCAGAGGGGAGTGGCCTGGCAGCTGCTCCCCTGGGGGACGGGAGACACCGGGGAAAAGAATTAGGCCGCCACCCAAAGGCATGCCTCTGCCTCTGCGAGAAGACAGCCTGTGGGGCACAGAGACCCTCACAGGGGGCTGGGATGGGGTCTGGCCGGCCGGCTGGCCTGGACTTAGCTTTGGGTTGGCAGGGAGAGGGGCAGACCTCTGGAGGAAGAAGCGGGCTGGGATGAACACTGCCTCTGCCGAACACTCCTGGCACGTTGGGGGGACCAACGAATGGAGCCCTCTCGGGCACAGGCTGTGGCATTAAGCCACGGGAACTGTTATGTGGACCAAGCCCAGCCATGCTGGGTCTGGCGGTTTGTTCATCTGGTTCCTCGTTCCAAACCTGAGGGCTATCCGTGTCGTGGGAGGTGGAGGGGGCTTATCACTGGAGTCTGTTGTGTGGCTATTAATATTGAGCACTCTCCTGCTCCAGGGTGGGGGGAGATCGCGGCCAGCCAGCCGGGTCCCTGGAGCCCCTTCCTCCCTCCCTGCCAAATTCCTCAGAGCCCAGCGGATAAGATAAGCGGTTTGTACTTCCCAAAGGCAGAGCCAGTCCTTGGGGGCTTGGAGCTGGAAAACCCCAGGAAGGGGCCAGGCCAGGGCACGGGAGGAGCCCCCCTTTGGAAGTGACTTGAGTTGGGAATCCTAGGGGGCCATTCTGCAGAGCCTTCTGCTGCTCTCCCCACTTCCAGGCCTCTACTACTCTCTAGAGTCACAACCCTAAAGACAATTCCACAAGAGGGTAAGTGCTGGGTGCTCACATAGCAATGGGCAGGAGGGAGAAAGGGGCAGGGAAGCCAGGGCCGGACACAGCCCCAGAGGCCCCGCTTGCTCTGGGTCCTTGTTCCTTTCCTGGCTCCCTCCAGCAACGTTTCAACAGCTGCCCTTGCTCAGGACTGGCCTCCTCCCTGCCCATCCATCCCCGTGGCTGGTGCCCCTAGTTCCCCCTTCTACACCTTCTGCCCGCCAGCTGCTCACCCAGACCCTACCTGCCTTTCTCCAAGGCTAGTCAGAGCAGAAACACTGCTAAATTTGCAAAGGTTCTCCCCCATCCCACCTCCAACCCCTGTGAGCTCATTCAAGCACCCCTGGGTGCCACATTTGGGCCTGCCTCAAGGCATTTGGTTGTTTTTGTGTGTGGAAGAGGGGTCTCCACCATTCAGCTGCTGGCTCCTGGGACCATTCAGCTGCTGGCTCCTGGGACCATTCAGCTGCTGGCTTCTGGGATACACACACACACACACACACACACACACACAGTCCCTCCCTTAAGTGAGCTTCTAAGAGGGGGGCAGGCACAGAACTGATGCTGGGTATTTATCTGACAGTGAAATGATCCATGGGGTGCATTTAAAATTCCCTGCTGGCAGCCATCAGGAGCCCTGGATTCTAGAACTGATTCTACTGCCTTGTGCTGTGGGATCTTGGGAAAGTCACCTAACCTCTCTGTAATGTTCTCATTTCCTCCTCTGGGAGAAGATTAGATTAGCCGATCTCTGCAGAACCTGCTAGGAATGAGGCCAGGAAGAGGTCACAAGTCACAGTGGGGTCAAGTTGTTCCCAAGTTCCTCTTGGGAGGGGTGCTAGGGCCACCCTGCCCTAAGGCTAGACAGGATCCTGGTCCTGCCTGCAGTTTCCTGATTCCCAGCAGATGAACGTCTTCCCTGACTTCCTAAATCTCTCCTCCAGGAGGGAGGGCCAGCGCGTCAACTCAGACCATCCTCACTTTCCCCTGAGTCCTCACCTGCCCAGCCTGTTGGCCTCCTACTTGGTGCAGAGCCCGGCTCTGAACTCAGTGACCCCAGTGGGCTGGCCTGTAACTATGCTCTGATTTCATCCAAGGACAAGTGTAGGCTAAGGAGCCTTCAGATGTCCTCTACCTTCCTGATGCTGGAGAGAGCTTTGACTGGTGGGCCAGCCAAGGTGGTGACTTTGGTCCTCACAGAAGCCCAAACAGGGTGGCTTTCTAGAAGCTCAAGGGTTGCCTAGAGGCCTCCCCACTGGCAAGGGGAGGGAGAGGCTTGAGTGGATTTTGCGCCCCGCACCCTCCACCATGCAGACAACCACCTCCCCGGCAGAAGGCAGTGTGGGTGGTGGTGAGTTACAGCTGCAGGCCTGGCCGGCCTGGGGTGTCCGCGTCCCCACTGCCCAGCCTCTCTGTGGTCTCCAGTCACACCTCGTCGTCATGCAGTTCCCATTTCTCGGGTGCGCCATCGGGGAACTCTCGGTGATGAGGATGCCATGGACCGTCTTCTCCTCTGGCTCCGGCCTTGGCTTCGAGAACGCCCCCTGCACCGATTGTCCTCTGGAGGGAGGCCTCAGTCTCCCCTGCCTCTTGCCCCCCCGTACAGGGTCCCCTGGGGCCTGTCGTCAGCCTTGTCCTCACTTCAGCTCTCCCAGGAGTGACTCATTCTACCAAGTGCTCAAATGCTACGTGTGCTCCGATTCATCTCCAACCGGACCTCTCTTCAAAGTTGCAGACCCCCGCATCCAGCCGCTTCCCGGATCTCCCCTTGGTGCCCTACAGACGCGTCCAACCTGTCTCAAAACCTGGTTCCATCTAGCGAACTGTCTTCACCTCGTCCTGGGACTCTCTTAACTGAATTTCCCGCTTCCCTTCTGGTTCGTCCTTCCAACCTTCCCCCACATGGCAACCACTGGGAAGTTTGAAACATGGGGGCCGAGACGGGCCACTTCTCTCCCTGACACCTCCCCAGGGCTCGTCACTGCTTGTAGGACAAGGTCCTCTCTAAGGAGCTTGGACCTTCCTTCATCCCAGCCCCTGTCTGCCCTCCTTTCCTCCTCCCAACCCTCTGCTCCCACGCGTCCACCCACATCCCAGCTAGTCTGCCTCCTTGGAGTTCTCCAAAGTACTGTCGTTGACACCCCTGAGACATCACACCTGTTCCGGAATGCCCTTTCTCCCTGTGTCCGGCGCACTCCTCTTCATTCCTCAAAACCCCGCTCAAGTGCCACTTCCGCTCAGCAGCCGTCCAGGACCCCCCGGTCCGTGGGCAGGAACGCCTCAGGCTGCGATGTGGTGTTTTACGTTGTGAAGCACATCTAATACTCTGGCTTTCAAGGTGGCACTCTTCCTGTTGCCATGATCCATGGAGAATTTGGAGCCCCGCGAGGGAACCACAGAGCGTTCAGAGATCGTCACACGGCTTCGTACGGGGTCGGGGGGGGGGGCTTATTAGTTTTTCACAGGATGCAGCCAGCAGAGCCCGCGGCGTGAGCCTTGCCTACGTGTGTCAGGTGACAACTTTGTAAGGAGACTTCTCAAGTAAGAAACAGAGGCCCACCACGAGGGAGCTCTCTGGGGATGATGTCCGTGTTCTGTATCCTGCTGGCGTTTGCCTTACCCGGTGTATTCATTTGTTGAAATCCAACAAATGCACACTTCAGACTTCTGCATCTCATTGTATGTATACTTTATATCGAAAGAAAAAACACTGTAAATAAATATGGAATTCTGGGGCATGGCATGCTCACTGAAGCGTCTAGGGGGGCGATGAACCGAAGTCTGCGATTTATTTTGAAATGTGTCCTGAAAGTGTGCCGGATGAAGAGAGAGAGGTTGACGGACAGATGAGAAAGCAAGCACACTAGTACGTTCACAGTAGAGCCCAGGTGGTGGATGAGCACGTATTCTCTGGAAAATTCTTTTAACGTTGCTGTAGGTTGGAAGTTCTAAAACAGGTTTTACTTATTTATTATTATTTAAAAATTTTTTTTAAATGCTTATTTATTTTGAGGGAGAGAAAGACCGTGTGCGAGCAGGGGAGGGGCAGAGAGAGAGGGAGATACAGAATCCGAAGCAGCCTCCAAGCTGCCAGCACAGAGTCCGACGTGGGGCTCGAACTCACGAACTGCGAGATCATGACCTGAGTCGGACGCTCAACCGACGGAACCACCCAGACGCCCTCTAAAACAAGTTTTAAAATAAGATGTTGGGCATTGGGGCGCCTGGGTAGCTCCTTCGGTTAAGTGGCCGGCTTCAGCTCAAGTCACGATCTTGTGGTCCGTGAGTTCCAGCCCTGTGTCGGGCTCTGTGCTGACAGCTCAGAGCCTGGAACCTGCTTCTGATTCTGTGTCTCCCTCTGCCCCTCCCCCACTTGTTCTCTCTCTCTCTCTCTCTCTCTCTCTCTGTCTCTCTCAAAAATGAATAGACATTTAAAAAATCTTTAAAAAAAAAAAAAAGATGCTGGACAGAAAAAGCAGAGGTCCAGGGCCGCAGATGGTGTGGGGCTGGAGGAGCACTTCTTCCCGCTCCTGAAAGATGCAGCCCAGGCTTCCGGTGAGAATCACTGCAGCTCCTGTCTGAGGGGCCAGAGACTATCGGATGTATAGTTTTTATTTACACGGACTACATAAACCGGATATGCTTTATCACCGAGTAGGTGCCCTGCCACTTCCAACAAATCCCTCCCTCGTCCTCACAGACTCCCAGGGAGGAGAGCTGGGAGGACTCTCCTGCCATTGCAACCAAGACCAGGTAAGCATTGCCTCCATGCTCCCCCAGTCCCGGCGGAAGGCTCTGTTGTAGTGACTCCTTTCTGCTCAGGGTTGACCGGTAACCCAGCAGGATTCTCAGTGTCCTCCAGTGCCCCCTGCAGGTGCACCCCCTGGGGCAGGGGCCACCGCTGGTTTTCCTTCGCATCCCCCAGCACTTGGTCCAGTGCCCGGCATGTGGTGGGAGCTCAGAACTGTTTGCCGGGTGAGGGAATGTTCTGGGCTATTTCTTGTCACCGTCAGTTTGGCCGGCCTGGGTGCTCTGATGGTGCTTGGAGCTGAAGGTGACACCAGCCCCCGACAGTTGCCAGTAGAGACAGCTTAAAATCACTTCGCTAGTGAGTATGGGGTGTGGTTGGACCTCAGGATCCCTGAGTCCTGTGTCAGGAGGGAGCGACCCAGCCTGGGGCTCTGAGGGCTCCAGAGTTTCCCTACCTCTCTGGTATTATTCCCGCTTCCAACGGGCTCATTTGCCCTGGCCGCTCAGCTTTAGTCTTGCCCCCCTACCTCCACCTGACCTTTTTCAGCCTCTGGGCCTTTGCTCACCAGGTGACCCCAGCCTGGAATACTTTCTCCCCCTCCCCCACCTATCTGAACCGGCACCAGCCTCCACTGCCCTCTGGCTCCCAGGCCAGCGACTTTCCTTTGGTGCATCACCACTGGCCTTTTCTGCCCGCCTAGAACCAAACGGTATTAATTAATTACCAAGCACTTCCGGTGACTTCTTTCTGTGGGTCCCACCGATCTCCCAAGCTCTACCTGTTATCCACACCCCTATCCCTCCCCGGGGCTTGGCATAGTGACCAAGAGGGACAGGCACCCCGGGGAGCTGGTTGACAGAGCCAACCTTTGGGGCCAGGGTTTTGGTCCCAGGTCCAGAACAGGAGCCATTTTTATGAATGAAGCGTCTGAAATTGAAACCCGCCAACGCGAAGACAGAAGCAAGGTCGAAGCGTGGCTTACTGGCCCTCCAGCTGGAGAGGTACGGACAGTTGAAGCCCCATCTCCCGGTTCCCATTTCTCCAGAGCCTCATCTTCACCTCCCCCCTTGACCTAGAAGGGGTCTCACACTTGCCGGTTCCCCCACCTCCTCCTGTGCTGCCTTCTGTAAAGTGATCTTTCTATATTTACCTAAACTTCTATTTAAAGAGGAATTCTTCATAATTACTCAGCCGTGGAGAGCTGACACTGTTTGGTTCTGTTTATTTAGTTTCTCCTAGTGATTGGCAAAATGTCCTCAGTGGCTTTAAAGAGCAGATATAGACGAATGACCTGTCGGTCATAAAATAAAGTATGATGTTCTTTTCTGTCCTCGTGGGATATGGCACGTGAAGGGGACGCGCCCCGCCGTCCCATCCCGTAAAAATGCCGAATCCAGTCACTTCCGGGGTTGGATTCATAAAACAGCTTTATAATTTTTGAAAGGCACGTATTAGCTGGATGTGAATATGTATCCCGCAAGGTGCGTGTTCAGTACGTATGCTATGGAACACTTCTCGTGCACACACACGGTCATTCACACCCACACACAGCCTCACAAAGAGCAGAGGGCAGACGTGCCCACGAAGGGATGAAGGGGGGATTACTACATCTATTTCTTTCTCCCCCCCCCCAAAAAAATTAATTGATATTTGGCTTTTAGTCTAGTAGGGAGACTAAAATAGTAAGTTATTTATGTAGAAATATTCCCAAGGCACTTCCCTCTCTTCTCCCGACTCGCTTCTCTCCCCTTCCACCCCCACCCTCCACACAGTGACCTTACAGGACATTCGGGGAAAGTCCTGCTCCGACAAACCCTCAGAGATGTGCTGGGCTCAGAGATGTCGGCGGTCTGGGGGGGGGGGGGCTTTGGGGGGAATGGTATTGTCCTGGGTGTTCTCCAGTTATTCCTGATGAGCCTGGAAGCATCCGGGCAGCAGATACGATGGTGACACCTCCCCAAAAGTGACCTGTCTCACTCACCTCACCCGCCGCAGCTGCCCCGCTCTGCTTGTCACGAGTCCTGCTCGCCGCTCAGTGCCACCACACCACAGACACCGCCCCCTGCCCGACACCTCCGCGTCAGCCCTGCCTTCGTGGGGAACTTCCTGCCACCACCCCCCTCACCCATCCCTTCTTGACCTTTCCACCAGCCAGTCCTTGAGTTGACCCCTCTGTACTGGGGCAGCCCTGGGAGGCCCCACCGCCTTTTCAGCGCATGCTTTTCAGACCGCTTTGTGTGGCTGCTGTGTGCTGTCTTTGAGTCAGTGTCCCCACATCACCCGGTACACAGGGTGGGGACCAGCATGGCGTAGGTGGGGCCGCACGTACGTGTTGCCTTCACACGGCACAGCGCGGGAGCCCCGGAGATGTCTGCTGTTGACCGAGGGCCCTTTCTGGAAACCCCCTTTCTGTGGGCACGCACGGCCAGAAAGACAGAGCACGAGGCAGGCAGAGACACAGGCCCAGAGCTGGACTGTGGGCCAGACAAGGAGTAAATGACACATTCACCATCGGCTCTTCTGTTTCCAAAACCTGTTGACGAGGCATCCCCGAGTCCTGAGCTAGTTTCCAGTTTGTGATGACCCACTCGTCCCTTCCTGTTCTTTCACGGGCCTTGCTTCCCCTAAAACCGAGGACCGTTTCGGTAAAAGAGGTCGGGTGAATCGTGCCGGCACGAGAAGGGAGGGCCTCCTCACGTCTCCTCTATCCTGGGAGCTCCCCTCAAGTGTCCGTGAACGAAGCAGAGGGATCGCTGCTTTCACGGGCTTGCAGTCTAGCAAATGTGGGGTGCCTCAGCATCACCTTGGGAGGCGGTTGAGATACAGAAGGCTGGGCCCCAGCTCCAGAGTTTCAGATTTAGTAGGTGTCTCGGGTGGGACCTGAGAATTTGCTTGTCTAGAAGGTTCCCGTGTGATGCTGATGCTGTTGGTCTAGGGACCACACTCTGAAAACCACGGGGTGTAGCACGTCTCCCAAGGAAAAGAAGTCAGAGCGGTGGTTTTGAAGGAGAGAAGAGTGGCGGTCTCGAGAAACAAAGCGGGTGCCTGAGAAGCACGTGGCCTACAGGCTCCCAGCATGCCAGAGCCTTGAGGTCTCATCGGAAAAGCCATTGGACTCACCACCTGGAGGATGGGTGAACCGGCATGAGGGAGGGGGTAGGCAGTGAGCAAGGGTGGGCAGGCCGGGGCCAAGGGTTCTGGAAACCACTGAGGTTGGGCGAGGGTTGAAGAGAAGGCTCCAAGCCTTCCTCTGCCTCCCCCAGTTCGTCTTGGCTGCAGCCCTCCTCCCAGACACCACCCTGCCCCCCAGGCCCCCAGACACGGCCGTGGCCCAGCCCAGGCCAGCGAGACCTGGGAGCCCTCGCTGCCCACGACACCTACGGTTTTAGAATCTGGAGAGCAGATGCTTCTCCTTGCTAAGCAACTCATGAAACAAACAGTTTGCTTCAGGGCTTTCTTTTTTGAAGCTGACTTTGTTGTTGGGGTGGGGAGATGTGTGTACGGATAAGCTTCTCCAAGTGACGACATCACAAGAATAATAAAATCGCCACTTTGCACCCGGTCTCTTTCACCTCTGAGGCACGTTCTGCAAATAATCACAGATCCATTCCCCTTATTACCAGTTCCAGGGCCCTGGGGTGCAAGCAGGGAAAGGTTGCCCCCTGACGTACGGGGGGCGCTTTGTGGCAGCTCTCTGAGGGGCTTGGGGCGAGCTGCCTTACCTCTCAGAGCCTCAGTTTGCCCATCTTAAAAGTGGGCTGAGCCAGGTGGTTTGTAGGGTCCTTACCTGTTCCCATTACATACCCAGAATCGATTTTTAACTGGGAAGCCATTTTTTCGATGGAACTTTCGCTGCAGTGATGTTTATTGTAAATGAATTTGACCTGGGTACGCGGAAGTAAACTTTGTTGTTGTCGTTCTTACGGTATGGTCACAGGTTGCTCCAGATTCTGGGGGGCCCTGAAGCTTATGCAGTTTGTGAGGGCGTCTCCTTAAGAAAAGTAATACAGAACTACCAGTCAAAATTAGGTGCGGGGCCCTGGCAAGGGGCTCAGCCTAGGAGGTGCCCTGAGGCCCAAGCTTCTTAGCTCCACGGACTATCTTCTCTGTGTGCCGTTAAAGGCTCACTGTTAATTCCGGCCAACCGTCGGGGTCTGGAATATTGGAGACCCTTGGCACTTTGCAAACCTGAGCGTCTCCCGCGCCCATCCTGTCCTGGCCCATGTTTTGGCCTTGACATTGCGGTTGCCAGGCAACTGTCTATCCTATAGGAATTCACACTCGTTCTTCCAGGCAGACGCACATTTAATTTCAGACCCAGAGCGCTCAGTGACACGGGATGTCACCAGCCTGCGCCCTCACAGAAATAACCTGGAGCACCGAGTCAAAAGTAGCTGGGGGAACTGATACCCACATTTGATCTTATTGCCCTAAAATAGCTTGGTCCTGTTTGTGGGGCCTCTGTGTGAGAGGGGACGTGGGAGCCTGGCTGTGCGGTGGCTCCCTCCCTCCCCCTGGGCACTCGCCTCTCTGTGCCCATTGCCAGAGACACTTGCAGTGACTCATGGCTGTGAACATGATGTAACACCCTTGGCTCCTACGCAGGATGGTGGGGAACGTGTGACAGCCTTGGAATCCTAGGCAGGACCCTTGGTGCCTGCCTGCCAGCTCTTGACCAAGGTCAGGTGCAGCTAAGAGCTGGCCTCTTGAGCCTCGTGGGGACTGGGTAGGAGCTCCCACTGCGGACAGGCTCAGGCCTTGGTGCCACGGGAATACACGTCTGTCCATTCTCGAGAGCAGCGGTCCTCAACTTCGGCCCCACGCCGGAATCACCAGGGGAGCTTTAAACGACGTAGATCTGACGTAATGCTGAAATTCCAGTGCGCAGCCTAGGTTGAGAGCCAGTGGCTCTTGACTGGCATCACCTCTCTGACCAGCTGCTGGGCCCTTCCCCTCGGGCAAGTGTGTTTGGGGCCTGGGCGCCCCTGGGTTCTGCCATCCCGGAGCCCTCGTCTGCCAGGGGTAGACCTGCCCGTCCCGTCTGAAGCCCACATTCCTTAGGCTCCCGGGCTGTCAGCCAGGCAGGGGGGCTCAGCTGCCGGCATACCGTGTGCCTGTTTGGGGCCAGGCTCCCCTGTGTGGGTGCACCCGGCCCTCTAGGGTGCTAGGCCCGGACTGGGGTGGCAGGAGGCGGGGCCTTCTCGGGGTGCTGGCTGCTGGGTTTGGAGAACAGAATCACGGCGGTGTGCGTATCGGGAACAGCGAAGCGTTGAGCTCACCAACGAGGAAGCAGAGGCTGCCCGCTAAAAGAAAACTGTAGAATCTGTTCATTGGTCGGTTTATGCGTTGATTTTTCCGTGTGGTACGCAGCCCATAAAACGTACCCTCTCAGCCATGTGTAAGTGAATGGTGCGGTCGCGTCACCTCTATTCGCGTTGCTGTGTCTCAGGTCCGCAGAACGTTTTCGTCTTGCAGGACCGAAGCTCTCTGCATCTGCCCCTTCGCCCTGCCCTGTGACCACCCTTCTACCTTCTGTTTCCATGAGGTTGACCACTCTAGCTATTTCATGGAAGTGGAATCATACACTACCTGTCCTTGGGGGACAAGCTCGTTTCGCTCAGCCAAATGTCCCCGAGGTTTATCCATGTTGTTGGCATACGTGACATGATTGCCTTCTTTTTTAAGGCTGAATAATATTCCCTATTGTCTTCATTCATTCATCTGTCAGTGGACATTTGGGTTATTTCTGCCTCTTGCCTATTGTGAATAAGGCTGGAATGACCACGCATGTGCACGTAACTCAAGACCCTGCTTTCAGCTTTTTTGGACGTATGACCAGACGTGGGGTTGCTGGATCAGATGATAGTTCTATTTTTAGTTTTTGGAGGCATTTCCGTGCTGTTTTTCCACAGTGGCTGCACCATTTCACATTCCCACCAAAATGGTACAAGGGTTCCCATTTCTCCACATCCTTACCAACACTTTTCTTTTTCTTTCTCTTTCTTTCTTTCTTTCTTTCTCTCTCTCTTTCTTTCTTTCTCTTTCTTTCTTTTTTTCTTTTTTTCTTTCTTTCTTTCTATTGTAGCCATCCTGACAGGTGTGAGGTGATACCTCAATGCGGTTTTGACTTACATTTCTGTAATGATTGAGCATCTTTTCATATGCTTGTTGGACATTCATATATCTTCTTCCGACAGATGTCTAGTAAGGTCCTTCTCTCATGTTTAAAAATTGGGTTACTTGGTTTTCTGTTGTTGAGTTGGAGGCGTTCTTTATATATTCAGGATATTAACCCTTTATCTGATATGTGATTTGCAAATATTTTTTTCATTTTATTGATTGTTCCTTCTCACTGCACTGATTGTTCCCTTTAACGTACAGAACACTGATCAATTTTTTTGTTTTCTTTTTAAGATTTTTTTCTTTTAACGTTTATTTATTTGACAGAGAGCGTAAGCGGGGGAGGGGCAGAGAGAGAGGGAGACCTAGAATCCGAGGCAGGCTTCGGGCTCCCAGCTGTCAGCACAGAGCCCCATGCAGGGCTTGGACTCATGAACCATGAGATCATGCTCTGAGCCAAAGTCGGCTGCTTAACAGGTTGAGCCACCCCGACACTCCAAGATTTTTTTTAAAGTAAGCTCTACACCCAGTGTGGGGTTGGAACTCACATCCCCGAGATCGAGAGTTGCACGCTCTACCAATTGAGCCAGACAGGCACCCCGACTGGTCAGTTTTGAAGTATAATATTGAGCCGGCCAAATAATCTAAGAGCATAAAATAATCGATTACATTTCCTGAAATACAGTTCAGATGTCAAAACCGAGGTAAAAATCAAATCAACATCACACCTACCTATTCATTCTAGCAACAAGTACACAAGAAATTGGTACTTGATTTGTACGCCCTGCCATCCAGAGAAGTATGCCCCTGGCTGAGGGTCTGTCCCTCAGGGAGGAAGGATCTAGATCTTGGGTTCTGGGAGGAGGAAAGTGCTTGTTACAGCTAACCACCCGGCATCTGCAACCACATGGGTAGCGGCAGAGGGCCCAGGGCCCTGGGGGAGCCTGGCCCACCGCTCAAAGTTGAAGTGGAGTGATGGCTAATTTTACTTGTGGACTTGGCTAAAGGGTGCCCAGAGAGCTGGTAAAACATTATTTCTGGGCATATCTGTAAGGATGTTTCCGGAAGAGCCTGGCATTTGAATCTGGAGACCGAGTAAAAAAGAGGCCCTCCCCGATGTGAGTGGGCACCATCCAATCCACTGAGAGCCCGAAGAGAACAAAAAGGTGTGGGGAAGGGTGATGCTGTCTTTGCTTGAGCTGAGACGTCCAGCTTCGGCCCTTGGCCATGGCGTGCCTGCCTCCCAGGACTTCGGACTCGGAACCCTGATTCCTGGGCCTTTGGATTCATACCATCAGCCCTGTTTCTCTAGAGAGCACTAATACAGGGGAGGGGAGAGCGTTCACGGCAGCCCCTCTGCCCTCAGGGCACACGGGCTCCCCTAGGGGCGCTGGGCGAACATAGACACCTCACTCTCTCTGCCCCTCCTCAGGCCTCTGCCCTGGAACCTTCTTTGCCTCCACCTGTGCCAGGCCCCTGAGTCCTCAGCCTGCCGGAAGTCACACTGGGAGACTTAAACCTGCCTGAGATCCTCCCCGGCTCTCCTGGTCCCCTCTCCCCTTTGCCTCACATCTCCCTGAGCCCGTGCAGGCCCAGTCAACTGGGCCAGCTTCGATCATAACGATGGCAGGGGCCGCCCATGTCTCCCAGTGGAAATGGGAAGGTATGAGCACCAGGCAGACAGTGTGAGACCCCAGCAAGTCACGTAACCCCTCTGGGCCTGCTTCTTCTGTAGAATGGGAGTGAGTTCTCTGCCCTGCCAGGTGCCAAAGGCAGCCACGGGGCCCTGTGCCAGGTGCTGCCGGTGACAGAGAACCAAGCCCTGGGCCAGCACTCAGCCAACAGTCAGCTCACAAATAGTCCTGTGGTCGTCACATTCAAGGCTCTGACGAGCCAAGCCCCAGGCATGTTCCTAAGGTGCCTCTCCCAGCGGTGTCCAGGAAAGGTGCTCTGGGAAGGGGGCCTGGAATCCTAGGCCTAGTGCTTTCTTGATCATTAACTTGATCAACTTCTTTCCTTCCTCTCTCCCTCCTCCTTCCCTCCCCCTTCCTTCCTTCCTTCCTTCCTTCCTTCCTTCCTTCCTTCCTTCCTCTTTCTTTCTTATAGGCTCCACACCCAATGTGGGGCTTGAACTCACTACCTGAGATCAAGAGTCAGATGCTCCACCGACTGAGCCAGCCCTCTGTCCCACTGATCACTTTTCTTCATCAACTCCCTTGGGCCTCAGTTTTCCTCATCTACAGAGTGGGAGCGACGACGTTCATTTCATCTCACTCACCACTTAGATGTGAACAGTTCTTTGGTCTACTTTTTTTAACGTTTTTTTCTTTTTTTAATTTTTGAGAGAGAGAATGAGTGGGGGAGGGGCAGAGAGAGAGAGAGAGAGGGAGACAGAGGGTCCAAAGCAGGCTCCAGGCTCTGCGCTGTCAGCACAGAGCCCGACGCGGGACTCGAACTCACGAACTGTGAGATCATGACCTGAGCTGAAGTAAGGACGCTCAACCGACTGAGCCACCCGAGCATCCCCCTTTGGTCTATTAGAAAATTACATACTGCATGATAAATGCTGGCCATAAAAACTTCCACCGTCGTGTGCCCTCTTGTCCCCTTTCCTGGGCTGGCAGCAAGCACCCCTTCCTCGCGTCTGCGGGCACCGTCGCACCCACATCCTGTTCGTGCGTATCTGTTTTGTTGCTGTTTCTTTAGTCTGTTCTGTGACTTTCCTTCCTAGCATGCTACGGTATCTTGGAGGGCTTTCTGGGGCCGTTCACAGCGGTCTCCTTGTGCTTCCCAACGACGAAGCGTCAGTCCAGAGCTTGCAAGGACCACAACTTATTCTGCCAGTCTTTGTTTGAAAAGGACCCTAGAAAGGCAAAGCTCAGGCAACAAGGGATCCTGGGATGGGTGAAGGGAAGGGAAGGTGGAGGTGGGGGCGGGAGGGAGGTATTTGGTCCTTTCCGTGCAATTCTGGTTCATGCAAGGGCTGTTGTCACAAATAATTAGATCTCCTGTCCCGCCTAGGTCCAGTAGCAAAGGGGCAGGGCGGGGGTGGCGGGGCTTGTGGAGCAGGGGTACCTGTGGTCGAGGCCCTTCGTAGTCTCCAGAGCCCCCAGATCCAGGGTCCAGCCTGGAGTTCTTCTCCCTTGCACCCACAGGTTTTGACTCCTGTGACAAGCCCAATGGCAAGATGCCCTTTGGCCAGACCCAGGACACGGGCTGTCAGGCGGTGCGGGAAAGAACAGGTTCAGCGCAGAGCTTTCTCAAGACCTAGGCCCCAGGGTGGAGATGAACTTGGCTGTTTCTCCCCAAGGGCTTGAAATGTGTGCGTTTTACTTGAATCGGAGCCTGCCCCAGTTGGGACCCGAGGCCTGACTCCCACCCTGGCTTCTGGAGCAGCTGCTCCCTGGCAGGGTGGGTGGCCTGGAGGTGGGCCTGAGAGAAAGGCAGGGAAGGAGAAGGGAGGGGGGGTCAGTCAGGCAGTGTGGGGAGAGGTCAGGGGAAGAACCCACATGCCCCCACCCAGTGCACTCCTGGCTCCATACGCCCTGCAACCAGCATGTATGAAGCACGGGAAACAAGTTTATCATAGGGGGTTAGTCAATAGGTTCCATTAGTGACATGTGAGTGACAGGGCTCTGGGCTATAGAACGGAGCTAACTAATTTCCTCTTCCTCCAACGTGCCTTTGTGAAGGACGAGAATGGAGAGTTTCTGCAGAAGCACCTTGCAGTGGCTAAGAGCTTTCTATGACGTGGGGCGCCCCCAAATCTGCCTCAAGGGAGGAAGAGGGCTGTCGTTTCTCCGTGGCCCTGCCAGGCACCAGCTACGCAGCCGAGCCCAGGGCTGGTGCTCAACACGTGCCCGAATGAATGCGTGCCTGGGTCAGTTATGAGCCTGAAAGGAGAGTAGTAAGCAAAGCAACCTCCGTGTTACTGGGACTCATGGTCTGCTCCCGGCCTTCACCTTGCTCGATCTATTAGCAGCATTCAAGGAGGGGCAGCCCCCTCCCCTTGACTCGCCAGTCACAGCACTCTGGCTCCTTGCCCCCCACCTTCTCTTCCTCCTCCTCCCCTTCCTCCTGCCCAGCTGCCCCTATCTCTTCTCTGCCCATTTTGGTCAGATGCCCAGACCTCTTCCTGGGCTCTACCCTCTGGCTACAGGAGGGAGATCCTGGTGGCCTTGTCAATCTCTGCTGTCCGTAGAGGACTCCCACGTCATCGTCCAGCCCTGCCTTCTCCCCTGCACTCCAGGCTCCCACATCCACCGGCTTCTTTGACCTCTTCAAGGACGTCCAGCAACCTTATCAAACTCAGCAGGACAAACCTCAACTCCTGAACTCCCCCGCCAGACTGCCCCCCTGTGAGCGTTCCCTATCTTGGTCAATGGCAATTTTAGATGACAGCTAAAACCCTTGCTGTCATCCTTGACCTCATTTCCCTCATGTCTAATCGGCCAGGAAATCCCACTGACTCTGCCTTCGGAGTATTAGCCAGAATCCTACCACTTCTCACCGCGGTAATCACATCTGAAAGTTTCCATTACCCACTTGTGTCCCTGTGCCTGTCCTTGTCCCCCTGCAGTCTAAGCTCTCAGAGTAGCCAGACGGTCGTTTTCAAGTGCAAGCCATATCATGCCTGGGCCCCAAACCCGAAACCCTCCAATGGCTCCTCATCGCACCGGGAGGAAAACCCAAAGACTTGACAGTCAGTCGCCTGTTATGGTGATTGTCAAAGGAGTGTCATCGGACCAGCTGTATCCACACTTGGGGACCTATTAGAAATGCACATTCTCAGGCCCTGTCCCAGACCCACTGAGCCCCAGACTTTGACGGCAGAGGAGCAACAGTCTATTCATAAACCCCTCCTGGTGATTTGGATGAACACTCAAGTTTGGGACCTACTGGTCTACTGCTGACCTGCTCCACCTGGCCCCACTGCTTATCCTGCCTACCCGACCTCATTGCCTCTCTGCCCCCATCAAAGATTCCATTCTGGCCAAACAGGCCTCCTTGTTGACCCCCAAACACTGCAGACACCCCCTTGCCCCAGGGCCTTTGTCCTGGCTGTCTCGTCTGCTCACTCTCTCACCCCCATCAAGTCTTGGCTCAATGTCATTTTCTCAGCTGGGTCCTCCCTTCCCACCTTATTTAAAACGTCCACTCTGGGGGCGCCTGGGCGGCTCAGTCGGTTAAGCATCCGACTTCAGCTCAGGTCATGATCTCGCGGTCCGTGGATTCGAGCCCCGCGTCGGGCTCTGTGCTGATGGCTCAGAGCCTGGAGCCTGTTTCGGATTCTGCGTCTCCCTCTCTCTCTGCCCCTCCCCCGTTCATGCTCCGTCTCTCTCTGTCTCAAAAATAAATAAACGTTAAAAAAAAATTAAAAAGAAAAAGTCCACTCTGTTTTTCATTATGGCTCTGATGACCTCCTTGTGCTTCATACAGTTTACTTACTTATGGATACATTCATTCAACAAAGACATGCCGGGCCCAGCACATTTATGGCACTCAGGATCATCAGAACACAAGAGGCAAGCCTCTGCCTAGGTGAAGTTGGCATTCTAGTGGGAGAAGTTAGCCAATAGCAAGAAGCTTCATGAACGAATGAATGAATGAGTGAATGAATGAATGTCCCCATAACCCCAAAAAGCAAGAAACTCTCATTTATTGAGGATACACTGTGTTCTGACCTTTTTTTCAGACATTGGTTCTAATTCTCTCAAACTCCCTGTAGGCGTGCAACACAATCTCCATTTTATGGAGAACTCAGAGTGGTTAAGCATTTTGCAAAAAGTCGCCCAGCTAGAGGGGTTGGATCTTGGTGTCTGATTTTGAAGGCTCTGTTATTTCCCTGATACTAAGGAAGCTTCTCCCAACTGCCCTTGACCCATCCTCCCCAAAGGCCACGGCAGCCCCCAGGCTCAGGATGCTGCGGCATGGGTATGGAAAAGGCGGCACAGGTCCCCCCACCATGGGATCTGTGCGTAAGAGCACCAAGAAGGGAGAGCCCGGCCCCCCGCCCCCCCGAGTTGGCCGATGGCACAGGAGGGGGCTGGGGAGCACGGCGGGCTGGAGTGGCAGTCTGGGGCCTTCCAGCTTTCTCTAGATTCTCATGCACCCCTACAGAGAATGTGCCCCTTCACCCAGTCTCTAAGCAACCGCCTTCTGCAGCGGGCGGGAAACGATCCATTAATGATACGTTAGGAAACCCTTACGGAAAATAATTACACCCTCCCCTGAGCGCGACGTGTCAAAACACACTTCGAGGATCCTTGGTTCAGGCAGAGCCCGAAGGCCAGCCCGTCCTCAGCCCTCTCCTTCCCACTCGCTCTTCTCAGCCTGGCATTTCTTCTGCTCACAGACCCACTGTCTCTTCTTCCCGAAGTTGGCAAAGGGGAGGGGGCACCAACAAATCCACATCCCATCTCTCTCTCTCTCTTTTTTTTAAGTTTATTTATGTTTTTGTTTAAGGAATCTCTATGCCCAACACGGGGCTCAAACTCACGAACCTGAGATCAAGAGTCGTGTGCTCTACCGACTGAGCCAGCCAGGTGTCCCCGGGCCGTATCACACCCCATCTCTTGTATAAACCACACCACTTAGCTGTCACAGGGCTCAGAGGATGGGCATCACGTTTCCAGAAGGGTTGAAATCAGGGCTGCCTTGGGAAACCCAGGACATTTGTAGCTGTGGGACCCAATATGCAATTCCTGTAGTGGGGTTTGCTTAGGGGTCAGGCAGTATGACCTCGAGCCAGTCATTTGACCTCTCTGTGCCTCAGTTTCATCATATGTAAAACGGCCGAAACAACTCTGCAGGGTTTCGATCGTTACCTGCCTTTTGACCAATGGGCCTTACTCTGTGGGACGGAAGCCGGCACACTGTGGGGGTTCGCGGAGGTGCTTGGCTTCTTCGTTGGACAAATGTGGCTTCACAGGGAACAGCAACATACAGAGCGCAGCTTAGTAGCAAAAGAAATCTGGAAGAGAAGACAGAGCTGGATGGGCCGGGATAATTCGGGAGAGCCGGCTTACAGGATGAGGCGGGTTTGCAAAGTCAGAGGGCCAGGTGGGGAGATAGCCAGCGCGCGTCCCGCTGGAGGCTGAAACAGCCACATCCAAGCACATCTTCTCTTACTTGGCATCTCCCCCACCAGAGCTCAGGATCCCTGGGACGGCAGTCTGTCTGGTTGTCCGTCCTCTCACTGCCTGCCCACGGCAGACGCTCCATAGGTAGTTGTTGAGCGAAGAAAGAAGGTGCTAGGCAAGACCCACCACTCAGGATCCCAGACCCCAGGCAGGAGCGCTGACTTTGGACGCAGGAGGAAGTGGGAAGGATTTTGGTTACGACGATGGGTATGCGTATACAAACGGCTTCCCTTGGGGCACCTGGGTGGCTCGGTCGGTTAAGCCGATCATGACTTCCGCTCAGGTCATGATCTCGCGGTTCGTGGGTTCAAGCCCCGCACCGGGCTCGGCGCTGACAGCTTGCTCAGAGCCTGGGGACCGATTCTGCATCTCCTTCTCTCTCCGCCCCTCCCCTGCTCACACTCTGTCGCAGTCTTTCAAAAATAAATAAATGTAAAAAAAAAAACAAAAAACTTTTTTTTTTTTTTTTTTTTAAACTGCTTTTCTTTACAATCCCTCCAGGGGAGAAGTCTGGAAGGATTCACTCTGAAATGTTAAGAGGGGTCATCGCTAAAGTGTTGGAAGAAGAGTGAGGGTCTTTCAGCTTTTACTTTATTTACTTCCCATTGTTTGAGTTTTATTTATCTTATTTTTAAAAATTTTATTAATTTTTATTTCATTTTAATGTTTTTAAATTCCTTGATGTGGCACAAACATGCTATGTTCTTTGTTTAATGTTTATTTATTTTTGAGAGAAAGACAAATTGTGAGCAGGGGAGAGGCAGAGAGAGAGGGAGACACAGAATCCGAAGCGGGCTCCAGGCTCTGAGCTGTCGGCACAGAGCCCGACGCGGGGCTCAAAATAACAAGTATGTTTGTGATTTTTTTTTTTTTTTTGAAGGCAACAAATTTTAAGAAAATCGGGAACTGCTGGAGCAGGGGAGCAAGGAGGGGAATTGGTCTCTTGTGGGGGGCTCCTTGGGGAGGTCAGCGTTGGTTGCTCTGCAGGGAGAGTTAGGTGCCCCTCGCGCTCCTGCAGTAGAGGTGGGGGCTGCGGGTCCTGGTGGCCAGTGGGTTTTGGCAGGAAGCTCAGGCTGGGCAGGAAAGGAGGGCTGGAGAGAGTCAGGGCTGAAGAGCCAGGACCCCACTCAGGGTCCCGACGGGAGGCAGGGGCCCTGAGGACTCTGCATTTCAGAACGATGCGGCCTGGCAGGAGGCTGCTTCCCCAGGAAGACCACTCCCCAGGGAAAGGACTGTGTCACTCCCCCGCACGAGGGACCAGAAGTGGCTCCGCGGGGACAGCGAGATCGAGGCACTGCCTCATTGCTGCCAGCTATCCTCCACCTTCACTCGGCTTCCCGCCCTTCCTCCCAGACACCAACAAAATTACCCACAGTTGACCGCTTGGCTGGCTCTCTCATGATCGTGTCTTTTTCTTTTTAGTTTTTCTCTGTGAATGTTTAGAATATCAAAGAACACCTTTTTGCTGAAAAATATTAAAGCAACACAAAAGTATCTAAATACGAAATGAATACGCACCCCATCTCCAGCTGCCTCTTTTTTCAATTCCATTTCCCAGAAGCTAATACTTTCTCTCTCTCTCTCTCTGCCTCCCTCCCTTTCTCTCTCACGGTGTTTTATTCTATATTATTGTTCAGCTTTGCTTTGTCCCATGTCCACGAATTCGGACTCCCCTTGCATATATTTCGCTATGACTTGCTTTTTTCACCCTGAGCACAAAATCGTGGAAATTCCTTGAAGCGAGCGGAATGCCTGAGATTCACCGTGTGAAATACCACGAGTAACCGGAGCCCCCTGGCATGGACGGGCGCTCAGGTTGTCGCTACTTTTTTGCTAATCCAGATAGATAAAGCTGCACAGACCTCTCCCCAAAGCACCCTTGTGGGCTTGTGCGAGTGCTAGTGGGCGCCCTGCTCCCGGACTGGCTCGCCGGGTTGGAAGTCGGGTGCGTGGCGGCACTGCGTAGCTGTTGCAAAATTAACACTGCACGAGGTGGCCCCGATTTCCTTTCAAAGCGACGGCGCGTGCTGTTTTCTACACCCCTCCCAGCACAGTGTGTCGGCAATCTTCTTCCTCCCCAACGAATCGAGGAAAACTACTATCTCATTGGTGTGGATTTGTATTTCCATTTTCATGGGTTTACGGACCATTTTATTTCGGGGGGGGTGGGGGATTTCTTCTCCCCATCGTTTGCTTCTATTTCTATTGGGTTCTCTTTCTTCCTCGTTTACAGATTCAGGATACAAATCCTTTATGTTTCACTTACGACGCAAATATATACTTTCTCCTGCCGTGTCATTTGTCTTTGAACTTTGTTTATGACCTCTTTTTCCCTCTTTCATTTTCTAAGTATCCAAAGTGTTCCTTTCTGCTTTCCCGGTGTCCCTCGCCTCCTTAAATCGTGCCCCTCAGAGTAAAATTGACGGGGACTCGGACCTTGTTGGCATGAGAGCCCGGCCTGAAGAGGCTTACCGTGACAGAGGCATTGTGTCAAGCGAGAGCGCTGGGTCCCCAGGCCTCTGGCTGCCCCTGGGCACAGCCCCTCCTGCCTTCAGAAGCCTTCCCCAAGATTGCGGATGGACCCTGGACTCCATGGCCCGTCACCGCCCCGGGAAAGCAGGGGCCTTGGGACAGGATTGCCCTGCACCCTCCAATGGAGATCCTTCTGGGAAAAGAGAGAGCAGCGCAGCGCTGGCTCCGAGGCACTCGGAGAGGAGAGATTTGTTAAAGGACTTTTCTGGAAAGGATAGGGCTCTGGCTCCAGTGGACAGACCAACCGACCACAGCACAAGTCCAGCGGAGACACCTGGGTGATGTCCTGGGCCTCTGGGGGGCACCTGCGGAAAATGGGTCAGCAGCGTTGGTCTCTGGAGCACAGCCTCCCCACCTTGAGGCCAGCCCCTCAGTGGTAGTGACCACAGCCCTTTCTTTGCTAAATGTTTGGGTTCTTTTCCGGATAAACCTATTATACATAAACCATTAGCGTACCATACCCCGTGTACAAAAATTGCAACCCTCACAGAAGTGAACCGCTTGAGAAGTCCCTGCCGGCTGTTTGGAGCCCACCCCAGGCCTCGAGTCTGTCCAGAGCTACTCAGAGTTTCTAGCACTTCCTGAGGCTCATTCCCCAGCAATTCCAAACGAGCATTGTCCACGTGATCTCGATTTTCAGATGTTATGGCGTGCCACGACGTATGTCACTTCCTAACAACCTAAAAGTCTCATGCTTATCTCCGGTCAGGATCCCTTTCCCTGGTCCTATCGTTGTGGGTTTTTTCCACCCCCCTCTATTTTTTCAAGTTTATTTAATTATTTTGGGGGGGGGGGAGAGAGAGAGAGGGAGAGAGAGAGAGTGAACGAGCAGGGGAGGGGCAGAGAGAGAGGGAGAGAGAGAGAGAATCCCAAGCAGGTTCCAGGCTGTCAGTGCGGAGACCGACTCGGGGGTCCATCCCACAACCGAGACTGGGTCGGAGGCTCATCTGACTGAGCCGCGCAGGCGACCCCCCAAAAGCCTTTCTTATCATGAAATAGGCGTAGAGACAAGTGTGTTTAAGACAAACGTACAGCTGAATGAAGGGTTATAAAGGAACCACCCACAACCACCACACGGACTCTGGGAATGTTTCCGGCACCCAGAAGCTGCCCCCCATCCCAGGGTCCCTCCTAATCTCAGCCTCTTTCTGGTACCCCGCCCCCCCCAAGATGGCTGCCATCCTGACTTCACAGTCAGGCTTCCTTGATTTTGTTGGCATCTGGGCCACCGCGGTTTGGTTTTGCCTGTTTGCAACTCTCTTTTATTCCCTGGGTCAAGGAATTGATCGGGCAAGGTCAATTGCCCTGTGTTTCCAAAAATGGTCTCCCGGGCCCTGGCCCAGACCCCCTGTCCACACCCTCCTCTTCCCCTCCCAAGTTGCTCTGCCCACACTTCACCCCGCGGGCAGAGCTCCCTGGCTTCCGGGCTCATGGTTCACCTCACGGTGGCAATTCCTTCTGTGCTCCTCCCCGGTGTCTTTCCTATAAAGTGAGTTGTCGGGAGGACTGAGGTGTTGGTGCCCGGCAAGCGTTTGGCCCAGTTTCTGGCACTTAGTAAGCAGGACACAGACGCTGGCTTTTATTCTCAGAACTTCCCACCTCCCCGACTTGGCTACTCCTATTCCCAGCTCTTGGTGTGCTTTTTCATTCCTTCCCGGTCACAGTCTGGTGCAAAGGCCTCAGCGTTTATGACACCCTCTGTCCAGTGACTTGTTCCTCCGACATCCGTTTCTCGCCCTGGACTCCTACGTTCCGAACGGCAAATCACATCCCTGTCACACGTTGGGCAACTACCCCATGCAAGCTCTTTCCACATGTGATCTGTCATTCTCGCATTAACCAGAAGTAGATTATAGCTCTGTTTTATAGATGAGCAATTTGAGGCTCACAGAGTTGAGGGATTTTGCCCAAGGTCATGGAGTTGGGAAGTGATGGAGCTGAGAGTCAAATCGGGGAGGGAGGCTCCACCCAGCACTGCTTCTAGCCCATGCAGCAGCATTGACCAAGGATCCCGACGGCTTTGGAAGCGAATCCTAGCTCTGCCAGGAGGTCAGGCACTGGGCCACATCCCTGAGTGCACATCACTCTGTGTCCCCAGCCTTCCCTAGGCCTGGGCCTCTCCCAGGCAGGTGCACCCACCTGTCCCAGGGGCATAAAGAGAGGAGAGAGGACATATGCAGGAAGCTAACCTTGGTTGAGCACCTTGCGTGCTGGACCATGGGGAGGGTGCTTTGCAAACATTTGTTTTATTTGTTTTTCACAACCTTGTGAGATAGACGGTATTAACCTCTATCTTGTGTGGAAGAGGCTCAGAGAGGTTAAGTAACATGTCTAAGGTTACACAGCATTGGGATTCATTCCAGACCTATCTGGCTTAAGTCTGGGCTTTCTTTCTACAACTAACTTTTTGCCTTAAAGTGGGCAGTCTTCTGGGGTCAGCTGTGGATGGTCCTGAGGGAATGACTAAGGTAAGACCCCTACTAGAAGGTCCCATCCCTGATTCACAGAAATAGACATTTCAGAGACTTAAGACATAGGGATTACACTGATTCTCTAGGTCAATTTGGGGACGACTGTCATCTTAACATTAAGCTTTTCTTTTTTTTTAAATTTTTTATTTTTAAGTAATCTCTACACCCAACGTGGGGCTCAAACTTATCACCCTGAGATCAAGAGTCACTCACTCTACTGACTGAGCCAGCCAGGCACCCCAAGCCTTTCAATCCATGAGCATGAGATGTCTTTTCTTTTCTTTTTTCTTTTTATTTTAGAGAGAGAGAGAAAGCTTGAGCGGGGGAGAGGGCAGAGGGAGAGAGAGAAAAAATCCAAAGCCGACTCCATGCTGAGCACAGAGCCTGATGCAGGGCTTGATCCCACAACCCTGGGATCACGACCTATACCGAAACCAAGAGTTGGACGCTCAACCAACTGAGCCACCCAAATGCCCCTGGGATGTCTCTGCATTTATTCCCATCTTTTAAAATTTCTTTGAACAATATTTTGTAGTTTTCAGAGTGTAAGATCTAACATTTGTTCTCTTAAATTTACTTCTGAGTCTTCTATTCTTTTTGATGCTATTGTAGACGGAATCGTTTTCTTAATTTCATTTTGGATTGCTCGTTGCCAGTATACAGAAACAAAGTGGATTTGGGGGTATTGATTTTGTATCCTGCAAATGTGCTGAATTGTTTACCAGTTCGAATAGCTTTTTAGTGGGTTCTTCAGGATTTCCTTTCTCTCTTTTTTTAAGTATAAGCATTTTAAAAAATATTTATTTATTTATTTATTTATTTATTTATTTTTTAAACTTTTTTTTTTTTTTTCAACGTTTATTTATTTTTGGGACAGAGAGAGACAGAGCATGAACGGGGGAGGGGCAGAGAGAGAGGGAGACACAGAATCGGAAACAGGCTCCAGGCTCTGAGCCATCAGCCCAGAGCCTGACGCGGGGCTCGAACTCAGAGACCGCGAGATCGTGACCTGGCTGAAGTCGGACGCTTAACCGACTGCGCCACCCAGGCTCCCCTAAAATATTTATTTTTGAGAGAGAGAGAGAGAGGGAGAGAGCACATGCATGAGTGGGGGAGGGGCACACAGAGAGGGAGACAGAGAGAATCCCAAGCAGGCTCTGCACTGACAGTGCAATGTGGGACTCGAACCCACGAACCATGAGATCACGACCTGAGCTGAAGCCCCAGGATTTTCTACGTATGAGATCCTGTCTTCTGCAGAGGCAGTTGTATGCCTTCCTTCCACGTCTCTTCCTGCCTGGTCACCCTGGCTGGAGCCTCCAGCACAAGAAAGGAAGTCGTGGCGGCCGAGATCCCTGTCTTGTTCCTGATCTTAGTGGGAGAGCCTTCAGTCTTTCACCAGAAAGCAAGCTGTCCATCGTGGGTTTTTCATAGGAATCTTTTATCAGGTTGAGGAAGTTCCCCTCTATTTTCTTGTTCGTTGAGTGTTTTTATCGTAAGAGGTTTTCAGATACAGTATGATAAGAATGTTCAAGAAACGGCTAGAGAACCACCTCCTGCTTGGGTTTGTTGGCCAAAACTCAGCGCTCCTTGCCTCATCCTTTGCCTCCTCTCCAGCCCCCACACCCCCCCCCCCTTCCCGCCGAGGGGAGCACTCTGGGTCCTCAGATCCCTACTCAGCTCTCAGGATGGGAGGCCCCACCTACCCAAACAGAAAACACCCCGGCTCTGAGGCTCTGGGCCAGGACAGGGCCCTCCTCCTCCTTCCCTGTGATTGGACACAAGCTGAAACCCCGTTCTCCTGCTTCCCTGCTCCCCAGCAGAGGCCCCATTCTTCTGGGGCGACTCATGCTCCCCGCCCACTCAGCTGTCATGCCTGGGCTCCCGGGCCCTAATGAAGATAATGAGACCAAAGAGGTATTTATGGCGCGTCTTCCTGGAGGAACCTCACAGCTTCCCAGTCATGACCTCAGTGCTCACGGGAACGGCCTCGGGTGCACCAGGCGGGTACGGACTCGCAGGAGGAGGAAACTGAGGCCCAGGAGGGAGAGGGTTCGCCTGAAGATGCTGCCCTGAGGGCCAGTGGGTGTCTGGAACCAGAAGCCTCCCTCCTCCCCCTTCACCAAACCCACAGAAATCAGGGCAGTGAGAACACAAAGGCCCCGATCGGCCTATCCACTCCTGGTACGAATCCGGGTGCATCTGGTCTCCACCTTCCCCCGCCCACACGTCGGTCCCCATCTTCAGACACATCCAGGGCGGCCTCTCGGGGTGAAGCCACTGCTGTGCGTCATGGAGGAAACTAAGGCCAAGGCTTTGCCCTCATCCTCAGGGAGCCCAGAGAGGGGACAGGGTGGGTGGGTTGTGCACTGGGCTAGTGGGAGCCACTGACCTGAAGCCCTGAGGGGCGTTGGTCTGGGGCTTTGAAGGAGGGGCAGGCATTCTCCCTTCATGTCCAGGGCCACCATCCACGCAGCTCTGGGTGGCTTTGCAGTCGGGAGCTGGTAGCCCCCGGGAAGCCCCCCCCCCCCCCCCCCCCCGTCTCTCCGGCCTCTCTCTGGGCCTCTGAGCCCCAGGCAGACCCCGCCCCTCACACCCTGCACAGATCAGCAGCTCAGGTCCCGGGGTACCTGCTGGCCGGGCTGGCTCTCGGGCAGTGAGGCCTCTCCCTCCTTGGGACCCTGACCTGGCCCATCCTCGCTCCCCCACTGAGCTCAGCCGGCTGCCTCTTCGGGCTGGCTGGTGCTGCCTGGACCCCGGAGGAATGATTTCGATCTGCTGAGCCCCCGCTGTGCTCTACACGCGTTATCACAATTACCCCCCGCTCCCCGCTCCCCCACAGAAGCCTTCTGAGGTGGATGCCGTGTCACGGATGGGAGAGTGAGATCTAGGGAGGGCACGTCCTTGCCCAAGGTCACAGACCTGGAAATGACAGAGCAGGAAACTGCTCCCTCAGTACGTGCTTGCTGTGTCCCAGGACTCCGCCAGCCAGCTCCCTCCCTCGCCCCTGCGAGGGGAAGCTGGTATGGCCGCTTCTGTGGCCCCATCATCCGATTCTTCTCCTTACTCTTCAGGTCACAGGGATGGGGCACAGCTCTGGCCATGGTAAGTGGGGGCTAAGTGGGAAGGAAACACTACCTGCCAAGGAGCTGGTGCTCTGGGTGCGAATTGGAGAAGCCGG
Organism: Lynx canadensis; assembly: GCF_007474595.2. NCBI lineage: Eukaryota > Metazoa > Chordata > Mammalia > Carnivora > Felidae > Lynx > Lynx canadensis. The sequence goes on along the minus strand of NC_044314.2, from coordinate 25,623,156 downwards.
CCCCTGGGGTGGGGTCCTTGGGAAGGGACCACTGCAGGGCACACGGTACCGCACCGGGCATCAGGCACCGGCCTGCAGGGGAGCAGACGCCCTGGGCACAGCAGGGGAAGCGAGCCGGAGTCCCGGGCAGAGGCTGGAGGCGTCTGCTGCTTAGCCATCTGGGCCCTGACAAGCTGGGTGACCTTGGACAAGCCCTTCCCTCTCAGGGCCACATCTGCAAAGTATGAACTTCCCTTGAGTTCACCCGGCCAGGGTTCCCCCGACTCAGCCTCCTGGGGACGTCCCCGGGCCCTACGACATGAGCCTACATCTTGGCTGCAGGTGTGTGTGTGTGTGTGTGTGTGTGTGTGCGTGTGAACACGCGTGACGTGTATGAGAGACAGAGACAGTGTGTATGTGGGTGTGTAGCTTGGGAGTGAGCTTGAGAGTGAGTAAAGACAGCTGTCCCCAGGAGTCCCCAAACCAACCACTGTGGCCTTCCTGTAATTGCTAAGGGTGACAGAGCTGGTCCCCAGGCAGCACGAGGGCGGGACCAACATGCTGTGCCCCCCATATGAGGAGGCGCGTCAGACAGGAGGCTGGCAGGGCCCCCGAAGCCGCTCTCTGGCTCTAAATCTTCACCCCCAGCCCCTCGAGCATCCTCCCCACCCCCCACCCCCCCACCAGACCAGCCATCAGGGTTGGGGCCTCACAGAGGATCACCGGAAAGCCTCCCCTCGCACCCTGTGCCTCCTCTGCCCTCATCCACAGCCATAGGTTGTCCCAGCTCCAAACACAGCGTCTCTGGGGGTTTGGCTTGAAGTTTGACAACGCGCAGGCCCCCAGGATGACACCTCACCCACCCCACCCTAGGTCCTGGGTAGCTCTGCTTCCGAATCCTCTGAATACCTGAGGGCCTCGCTGGTTTGGGGTCATCCTTCCTGCCTCTGGGGAGATGGCTTCGGAAGCCCTGATCCTGGCCTGTCCCTACTCCACACCTTCCAGTAGTTTCTCCACATGTGCGTGGATGCTCCTTCCCCACTTCCAGGTCTGAAAACAGTCCCTCCATCGTCTCTGCTCACCCCCAACAGCCCGCCGCCCTCACTGTCGGCTGCTCCTGTCCTGGTCCAGCCACGTGGGGCCGAGTCCCACCATTTCTGAAAGAAGGGGCACAGCTCTGGGGTTGGGGGGGGCTGGATCAAGCCCCTGTGCCCCCCCCCCCCCCCGTGACCCTCTCGAAGCCTTGGCTTGCCCATCTGGAAACTGGAGCCAGCCGGTCTGTGTCAGCACTGGGGGAAGATACAGGACTCCTACAGAGACGGTGAGCGGAGCTCCGCCCATCCCTGCTCTCTGTTCTTGGTGGAGCCCTGGTGGCTGTCAGTGCCCAGCTGTACCTGCCTTCACGAGGGCCCCCCGCAACCCTGGGGACAGGCGACGCGCCCTCACCTGCACCCAAACACACCTCTGCTCAGATCCCTCAAGGGTGGATTTATCCCCTGTACCAGTCCAGGGCCACCACCAGTCAGATCCTGACTTCCTTCCACCCCACCCCAGGGTTTCCCCACGCCCCGGGGTGGGGGGAAGACAGCCCTTGACCTTCCCCGTCTCTGTCCTGACGCACAGAGTCCCCCTCTGGCTACTTCCTCCCCAGCCCCTCCCGGGGCGTCCCTCCAGGCTCCTGGCTTCTCTTTCGAGTGGAAGGGACAGAAAGATGAAAGGGACGTGAAGCCCAGCAGGAGACACGGTATCTACAGGGCCCCTCCCACCTGCTCCAGGCTCCGGGTCAAGGCGAGTAAGCTCCCGGAAACATGAGCTCAGCTGCCCCAGCACAGGGAGGGGCGGGGACTGTGGTGGACACGACCCATGACCTCACCTCTTCTGGCTCCAGGCGGCAGCCCTGCCCACCTCTGGAGAATTCCATGACTCAGGTAAGAGGGGTGGGGCCTTGCCAAAGTCTCAGAGCCAAGGTCACACGCCCTGCCACCCTACTATCCCTGTTGTGTCTACAGGAGGTACGTAACAGGACCAGAGGGCACTGCTTTCCCCACCTGGCCAGGGGAGCAGCCTCCCCGGCTTAGTCAGGGAGACCAAGTGGGGAAGCCATGAGGGGCCCAGAGGGGAATTTGGGTGGTTTGGGAGACCAGGGAGTTGAAAGCCACAAGCTCCTACCTGACTCATCCTGCAGGCTGGGGAGTCTAGGGAGCAGCCGGGAAGGCAGAGGGTGGGGAGCAGGGCCTGGGCCTCTAGGGCTTTCCCTAGCGGGGAGACTCAGGGCAGGGCAGGCAAGGAAGTTTGCATGGGTCGTGCACTGCTTAACTCCAGAGGGCGCCCCCCACATAGACTTTGACGTGATGGTAGGCAAGTGCGAGGTGATGGCTTCATCCTCTCTCTTTTTCACACACACACACACACACACACACACGCACACGCGCGCGCGCGCTTCATTCACATGGCATCTGGAAAGCGACTTCACATCAGTGTCCTTACGTGCACTCTGCCCTGTTTAAAGATGGCAGCAGCATGGTAAAGGTGCGATTGTGGCATGGGCTCCACTGGAGGAATAGGTTTAGAATGGAAGCACTGAATCGCCCTTCTTCTGAAACTGCTTTCCTTGCCCTGCTCCACGATCCCAGAGTCAAAGTTACCATCACCCCCATGACTGGGACCGACCGGGGTCAGGCCTGGGGCCGCGGCCCTCCTTTGGCCCAGAAGCTGCTTTCCCTTCCCAGGACTTGTCTCTTGCTTTTTGCGCTGTCAGGGCCCTTCCTCACGGGGTCCCCCACCCAGACTCTGAGGCACAGCTAGAATGTGGCCTTGCGTGTGGTGACTTCCCTGGGCCCCTTGAAAGGTCTCACGCCAGCCATTCCCCTTGACCTCACCTGAGACTACAGTCTCGCTCTTTCCCCAGCTCCTTCCCCTAAAATGTGAACACAGAGCCCCGGTTCCCTGTTACTCTCCCCACCCCTCACCTGTATTAGCTCTGACTCCGAGTGTGTGGACAGCGGCTGTTAGCCATTCCGCAGCAGAGGGTGGAAATGTCCTCGAGCACGTCCCTGGGGTCTGGTGCTGCCCCCACAGAGCACCCCATTGGATGGGCAGACAGTCTGCAGTCACCAAATTAACGAGGAACATACACAAGGGATAGAACGAGGGTGTTAAGGAAATAAGGCAGATGAGGAACTAACAGGAGGGTCCGGTTGGGGGGACCTCTTCGGGCAGGGACTGTGGACCCCTTAGAGGCTGAGGGCCAGGGGGGAGGTGGCCGTCCGAGGACCAGGGGGGAGAGAACAGACCCGGCAGGGGACTTGACGTGGGGAGTGGCGTTGGCAGCCCGGGGAGGTAGCAAGGAGGACACTGTGGCTGGCGCTGTCTGAGGGTGATTCCAGGGAAAGAGGGTCCAGCTTCCCAGGCCAGAGCTGGAGGATGGTAGGGCTCTGTCCCGGCTGGGAGCGTGTCCATGTGAGTGTTGGTGCAAGCGTGTGTGTGCGTGTGGGCGGGAGCGGGGGCATTGCCTGGGATGCCCAGCAGAGGAGGGATGCAAGGAGTTGGAGTTAAAAATGGAAGGGATGAGGGGCGCCTGGGTTGCTCGGTCGGTTAAGCGTCTGACTTCGGCTCAGGTCACGATCTCGCGGTCCGGGAGTTCGAGCCCCGCGTCGGGCTCTGTGCTGACAGCTCAGAGCCTGGAGCCTGCTTCACATTCTGTGTCTCCCTCTCTCTCTGCCCCTCCCCCGTTCATGCTCTGTCTCTCTCTGTCTCAAAAATAAATAAACATTAAAAAAAAAAAATGGAAGGGTTGAAGTGGGACCACGCCGGGAGCAAACTCACAGACGGCGTCTGGTGTTCCAGGCTGAGTTCTGTCTCTCCAAAATCCGTATGTGAAGGCCCTAACCCCCAGCGCCCCAGACTGTGACTACGCTGACCCTTGAACAACGCAGGGGTTAAGAGCACTGACCCCCATGCAGTCGCAGATCTGCCTGTAACTTTGGACTCTGTCAAGACTTAACTACTTTATAGCCTACTGTTGACTAGAAGCCTTGCTGATAACATAAATTGACTAATACATAGTTTGTATGTTATATATATATCTTTACTGTATTCAAATGTTTATTTTGAGAGAGTGAGAGAGAGCATGGGCTCATGAGGAGGGGAGGGTCAGAGACGGAGGGAGAGAGAGAATCCCAAGCAGATTCCATGCTGTCAGGGCAGAGCCCGACGCAGGACTGAACCCACGTACTGTGAGATCATGACTAAGCAGAAGTCAAGAGTCGGATGTTCAACCCACTGAGCCACCCAGATGCCCTTATATATGTATTATATACTGTATTCTAACAATGGAATAAGCTGGAGGAAAGAAAATGTTAAGGAAATCACGAGGAAGAGGAAATACATTTATAGTAGCACAATGCAAAAATCAGTGTATAAACCTGGGAGGCTCAAACCTGTGCTGTTCCAGGGTCCACTGTATTTGGAGATAGGGTGTTTGAAGAGGTAACTGGGGTAAAATGAGGGTGGGCCCCAATATGATTGGTATCCTTGTAAGAAGAGCTTAGGACATAAACATGAGCACACGGGGAAGACCGTGTGAGGACAGGGCAAGAAGGCGGCCGTTTGCAAGCCAAGGAGAGAGGCCTCAGGAGAAGCCAGACCTGTGAACACCTTGATCTCGCACTTCCAGCCTCCAGAACCGTGAGAAACCTAAACGTCTGTGGTTTAAGCCCCCTTGTCTGTGGTATTTATTACGGAAGCCCGAGAAGACCAATGATACGTCTGGGTTCAACGCTGAGACAGGAGAAGGGGCACACGGAAGTGTTGGGGGCTGCATGGCAGTGATTTCCCATCAGGCTGTGCTCCCCTCCCCCACCCTAGATGGGGAGGCCTCCGGGGCTGCGGTGCCCTTTCTTAGCTTGCTCCGAAGCACTGCCCCCCTCCCCCCAATTCTTAAAGGCTCAGCTCTTTTGCAACACACCGTGAACCTGGAAGTGAACCGGGTGGCCCTTTAGGAAACTCCCCCCACCCCACCCATCTCCCAGGACACTGTGGCGGCAATAGCCGCCAAAGGGGCCCAGACACGCGTGCGCACGCACACGTACACGCACACATACACGCCAATATGTCACCTATTAAAATTCCAGTTTTACAAACTTGTTTAAAAATTGCCCAAAGGACGTGGAAAATAGCCCTGCTTTGAAGATGTGTGCGTTTTGGAATGGCCGCCTCAGCTGACATCTGGTCTCCTGGCCTCTGGACGAGGGGGGAGGCTGAGTCTGGGCTTCCCGCTCTCTGGCGGGGGGGTTGGGCTGGTCTAAAGACGTTTGCACCCACCTGGCCGCCCCTTGCTCTGCCAGCACCTGTTCCGGCTGGGGGCTTGCACCGGCATGCGGCCGGGGGGTGCGCGTGGTCCTTGGTCCAGGCCTGGGAGGGGCCTAGCGGGGGGACAGGACTGGGGGCAGCCAGGGGCTGGGTGGAAATGTTCCCGCGTGGGACTCTCCTTCCAGGCTGTCCTCCACCCCCGGGTACTCAGGAGCACTGCTGGTTGGCTGGCTTTGGCAAAGAAACACCTTTCCCAGCGGAGAGCAGCCCCCCAGGCTTCTCCAGGCCCAGGCTTCTCCAGGCTTCTCCCTTGCCCAATAGCCCTCACCAGCAACCCCCTCCCCGGCGGCCCCCTCCTGAGGCCAGTTCTCCCCACTCTCTGTGGGGCAGCAGAGGTTGCAGACGATGTTCCTGCCACCCTGCTCCCCAGGGGCTTGTCATCCCATCCCAATCCAGACCGGGGACCGAGGCCGGGGAGATCTGGAGATGGGCCCATGCTGCAGGGATGCACACTAGGTAGCCAGGCGGGCCTCTGTGAGGCCGGATTCTCTCTAGAACAGCCAGGGGACGGCACTGATCTCTGCCTCAGAAACAGCGGCCCTCGTGGGAGCTGTGTGTGTGGGTGTCAGCCTCTGCCTGTGGAACCCGCGTGCCCCAGTCCCTGCCGGGCACCCTTGGTCCCAGGTACAATGAATCCCTTCTGCTGCCCCGTGTTCACCGGGGCCGTACGGATGCTAGCGTGGCCCCGACAGAGACTCTGGGGGCACCAGGGGAGACCCGTGTCATCTAACCAGCTGGGGCCGGGCTGCCTGGCCCAAACTACTTCTGAGCCTGGCCTCGAAGGGGGACAGGACCTGGCAGGGAGACAAGGAGGGGAAGGGTAGTCCGGGCAGAGAGTGGGGGCAGAGACAAGGCGATGGGTAAGGGACGGCCCTGGGGACTGAAGCTTCGGCCATCCGAGGGGCATCTCCCTGTGAGGCCCTGGCCCCCCATGGAAACAAAGCCAAGTGTAGCCCAGGGCTCCTGTGGGACCATCAGCCCTAGATCCCCCCATGGCCTGGGGTGGGCGCAGTGCCGAGGCCAGCAGGATGAAGCTAGGAGCCCGTGAGGCTCTGGGGGCCAAGCTGGGAGCCTGGAGACCCTCCCAGGCTCCGGGCTCCTTTATGTTATTTATTCCCTAGAAGGTTCTTGAGTTCCCCAGCCAGGCCCGGCGGGCCCCCTCGGGAGCCGGGCTGGGCTGGGCTGGGGAGGGGGTGCCGCGGCAAGGACAGATGTTTCCAGTTTGAGGGCTGGGGTTGTCATACATTGTTTGTTCCCCACCAAGTCCTGTTTCCTATTAAGCGGACTCTGGGAGATGGGGAAGCCGCCATTCGTTCACGCAGCTTGCGTGTGGGAACCCCGATGAGGATGGGGCTGGGGATGCCGTGGGCGCATCCAGCGGCACACCTCCTGTTCTTCCACAGGCCCTTGTCCTGGGCATGGTCCCTGGGCCCTTGAGCAGCCTCATCCGTCTGTAGGGTCTGAGAGCTGGGACTCAGGAGCCCTGGCCGGGGGTTCTCGGGAGAAACCTGGCTCCGGCCTTCCCCACCGCCCTGTTCATGGCTTACAGTGTCTGTTACTTGTCTATCCTGCCTCCCACTTCCTACTTCCTAAAGGAGGCTGATTTTTATTCACTCTCTGCACACAGCTGGTCCAACCTGGTTCCAGAGCCTGATTAGTTTTCTCTGATGGTGGATCCCTCTCCTTGCCAATGATGGTTTAGGAATGGGTATGGGAAGCAGGCCCGGGCATGGAAACGTTAGGGGACTTCTGGGAGAGGAGCCCCACTCCCAAGCTGTGCCCTAGAGGAGATCATGCCTTGATGCAACATCAGGAACTGGGCAGCTCCTTTGTGACTATGAGGGGAGCCAGCCAGAGGGTGCCAGAGCTACAGATAGGCAGAGTTGGTGTCCTTAAGATGGGTTGGGTTGCTGCATTAGCTTTCTCTGGGACTTCCTATCATGTTGAACTAATACTAGCTATTATTTACCAGTGCTTACCATGTTTTAGAAACTGTGCTAAATGCTGGCATTATTCAACAAATATTTCTTCAGGACAGGTACTGGTTTAGGTGTGGGATGCAGACACACAGAAATCAGACCTAAATCCCTGTCTTTAGAGAATTTACATTCTCCATGCTTTGCATTTATATTAATTTTCTAAGTATTATCTCACTTACGACTCAAACAATAGCATGAGGTAAGGTGACAGAAGCCACGGTTTGGCTCATGCAGGGCACTCCAGCCCACGTGGAAAGCTACAGGCTTCGCTGTCTCGGTTCCCCTGCGGCTGGGGTTGCGCGTGCAGCTGGCTTTCCCAAGGCAGAGCCAATCAATGGACTGATGGGTGGGAGTGAGCATGGAGGGGGGTGGCAGGTGCATGGGCAGGAGGGCAAGGTGGTGGCGCTGGCTTCCTCTGGGGCAGCCGTGGGCAGAGTTAGTGACTGGTCTCTAGCTGTGTGCAAGGGTGCTAGGTGGGGCATTTCTCCTGGTCGTACAGTATCGAAGCTTAGCTCCCACGGTGCACCCCAGAATTTGGTGGCTACCTCATACCCAGAAACAAGTCCTTTTCTTCCCAAATTAGCTCAAGCAGGTTACACATAGGATTGCTGCAAATCACATGATGCGAAACGTGCCACTGACTTTGAGGAGGTGGCTGGGTGGCCGATGGCGAGAATCCACCTGCGGCGGCTGAGAAACCAGAGTCCCTCATTTGAACGCAGTGGGAAAATACGAGGCCCAATTGGTTCCTCCCGTGCTTCAGAAGGAAGCCCACGGTCAGGTGTCAGGCCGAGCGCAGGAACAGGATGGGGCTTTGGGCTTATCTTCTTTGGGGAGGGTGGGTGGTGCTCTTTGTGTAGGGAAAAAGATTCTGTGGGTGTTGGATGGGTAAAGGGAGGAATTAGGCGGAATCCTCCTTCACCTGTATCACCTATGTCGCAGCTGCAGTAGCACTGTTCAGCCTTCCAATCCATGAATTTAATACCCTCCGCTTATTTAGATTTTTAATTTCACTCCCCCCCCCCTTTTTTAGATTGGTCTCTGAGTGCCTAATGGATTTTTGTTGTTTAACTTTTATTTTTTTTTCTAATGGATTTTCAGAATGCTATTGGAGATGGTACATTAACCGTCTGTTGTTGGGATCTGGAAATGCAAGTGATTTTTGTTACACGATCTGGTATCCAGAAACCTTGCTAATTCTACTAGTTCATTGGTGGATCCTTTTAGATTATTTACATACTTAATCATGTCTTCTGCAAATAATAACAGTTTATTTTCTTCCCACCCAATCCAATCTTTTATATATATATATATATATATATATGTATATATATATATATATATGTATATATATATATTTCTAATGTTTATTCATTTTTGAGAGACAGAGTGCAAGCAGGGGAGGGGCAGAGAGAGAGGGAGACACAGAATCCACAGCAGGTTTCATGCTCTGAGCTGTTAGCACAGAGCTTGATGCGGGTCTCAAATCATGAGCCATGAGATCACGACCTGAGCCAAAGTCGGACGCTTAATCAACTGAGCCACCCAGGCACCCTCACCCCCCACCCCTTTTTTAAAAACATTGTCGCACTGGGTTGAGACCTTAGGTACTGTTTTTCGCCAACATACAATGAAGCTGAAAGAATTTTACAGTGGACACCCACACACTATCTAGATTCTACCATTCTAGATTTTACCAAGTTTACCAAACTTATTCTACCATCCATCCATCCATCCATCCATCCATTTTTCTTCATCCTTTTTCTGTTTTGTTGTTGTTGGTGTGTGTGTGTGTGTGTGTGTGTGTGTGTGTGTGTGTGTGTGTGATGCATTTCAAAGTGGTTTCAGGAATCCCTGAATACTCCCCCTAAATACTATGCCCTGCCTATTGTCACCCAGTATCATTTTGAATAGAAGATATGTTCAGGGACCTCCCAATCTTAGGAGGAAAGTTTTTGATACTTTAAGTAGATGTGTTCACTCTACGTTTTTTGTGGATATCTTTATCAGACTGACATTTCCTTATCTTTCTAGTTTATGAACATTTATATCACCCAATGATTGTTGAATTTCATAAAGTGTTGTCCGCATCTGTTATCATTGACTTCTCCCCCTTCATTCTATTAATGTGAATGGCTCTGATTTTTTAATGATAATCCAATTTAATCATGATGTATTTTTACACATTGCTTTTTATCCCTTGTTGGTTTCTGTTTGCTAACATTTTGTTTAGACCTTTTGCATCTACAATGATGAGAGAAACTGGCATGCAATTTTCATTTTCTATACTGTTCTTGTCAAATTTTTGATATATAAGGATATACTGGTCTCTTAAGATGACGTTGGAAGGTTTTCTATCACCTAGAAGAGTCTGTGTAAGATTGGCATTATTTTTCTCTAGAAAATTCACAGGCAATCCTATCTGGGCCTATAGATTGCCTTGCGAGATTTTTAAATTATGGATTCAAATGTAGGATGATTCCAATTTTCAAGATTTTCTGATGTCAGTTTTGAAAAACCACCTTTAAAAAAAATTGTTCATTTTACCCAAAGTTTAAAAATGTCTTAATTGTATAATTAAAATGTATATTTGACATTATGAAAACAGCACATGGGTAAAGTGGACAGTTTGATTAGTTTTACATATGTGTATACTCCTGAAACATCACTACAATCAAGACTGTACCATCTATGGGGTGCCTAGATGGCTCGGTTGGTGGAGCATGAGACTCCTGATCTCGGGGTTGTGGGTTCAAGCCCCACATTAGGTATAGAGATTACTTTTAAAAAAAGATTGTTCAATTTCAATTTAAAAATTATTAGTATTCATAACATCCTCTTAAATATTTTTAACATCTATATGATTTGAAGTAATTTGCTCATCTTCACTCTGATACTGACTATTCCTCTGGCCCCCCTCCCTCCCCCCCACCCTTTCTCCTTCCTTCTTGACCAGTCTCGTTACACAGTTACCAAACTCTTAGTCCTTTTAGAAAGCCAATTTTTAATTTTCTTGATTCCCTTTATTCCCTTATTGCATATTTGTGTTCTATATTTTGGCTTTTGTTTTGGGGTTTCACTTTTTTTTTTTAAATTTTGAGGTCATTGTTTTTCAGCCTTATTTTCTAACATATGCATTTAAAGATATAAATTTATAAGCACAGTTCTAGTTGCAACTCAAGTTTGTTAATATGCTTTTTAAGTATTTAAAAAAATTTTTTTTAACATTTATTTATTTATGAGACAGAGAGCACAAGCAGGGTAGGGGCAGAGAGAGAGGGAGACACAGAATTGAAGCAGGCTCCAGGCTCCGCGCTGTCAGCACGAGCCGCAAGATCATGACCTGAGCCAAAGTTGGATGCTTAACCAACTGAGCCACCCTGGCGCCCCAATTTTTTAAAGTATTTTTAATGTATATTTGACAGAGGGAGTGAGTAGGGGAGGGGTAGAGAGAGGACAGAGGATCCAAAGTGGGCTCTGTGCTGACAGCAGAGAGCCCATTGTGGGGCTTGAACTCACGAACCATGAGATCATGACTGTGCCGAAATCGGCCCCTTAACCGACTGAACCATCCGGGTGTCCCTGTCCATAGGTTTTGATATATAGTAATTTTATTACTCAGTTCAAAATATTTTAGGCGCACCTGGGTGGCTCAGTCAGTTAAGCTTCCAATTCTGGATTTTGGCTCAGGTCATGATCTCATGGTTTGTGAGATTGAGCCCTGAGTTGGGCTCTGTGCTGACAGCATGGAGCTTGCTTGGGATTCTCTCTCTCCCTCTCTCTCTGCTGAATTGTTACCTCTTTCTGATAATTGAATTGACTCTTTTTATTTCTAATAATGCTTTTTTTTTTTTTTGCCTTAAAGTTTACTTTAATATTAATATATCTACGCCAGTTTCCTATGGCTAGTTTGCCATAGGGTATATGTTTCTCCATTCTTTTCTTTCAAAATTTCAAAATTTGTTTTAAAAAGTGTCTCTTGTAAAACAGCATATGATTTTTATTGTTTAAATTTATTTTTAAAGTAAACTCCATGTCATACATGGGGTTTGAATTCAAGGTCCTGAGATTAAGAGTTGCATGCTTTACTAACCGAGCCAGTCAGGCACCCCTATGATTGTTATTTTTAAAGCTAGCCTGACAATCTTTGTGAACAATGGAGCATTGGCCCATTTACATTTAATGTAATAATGGATTTATCACATATATCTTGCAACTTGCTTTCTATTTGTTCCACTGTTTTTCTTCTTTCTTATCCCCTTTTGTATCTCTTCAACCTGCCACTAAATTGGTTATTTCATCTTCTCCAATTAGTTTCAAAGTCACACACTCTTTTACTAATACTTTTTATGACATGCATTCTTGATTTATCAAAGTGTAATATTAAATGGGATTTTTCTTAACCCTCTTCTTGGATGATGCAGGGGGCTTAGAACACTTAAACTGTATGTAAACCCTCTCCATTTATATACCTTTGCTTTCATGCATTTTAATTTGATATATATTTGGAACTCCACAACACCATTACTATTTTACATCATTGGTACTTACGTTGACCTGTACTTTTCTCATTTTCAGTGCTCTTCAATCCTTCCTGAAACTGTCCTTATAATTGGTATCATTTTCTTGTCTGCCCTTAAAACACTCTTAATTTTCCTTTAGGATATGTGTGATGAATTCTTCTAGTTGTTTGTCTAAAAGTGTCGTTTCTTCTTCATTCTTGTAGGATATTTTGCCAACTAGAAGCGTCTAGGTTGGCAGTCATTCTCTCTTGGCACCTTAAAGGCATGATTTCACTGTCTTCTGCTGTTTCTGCTGAGAGGTAATCCCACCACTACCACTACTGGTGGCTTTAACATTTCTTTTTCTCTGGTTTTCGGCAGTTTTACTATGATGCGTCCAGGTGTGGATTGTCTGTTTTAGTTATTTATGCCCCAGGACTGAGGTGATTTAGAAGCTGGGTCACAGTATCCTTGAAGGACAGTCTACTGATAGGAATGGAGGACTAGGTAATCTAAACCAACCCTCCAGCTAAGCACTTGGAAATCTGGCCACAAATTTAAAATTTTGCTTGAAGGTATGTGATAGCCAACAGGATGGTGAGGTATTACCTGGTCAGTCACATGGGACTGTTTTTCCTCTGGGGTGGGGGTGGGGTGTCTTTGCTAATTCCAGAGGCTGTTGTCTGAGTAGCTGGCACTTTCAATACCCTTGTAGGGGCACCTGGATGGCTCAGTCAGTTAAGCATTCAATCCTGATCTTGGCTCAGGTCATAATCTCACGGTACATGGGTTCAGTCCCGCGTTGGGCTCTGGACTGATGGCGTGGAGGCTGCTTGGGATTCTTTCTTTCTCCCTCTCTCTCTGCTTGTGTTGGGCTCTGTGCTGACAGCTCGGAGCCTGGAGTCTGTTCTGGATTTTCTCTCCCTCTCTCTCTAACCCTCCCCCGCTTGAGCTGTCTCTCAAATATAAACAAACATTTAAAAAAATTTAAAAATACAAAAAAAAAAAATAGCCTTGTAAAGTCAGGAGAGTCATGGTTGCCATATATGACCTGACCAAGGGGAGGGGGTGAGGCAGGTCCTGATGAATCTCCCTTGCTTTGTCCCCATATAGGGGATATCCCCCAATTGACACACCCTAATGCAATTATATTGTATGCTGTATTAAAGTTCTTAAAAGATAAAACATGTATTATTTGCTATGAATTGGGTGCTATAATCCATTCCTCAGCTTTTCATATTCATATGAGGCTTGGATCTTCATCAGAGAATAGAAACCCTGATCTCCTTAACTCCTGAAGGCAATGTAGGACACTGGAATAACCCTGAATTTGGCATCAGAAAGCCCAAGGATCAGTCCCTAATATCAGGTGGCAACTACTGAAATTGCAGGCAGAGTGCCTGGGAGGGAATTAAGAGACCCAAAGGGTTGACCTTACAAACCCAAGCCTATAAAGTATGAGCAAGTAGCACAATTCTACTTTATGACTCTGGAAAGGAGCACAGAGTGACTCAGTTACACAGAGAGATTTAATGCCTAAGGCAAAACCCTGGCTCGCCAGAACCTAAGGGCCAGTATGTTGCCTAAAGAGATTCAGAAATTCAGTGGAAGTATCCCCCACTCCACTGAACTTCTCTCTCTTTACCTCCGCAAGCTTCAGGAAGTTGCCGAGTGTTCTGACTGATGAAGTCCTATGTTCTTTCCTCTCTCCACCTTCCTCCTCCCCAGCTCCTGTGATTTCCTTCCAGAGCAGTGTCCTTTCTATGCTTCACCTTGGGGACCTTCTCAGTCTTTCCTTTCTTGGTCTTTGTCCTTGAGATCTTTCACACCCCTGCTCCTGTCTGCAGTTGAATGATGGCCGCCCTGTGGGGCCAACACTACAAGGCTGTTGTTCACAGATCTGCCAGCACCAGGCTGGATGGGTGACTATGGGAATCAGAGGCACCATTTTGAAGCTTTTTTGCACATGGCCTTCAGCTCTTGAGAGGGAAGGTGATATTGAGAGGGTCCCGTGCTTTCCAGAAGAAGCATGGTGGCAGAACTCTTGGTTTATGACGCAGTGTAGTAACAGTTCCGTATCTTGGGTAAAATCAGAGGCTAACTCTCATCCAAACACGCGACGGTCCTCTGCTGCCTCATTCTACACAGTTTTACTTTGTGGAGAACAGATTTCTAAGCAAATTAATGCAGGCGTTAACTCAAGGTTATCAGTTAAATTTATTGTCGTAGTAAATCTTTCACAAAAATCAGGAAGAGACTCCTGGTGGGTTTCCAGAGCTGAGGCAGGGCTGCACTGGTGTCTGGGAGCATGTGCTCATGTATGGCGTGAGGCCGTAGCCACGGCCGGGTTTTGAGGCCAGTGAGCACTCCCACTGTTTGGTTAATTGAGGGGGGGTGGGGGAGAGGAACCTGCTGAGAATGGGGCTTTGGAGGCACCTCGGTGAGCCAGGCGGCCCTCAGGAGGGGGCACTACAGGATCCCCTCAATCAAGGGCTCCCTGACTGACTTTTGGGGGGCCCTATCTCCTCCTGCCACAAGAACGCACGGTCCTGCAGCCTGGTGACAACCCCACGGCACTGCCCAGCCCTCGGCCTCCAAGGACAGGTCCACGGTCCCACCAGAGGTTCTCTTGCTCCCCGGGACCCTTCTAAAATTCTGTGTTTTGGTTTAAAGGAAAAGGAGGCAAATCAACATGCTTTGGAAACAAATTCCAGCTGGGTCTCACTTCCCTGTGGCGGGGGGGGGGGGAAATGTTGCTACCTAAAACGATAATCGTTCAGAATGTGAGGGTTGATCCTTCCACTTTCAAACCACCTCTCCCACTGGGCTGGACTGAGCAGGAGCTGTTAACGTGCCTCATCTGCTGGGCTGAGGCCCTGTCCGCGGGATGGTAAGTGAGATCCACGAGGGTCTCCTGCCATTTGTGGAGACAGTTAAGAGGCCTGAACGGAGCAAGGCCTGAGGAGACAACGGGCAAACTGCACCTGCCTCCTGGGTCTAGCCCCCAGTGACGGCCCTTCGTCAGTCAGTCAGCCTCAGGGAGCCTCAGGGGCTCCAGCATCGTCCTGACGACAAGGAAATGGCCTGGTGGGCCGCAAAGCCCCTGAAGGGAGGGAGCAGCCCAAGCTTCTCACGGGTGGAAGCCACACAGGTGTGCACTGAGGTGCTGGTGTGTTTCTGACCTTTCCAGAGCTTCGTGTGACTGGAGATGGCTCCTCTCAGACCCTCTCACATCGTGACGGACCAAAATGACTCTGGCCTCCAGCCCGGGGAACAGAGGGACAGGAGAGGATCTCGTTTCTCATACAGACTAGGCAACAGCAGATTGAAACTGGGTGCTTGGTCTCATCTGGGACCGTGTGCTTTCTATGGAGAAAAGCAAATTCTTTTCATGTCTCTGAGAATGGAAATGAGGCTCCTCATTCCAGAACTGAAATTTCCGCCTCACGGAACTGCCAGGCTCTGTGAGAGGGTGGTCGTGGGCTCAGACCGGGCCTCACAAGGACCATCCCACTCTGCCCTCAGTGCCTGCGCCTAGAAGCTTCTTCCTCCAACTCAGGGTCCAAAAGGGTTTAAGCAAAGTCAGAAATGAAGAGAAAAACATGTTTTTCATCTCACGTAGAGTACTGTATTAATCAAATTGGTCTCCTTTTCTCCTATTAGTCTGGTCGAAGAAAAAAGATTGCTTTCAAAATGAAACTTTTCTTTTCCCAATGATTAATACAGAGTAGATTAACTTAATTTGTGCTAGACTCCAATTTAATTCAGCTACAGCTCAGAGGCCAAATCCACAGAAAAGCTAACCTGAACTTCATGAGAAGGAGCCATTTCTTTCTTTGAGAAAGATGCAGGGGATCTGATCTAAAGGCTTCTATCCAACTGCCCGGCCATAGTGTTTATTAAATCATGGGCCCTCTGAAAGGCAACCCCTCACACATGTGACTTCATGTCCTCATTAATTCCCATCTTGTCATCTTTTCAGGTATTTCTTAATGTTGAAAGAAGCACGCACGTGCGCACACCCACACAAACACACACACCCCAAAACAAAAATCTTGAACATGCGAAAAAAAAAAAAACAACCCGAAACAGAAAACCCACAGTATATACTGGTGAAGTGTTATATGCCTAAGGCATCAGGTTCCTGGAAAAGCTCTAAATTTTTGGTTTAGAAATAAAATTGCGTGTGGAATAGCAGGTTTTTGCATTTATTATTGTCGGGTACCCCCCTCCCCATTTTTTTGCACTACAATCTAAGCTGAGCGATCTATTGCCAACTGGGCACCAATTCTCCAAATCCAAGTGTGAAAGGGAAACATGCTCGGGTGATCCTCTCTGACGGAAGATACACTGGGCAATCTGTCTACTTCCGTTCCCCAGAAAGAAAATAGTTAGAAGGGCTGCTTGACTGGAGGGAGGCGAGGGTGGGAGATGGTGTCCTGCCCTCAGTCAGAGTCCATTGTGAAGAGCTGGATGTCCTGTGGGTTCCAATAGAGGCCTACCGCTGAGTTGTAGACCAGAGACCAGACATAGGGGATAAAAAACTCCTCGGGCTGCTCCTCTTCCACATACTTGAATTTCAGTTCTGGAAATTTCTGCAACAAAAACGAGACGATTTTATAATGTTCCAGTTCCATGCAAAAGCAGCGGCAGTGTCTCAGTGGTACTGTGCTATGCAGGGAGCCCGCCTCCCTAACTGGTCACGGGCCCCGAGAGCTCTAGGGGCTTTACGGGCCAGTTTCTGGATGACTCCTGAGGAGATGTGAATTACCCACAGGAAAGACACGGCACCCTGTCAGTACCTGTCCGCTAATGTCAGTCTGCCGAGCGGAGCAGGGACCCGAACAGGGGGAGAGGCGGGAGGACAAAAGTCAGACTGGGCTGACAGAGGGCTCAAGGAGAGACCAGCTGCCACACAGGCTGAGGGCTGGCTCTTCTTGAGGGACTTTGCTTTCAGGGCTGAGTTGCCTTGGAGATGAGCGCTCTCCCTCGCGCGCGACTCCTGAGCCCTGACCCGCTGGGGCAGGTACGTGTCCACAGTGGAAGGCCGGGCCGGTTCCGGGGCGGCAGCTGCTCTGAATAGCTTGGCCTTGGCCTTCTCCTGGGGGCCATGGTGAGGGCTGCGGCCTCATGGAGGGAGGCTGGGGGATTCCTCACTGAGCCTCCGGAATCGCCCAGGTCTGACTCTGTGCACGTAGCCAGGGGACCCGGCTGGTAAGCAAGCACTGGGCCTGTAGCGCCTCACCAGGATTTGGCCTTTAGGTTCTCTAATTCTACCCGTGCCAGGGCAGAGGAAGTGGTTCTCATTCCAGCAGCCTGAGGGGCTGCTGGTCTCGAGGCCCCCGGGCGTCCTGGAAGCCTCTGATGGGTCTGAGAAGGGGGTTTGGTGAGAAGGCCTCTGTGCAGGGATGCCTCCGATCACCGTGTGGAGAATGTAGGGCACCTGGCAAGGCGGAGATAGGCCTGGCCCGGGGCGGGGTGGGGGGGGAAGGTGGGGGGGGGAGAGGCAAACAGGCCTAAACTAAGATGGAGGAGGGGGGGCGGGCAGGAAAACCACCCAGGCACCCACCCATCCACCTACCGAGTTGTAGGGATTTGAAAGCAGCATTTGCAATAATTGAGACTCAACACCTAAGTGCCGGATCCTTGGCGTTCCAGCAAGATGAGAGAAGGGCAGAGTAAGCAGGAAATGCTTCTGGCAAGGTGAGTTCTGAGTTAAATCTTGAAAACGTGTATAGGAATTCCTGAAAGGGGGTCACCCTGGTCACGGATGTTACTTCAACATACCACACAGAGCCCGGTCCCATCTGTTACAGCTTTAATGAAAACCAACTCTACTCCACGGCTCCAAAGGCGTTATGTAAATACAGAATATACACAAATGGGATTTATCAGTGGCCCGAACTCCAGCACCAGCATACCTACCCCTACAGCCTCCCTCACGCTCGACGTACCCCATACTTTAGAGGCCTTTGCAGAACTACTGTGGTTTAATGAGAACCCCAGCCTTTTCAGACCGGGAGTGTTGTGAATCAGTTCTTCGTTACCATCAGTGGAGGCTGAAAGTCTCGGAGTGTGCCGACGGCAATGCTGGTGACTGTGACGCCATAGGCGACAGTTCCTCCCCCCACCCTGGCTCCCCCGGGCAGTCTGGCTGACGAAGTCTGGTCAGCTAAGGGATGTGGATGGATGCCAGCACTTCCTGAGGTGACTGGCATTCAGCAGGGCCCCCTCGTTTGCCATCCCCTTGCTGTCTGCTCCCGAAGTCCCCCTGAGCCTCTCCCACTCTGGGCCCGCATTCTCTGGGTGCACCAAAACCGCTCAGCAGCTGGGGGGCCTGGGCCCTTGGCACCCTTGCTGAAGCTCCTCACACGCTCTGTGCTGCTTCCGGCCTGGCCCGGGGTTCTCAGGTAGGAGGGAACAGAGTTCTCGGAGGTGGCAACAAGTCTCTGTCCCGGAAGCAGGTGTCTTATAGGTTGCAACACAGTGCCGTTCTCTCTCGTGAAAAACCTGCATTTGTGCGACGGAGCGCATGCTGTGGTCACCACGAGGTCTTGACGGAGCTGATCCAGACAACCCCACTAATGGAAGCCCAAGTGGGGCCTGGAGGCTAAGCCGGTTCTGAGTCACCCGGCCCGTGGGGCGGTGTAGGTCTGACTGGGTGGGAAAGTCTGTGTGAAAACGGACACAGGGTTGAGGCCACCCTAGTGCTTTGTCCCGGAATTCAACTCTCCGAGGCTCCGCAGAACCCCTCAGGGGTAGTTCCGTGCTCTTTCACTGCATGGAACAGAACCCGGCACACTACTGGTCCTTCGAAAATTACCAAACCACAGTGATGTCCTAATCAAGAAAGAATGAGGGGTTGTGTTTGAAGAGGAAATTTACCCCCTAATAATAAGGATGAAAATCCTAGTTCTCAGAATGGCCTCCAACTTGAGAAAACCTCTCCCATTGACTCGGAGAGAAGCGAGGGGCTGGGGAGGGGCGGGTACAGGGTGGTGGTCTGGAAAGCTCAGAGCCCCCACATTCCCTCTTTCTGCTGGAAATAACAGCATCCTACATTTCTAAGTAGTAAGGTCACCAATACGATGCACTTGTTGTTAGAAACAGAAGTGACTAAAAGATGTGAAACCTTTTTTCCATCCGGGGACATATTGGGGTTTTTCCTATGAAGGCGTCAGGAAAGGATGTGAGGCCATTTGCGCGAGGCTGCTCTCTGCATCTCTGAGGGTAAAATGGGAAAGAAAACCAGAAAACCAAATGCTTTTGTAAGAACTCCTTCCAGCTTAATTAAAGACACTTAGGCAAGAGTCGCTGAGTGGCTGGCACTAGGTTCACCTGCCCTCATGATTTTGGGGGATTCTGATGACTCTTCAGTTAGGAACAGTGATGAGTCCAAGCCTGTCCTTCGATCATGTGGCGGCCCCACGACTATCCTTCCCACCACCTGATCAAACAGAGCTGAAAATGCCTGGTTTTCACTGTGGCTCAAGTTTATGTCAAAACAACAACCCATCTCGTTCTGGAGTAGATGCAGTACACAGAGTCTCAACAAGGGAGGATACCCAGAGTGGCAAGAACATCTGAAATATAGTACATAATAACATATGGAAGACAGTATATAAAATGGCGTCAAGTTTATCTGTCAATACCAGGCATGTATTTTATTACGAAGTTTTTCTTCAAGCTGACCACTGGTTATTTCTATAGAAGTTCTCCGTAAAAGCATCATCAATTCTGAGGCTATGGCGAACATAACTGATCACCTATTGTAGGGCGGGCCCATTCTAACGCTTCACATTGAGCCACTCATTAAATCTTGGAAGTACCCAGAAAAAGCACCTGAAAGGCGCTGATTCTTTCATTCGGCAAATATGTACTGAGAGCCTACTGCGTCATGAGCACAGTACTAAAAGTCTAGCTGAGCAAGACGTGCATAATCCTGGCAACTCAGAGCTCAAAGTCCAGCCGCAGTAGCTGGGTGACCTGGGACAAATCTCACATCGTCACCCAGACTCTTACAACATAAAAGTTTACCGTGAGATTTTGATTTCCGACCATCTTGTCTCCTTCACAGGGCTGGGACAAATCTGATGAGCTGGTGGCGGTCTTGGGGACGGACTAAATATCTAACGGTCCCGGGCTGTTCTGTGGGTTGACAATAGAGGGCTTTAAAGGCTAAGCCTCCCAAATGCTTAACACAAAGACAAGCACGAGGCTGTGGCCGAGCTGCTCTTGTGGCTTCAGAGCTTGTGGCTCAGCGGGTGGAGGTTCGGGCACAGCCCCTGCCTGTGCTGGCTCGTGAAGGCCACGGACCGGACGCCTAAGTCATCGTCGCCCGAGGGTGGGCCACTGGACACAGGAGAGGTGAAGAGCAAGCACGGACGGAACAGCATGAACGCACTTCTATTACCGGCAGACCCTGAACACCGTGGACAGCACCCACGCTCGCCCCCGAACGGACACTACGGGCTCCTCTCTCCTCAAAGGGACACGTGGGCCATGAGGTGCTATTTTGGGGGTTCTTTGCTCAGAACTTTTCCCCGGCACTTTTTTTAAAAGGTTCAGAACGGAAGATAAGTCATAATAGCAGGGAAAAAAAAAAAAAAAAAAAGAAGAGCATGTTCCCTAAAACTGGCTACATACATTTGAAAGCACGAGGTAAAGAGCTACCTTTTTTTTTTTTTTTTTTTTTGCAACGAGTTGTTTTTAAGGCCGTGTACTGGGAACATTTTAAAGGGGTGAAATAATAGACAGAAATTATAACAGAGTTTTGGAAACACTATTCAGTCAACCTGATTGAATGTGAATGCAGCCTCTGTATAACAAGCCGTGCGCAAGCTGCATTTAATTTGATCCCCTCTCAAATTTACCTGTCTCGCTACAGAGAGCCAACATGGTTGGAGATTTAAATAGACATTCTCAAAAATATGTGCTCCTCTAGTGTGTCTTAGAAGTCTTGAGAGCTAAGGAAAAGAAAGACAAAAGGTTTTATTTAGCACTAATGACACTGGGGACACATTTTGTCAGGATTCGGTCCAAGAAATGTCATAGTCTGAATGTCAGATCAACAACCTAGAAAAAAATCATTCTTTATGTTCCTTTTCAAGCCTGTGGAGAACAATAATGCCATCCTGTGATGGCTGAGGGAAGCCCAACTTCCTCACTCGAGTGTCTTCATTCTGACTGGGCTTCTTGGGCCCTGCCAGGCCTTCCCAGCTCTGACGTCTGTCCGCACGCACTCTAACCGCATCTCCTCTTGGACTTCTCAGGCCCCCCCCGCCGGGCTCTAGCCAGAGGCTGCAGGGTGGATGTGCCTGAGGACTGCTAAAACTCTGGGAGAGCACAGGAGGCATTCTGGGGACACGGGGGCTTTGACTTGATAGTTATGGCAAGAATCTTCTGGAACAGGCTAGCAGAGGGCAGGGTGCTGTTCACCTTGGGCCTAGGCTCTTGCCCCGTTCTTTCTGAGACAGTGGTCCTGCGATTCAGCTCAATAAGGAGAGAAAACCCATCTCTCAAAAAGCTTGGAGCTTGGTCTCAATCCAAAGCTACTTACAACAATCCGGCTGTTTTGATTTTTGGAGCCAGAGGTAATGCTAGACTCTCAAGTTTGGCTGGAATGTTTTTATCAGCTCCAGTGAATCAACCCACCACAGTGGGACATCCGGACGCCCAGCCCAGAGACAAAGCAAAGGTCTGATTTGGTGATTGAGACTTGCGTATAACAAGCAGACCAAAAGCTTTAAAGACCAAAAGCCTTTCTGCTGTCAGTCATGTGATTTGGTGAAAACCCACAGGAAGTTCAGTGAGCAGACACAGGGCTCAACTACAATAATTTTTATTACCACGAAAGTTCAATGGCGTTTTCCCCCTTCCCCCTACAGATTATATAGATAGCACCAGAAACTCTAGCAAGCACCTGGCACGGCTCCAGAAATTTAGTACAGCTTAAACTCAAATAGCTACACAGCACGTTAAAGAGAGTTCTTTAAAGGCCCACATTTAGCCTCTGAAGAGACGAAAAGGGAGTGAAAGGTGATGGTCAGTCGCAAGGCACCCATCACTGCTGGCGGGGGGGTGGGGGTTAGGAGGGAGGAGGTGGGTTCCCGTTAGCGCCACACCCGTAAGCGTCTGCGGTGGGCAGGTTCTGTGCACATGAAAAGCAAACTGGTTTCAAGATCCTGTTGCAAGACAGCAAGGTAAAAGCATTCACAGACAACGTTTTTGTCTGGGGGTGCATTTGGGAAGGGTTATCCAGCTTCCCTCCCCTTCTTACCCTCATATGCTATGGCTGTGCAACATTGCCACCTTCAGCGATGGGGCCTTAAGTTAAATGCTGGTTAAGCACCAGCTGCATACAACGTGCTGTGCTTGAGGCTGTCGAGGAAGGAGAGAGAAATAATGGATGTTCCGCTAACAGGGGGTATAATTCGAGAGGGATAAGAACAGAGGGCAGCATGGAATATGGAAGGACAGTGCCCCAGGAGGGTTCCCTTCTTGGTCCATCTGGCTAACACTGGGGTCGGAAGATGTTAGATGGGCTCAGAAAGCAAACTCCAGGAGAAATAAGGAACAGACACTTGAAGCATCTGTATTCAGCTAAATTACCATCTGCACAAGCCTGGACTGCAGTCTCTTCTATGTGTAGTAGAATGAGTTACAAACGTTATCAACCAGTATTGTTACTTAACTGACAAAAAGAAGACGGGCACTGGTCTATGAATGACAGCAACACTGAACGTGGAGTTCTAGCTTGTGTGAATTGCAAAATCGATGAAAAACTGAATTCAAAATATAGAAAATTATAAAGGGCTACTTCTTAAAAGTTAGAAATTATGAAACACAAAGCTGAAATTAAGAAGTCCATGATGAGGGTGGCTCAGAAGACAGTCACAATACATTGCATAGGTGGGAGCAGTCTGGCTGGCCAGGAGGGGGGACTCTCTGGGAAGTTAAGTCACGACCCAGGAAGAGGGTTATGGGTGAGTAGGCACCTATCCTGGCAGCTTGGGCGGGGTGACCAGCCACCCCTCGCTCAGGACAATGTCTTGTCTTGTTACCTGTGCAAGTGACACAGCTTCTGTGACCAATGAGTGGTCAAAACACTTTAGGAAACATAGATGGAGAGAGTAGAAAGTTGAACCCAACCTGGTGATGAGCTCCCCATAAATTTACCATCACGTCATCGGCCAGAATCTGAAACTCGCTTGAGTGCGAAGCCTGAGCAAATATCCCTAGTTAGATTCTTCTCTTACAGACCCAGGTTAAGGGGATCACAGAAAGAAAGGTATCTTTAGTTGTGAATTTCTCCCTCTCTGAGGGCTAGTGCAGTGGCACAAAGGAGAAGGATGGATGGACAGGCTCTCCTGTTGTTGCAAAAGTTGGAGAAAGGCCCCGACAGATGGGTTCTAACCTGCAGGGACAGGGCTGGGGACAGGGAACCGGCACTGCACGTGGAGAGACCCTCATGAGCCAAGAGCACACCCCTGGGCCTGGCAAGCAGCGTGGGGCCAGCGCACGGGCCCTGAGGCCAGCCGCCATGGTGTTGGGAAGACGGGGAGGCTGGCCTTGAGGGCCCAGATGACGAGTCCATTCATTTGGTGAGAGAACAGGTTGGGGACTGATATTTGTAATTTAACGGTCATTAGCTTTGAGGCAGCAGTCTGGATTGCTAAATGTATAAACTAGTCAAGAAGACTGACCTGCATTATTGAGTCAGTGCACCTGTTTCTAAGGCAAATCAATTCCAATTCAGGAGGCTAGGAGGAGGAGGACGTTTTGATTCCAGGGTGGGCGACAGAGGGCCAAAGTGGAGCACTTACTGGCAGAACTCCTTTTGTTGGAAGCAGGCTTTTGGGCGAGTGGGTGGTGGCAGGAATTATCCCCCTGCAGGGGCTCCTCAGTTTGGATAGGGCCCGGCTAGCTGGCCAGGAGAGTGAGATCCCAGAAAATAAATATGCTACCATTAGATGCAATTTTAAGTAGTACGAGCTCCAGGAGGGCAGAGATTCTTATTTTTCCACTGATACGTCCCCCAGTGCTGAGAATACTGCCAGGGCTGTAAGAGCTGTTTGCTGAATAAATGAAGGAAGGAATAAATGAACAAATGTATACAAACTGCTGTTTGCAGAAAAACCCAGAGTTCTTAGTTGGGGAGCGGGGGCGGGGAAGAGTTTGGAAGATTGAGTATGGCACACTAGGTGAGTTAGTGGAATAAGTGTCTCAATTTATTGGGAGCAAAGTGAGCCAGATTAAGCCCGTGTCACTTTGAGAAGCCAATGAGCTGACTCACTGGGGTCTGGGGGGCAATACTTCAAAGCTAACAGATTCATTTACTTCTCAGATCGCCACACGCCTTGCCTGCCACCATTCTGCCGCGTCCGATTCTTGCCGGTAGAAAAATCCAGCTCGTGGATAATGGATACTGTTGACATACACGATTAATGCCCTATTTTATATTTCAGAATCTATCTAATTATGGAAAATGGGGAGCTCTTTGTATATCAGTTATAGTCATGGACTAGACTGGTGCATAATATGTAAATGGAGACAAATTCTACTTTTAATCAGTCCTTTACTGTTTACTCTTGTCCAGATTATGGTATGGCCAGATGCCCTCAAATTAACACTTAAGCCCTAAGTGCTATATCAGTGATAACCTTTCTTTACACTGTTTTCTTTTTTTGAGATTAATATGTGAACTAGGGGAGTGAGAGATACAGATCTGGAGAAAGATTCTGAATCATGTTTAGACAAATTCTGGCAAAACAAGAATCCTCGTAGAGTCTGAAAGGTCCACGCTGGGAGTTACGTGTGGATGACACGAGGAATACACGGGACAAAGGCAGGCAGGAGGCTTCCCTGGCACACTTCAGCCCAGACTGGTGTGCCACTGGTGAGGGGGAGTGCGGGCGATCACGTCAGGTGAGAACACAGACTTTGCTACGATATGTCAAAGAACTATCTGGAAAGACAATTCCACCTGAGACACCTTGGAAGAGTTATCTCTAATTTCTTCGAACATTCTTAGGATTGAAGTTATAAGCAAATGTGCTAGTTTTCCAAGACTGTAAGGGACATCACCCATTCTTAGAAAAGTCATGCCTTTGGGGTGCTTGGGTGGCTCAGTCGGTTAAGCGTCCGACTTTGGCTCAAGTCATGATCTCCTGGTTCGTGAGTTTGAGTCCCGCATCGGGCTGTCTGCTCTTAGCACAGAGCCCGTTTTGGATCCTCTGTTCCACTCTCTCACTGCCCCTCCCCTGCTCACATTCTCCCTCACGCTCTCTCTCTCTCTCTCTCTCTCTCTCTCAAAAATAAATAAAACATTTAAAAAAGTCACGCCTTCATTATTCTTTAGCAAGAAGTTAAAACTAGCCTCTGATAATCTACATTCCCATGCACCCATTATAGGTAGGAGGATTTTCCCTCTCTGCTTATGGAAAGAACAATCTATTCCAAGTGTTATGTGAGAAGCCTGTGGTTGCTAAACCAATGATGTTTTCCTCAATCCGGTCAGAGAAAACCCTACTTAAAAGCCATGGTTCTAATGGCAAGCATTTTAGAACCTAAAGTTCAGTTTCAGTCCTTCTTATGGCCGTACTGCCCAGTGACCCAAGCGTGATCCTTGGGTGGGTGAGCCACACCTGTGACTTCCTGTCAACGGTCTTGGCCCCACGGTTATTCCAACATGTGCTGGGAGTGAATGAAAAACACAAAATGAGATTTGTTTACTTCTGCACAGTCACTAGGACTAACAAAGGGTATCAGGAAATCTAGAGGAAAGGAAACAGAAACAGACCGCTGTAAATGATTCCTAATACTACTATGTGCCAAAAAGCAGAATTTGGTATGAAGTTGAGTCTTAGATTCCATTCAAGGACCATTATGTCTGTGAAGTTCCTAAATCAGGTAAATGTGAGGTAAAGCTATCTAGAAGATTGGGGGGGGGGGTCCCCTAGCTTAAAAAAAAACAGGTCTAGGTCAGTTAGAAAAATCCATATTACATTCCTGAGCCTTAATGCTAAGAACTCATGGAATCGTGGAATGTCACCACCAGAAGGGACTGAACACCCCCCTCCCACATACTCTTACCCTTTTATAAAATTTTTAAATGTTTATTTACTTTTGAGAGAGAGAGAGAGACAGAGTGTGAGCAGGAGCAGGGGAGGGGCAGAGAGAGAGGGAGAGACACAGAACTCAAGTAGGCTCCAGGCTCCACGCTGTCAGCACAGAGCCCGATGAGGGCTCGAACTCACGAACCGTGAGATCATGACTGGAGCCGAAGTCGGATGCTTAACCAAGGAGCCACCCAGGCACCCTTCTCCTACCCTTTTAAAAAGAAGGTACAAACAAAACAACAGAAATCCTTAATAGTCGTAAGGTACGCTAAGTCAACTGGAATTCACATTAAGTGGCTACTGGATTGATCTAATAAACCTAATATACTAATAACATCACTTCAGCCCCGAATGCCTTCAAACTCAGGCTTCTCTTTGAGAAAGCAGCTGATACTTTCCCAAAATTAAAAAAAAAAAAATGCTACTGATAAATTAGTTGTGTTTTTATCCCCTTGAAGTCAGTAAACATACTATTAAGTGAGACGAAAACCTGATTTGGTGTTATGTATCACACTGTAAGATATCATCTTAGTGTGTCCTTCCCATTTGTAAAATGGCTATCAGTTGTGAATGTTCAATTGGTTGAACACCTCAAGACAGGAGATAAGCAATGAATGCTTCAGAAAGAACTAATCAAGGGGTGCCTGGGTGGCTCCGTCTGTTAAGCGTCTGACTTTGGCTCAGGTCATGGTTTCAAGGTCCGTGAGTTCGAGCCCCGCATCGGGCTCTGTGCCGACAGCTCGGAGCCTGGAGCCTGCTTCGGATTCTGTCTCCCTCTCTCTCTGCCCCTCCCCCGCTCATGCTCTCTGTCTCTCTCTCTCTCTCTCTCTCAAAAATCAACAAACATTAAAAAAAAAATCTTACTAAAAAAAAGAACTAATCAAAGCCGTTCATTAACTTTTCTCTAGGGAAACCTGAACGGGAAGAAGCGAAGACAGAGCAAAGTGGGAAGTCGGGCAGGTCAGGGAGGAAGGGGGAATAAGAAGAACCCTAGCTAGAGCTGTGATTGAGAACTGGGACCAAGAAGAGAAAAATAAAGGCGGAACCTACCCTACCCTATACTCAACTGTACAGCTGAGAGAACTGAATGGTGTAACAGCTCTCCTTCCAATCTGGACCATCACAGATGCATATAATTTAGAATTTATACCTGTTACGTTATCATCACAGGAGAACTAACCCAAAGGCCTGTACAAAATATCCAGGGAATATAGGATACATCTTATTTTATAGTTCAAAAACGTGGTTAAGGGTCAAGCTTTCAAGAGTTTGAATTTTGAAAATTTCAGGTGTAAAGATTTCAAACGATACACCAGCACGTGAAAGAACCAAAGCCCGTACTTCCGTCACGTGCTGCGTTGTGCGAAGGACGCCGTGGCTCCTGTAGCCACCACACTTCTTCCTCCCCTCGTCCTCCCTGCATCCTCATCAACTAAGCAGCCTCTTCCGTGGGAAACCCTGTGAGGCATGGCGAGTATAAAGCAGGGTTCCTGTTCTGGAGGGCCCGGTAACCTAGTAAGGGGACGAAGTATAAACGCACAAACCGAGCACTGAAACAGCACTTCGTTGCTAAATACCAAGAAGAATGATACGGAAAGTGAGCTACTGAGGAGTCTCCAGCAGGGAGAGGTCAGTTAAGCCTGTCATGTGTGGGACAGTCTTCATGGAGGCGGTGAGACCCCGGCTGCAAGAACACGTGGAGAAGAGGCGAGGAGGCCGCCGGAGGCAGGGACGAGCAGGGCAGGAATGAAGAGTGGGTTCAGGGGCTGGGGAGGGGGGGGGGCAAAGAAGCATGGGGGTGGGTGGTGGGGGCGGGGCGCTAACGGTGGACAGGGTCGGAGTCTGAATCGTATGTTATTTTTCCTGGATTCTTCAGGCACTGGGGAGGGCTGGTGACGGAGGTAAGAGACACAGTGAAGTTCATTAAGATGACTGGTAGGGGCGGCAGTGATGATGGTGGTGTGTACGTGTGTGTGACGTTCTCCCAACGAACTACAGGGACCCAGCCCGTGTCCCCCGCCAGAAGTCCCGTTCGGGAAATGAGAGCCACAGAGCAGCAGCACCAGTCCCACCTGGGTAGGCACTTGTTCAAATGCAAATTCTTGGGTGCCAAATACTCCGTGATTCGGGGAGGCCGAAGGGAAAGAGTGCCCGAGGCTACGAGAATTTCAGTTTGGGAGGAGGAGCAGTATGTGGGCATACAGGGTCTCAGGACCTGGGGGGACTGAGACCACGGACTGCTAAGGCGCCCCTGAGTGCTGGAGTTGGAAAGATGTAGACACCGTCCACACAGCTCCTTCATTCAGAACACGGGGAAACTGAGGCCTTACAGCAACAGTGATCCTCAGGGCTAAAATGTGGCAGAGATCTAACAAGAAATCAGTATTTGGGGGCACTGGCTAGGCTGGGCCCCAGACACAGAGGCTCGGAACCAATGGCATGGAGCCTGAGAACAAAGGGAAGGCGACTGGCAATAAAAAATATGGGAAAGGCTGGTGGAAAATGGTGTTTCAAGACAATCCAGTGGGTGTAAATTTCGCTAGGAGCTGCCCAGCTTCACTAGCATGCAATCATTTCACGAATATTTAGCTGCTTTTATGCTATTGCTGTTTATCTGCAAAGATGACCATGTTAATGGGGCACAGATTCGGAATACTAAGTGTCTGGAGCTCTGGCCAATCCACACTCTTCTTGGTTTGATGTTCCAAACAGATTGTGCGTGCAGGATCCTGCTCACAGCTAGCCTCTTAACAGCTCAGGGCCAAGATGCACAGCAACCCCCCCCCCCCCAAAGTGTGCATAATTTTAATTCCCCTCCTTGGACAAAGGTGTCCCTGCAGTGAGAATGGGAAGGCAGGGTATGATGAGCTGAAGAACAGAAAGGCTGAATGAAGACAGGGTTCCTTCCAGGGTTCCAAGAAATACCCTGCGAGGGCACACGCAAAATGAACAAACCGGCCACGGGCGGCAGACGACTCTGGTTAACAGTGGCCCCGGTGCCAGGACAGGGGTCGTGCCGGTGCTGGCCCTGCTACAGGCAAGTACGCGGCCACCCCTCACCCCGGTCCCCACCCCCCAGACCGGCCAGGGCGTGAGTGATGGGGAGGGAGGAACAAGGCCAAAGTAGACTTTAGCATTTTTTAAGTCATTCTGGTCATGTTCCCACTTCCTCCGCCATCACCCTGTTCCTGCTTTCCTGAAACAGGCAGGCCGCTTACGACAATTCAGAGAGACTTGAGAGCCACGGAACATCTCGGAGTCCTTCTGTATCTTAGCACCACGACTAACCAGAACAACTGGAGAGAGAGCATTTTTATTGTCAATATTACGGCAGGAAAGAAAAAATACTCCAGGCTCTCAGCTTTCCAAAGCCAGCATAGAGACAGGGTGATAAGAGGCAGGTGATTTGATCACAGATCGAATATGACTTGTGGATCTCGGACCGCATGGCACCGAGAAGATACTCACTCATGGAAAGCTAATGAAGGTGAAGATAGTAATACTTGTAAGCGGAAACAAAGATCAAATCTTCCATTTATGAAAGTCTATTCTTTGCCATTCATGAATCCCGCGTGTACCCTTTCCTGTACAAAAAGGCACAGGTTTTGTTTCATCCCTTAGTGTGTCAGAGGTTTAAAAATCAGCCTACCCCATCTAAATTGGAGTCCTGTACTGGTCCCGGGGCAGGTCAGAAACTCAACTGCACTGACAGAAGTTCACGTGACTTCAATTTTCTCCCCATCATTTTTTAATGAAGGGAACACTTTACAACTTTATCCACGGGCAACAGCACCACAGGCGGGTCAGAGGTACGTTCCGAGGTGGCAAAGCAGCGGTACTGAGTGCCAAGGCCAGGACGGCCCAGAAGGGTGAGCGGACACATGGTGAAGGGGCCTGCTCCTGGAGCCCCGGGTCTCACTGACACCGCTCACGTACAGGGTCAGGCAGGGCCACAAACCTGGGCCACGGCAGTCAGGAAGAGCAAGGCAAGGAGTGTGGAAGTCATCCTTGTTTCTCTTTGCTCCGTGTGCTGCAAATACGGGTGGAGAAGGTGTCCCTGCAAACATCAAGGAAGGGAGCCGGGCCGAGAGCCACTGCTGGGGCCGAGGCTGGGCCAGGCCAGCGCTTTGCCTCCTGTCCCTTCTGATTTCCTAGCTGACACAGACTGCAAGCTGTAAGAGGCAGGCAGTTGGTACTTAATGCTCCTCTGGCAATGGTCACACTTACCGATTACTTGAAATGGAAATAAGCACTGTGATAAGGAAGCATAAACTTTTAAGATTAATAGCGTATCTCTGCCATCGAAGCTCTGACTGGTATCAGGGAGGGGAAATTCGGGATGTCTGAATTTTAGACCTGGCTCTGACACTAATAAATAATAAACTCCGGCAAATCACGTCACCTCTCTGACACTTAGCACCCCATCTGTGGAACGTTACTGCTGATGATGCTAGAGACGGGGCTGTGGTGCTTAAGTGACTCATGCGGGGCCGGGGGCCAGGCGAGGCCGGACCGGGCCAGGCCAGAACCTCGCTCTGCTTTATTCAAGTCATGCCACAGAGGGGCTCCTGCCCTGTGACAAAGGTCATGGCCATAGGAAAACTGGGAAATGGACTCCTCCCTTCTCCATTGTGGTCCCCAACGTTACTCATTTTTTAAACCGATGCCCCAGAAGGAAGTAAAACCCCTGTAGGTGAAGCATTTGAAGATCTAAAGTCATTTCCAAAACATGACAGTGGCTTAACAGGAAGGAGTCTTGTGTTTTACAACATAGGCTCTAAGTATTCCACATTTACGTATTCAAATAAAGAAAGATACATTGCCTATCTGTCCATTTATTTCCAGGGACTAACCATGTATAACTCAATTTGTTACATATTGCAAGCATGAAAATAAGGCTGGAATTTATCGGGAAAATACTCAAAAAACGTTTTAAAGGCTCTTTCTAAGAGCAATAGTCAACACATTATATTTTAAACAAATAATAAAATGCTCTTTTATACTTGGAGTATATTTAGAAGAGAGAATACAGACATGTTTTATTTTTTTTAAAAATCAAAATTTGGGGGGCGCCTGGGTGGCGCAGTCGGTTAAGCGTCCGACTTCAGCCAGGTCACGATCTCGCGGTCCGTGAGTTCGAGCCCCGCGTCAGGCTCTGGGCTGATGGCTCAGAGCCTGGAGCCTGTTTCCGATTCTGTGTCTCCCTCTCTCTCTGCCCCTCCCCCGTTCATGCTCTGTCTCTCTCTGTCTCAAAAATAAAATGTTGAAAAAAAAAATTTTAATAAAAAAAAAAAAAATCAAAATTTGGGATAAATAGGAAAACAAGGTGAAAACCATAAACTTCCCCAGAGAAATACTATGAGCTCGGCAAGGACCTTCTGAATTCTGGAGTTTTTAAAATGTTAGAGCGTTATTGGGGCGACTGGCTCAGTCAGTTAAGTGTCCAACTCTTGGTTTCAGCTCAGGTCATGATCTCACGGTTCATGAGGTAAAGCCCTGCACTGGGCTCTGAGCTGACGGTGTGGAGCCTGCCTGGGATTCTCTCTCTCCCCCTCTCTCTCTACCCCTCCCCTGCTCACACTGTCTCTGTCTCTCTCAGAATAAATTAAAAAATAGAGCTTTGCTTTAAAAAAAAAATAAAGTTTATTTATTTATTTTGGGAGAGCACGTATGTGCAAGCGGGCATGAGCAGGGGAGGGACATAAAGAGAAGGAGAGACAGAATCCCTAGCAGGCTTCACTGTCAATGCAGAACCCTACACGGGGTTTGATCCCAAGAACGATAAAATGATCTGAGCCAAAACCAAGAGTCAGACACTTAAGTGACTGGGCCACCCAGGTGCCTGTAGAGCTTTGCTTTTAAAAGCAGCAGATTAAGGGAAAACGCTGGGCTTATTACAAGAGTAACTGACATTGCTAATAGTCTTTCCAAGGTTTCCCCATCCTAGTGAATATACAAACACCTCTGATGAAGGAAGATGGGTTGAGATAAAACTTCTGATTAAAACCCCTCTTGCAAGGTGACCTACTCATCCATGCATCCTCCCTTACTTTGTTTTAATACTTAAAAAAATTTTAATGCTTAATTTTGAGAGAGAGAGAGAGAACGAGCGAGGGAGGGTCAGAGAGAGAGGGGGAGAACACAGAATCCAAAGCGGGCTCCAGTCTCTGAGATGTCAGCACAGAGCCCCAAATGGGGCCCAAACCCATGAACGGTGAGAGCAGACCTGAGCTGAAGTCGGACGCTTAACCAACTGAGCCACCAAGGAGCCCTAATACTTACATTTGAATTATAGCCACTGATGCTTCGACAATTATGGTATTTTAACACAATGGTGGATACAAAATAATGGTCTTCTTTGCCATCTGGCTGATGAGTTTTGCATCATTTGTTGTGACTATCCCAGGACCCCTGGCTGACTCTTGGCTGCTTTCCTGGCTGTTCCGGTGGTCAGGGCCGTGGCAACGCTGTGGGAGGCACAGGTGGCTGCCACACGGTGCTGCAGTGTGAAGGCGGCAGGCGGGGAGCCCAAGTTGGAGGCTTACTCAGGACCACCGAAGGCTCACCACTCCCCTCATGTTTTATCGGGGACAAGAGCCCACGACACAAAAGCAGAGACAACAGTGTGCCCATCAATCAGCTACAAGTTACCGACTCAAGGTCACTCCTGTTTCATTGCCTCAAACTTCCCCCCTCTGAATTATTTCAGTACTGAGCCCAGACACAGAATTTCATCCCTTAAATATTGACCTACATGTTGTGAAACAGGTAAGATTTTTTTGCTCTTCTTTTAAGATACATGATAGGAGAAGAGACTAAGTTATAGAGTGATATTTTGTATCATAAACGTATTTTTTCAAAATATGAAATATGGTCCCTGCCCTTAAAGTAATCTTAATTACTTAGAGAGCTAAGATAAATGCAAGTGGAAAAAAGAATCACTAAAAAGCAATTCTTCCATGTAACCTGTTGTCAGAAGACGCAACGTACTAATTGCCGGCTCTGATTCAGACCGAGCCTGCGATGTACACAAACAGATCCACGTGACCTCCTAGCTTCCTGCCTCCTCTCTTTCACACAAACCATCAAAGCGAACTCCCGAGGTTCCATCTGGAGTCAGGGGTGGGGTGGGGAAGCAGGCCCTAGAAGCAGAGGGGCTAGAAGATGAGGGCAGGGATCCAGGTGACAGGCCCTGGAGTGGGAACCGAGCGGTGGTGGCCATGCCACCAGAGTGGGAGGGAGGGGGCAGCTTGTCACAGAGGCCTCTCCCCAGAAAGGGAAATCAGGGCTCGCGAGTGACAGGTCCAGAAATAAGCCCAAGGGTCTCCTCTGTTGATGGTTCTATGTTTTGAGTCCAGTGACTTTTGTTACTTATTTCACTGGAAACAAAGGAGCAGACAAAACTCGGTCTGCATCCTCTGTCTGGCTCCATACTAATGAGTCTTTATCTTGTGATATGGTTTCTTTGAGCCTATCTGCCTCTGGGAAAGGGCCTCGGTAGTGGACCTCACCATGATTTTGTGTTTAGCTCAGCAGCAGCTGCTACACAAGGCCCCGTCCTGACAGCCTCGTGGCCCAGGTTAAACGAACTGTCTGGAAGGGCCATCAAAACTCTGCCGCGTCTGCCTCTGCTTTAAAAGTTAGAAAAGGGAGGGGGGGGGGGCGCGCCTGGGTGGCTCAGTCAATTAAGCATCCGACTTCGGCTCAGGTCATGATCTTGTGATCCATGAGTTCGAGCTCCGCGTCAGGCTCTGTGCTGACAGCTCAGAGCCTGGAGCCTGTTTCAGATTCTGTGTCTCCCTCTCTGACCCTCCCCCATTCATGCTCTGTCTCTCTCTGTCTCAAAAATAAATAAACATTAAAAAAAAATAATAATAAAAAAATAAATGTTGGAAAAGGGGGAAAGACAGCCTGGGAGAAGGTCCCAATGCCTATTTCTGAAGAGAAATGTTCTGCTCAATTTTGTCCATGTCCCTCTTGATCAGAGAGCAGTGACAATGGCGAGGAACAAGGGCAGACTGGTCGTCCTCAACGGACTTTTCCACTGGAGTCCAGGAAGTGCACCCTTCTCCAGCTTAAGTTCAGGACCTGTTGACGAATGCCCTGGTCAGTCCCCGGCCTTGACTCTGGGATCTCCAAGGCCTGCAAATACACAGAGACGGATGGATAGTCCTCCTAAGCCAGGAAGCTGCTTCCCACATGTTTGTGGAAAAACAGCAGGACCTTAAGGATTCCAGGAAGAAAAGTTAAAACGGACCGGACTCCAGGTGCCTCATGGGGCCCTTCCCGTCTCTCATGCATGGAGCATGCCCGAATGGTCCTGCTGTTTGCCAAGTGGCTTCCCTACGACTCAACTCCTGAATTAGCCGGAGAGGAAACAGGAGCCTTTGGGACACATCAGGGTAAGGGTTCCAGCTTAGAAAACCTGACTCCTTTTCAGAAACGTGCTTGTAAACTTCATTCCCAGGATTCTTCCCCATTTTCTTCCCGGTTTCA
The DNA here is from genome assembly GCF_007474595.2 of Lynx canadensis. NCBI lineage: Eukaryota > Metazoa > Chordata > Mammalia > Carnivora > Felidae > Lynx > Lynx canadensis. The sequence continues at coordinate 25,588,710 of NC_044314.2, read as the reverse complement.
CTTCTGGAAATCAGGGATGGGGACGGAGTGGGTAATGGGAAGGAGGAGATCATAACGGTATCGGAAAGCCACTTAGGTAACCTGACTCCATCTAAGGGTAGACGGCAACAGTATTCCCAAGCGGGAGCTTTCTGCATCTGGAATAGTCTGTCATCACCCTTTTTTTTTAATTCACTTCTCAACTTCCTCTTCTCCAGTGTGGCAAAGACGTGATTTAACTAGAACCCGACTAACTGGAACTTTCACTAGAGCACACTTTATTTTTAGAACAAGGGGACAAAGAAGAGACCAAACACATATTCAGTAAGTGAAGAAAAATACAACAGACTTCCAAGGAACCCTCCCACGGAGATTCGTGTGCGCTCTGCGTGGTTTTCCACACCTGGCAAGGGCCTGGACTAGGAGAACTCACAGGAGAGGGCTAATGGAAACCCAGCAGAATTGTGAATCATTCGCAAGAGATAAAAAAAGCATCATGTTATCATGTTCCTCATCTATGCCTAAAGAATTTCTCTCTTCCCATAAGAAACTCGAGGAGCAAGTTATATTGAAATTGTAGTTTGTCAGCAAATGCCTATACAGCCAGAGCTAAAGAAATATGTAAGTGAAAGACACTGTATCCTAGAGCTAGGGGGTTGAATGCGGTTTAGGGCGGTCCTGACCTGGAGGGGCTTCCTGGCTAGGGGACAGCGCTGGCTGCGGGACACGCTGGTCATTCAACGTGTGAAGTGCTCTCAGGGCCGGGCTGACAAAGCGGGAGGGAAGGCGGTGCTGAAGCGGTGACAATTTCCAAATCCTGAGAGAAGGGGGCAGTTTGGGTAGGGAGGGAGCACCTGAAACACCGGGAAAAGATATGAACGGAGTAAGCATGCACAAACAATGGTGACTTCATCTTTTAGAAGGGAGACAGTAAAGGCGCGCCTGAGTGGCTCAGTCGGTTGAGCATCTGACTCTTGGTTTCGGCTCGGGCTCTGCACTGAGCATGGAGCCTGGTTAAGATTCTCTCTCTCTCTCTCTCTCTCTCTCTCTGCCCCTCTCCCTTGCTTGCTCACTCTCTAAAATAAAAAAAATGAAAAAAAAAATAGAAGAGAGAGTAAAACTAATCACTCCCCAAAGGACTAGATGTTTTAATGTTTTACTTCAAACAAACTGGCAGTTTATAATTTACAAGCCTATGGAGAACTTTATCAAAAAACCATATACAGCACAAAAATGTCTATCAGAACAAACGTAATGCCTAGAAAAGCATCATTTTGAGGTAGACTCTGGCTTGGAAATACAAATTCTCTGATGTCAAAATAAGGGGCTTCATAAACTTATTCACTGGTCAGTAAAAATTAACTTCTAAGATTTCAGTTGTTTTAAACTACTCTTTTTTAAATTTCAGTCTCCCAAAAGTCACTTGTCACTTATAAAGAAAATGCTTTTGAAAATAAACATGCAAACATTTATATTAAATACATCATTCTTAAAATAGATGAACTTCTGTGAAGCTCTCCAGAGCAAACTCTATTTCACACTCTCTAAAGAAACTGTTAACGGTTAAGAAATTTTACAGTCACTTCCTGAAGGCCATTCTGAATTTTCAGCTATGATCTATTTGATTAAATCCTACTTGAAAATTAAAAATAACGCAAAACTCCACCAGACTGATACAAGGGAATTTTTGGCCTTTGTACCTGTGCACAGAGAAGCTAACGTGAATTTGAGATCTCCAGCAAGAGTGTATTAAGTTCTATTAATAAATCTTCTGGGATACTGTGTTCTAAATATACAGTTTTCCTTTTTAGACTTCTAAATCTATAATTGAAATAAATCTAGTTTTAATTTTTCCCATGTTCAAAGTTGTAGTTTCTTTACTTTCAAAGGCTGCTTTGCAATTCAATTCCTTGGTTATTATACATCTAGTATTAACCTGCAGTCATAACTAAATATTGACTCTTAACAGCACAGATGCCCAATCCCTATGGGTTGCTAAGCTATAAACACCTTATTTTCTCAAAATTTTTACTTACTTGTAGAATTTAAATTAGCTACATTCTTATTTCTGAAAGGACTGAACTATTTAAGGTGTGCTTAAAACTACTCGTTTAGCAAATCCATCGCCAGAGCTGAGAGAATAACTCAAGAGTATAAACTCTCTGAAAGCGCTTACTCAAATCTCAAAGCCCTGGCTCAGGTTCTTTGCACAGCATCGTCGCTAAAATATCTTAGAGGCGGCTTGAGCCTTTATATGAGAGAAAGCACGGCTATAATCCATTTTCCCCTTCCCATTTGCATTAAAACCATTACCTCTGTTAACCCCGAAGCCCACACATTCATCAGCATAACCTCCTCTACCTCATACTGCCTTGATCGTCTTTCTTTCCCTTCTTTATAAGAGTCATAAAAAACATAAAACTTACCATCCTGTCCAGTCTTAAATGTACGATGCAGCAGTGTTTCAGATACTCACATTGTTGCGAAAGATCTGAAGAACTCCTTCCGTGTTGCCAAACTGGAACTCGGTACCATTTAAAGTCTTCCCTTTTCCCCCTTCCCCTCACCCTTGGCAACTACCATTCTCTATTTCTTCGAATCTGACTACTTCAGGTATCTCGCATAAATGAAATCATTTTGGGCACTGGCTTATTTCACTGTGCACGAGGACCTCAAAGTTCATCTATGTTGTAACATGTGACAGGATTTCCTTCCTTTTTAAGGCTGAATAATATTCCACTGCATGTATGTACCACATTCTGTTCATCCATCCATCCATCCATCCATCCATCCATCCATCCATCCACCTTTTGGTTTCCATGAATAGTGCTGCCAGGCATGAGGGTGCAAAGATCTCTTTAAGACCCCGGATTCCAGCTCTTTTGGATATATCCACACAGGTGGGACTGCTAGATCACGGATAGGGCAGTTCTATTTTTAATTTTTTGAGGAGCCTCTAAACTGTTTTCCATAGTGGTCGGACCATTTTACAATCCTACCGACAGCGCACGAGGGTTCCCATTTCTTCACATTCTCACCAACGCTTTCTAAAAAATAGTCGCAATGGCAAGGGGTGTGTTTTAATTAAAAGTAAAAAAAAAAATTCTATTATGTACCTCATATTAAATAAAATCTACTACTATTCACTGGAGAAAAATTTTGTAACAGGGATTTAAAAATTATCATGAGTTCCACAATGCAAATAATGACTATTAAACAATTTTGGTAATACATTCCTCTAGTATATTTTGATAATATGTTCCTTTTGGGGGGGCACAGATCACATTTTAAAGAGGAAAAATGGATAAAATAATTTGATTTTCATGTGCAGATAGAAACGGAGATGAATCTTACATACTAATAAAAACATTTTTACCTTCATTGAAATCTCTTTAACATTTCCATCACTAATTACATATACTTCATTCATTGTTTAAATAAAGGGGTCTTCACGGACTCCCTCACTTTTTTAGACTTTTCTTTTGTGAAGGACAACACACACACAGAAAAGTTCACAAAGACAAATACATGACAACGAAATCAGTGGAAGGCGAGCATTGCCATTACCACCACGGGGTCTACAAGAACACTTTGTATCCCCAGATACCACTATCCTGACTTTTACAGTAAAAGTAAAACCTTGCTCTTTCTTATAATTTTTACCAACTACATTTGAATTTCTTAACACTACAGTTGAGTTCTACCTTTCCTTGGATTTCATATTAATGGAATTACACAATCTTATACTGCACCTGGATTCTTCCCTTTAGCATTGTACCTGTGGGTTTCATACATATTGGGGGTTCACTTATCTGCATGGTTACACAGGACTCTATTGTCTGAATATACCACAATTTATTAATTAATTCTGCTGCTGGACTGGGTTCTGTCCAGGGTTTCACTGTCATGAACAATGATCCTATGGACATCCCTGTATGTACTTCCTGGCACACAAAGCCATGCGCTCGTGTTACGTGTGCACTGAAGAGTGGAACAGACTGTGTGCATGTTCAACTTTAGCAGACAGGCCAAACTTTTCTACTGTTTGTACAACTTGGATTTTTTTTTTTTTTTTTTAAAGGACCTCCAACAAACACACCACCCCTGGTCTGTTGCTTTTCTTATCCCTGATCCTGCCCTTCTGTCAAGCCCTCACTGGAAACTGTTAAAGCCTACTTGGTGGCCATCACACTCGCATGTTGGCCAATGTGGCCTCCTGTACTTTGGTCAGCCTCACACCTTCCCATCACAACGAAGAAATGAACGTGCAGTGCGTACCTACTGTGCGTAGGGTTGCAGGAGAGGGCCAGGGATATAAAAAGGAAGATGGGAGGACCTTGACATCATGTGTTAAAACTGAGCTGGTAAAGGGGGCACACAGAAAAGAAGGGGAGTCTCACCAGAGGCAGGATGCACCAAGCAGCTAGTAACCGGGGTAGATCATGAATGCTGCGGAAGTAGAGAAGACAAAGGGGTAAGGCTGATATGTGAGTATCTTGGGAAGGAGAGCTGATCTTGGCTGAGCTTCGAGGGAAACACAGGGCCAAGAAGAGCAAAGGCCACGGCTGGGAGCGTGCATGCTATGTTTAGAGAACAGGGAAGGATGAATGTTATCCTGGAACAATGATCTGTGTCCCCTATAGCTGCAACAGGGGCAGGATCTGTCTCCTGAATGGCCAGTTGAAGACGAAACTTGCAGCCAAATAAGATACGCAAAACAATAAAAAAAAAAAAAAAGTCTGCCAGTTAAAAAACATTATGCTTAGTCACAAGTGTGCGTTCAAATACTACCTCAAAATACAGTTCTAAAAATACATATGGTACTAGGAAGGACACCGAGAATGTGACCCTTCCAAGGCATAGAAAAATCTGTAATATTACTGACACAGGAGTCCAGAAGTGGCCCTCACATTCTGTTGGTCATAAAGGCGCAGGACAGGGAAAGAGTATTTGAATGAACACAAATACACCATCAATGGTCAGCGAAAACTCATGACATCATCCATACGAATAATAGCAAAGGGCCAATTACTAGTAATAGTTGGACTTTTAAACTTTTTGGGGGCTTCACTGCCGGATGGGTTAGCCTAATAGTAGGGGTTACAGCACCCCCTGAATGCAGAAGTGCAAAGTGGTACAAATGGAGTCAGGAAACCTGGATCTGGGCCTCCATGTACCCGTCGGCTTTGTGACCAGGGGCGAGGGGTTGATTCTGTCCATTTCCTCTGTTCATAAAATGAAAGGCTGAATCAGGGTTTTCTAAAATCTCTCTTATCTCTCTATTCTAGCGACTGATGCTGAGAGAAGGGATTTTTTTTTTTTTTCTTTTTTTTTTTTTTTTGCTCACTTCCTTACAAACGAGAGAGCTCATGCCTGGCTCCTCTCTTATCTTTCTTTAAACAACAAAATTTCCCACAAACCCGGAGACTTAAACGCTTGATGCAATGGGGCACCTGGGTGGTTCCGTTGGTTGGGTGTCCAACTTAGGCTCAGGTCATGATCTCGTAAGTTCGTGAGTTTGAGCCCCACGTTGGGCTTTGTGCTGTCAGCACAGAGCCCGCTGCAGATTCTCTGTCTCCCTCTCTCTCTCCCCCTTCCCCCCTCACGCGTACTCTTTTTCTCTCTCAAAAATAAACAAACATTGAAAAAAAAAAAAAAAAAGAAAAAAAGAAAAAAAAAAAAAAAAAAAGAAAAAAAGAAAAAAAAAAAAAAAAAAATAAAAAAACATTAAAAAAATAAAAAAAAAAAAAGAGTGGAAATTACAACAAGGAAGTGGCTTCTCCTCTCTCCTCTCCAGGAGTAACTGCAGTCCAGACCATCTCTTCTATTTGACTGGAAAGTGGTACACTTGTGCAGTGAGTCAGGTCAACTCTCATGATGAGTGTGAACACATCTGCATGGAATTGACAGATCTTTTCGTAAATACACAAAGCGTCCTTTGAAAATCCTGGAGTCACGGAAAAATCTGTAATACCAAGTTTTACTTGTTCTGTATACTGAGAACAGCAGGTATACTGAGGAAATACAAGCAAAACAAGAGTAGTAGTACAAGAAGTTGGTTATGGAAAGACCAGAGCTTCAGGGCCAGATAACCTGGCTCAGCCTGACTTTATGACACAGAACTTTCTAGATGGAGTGATGCGTGAATTAAAGGAGATCACTTAGTTCTGCCAGAGCTACCAATGTGGCCACAAACAACAGTGCATAAATTGTATATTATTATAAACCAAATCGTATTTTAAAGTTACTATTTTAAAAGAATCTTGCTAGGATTCCTTCCAAACTAAAATATCAGACCGACCGAATGAACTAGAATTACTCTGGAAGTGATGTGTTTTGAGAGTTCAGACTAGTGACTTGAGCCTTGGGATTAGGTCATTCACTCACTGTTTGGAAAGACAAGGCCTTACGTCGCTAAAGGACAGAGATGGGATCAGCTCAGTGTCCTATGATGGCCCTGACTTTTCTTCAGGGTCACACCCTCCACAGATGTGCCGCCTCTCCTGATACCTTTTCATGAACAGTGCAGAAAATTTCTTATAAGACACAAAAAGTAAGATTCACACATGTTGTTTTGTGTTCCTTCCTTCGTTGCACCGGAATAAGTGGTACAAACAGACTTGCCTGTGGCAGTCCTAGCAAGCTGTGGCCTTGGATCTGTTACAAACCTGGGAACCAGAGAGCTGAGCCTGTAAAGAGCAAGGGGCTCCCAGCTGTCGCCTAGAGATAAAGAGCACGGCAAGGACTTGAAGCCACCTCTTCTGGGTGTTTAAATCTTCAGCCCCAGTTCCTGGTTTTGTTCTAGAGAAGTGAGGCTGATGGTTAAGTGGGAAAAGAACATGGGCTGAATGATTACTGAGCGCTTACTAGGAACTGTGCATTTATTGCCCTTCAATTTCCCCAGCTACTTCAGGAAGTAGGCAAAGTTCTAAGATAGACACATCCTACAGGTGAGGAACTGATGTACAGTGAGGGTTAAGTGACCTGCCCGAGACAGCACAGGTGGCGGAAACAGGATTTGCTCTGAAGGCCTGGAGTATCCTACCCGTCTCTCCATTTATGCGTTCCAGGGCATTGGTTTTGGGCTCTGTATTCGGTCCATAGCCATTTATCATTTCTACACTCAGGGAAAATCAAAGTATCCCCCAATCCTGCAGGGCTGGAGCCTTCCTTTGCCATTGGCATCCCCTAATTTACTTACGATTCCTCATTTACAAAGGAACAGAACAGAGGAAGTTGTTTCTTTGAATGCTGCTTTAGAAACTGTGCCCTCCTATACAGGAAGCCTCTTTAAGGGCCACCCTCTAGCGGGGTGCAGTGCAGGCGGGAACTGCTCAATCAATACTAGGTGAACAAACAAATGGGAGGCAAGAAAATCCTCATTGCAAACAGTAGCTTTGTAAAAAGAGGAAAGCTAGCCACTGGGTGCTGGAGATATTTATTCAAGGACTCAGAGGTCCAAGGACTGTGGGAGCCATAAATAAATATAATGATCAAGAGCCCACACGGCTCCTTGTATCCCACTGTATCCTGGTATGAAAAACCCTCAATGTTGGATTTGGTGGTTTTCTTCAATAGGGACTGTTAACAAGGAGAGGCTACGTGAGGGAACGGAGAGAACATGTGCAAAGAACTAAAATACTCACTGATTTTTCATTTTCAGATCCTATAGCTTAGGGCTGGGACACAGATGGCCAGAGATGAAGGCAAATCTTTTATGGTGCCTACCTGGCATTATTTCTTATCTCGGTATCAACAGGAAAAATGCTGAATACCCACATTAAAAAAAAAAAAACAAAAAACACCAAAAACATTTTACTTATTTATTTTGAGAGAGAGAGAGAGCACGCCAGTGGGGAGGATGCAGAGAGAGAGAGAGAGAGAGAGAGAGAGAGAGAGAGGGAGAGAGAGGGAGAACCCCAAGCAAGCTCCATGCTCTTGGTGTGGAGCCTGATGCGGGGCTTGATCTCACAAACCATGAGATCATGACCTGAGCCAAAATCAAGAGTCGGACACAACCGACTGAGCCGCCCAGGCGCCCTGAATGCACAAATTTGATAAGACTGATACTTAATGGCAGGAATCATTAGAAACAAAGAAAGAACTAGACACTCCATTTGAATGTTCTCTTAGGTGAAATTCCTCTAATGCACGTTTTTAAAGATAGACTGCTTTCATTCCCTCAAACACAGTCTTTTGTTATAAATATGCCAAAACTGAATGGAGATCACTCTTGACTAAATGTAATCACCCACTTCAGACTATGTAATATTCTGGGATACAACGGAAACCATGGACACAATGCTCTAAATGCAACTCAGATTCACAAAAGCTTATCTCTAAGTGATGAACAGAGAAAATGAGTCATTCGTTTACCCTTTATGAAACCAGTGTCTCTCTCTGGGGTTCAGATTATGAGCACAGCCACCAGCCATCAGAGGCCATGGGTTGGCTTTGTGACTTTAAATATATTTTTAGCAAATAGGAGCTACGCCAGTCAAGGGGAAAGGTGCTCACAGATAGTAAGGTTTTACTAACTTGGGAGCTAAAAGTTAAGATGAAGAGTATCTCCAAAGAGCGGGGAAGAGTCTGAAGAATTTACTCCTAAATATTACCCAGTGTATATGTGTTAAACATCGCATATTTAATGACAGAGAGAGAAAGGATAATAATGGTAAGACTACAAAGGGTCTCATTTATAGCATCTTGTCATAGGAACTATTGAAAATTAAATAAGGCTGTTTCTAGCTGCTACTGCTCTCAATTAGCCAGCAGCCACTTCCCCAGTCATAATAACTGCCACATGCACTTTGTGTGTTACCTCTGGCCTGCTAATTCCAAACACAGGAGGTCGCAGCCATAGACTGCGCTCCCCAGACTGGCCCACAACCGAACGCCCTGCTGGTCAGATTCCGTTGCACAAAATGGAATGATTCAGTACGTCAGAATATTTCAGATAATTTAGCCTAGTTCCGCTCCTTAAACATATGAACTAGATTATATACTTTGTGATAATTTAACCTTCACTTACCCAAACATTTTCTGTGCCACAGAACTACATGCTTCTCTTTATTTTTGTTCCTTACAGTTTCACAAAATTTAAACAATGGTCTCTGCTCTGAGTTACCAGGTTGTGCTGCCAATAAGGTGACTCACGTCATGTGTAAGGGCCTTCATTTTTGAAAATGGAAAAAATCAGTCCTGTGAAACTGACACTTTGGTTTGGTTTGAAAGGCGAGGATAACGTGCAAAATATAACGATCCCATCCCCAAAGGTCATCTTTTTATGTCTATGGAAGTAGCTACCCACCCCCGCCCCTCGACGGTCCGGGGGCTATACCTCCATAGACGTACGTGCCCCCCACCCCCACCCCGCCACTCCAGCAGCCCCTCCCTTGGGGGGCTCCTCGGACCCTCGTCCTGATAGGAGGCCCCAGGGCCCGAGCCACTAACAAAGAGTTAAAGCTCCTCCTGAACTCTGGAAGAAATCGGATTTCGTCAGTGAGGTTTGGCAATGTGAGAAGCCCAGTAACCAATTTCATTTCCTGATAAATGAATGGTCCACAGGGGAAAGTCGGCCAGTGAGTTTCGGAACTGTTGAGAGCTCAGCCTTTACTGAAAGACTCCTTGAAGGAGCCAGCCTGTCTATTGCTTATCACTGCTGAGCCAGCCGGCCCCATGCAAACAGGGCAGCTGCCAGACTCCACTCCCAGCTGACTGGAGAGCGAGGCAGAGGCCGGCACAAACGTGTGGTATCCCTTTAAGAAACGATACTGCTATCGTATGCACCCCCCTCCCATTATCCTGGCCCTTTTAACCTGTGGGTCTGGAAACACATGCCTATTAAAATTATTTTAGAGCAGCGGGTTTAATGGTCTTCATCACTTAAACGTAACCCCTCCCCTCTCCTCCCCCCCCCCCCCCCCCCCCGCAGCCCACCCGATACAAACTCTAAAATATCCTCGGTATCCAGCTTAGATTCAGATTTGGGGGAACGTAATGTCTAAAAACAGACAAATGCTCAGATAAAGAAGAGCCACGTGTAGAAAGTCGATCGGAGGGCAGTTTTGAAAGACAGAAAGTACTTCAAAGTTCTGAAACAAGTTTACCTGAAATGTAAGCAGCCCAATTAATCACAAGACCCTTTACCTTTTAAGCTTGAAATGAAATAAATACCTGTATGGCCAAGTAAACCCAAAGGCCATTCTCATAAATACAACCCTATATGCTGTATTTACACTTACAAATTTTTAAAATCTTGAACATTTATTCACATTAATTCGGAATTGGGGTCAAAGCATATACTTTCAAATATGTATGCCGGATTCAAGTGAATTTTTGTGAAAGGTTAGCTTGACATTTAAAAAAGCTAATTTGGCCTTGCTTAGAAAACACACAAAATTACCCTATATAAAATAGTCAAATGAACACTTGAAGGCAGGGGAAGGGAAAAAATCCTAAAAAAAAAATGGCTCCGGGCCCTTAATTATAAAAAATAAAGCAAACAAAATCTGAAACTAGTGAGCTTTCAAGAGGCTTGCAGGCCTGGACCGGTGGCAGGGAAACCTGGAGCTGATTAGCCCCACCCTTGCAAAGGCATTCTCGTGCCAGTGGTGATGGTGACGAGGGCACATGCTGGGGCTCTACAGCGAGGGGGAGCACGGATTCCACCCACCAAGAGCAACGCAGAGAATGAGGAAAAAGGGAAAGCCAGTGGGCCCTTTAGCTTCTTCTCTAACCATTCAATACATCGGTTTTTTCTTTCTTTCTCTTTTTCCATGGTTTTGGGACCACAAGATACATTCTTCCTTTGACTTCAATTTTAGATTCTTGGTGACACTGAGCTGGGCCGTCTCCAGGCCCAGGCTATGGAGAGAGGTCTGTGCATTCGTTCGGAGGGAATCAGTACTAAGTTGGCTTGAGCTAGGTCACATGATTTGATAACAGAAAGGGGAGAATGAAGGCACGGGAGTTTCCTAGGCTATTTAAAAACTGTCTAAGTTGTGACCCTCATTGGTCACGTGAACTGAAAAAGAAGGCCACTTTAACACCGGGGCTCTTTTGGTCTCTATGGCTTCTAAATCAAGAGCAAAAAATAAATTTCTAAGTACTGGGTTTCTGAACCACTTCGAATTTTAATTATCTATGCATATAATAGCTGTACATGGTACTTCCAAGTTCAGAAAATAAGCAAAACTGATAAAACTCAGAGGTTTAATTCAAAAATAGGGCTCATTACCTGTGGTAGGAGCGTTAGGTCTGGTTCTTAACATGAACAGAGCTATTTAAAGGTTAATCGCCAGTGCTTTGCAGAACGGAGCTAAGAATGACTACTGTATTTAATAAGCCAAAAGCACATTTGAGGCCTTTAATTAATCTGAAGAACTGTTTCTTGTAAGGATTCTGCAAAGCACATGGGTTTCTTATACAGTGGGTTCCAAAAGAATGAAAATGTTTTTCTGTTGTTTTCTTGTGAATGCGGCTGCTTTGAGCCGCGCTCAGGTTTAGAAGCTGGATGGGGTGGGAGCGGGGGGGGGGGGGTGCGGGGGTGGGGAAGGCTTCCAGAGAGGGGGTGTACCGACAGACGGCCGTGTGACCAGACTCCCGGGGTTCTGAGAGGAGAAGCTGCTGCCAAGCAGGGCAGACGGGACAGGATTTCCCTCAGATGCTCCCCAACTAAAACTCTGAGAGGTCAAGAACCTCGCTTCAACTTTTGCCTCCTTGCTGGTGAAGGACGGCCAGCATGATTTTTACAAGCTAGACAATGAGTGAGGACCCAAGATCCCAGGGACTGGCCAGCTAGGAATCTGAGGTTCTCATGAGGAGGAGGGGCCAGGGCAACCCCCTCTTTCCGCGTGCTTTTCCTTCCTTCAGGTCCTTTTCAGTCCACGTGAGTCATAGGACTTTCCCCTCTGAGAGCTGAGTGTGTCGGGGGCAGACCCAGCCTGAACGTGGGGTTCTCTCCCACTCCCACTATTCCTTAGGCCTCTCCTCAGACTTTCCTCCAAGGATCCGAGTCACTCAGCAATGTTAGTCTAGCCAAAGCGAACAAATACGATCATCATAGAGCTGAGGACTTGTAGGCACAGAGAGGTTCAGTAAAGGAGAAACAGGGAGTTGACGACAGGGTCACAAAGAAAATACACATTTCTGGATCCTTACTTGGGAAACTGGCAATAGGTCTGATGAGCTGTAAACTATAGATGCGCAATTTCATCCACGTTTTGACGACGGGGGCAGTGGGTAATGGCTGTAAAATGTCAGGATTTTTCCAACACTGAGAATTCAAAACATTTACTACTCTGAGTCCTGGAAAGAAGGAATGGTAGTTTAAGTTTTGAGGTGGGGAAGCAGAGGGATCAAAAGAATGTTTACTCTGTTTTATAGGAAAAAAAAAAAGTTTTATGAAGTGCTCTTTCCAGTGGAAGACATAATTATTATTTTCTGCTGGGAAACATTCTGGCTAGTTTACAGTAAGGACCTGATATAACATGGGAAGAGTTTAAACCCCACACGTTTAAGAGCTTGCTAACACATATTTTCCTATGTTGAGGCTGTGGTGATGTTTATCCTTCCTTTCGATAGAGCAGTGTCGGAAAAGTGTTAGCACCAGCACCCTGTGACTGCAGAAGCAGGGCCACGTTCAAATGAATTATAAGCAGGCAGGCAAACAAATAACCCCGACCCACACTTAATCTTACTACTCAAAGTGAGTAAATGTTTTCTCTTTGGGGAGTGATCGTCCTGTCTGTGTGTGTGTGTGTGTGTGTGTGTGTGTGTGTGTGTGTCTATAGTTGGATGGGTGAATACACAAACACATACACACAAGTGCGTATGTATAAACACAAATATGAATATAGCTGTAATCGTGTAAAAAGTGTTATGATGTTTCTGAGTCTGGAAGACATTAAGAAAAGCTGCCACGCCTTTCTCGTTCTAGATGACACCATAAATTATTTCCTACTTTTGGTTTACTCTCCACGCTATAGAGAAGTAAACTACTGTCATGTGTTCTGGTAAAACATTACATTGTAATTGTTCAAGTAATTTACCACTCCAATGTGATAATGAGCCCTGTGTTGTCTACGCTCTGGGACGATGGGCCACACAGAATGATTTTTGCGGGGCCTGTTGATTTTTCTATGAAGACTTATCATATAAGAATGTAGGAACAACATAAAGGGTAGAATGTTCGCATCCTGAAGAAACCTGGAAAGGAGTGAGTTGTATATTCCACTCTAAGACAATCTCTGGAGGTAGTGAACAAACGTGGTTTCAGTTACTCCCAGAAATCTCCCTGGGAGTGGCACGGACAGGCTATGGATGCCACAGAACACACCGCTGCTGCCAGTCCCGATAACTTTTTGGTAGATAATACGCTTAGATGGAAAATCTTTTTCTCGTTCCACCTAGAGGAGCTCAGTATTGGAGGGCGGGTGTTAAATAGTTTTTATTCTGGCACAAGGGCGGGCCCTGGGCTGTGTGAGAAGGAACACGGGGAAAGAATGCTCGAGTCCCCTGTAGGACCATAGCCCGGAAAGCTCCTTTTTTCTAAGATCTGAACTCTTGAAACGATAGAACCATTAATTAGCTCTTTTCTCCAGTGGTGAAACACACGGTGCCTTGCACGACAAGGGAGTGTCACAAAAGTACTTTTTCTCTTTTTTCCTTTTGGCAATGTTTTCCTGGTCTCCAGTTAAAAAAATTTTTTTTTTAAAGATTTTATTTTGGGCGCCTGGGTGGCTCAGTCCGTTAAGTACCCGACTCTTGGTTTTGGCTCGGGTCACGATCTCAGTTTGTAAGTTCGAGCCCTACGTTGGGGCTTGTTGCTGGCACAGAGTCTGCTTGGGATCCCTTCTCTCTCTTTCTCTCTGTCTGCCCCTCTCTTGCTGTCTCTTTCTTTCTCAAAATAAATAAATAATCTAAAAAAAAAGATTTTATTTTAAAATAATCTCTACATCCAACATGAGGCTCGAATTTACAATCTGGGGATCAAGAGCTGGGTGCTCCACTGACAAGCCAGCCAGGTGCCTCCTTCAGTTAAATTTTTGAATTGAACTCTGGCATCTGTTAGGTGAAAATGACCAAACTGATTGTTTCCTTCTTGTTTGTTTATTGATATTATCATACAATAACATTGAGTAATTTCAGTGTTCAATTCGCCAAGTTTTGCTGTTTGGATGCACTCAACGCATCGCCACAATGAAGATACTGTCTGGTTTCATCACACTAAGAAGCCCCTCCTGCCCCTTTGCACTTACCCTGCTCCCCTTGGCCCAAGGCAGCCACTGATCTGCTTTTGGTCACAATTTTGTCTTTTTAAGCATTTTGTTAATTTCTTTAATTTTAATTGTTCGTTTTTAGTTTATTTATTTATTTTGAGAGACAGAGCGTGAGTAGGGGAGAGGCAGAGAGGGGGAGACAGAATCCCAAACAGGTCCAAACCATCACTGCAGAGCCTGACATGGAGCTCGAACCCACGAAATCATGGGATCCTGACCTGAGCCAAAACCAAGAGTTGGACACTTAACCAGCTGAGCCACCCAGGCACCCTGGCATTTTATTAATTTCTAATCATCACATTTAACTTTGATGATTCTAGTCTTCTTACAATTATTGAGGCTTGCTCTGGGGCTCAGAATATGGTCAATCTTGGTCTAAATGTGCCATGTGCATTCAAAAAGAACCTGGATTCTGCCACTGTTAGGTGAAATGTTCCATGAATATCAATCAAGTCAAATTGACTCATAGTATTTTCCAGATCTCCCGTGTCTTTGTTGATTCTGTTTTGTCTGGTTGTTCTACCAACTACTGAGATTGGGATGTTAAAATCCCGATGATAGTGGAAATGTCTCATGTTCCCTTTAATTCTGCCAATTTTCTGCTTCATGATTTTGATGCTCTGTTTTTGGTCCCTATACATTTACAATTGCTTATATCCTCCTACCGAATTGTCCTTTGGACCATTAGGACATATTCCTCCCTTTTGTCCTAGGTTTTCATGTGAAATCTGTATTCTCTCATATTAACATAGGCACTTAAACCTTATGCTTACTGTTTGCATGGTACCTCTTTGTCATTTCGTCATTTGCTTTCAGCCTATCTGTTACCTTTAAATCTTTTTTTTCAATGTTTATTCATTTTGAGAGAGAGAGAGAGAGAGAGAGAGAGAGAGAGAGAGAGAACACGGGGGGATGGGCAGAGAGGGAGATACAGAATCTGAAGCAGGCTCCCAGCTCTGAGCTGTCAGCACAGAGCCTGACGCAGGGCTTCAACTTGTGAACCACGAGATCATGACCTGAGAGGAAGTTGGACGCTTAATCAACTGAGCCACCCAGGCTCCCCATCCCCAGCCTATCTGTATCTTTAAAGTTAAAGCACTTCCTTTGCAGACTGTATATATTTAGGTCTTATTTTCTCCATTCTGGCAATCCCTGCCTTTTAATGAGTGTTTAGCAAATGAGTATTTTATATAATTTTTGATGTGACTGGGTGTGGGGTCCGCCACCTTCTTTTCCGTTTTCTATTTGTTCCTTTGTTCTTCCTTTCCTGCCTGATGGGGGAGGGGAGAATCATTTGAATATTTTTTATATTTCTGTTTTCCTGCTGGCTTTCTGGCTATTCATTTTTGTATTATTTTTTATAGTGGCTGCCCTCGAGATTACAATAAACACGTCTACCTTTTCACAGTCAACTTACAGACAACAATTTACTACTTCATGTAAAATACAGAACGCACAGGAGGGCCATTCCATCCTCTCCTAACCTTTATGCTATCACTGGCATTTACCCAGATATATTGCCCCTTCCGGTAAATACTCATTCTTTCCCCCAAATCTGAGTTTCCGTCTGGGATCATTTCCATTCAGCCTAAAGAACTTCCTTAGCACTTTTTATAATGCAAGTGTGCCGGCAGCGAGTTCTGTTGGTTTTCTTTTACTTGATGATGTCTTTATTTCATTTCCATTCCGAAATGATCTTGTCACTGGATATAGCATTCTGAGCTGACAATTGTTTTTTCTTTCATACTTTGGAAATCTTGTTCTGTTTTCTTTAAGACAATATGGTTTCTAACAAGAAGTGATACATTAACCGGACTGTTGTGCTCCTGCACGTACTATGACATTTTTCTCTTGTTCTTTATCACTGGCTTTCGGTACTTCTGACAATAGCATGCCTTGATGTGGCATTCTGCGTTTATTCTGCTTGGTGCTAGCATCTGGCATTTGCACATTTCTGTCTTTTCCCCCCTTGGTTCTTTTTTTTTTTTTTTTTTTTTTAATGTTTATTTAGTTTTGAGACAGAGAGAGACTGAGCGTGAGCAAGGGAGGGGCAGAGAGAGAGGGAGACACAGAATCCGAAGCAGCCTCCGGGCTTCGAGCTGTCAGCACCGGGCCCAACGCGGGGCTTGAACGCACAAACCGTGGGATCATGAGCCGAAATCGGATGCTCAACCGACTGAGCCGCCCAGGTGCCCCTGCCCCTTGGTTCTTTTTTATTGTTTCTATTTCTCAGCTGAGACTTTTCATTTTTCTGCTGAGATTTTCATGCACTGAAAACATGTTTTATGCAATAAAAACACTGAAGAGAGTTATAGTGACTGCTTTAAAATCCTTATCTGCTAGTTCCGACATCTGGTTCATCTTGGGGTTGAATTCGATTGATTTTCTTTTGTTTAGAGAATGTGTTCCATTTTCTTGGTTCCTTGGATGTTGGGGTATTTTGGATTGCATCCTGAATAATATTAAGTTGTGCAGATTCTTGTCTGGCCTTGAGCTGCGAACCTTGGACTTGGTGTCGCACTCTAGTCTCTTGTTCTGATCTTTTGCCTTTGCTGAGCTGCTTAAAGTCTGGTCCTTAGACGTGTGGTTCACACGTATTTCAGAGGTGTGGGGAGACACATTTTAGGATCCCCTTTTCTCCTGGGATTCCTTCACGATTTTCAGACTTCATAGATTCTCTGCCTCTCTTTTCTGGTTCTCTAGGCCAGAAAGGTTACAACTCTCCCCTCACGCCCCGCCCTGTTTCTGCTAGGTGTGTGCTTGCCACTGCAGTTAGCCCCAGGCTAAAAGCCTCAGGGGGACAAGGAGGTCAGTTTGTTATCCCCCAACCTCCAAGTGAAAGTACTCTCCGCCAGGGTCTTCTGATCTGTGCACTCCTCTCTTTCTTCAGGGTGGCAAATCTGGTCTTCCCTCAGACTTCTGGTCTTTGGCTGAAGTGCTGGGAGTCTCTTTCCCACATACGGTTCAGGGATCCCTCACCGATGGGGACAGACACACTTTGGGGATTGCCCCTCGGGCTCCTTCCCTTCTGGGGTTCCTCTAGTCTCCTCAGCACTCAGGCTTTCCCAGCTTCACTTCTGTGGTTCCTCAGGCCAGGAAAACCAAGTATTTCCATGTGAACCTCTCACCACCGTGGAGTAAACTACACGGGCAGTGCTTATTAGCCCCAGGCTATAAAAGCCAAGGACACAAAACTTCTCTACCTTCCAATCTCCCTCCTCTAAATAAGCAAGAACTCCTGTTGGAATCTGTTTGCTTCTGTTCACTCTCTAGTGCCTAAAATACAGCTGTATGTTGTGTTATTTGTCCAGGCTTTCTAGCTATTTCTGTAGGGGGTGTCATGTGGGGTCTTAGTCTACGACACCTAGAAGCAGGTGTTCTCAAGCTGATTTTCAACCGAGCTATCTTCATTCATTCAGCCACACTTGACGAGTGGCTATTCTGTGCAAGGCAGTGTATTATGCTAGATGCCATCGGGAGACATAAACATAGACAGCATGGCAAAGGACTAAGAATGAAATGAGAGATGAAAATATATATACATATTTGTATACAAGATAGCACGGGAACTTTTTTTTGGTAGCTTAAAATTGGAAATCATCTGCATGTCTACCAGCGGTAGAATGGATAAACCATGGACTATTTACACAATGCGATATTAACACATCAGTGGAAAGGAACAAACTTCATGTAGCAACAAAAACGTCTCTCATAAACAATGCTGAGCGAAAGAAGGAAGGTGCAAAGAAAAATAAACTGCGTGATTCCGTCTGCGAAAAGTTCAAAAACGGAAAACCAGGTCGTTTGGGCATATACACATGGATGGTAAAATTATGAGGAAGAATCAGACAGTCACCTCCAAAGTCAGGACAGCGTTTATTTCTAGGCATTTCTGGGCTGTTGGCAATGCTCCATGTCTCGATCTGAACAGTGAATGCATGGATAGTCACTTTATAATTATTCTTTTATAGCACACATCTATAGCTTATGTAGTCATCTATATAAAGATGCTGTTCACAGTTTAAAAGGAATGGGGGTGGCTTTATTAGGAAATGGAACCTTGACTACATTTGCACATGAGGCATGACCACGAACCAGTTATTATTCTTAGGACTCAAAATTCTTCTGAAAATGGGTATAAAACATGTTCCTTCCAATCTAAGACTAGTGAGCAATAATATAATTTGATAGCAAACACAGGTTTAACTTAATACCAAAGAAAAGCCAACTTTAAGTGTTTTTTAAAAACTGTGTCCCAATTTTAAACATCACAAGGTCATTTCTGTTTGAAAGAGCACGGGAAAAATCTTTTTGATGAGCACAGGTCCTTTCTGGACACAAATAACTAGCCGATATTTTATCATTTTTTTTTTTTTAATGTTGGAGTCTCTGTATATCTGATTCTTTTAAGAGGGGCATACTGGTAGTGATCTTCGTAGTGTAGTGATCGGCACTATATTGGTCAGAGATTAGGAACCCCCTGAAATATCTGTCCAAGTTCGTAAATTTAGCGGTGCTTGCTATGAAGACCTTCTAAGTTTTCAAAATGGACTCAGTTGCTTGCAATTATCATGCAGTGCCTGAGGTGCTTCCTGCTGCCCTCAGAGCTCTCAGGCGAGAATCCTGTAAGGAACCTGGATGTGGGGAACTGCCAGGAAAACAAATTGTTTCATCAGTTCCTTAGTTATCCCCAGTCGCTGATCGGCATTGACAGTACTCATGTTCTTCACAGAACCAGGCTTTCGTGGCCTTGAGCCCTCTAAAACTAACGGATGTGGCACAAAGAAACTTTAGCGAGTATGGCCAGATGCTTACCAGCGTCCTCAGTGTGATTACTTATGGACCAATCACTGCTCTTTCCAGCGTGCCCCAGAAAGGAAAGCCACCGCGAAGAAAGTAGTTTTGGTCCTCCAAACAAACCAATTTTGCTACACGCAAGGGATTACAGTTAGTGGACTTTGCTTTCTTTAAAAAGTCTTTTATCACCTTGAAATTTTCAGAAACTTTTGGGATGTGTATGCTCAAGTAAGAACATCTCTTTAAGAAATCACCAGAACCAAACACAATGATTTAGTGTTCTTATTCTTTCACTTAACAACATTCTATTTTTTCTCTGGCTTGAGAGTACTAATAAGGAGAACCCACAGAACAAATTACTATAATTCGTTAGTCATCCTTTTTTTCAGAAACAATTCATTCTTTCACTTATTATCCAATAAAAAGAAATAATTTTGTAACGATCAGGGAGCTTTTCTTTTTGGTCATAAATTACATTACAAAACACTTTGTAAGGATTAGAGCGAATGACTTGAACAGTAGCTCTAAAGGCAACGGAACAATCTCAGTAATTATGGTCAACCTAACGGAAAAGTCAAGACTGGGACAGATGAACAATAATAACTGGTTCAATTTTTTTAACCACCAGAGTCGAATCTCTCCTCAAGAAATGTTAGTCTGTGAATCACACATTTCTGCCTCTACCAAAGAAAGTAATTCTATCAAAACCGATAGCAGAGATTTAAAGATAAAACCACACACATTCACGTTTCCTTTTCAGTGGAAGAGTATCAGCATTTTCCACTGCTGCCCTTGCATGGCAAACGTGTGTGTGTCCCTTCCTTGGTCACTAGAAATCGTGGTTTAGAGAAGTGGGCAAAAATTCTCTGCCTACAGAAAAATCAGATTTTTATCACTTTTCAATTACGTGTTCTAGCTTTCATGACTATACGTGAGATGTAATGAAAACAGAGACCAAAGTTTTATACTCTGGGATCACAGAGTAAAAACTAGGTTTGATTTCTTTCTCGTTCATCACAAGGAAGGGAAAAAAATCCTATCAACTGCTTACAAATCTACCATATGTTTAATGAAACAAAAATAATGTAAGACATTAAATATCATGAGTTAGACTATGGATCAAGAATGGCTATTCTAAAAGTTAGTATGACATGAAGTTTTTGCATGTTTAGTGCAATTTCAATACTATGTATGAGAAAACACTCCATGTATGTTTGAGTACTCTATAAAGTAGCAATAAGTCTAATTTCAAACATTTTAAGGTCATTCTACAACCCTGAGTAAGATACTGTTGAAGCCAAGAACTTAACTAGGTGTATTATGCATGCTGTAGGTTAAACAAACTGATCTAATAGGCAAATAGGGTTGTGAATTAGGAGACAAAAATTTAAGGTTTAAAAGAAAGAAGAACGGAGATTCATGGCTCAAAGAGAAGATGAACTGAAATGAATATGGACAAAGCATTAGATTCTCTTTAGCCTGTTTCCTCACTTGCAAAATGTAAATTGCCTTCGTATTTCTTACAGTTGTCAGGAAGACTAAATAAAAACGCTTATACAAAAATACCTCGCTGAGGACCTGGCACAGAGCAAGTGCTCAATAAACGGAACCAGATAATAAACAACAAAGGAAAAAGAGCCAAAAGAGGGATATTTATGTCAGACCGAGGAACAGATATGCAACATTTTAAAAGACACGGACTTTAATTTTTGGCGACTGTTTGTCTAGTTTATAAAGTAACTGTGGTATCTTCTATCGGGAAGAAACAAATCTTCTATTTTACGGTTTATCATGGAAGAGTTCTCAGTGTTTTATAGGAGAGGAAGATAAAACTGCTCTGATCCCACCAAGGCTACCTGGTAACCCTCACCATCATGGCCTTAGTCTTCATGCGGGCTGGGATTTGGAGGAAACCAGGCCATATGGTAGTGGTTCTTCAATCTAGTAAATCATCTGGACCACTCAGGGAACCATTTAAAGTGACAGGTTCCCAAATTCATCACCAAACCACGGAGTCAGAGTTTGAGGTGAGACCCAGAAATCTGCATTTGGAAACAGTGCTCTATGTGACTGTGTGCACTCCTGGAACCCTCAAGTTGATGGGAGGAGAGACAGGCATATTACGGAGCTGTAATCATTAAGACAGTATGGTAACTGGCACAAAAATGGACACACGGATCAATGCAACGGCAGATTTGTTCTTACGTAACACCCATACAGACAGGCTTCTAACAGCCACAAGTTCTCTTGTGCTTCCTATAGTCTTGCCCTGAGAAACTGCTCTGAGGGATTCTACTGAGGGGATGACTCTCCTTGGCTAAGACTTTCCATTTGCAGACCGGTGACTTGAAAAGCTAGAACAACATCCTGCACGTGTGTGTGTTGGGGGAGTGTGTGCGTGCATGTGCACTTGAGACCGTGTATTTCCTAAGACAGTCCTCACGCGGGGATTGAAGGGTCTTAAGAATCAGCTGCCAGCATTATGCAGAGGTCTCCCGAACCACTAATGATCTTGTGTTTATTGTTCCATGACAGATAAAAGTAACTTATGAGTAAGACTTGATGCTTGTCTTTACTGGGCAGGAAATCAAGGAGCTTAGAACAGGAGGGAGAGCCACTCTGACTTTTAAACTTCTGCAGAGATCATTCTGGGCTTAGGGAAACTTCGGTAGGAATGTAGCCAGTGTTCCTTTTTTTAGGATGGAAGTCCAGCCCAGACCTGTACCTTTTACAGTTAGCGCTTCCTAGAATCCACCCAAAAGTGAAAAGGGATTGATAATATTCCAAAAAGAAGAGAGAACAAAGTACAAAAAAAAAAAAAAAAAAAAAAAAAAAAATTAAGTCAAAAAGTCAAACGCGGCCACGGGAACAATTAAAGTAGTTACAAGCTAGTAGCAGACTGACTCTCAGGAAAAGGCTAACTGTTGGCCGGTGGGATGGTGCTGGGCACAGGAGCTCAAATTTCCCTGTCCGAACGCGAGTGACTTATTCTCGGTGTTTGTCAGAACCTGAGAACGTGCATGCTCTACACATCCCGAGGAAGAGAGAAATCAGGCAGAAAGAAGCAGACACTGGCTCCGTATTTTTCACATGAGCCCAGTAGCTCCATCACGCTCTTCCCTTTCCAAGAAAGATGCAGAAATAGAATGAGGTCGCTTATCTGAATAGTTTCCTCTGCTTGAACGATAATGAAATCAGTGCAAGCCAAGAGGCAAGAAGAGATATTAAAAATTTAGGGAGGTCAATCTGCACAGGCAGTATCCTGTTGATGGGTGCACTCAAGTGGAGGTCAGATCAGGGTTTTGAAGCTCTCAGAATACACAGTGTGGAATAATATTATAGGCTTAAAAACTGGAACTATTCCAACAAGGTGACCAGGACTTCTGCTTTGACCTTTGTTCTGCAATGGTGTTTTGGCACGAAAGTGGACCCTGCAAGAAGTCTATGGAGAGCTGTTCTCCAAAGAAGCATGTTAATCGGAAGCAGAATCTCAGACCACCACCCCGTGGTCAACAGACCCCCTTTTCTGCCTGCCTCCCTTCCATTCGGCAAATATGGAAGTGCCCTGATGTGCCAATAGAGTTTCAGACTCTTCAAATTAACAAAACGTGAAGGTCCCTGACCTTCTGGAGCTTCCATTACCTGGGAGAAGAATAATAAATAAGCACACAGTATGTTACATGATAAATAATGTGAAGGAAGAAAAAAAATACAGAATTAGGGGACAGGGAGTGTGAACATTGAAACCAGAGGTCAGGGTAGGCCTCAGGGAGTCAGGCATCAGGTGCTTGGGCGAGCGAATACACCAAGGGGGTATGCAGACATCGGGGATAGCAGTTGAAGCAGGCAAGAGAAACCAGTACGAAGGCCCTAAGAGTGGAGAGCTGCTGGTGTGCCGGGGGGAATTAGCCATTGCTGTGCTTTTCAAACTTGAACTAACATCAGACACCACCTTTGGGGCTTGTTAAAACGCAGACAGCTGGGTCCCAGCCCCGGAGCTTCGACTTCAGGAATTCTGGGGGCCCGAGAATGTGCATTTCTTTTTTTTTTTTTTTTTTTAATTTTTTTTTTTTTCAACGTTTATTTATTTTTGGGACAGAGAGAGACAGAGCATGAACGGGGGAGGGGCAGAGAGAGAGGGAGACACAGAATCGGAAACAGGCTCCAGGCTCTGAGCCATCAGCCCAGAGCCTGACGCGGGGCTCGAACTCCCGGACCGCGAGATCGTGACCTGGCTGAAGTCGGACGCTTAACCGACTGCGCCACCCAGGCGCCCCGAGAATGTGCATTTCTAACAAGTTTCTATGGGATGCGGATGCTGCTGGCACAAGGGCTATGCCTTGAAAACCAACATTCTAGGGGCGCCTGGGTGGTTCAGTCGGTTAAGCACTGAACTCCACTTTGGCTCAGGTCATGATCTTGTGGTTCATGGGATGGAGCCCTGAGTCGGGCTCTGTGCTGACAGCCCAGAGCCCGCGCTTGGGATTCTCTCTCTCCCTCTCTCTCCGCTCCTGCCCTGCTTGCACGCATGCTAAGTAGATAAGATAAACTTAAAAAAAAAAAAAAAAAGATCTAATGCTTATTTCAAAAACTGAGTTACTAAATCATAGTGGACTATTAAATTGATTTAATGGGTCTGCCTGGCAATTAAAAAAGAGGAAAGAAATAGGAAATATCAGCACTCATCACATTTACTGAGGACAAATGAAATGTTTCTCTTTTATGAAACTTTTGTTTCGGTTGTATAGAAATGTGTGTAAGATGCATATTTTGCTGTGGGTGGCAGTCAAACAAATTTGAAAGCCGCCAGTCTAATGACATTAGTGTGTCACTAAATAACACCAGCCACATTGATCTGGTCGTAGGAATTATGAGAAATCTTACGTTTTCAGTGGGACACAAAGCTGAACTTGCCTTGGGTGTTCGCTTTCACTCACCCATACATTTCCTCTGCCTGGATTTCTTTCTCATCTCAGCCCATGGAACCCTCACCACCCCTTTAAGACAGAGAAGATCAAGTCCAGGTTTCTCTTTAAAACCTTCCCAGCGACGTCCCCTTTTCCTGCTCTGACCTCCCTCAGAACTGAACTTCTATGCTGTTCATTTGACGTGCAGCACTGATTGCCCTGCTCTGTGCGCGGTCTTTGCGCGCTGCTCCTTTCTCTCCTGAAACGGGGTACGTAGTTTTGAGGACAGGGTCGGTGTCGCCTGCACCTGTATCTGCCCACCAAGGCTCTGGCCATGTCGTGTTTAAAGTGGACTAGCTGCAGACGGAATAAACAGTCAAAACACATTTAAAAATTATAATGTGTTATTTGTATGCTGTATGTACTACAAATGAGGATGATGAAAATCTAGTAAAGGAACAGTGAATGAATAAATTCTGAGATGTAAATGTGGGGACAGAGGCACACAGATGGTGGAAACAGCACAAAACGCAGGGGAACCAATCAGCTGGGAGAGCTTAGCGCTAAGGGCAGGCACAGCCCCCACCTTCCCATTCTGCACCCCAAAGCCTGGGCCGAGGGGTCCTCACTAAAGCAGGCCATGGAGACAACCCTCACTTTGCACTGGGTGAGAGTAAGTCCTTTTGATGTTTCGCTCTAATGCTGCGAAACGGGTAAGGAGAGCTGAAGGAGCAAAGGAGAAATCGGTATTTTTGGCAGAGAGGAGAGCTAGAAGGAAATCAAGAGGCGGGGTGGAAAAGTTCATTTCCGCCGTGACTGTGCTGCCTGGGTGAACCGGGGTGGGCCGCTCGGGAAAGGGAAAGCCTGCCCTGGGACTTGAGGCATGAGGAGTGCATCCAAAGAAAGACAGGCAGCTGGGAGGGGGCGTTAGGAAAGGAGGCAGGAGGCAGGAGCAGCAGGAGGCAGGCACAGACCGCGACAATGCCGACCTCGTGGAGGTGGGCCAGCAGCCTGGAGCCCAGGATCCATAGGCAAACGGGACCCAGGGTCGAGAGCGAGGCTCTGCCGGGCCCCGCGTGCTGGCCACAGGAGAGTGGGCACAGGAGACTCCCCTGGTTACGGGGGGGGGCGGGTGGGTGGGATGGGAACGTGGAGGGAAAGGAGAGATTTGGGAAGTAACTAGAATTCACAGAACTGGTGGCACTTTTGAGTTAGAGAGGATGTCGGCTGGTCACATTTCCACGGGAAGAAATCCACAAGGACACAGGGGAGCGTGGCTGCGGACCTGCTGACGAGAGTTTCTATGGGACCTGGAGGCAGGCCACCAACAGCAGGTGGGCACGCCAGGGTGGCACTCAGGAATCAGCTCTGGGGACACAGAGCTGACAGACACTTGGGGTGGGGATGGGGAGAGACTCCCGGTAGGAGAGAGGAGGAAGTTTTTAAGCAAGTCAGTATTAAGAAGCTATGAAAAAATTCTTGAAATTTCAGTTAACTAGATTTCTCTTTACATGACTAACAACAGAATATTCTAAAAAGTGAATATAAAATAAAGGCTTTAAAAATAATTTAGTGTCCAACTGGCTACCTGCCTTTAATCCTATGCTTTATCAAGTAAATGAGAGGAGACGTTTAGTTAATTGTCAGTGACTTGTATTATTCCGTAGCTTCCTCTTTATCCTAAAAGGGAAGCTATCTTCTGGTTAATTCCCCCTGAAAATCAGGGCCTAATTTTCAAACGCTAGATATGGTATCTTAGTTTTCAAATTACAGATAATTCACGGGATCAAAGAAAAGAGGGAACCTGGGGGACTTTATGCAGTTGAATATGAGATGGTGTGGTAGTGGTAGGAGAATCCGCACAGGCCTGGATGCATTCTGACCCATTGTCATGACGCGCGGATCGCTCTTGGGAGTCCGAACAGTCCCTGTTGCGGACGCAGACAGTGCGAACTTTGAGCTGTGGCTTCGAACTCAGCTCCTGGAGGACACACTACCTTTATTTATTTCCTTCCAACCCCTAAAGGAGAAATAAGCAACTTAGAATTTCAGAGCCTGTTCTTTAGGTCTCTGTTTATGCAGGAGAGTCTGAAAAAACTAATTACCTGGTATTGCCTTTCCCAGACTTCACGGAATACCAGTAAGAAGAGGATGTTTAGAATGACATTAATACTATTTACTCTGAACAGCCAAGTTGTTTAACTATATAGACAGATTTATCCAAAGAGTATATGTTCCCACACAGGATATTACACAAATATTTTAGAAGGCTATGTCAAATAACATTTGATTGAAAAATATTTTATTTGGTTGAAAGTCAATTACTATGCCATGGGCTTCCAGATCTTAATGTTTACTTGCCCAAAATTGGAAGAATAACTCCTCTACAAATTTGGCTTCAGTCCTATAATGCAAGGAAAACTTCAAGACCTTTTGGCTCATCTTCAGCTGACACTAGCTGATTATTTCTCAGGAGCAAGGAGCCTTGTGTTCCTCTTAACAACACAAAGGGTCGTTGGAAAGAACTCCGAATTTTCTTGATGTTTAATTTATATTTTAGGAAAAGAACAAATCAATAACTGCACACTATCCCACACTTTCAGAAAGACCTTATTACAACAGCATTTCCAATTTAAAACAACCTCTTTTACATCAATCTTGCACACAAAGCTATTATTACGGGCCCGACAATTATTTTATCAGTATATAGTAGTAAACCAGCCAAAAGGCAATAATGTGCTGTCATGTGGTAGAATACAAATATTATTCAACACACAGCTTGAATTTTCAATCAACTCTAGATACAGCAGTGTTCTATGAATTAAACTCTAGAGGTTTTAAGTGATTCGTTTTATTATAAACACTCAATCCAAAAAGATGATTAAAATAATTGAGATAAGGCTTGATTATAAAGATAAACAGCCTTTTTTTCTGGTAACATCTGTGGTAATAATGTGCTATCATTTAAACCAACTGAGGATGACTCACCATCTGTGAATAAATATAACTTTAGTTTCTTTTCTAGTACTGGGGATGGCTTGCTTTCTTGTCTTTTTTTTTTTTTTTTTTTAAAAACTAAATCATCCCTCTTCCCTCATCTGTCCCTCTTGCAACCACAGAGCGAGACGGAAATCTGGAGTCAGGAGTACACTTTCTTGCTATGTTTCGGAAAAAAGTGAACCGGCATCTAAGGGATTTATCCATGATCTTGGTCTCCATAGGATCTTGCTCTAAATAAGAGTTAAATGGCTTGGGACCTCCTACAGATTAATTAATCTCTCTTTAACCATAATCCTGAAAAACAAAGAGTCATATTTTCAGTTATATGTTACTGTCTCAAATATAGAGAACACTTTCTTTCTGAACAC
Source organism: Lynx canadensis (assembly GCF_007474595.2). NCBI lineage: Eukaryota > Metazoa > Chordata > Mammalia > Carnivora > Felidae > Lynx > Lynx canadensis. The sequence goes on along the minus strand of NC_044314.2, from coordinate 25,561,377 downwards.
AGTATAATGAATGCACAACATATTAACATTCAAACATATAGCCTGTATGCTGCAATTCATTTTGCTTTAAATTCAGTACTAGAGTGAACTAATTAGCTTTCAGTATCTGCCATGGTCCATGGAGGGGCTCTTGGGCCAGGGGCATTCACCAAAGGAATTAAAAAATAAAGTCTGGGATTGGAATGGGTAGGAAAGAAATGGACTAAAGACACAATTAGTGAGCAATAATCTGAAAGAAAGGAGCTAAGGTTTATCGCAAGGGAGGGATATAAAAGAAGAAAAATATCTGGTATGATAGCAGAGTGAGGAAGTACTGGTTGTCCACAGAACAGAAAGCAGATGGGGAAAGACAGAACGAGTAGAAGGGTACATAAAGTTCTAAGAAGAAGGTTGCCTAGTGCTGAGGTCCTGTTTTCTGAATACCATTTATTTTTTTTAATTTTAATTTTTTTTAACATTTATTTATTATTGAGAGACAGAGAGACACAGAGCGTGAGCACGGGAGGGGTAGAGAGTGGGGGAGACACAGAATCTGAAGTAGGCTCCAGGCTCTGAGCTGTCAGCACAGAGCCCGACGCAGGGCTCGAACTCACAAACTGTGAGATCATGACCTGAGCCAAAGTCGGTCGGTTAGCCAACTGAGCCACCTAGGTGCCCCTCCTGAATACCATTTATTAAAAAAAAGAAAAGAAAAGAAAAGAAAAGAAAAGAAAAGAAAAGAAAAGAAAAGAAAAGAAAGGAACCAGAGCTCATTGGAGAAGTGGTTGATTCCAGGACTGGTGTAGGAAAAACATGAGATGAGTCTTGGGTATCTTGTACCCCAGAAAAGTAAAGGTGTGCTCAAAACAAGATAGGGGCATGTCAGAGGATGCAGGAACCAACCCGGAGGAGCTCCCACTGGCCAAAGCTAGAACAATTTGAGCAACAAAATAAGTAAGTGATAGTACTGAATTATACTCTATAATGAAATACAAAATTATCATTAGGTAAACACCACAGTAATAACTGTGCAGGTAAGATCCACTGATGGACGATAAATTCAGTGGGCAAAAGTTGTGAGGAGAAACAGGATATTAGCAAAGTCTCACTCCTAACAGAGTCATCAGTTATAAAGGGAAAAACAGTGACTTTTTCCAGGAGAAATCTGGTAGACACCACATTAACCAAATGATCAAGGAGAACCATCATCAGTAGTGAGACATGGTAACATCAGGTACCTCCTGATTCTATGCACTGAGAAGGACACAACATCACTTCCATGCGTAGGTTGGTAGAATATGTGTTAATTTCAATGTAATCATGAGAAAAACCCAAACTGAGGGACATTCTGCAAAACAACTGAGCAGCACTATCCATACTGTCAAGGTCATGAAAGGTAAGGGAAGACTGAGGAACGCTTACAGACTGGAGGAGAGTAAGGAAACATGACAGCAAAATGCAAAGTGGGATCTGGATAGGACTGGGGAGCAGCATAAAGACACTAGGAGAAAAAAAATAGTAATATTCACATAAGGTCTGTAATTCAGGTAATAGTATTATACTCATGTTAATTTTGTGGGTTTTTTTAATTAAAAAAATTTTTTTGATGTTATTTTTGAGAGAGAGAGAGAGAGAGAGACAGAGGACGAGTGGGGGAGGGGCAGAGAGAGAGAGGGAGACGCAGAATCTGAAGCAGGCTCCAGGCTCTGAGTTGTCAGCCCAGAGCCCAGTTCAGGGCTTCAACCCACGGAACATGGGATCACGACCTGAGCCAAAGTCAGACACTTAACCGACTGAACCATCTAGCGCTCCAATTTTCTGGTTTTGATATTGTACTTGAGTTATATGTGTTGTTAACATTAGGGGAACCTGGATGAAGGGCTTATATGAACTATACCTACTGTTTTTGCAACTTTTCTGGTAAGTCTAAAATTATTTTAAAAGAAAATATAAAACAAAAAACAGCAAAGCAGCACTGATTCAACAATATTCTGCCCATGCCATCCAAAACTGCTTTCTTCCCAATGCTGTGTATTCTCCTCCTCCTCTATATTTTCCCTCCCATGTACTGCTACCTAGAATAGCAAACATTTTACTTATTTATCTGGTTGTCCATCTCCCCCACCAAAAAATAAACTCTATGAAGGCAGCTATTTTTATCTGTTTTGTCCAAGGCTGTATCTACCTACAGTCTAGTACAGTGCCTGACACATACACGGAGAAAGAGTTAAATGAATTAAAATTGTGAAGAGGAAGGTAGAATAAAAATACGAAAAGCAGGTCTGGAGATAAAAAAATGTTACTCCTGAACCTTTGAATTCCAACGAGTCCCTGTTTCCTCTTTAGAGCATGTAAAGTGGGAATTTCACTCATCTTCTCATCAGATTTACTGGGTAGCTACTATGTATAAGGCACTGAAACACGCATCAAGGGGACACAGGTGAGCAAGACGCGACTCCTCAAGGATGTTAGAGTCGAGTGGGAAAGAGAAAACATTTGAACAACTACGTACAGGGTGGAAGAGACCAGGAGTCTCATCAAATGCTGCGGGCATTTAGAGGACGGAAGCATATGTAGGAGGAGAAGTAAAAGGAAAGGTTTCACAACAGTTCACAAACTCAGCAAGGCCTTAAAATGCTTAGGAGGGATAAGCAAAAAGCAAAGGGGTGAGGGGCCGGTGCTCTGGGAAGAGAGAACTGCGTAAGCAAATCTGAACGTGCAGGAAGGAAGACGCAGAAGGCACAGAGATCGTTCTGGTGGCTGGATCACTGCTCAGGGAAAGGGGAGTATGGAGAACAGCGGCTGGGGGCTAGATGTGCGCGGTGTCGGGTTCCTGTCCCAGGACTCCAGACTTTATCTGGCAGCAGCAGGGTGCTCACCTCTAAGTCATTTTCAAGAGGAGGAGGATGTTACTAGGGCACCGCTCTACAGAAACTCTTCACGGAATTTTGGAAGATAGAAGTCCAGACCGTTAACTGCAAATCTTTGGGATCATCCTTTGTAACTTTAAAACATTTTTTTTTAAGTTTATTTATTTATTTTGAGAGAGAGAGCAAGCAAGAGTGTGAGTGGGGGAGGGGCAGCGGAGGATAGACAGAGAGAGAGAGAGAGAGAGAGAGAGAGAGAGAGAATGAGAATCCCAAGCAGGCTCCACGATGTCAGCGCAGAGCCCAAAGCGGGGCTCCAACTCCTGAACCGTGAGATCAGGACCTGAACCCAAATCAAGAGTTGGACGCTTAACCGACTGAGCCACCCAGGCGCCCCTGTAACTTTTTATAATAGAAATCCTTTCAGCCATTTTTCTTATGTTATGGATTGAGTGCCCCTGCCATCCGGTACTCCCCTTATGCTTACCATCCAGACTTAGTTGTGAGTACTTCGCGATTTCCTGGAGCCATGTCTGGACCGCTGAACAACTTAAGTTGTCAGCAAACATTTTCTTACGTTGAACTAACACCTGTCTTGGTTCAGTTTCTACCCGCTGTCCTAGGGCCGACAGTGAACTGCTCAGCTCCTCTTCTACAGAATAATCCCGAAAGCAGTTGAAACCCGAAAGCATACGCACGCGTGCGTGCCCTTTTCCTGAAGTCTTCTCTTCTCCAGGTTACACATCCTCTATTCCTCACCTTACGCGGTTTACAGGTTCCCTACTGTAACTTCACCTGCGTCTGCACCCTGCCTGGGTTACTAATGTGATACTCGGTCACATTGCTCCCATACCCCACAGTGCTCTTGGGAGCCCCTATTTCATGGCTGTTAAGTATCACTACATCCTCAGTCCCTGCATGGAATCTTGCCTCCTTACTCCCCTCTCCTTTTTAAAAAAATGTTTATTTATTTTGGGGAGAGAGAGAGACTCAGCGCTAGTGGGAGAGGGGTAGAAAGAGAGGGAGACACAGAATCAGAAGCAGGCTCCAGGCTCGGAGCTGTCGGCACAGAGCCCGATGTGGGGTTCGAACTCGTGAACCACAAGATCGTGACCTGAGCTGAAGTCGGACGCTTTCCCGACTGAGCCACCCAGGCGCCCTCCTTACTTCTTCTTGAACTGAAACTCAGCTCTCTCCCCTTGAGACTCCGATTCCCCTGGAGCCTTTGGAAGTTAGAGGCTGCTCATTCTTTCACATTCCAGACTTCAGGGTCTGGAGGTGGGGCTGGTGCCCTCTTTGTTTTCATTACTGTCTCCTGGCTATTATTCCTCTACCCTTAGGCAGAAGGGTCTGCCCATAGGAGGCTGGTACCAGCTTCGTGTCGTCTGTGCGCTGCCACCTACTGCCATTGACTGACCGCGGCATCTGGCTCACAGTCCTTCTCTCCACCCACGGCTCATCGCCCTGGGGGACTAGGAAGCTTATGCGAATGACCAGCCCATCCCTGGCTTCCAGTTCACTAACTGGCTCAACCGCACTGACTTCCATTCGCAGGCACAGCACTTCAGTCCCTCACTCATGGCCAGAGCCAGACCACGCTGTCACCAAGACGTGCTCCACTTCTGCCGTCTTCATTTAGCCCCATTTCCACTACTTCCACTGCACCCCCTCTTTGATCCCATTCAAATCCCCCTCCAGATACTTCTGTGACCCTTTCCCTCCAGCCTCCTGACGGCTCCGCTTCTCTATTGACTTAGCTGAGACACCAAGGTCCACCATGTCCTGTAGGCAGCCACTCCCATCTTCATGGGTTTTCGTACCGGTTCGCGTGGTGTAGTTCAGGTAAACTGGAAACAGCACGTGCGCACGCACACACACGCACACACACACATACATGCGCGCGCGCACCCTCGGAAAACAACAAACCTCCGAAGTCTTACTTTATGTAAGAATGGAAACGATATGAATTCCTTACATTTAAAGAACTGTCAGGAAGAGAGTCAAGTCAAAGCTGGAGGGACCGGTGACCTGTAATCAGTTTCTATGTTATTGCCACATGGTGGTGCCATTTTAGCTGATAAACAGAAACCTCGCTGCTGTTTACTTTCGGTGGAACTTGTGCAAGTGGTTATAATGACTAATGTGCTATTATTTTACAAACTCTGTTGTTATAACTGAAAATATTTTCATATCCTACAACAACCTCTCTCGAGCATTCAGAAGCAGTGGTTCTGTGATATTGTTAAAAACACAGCCCCCCAAACAGTAACTCTGGAACAGAAGTTGGTTGTGATAAAACACTATGATGAAGGCGGCCAAACATCTACTATGATGCCCTGTGTTGTTAATTTAGGAACGAGCGCTCAAGAAAAATTAGAGGTAATGAGGCAAACCCTGAAAAGCAGCATTAAAGCTGCTGTGTAAAGATGTGTTACAATGCTGTACGTTCACAAAATACTCCCTTTATATCCTTTTTTTTTTTTTAAGGAGAAAATTAGTTTTAGGGTATGAGTTTCACATCATGAGATCACTTTGGAAACACGCGGAACACGCAAACGTTAAGTGCCTTCATAAGATACCCTATTTCCCCTACCTCTTCCAAGAGACGCTTCTCTTTCCAGAGCTATGTGCAGGCAGGCAGTGAATGGTGTGGGGATTCTGAGTGTGGACTTTGGAGCCACACTGCATGAGTATGAACCACCCAGTTCCACAGTGTTCTGGCTGCGTGGTTTTGGGTAAGTCGCGTAACCTCTCTGTGCCTCAGTTTCTCCATCCGAAAAGTTCGGGCGAAACACTACCCACCTCCAAGGGTTCTGAGGATCGAAGCAGTTAACGGCACGAGACACCAGAACGCCACAGGGCACTGAGTGAACACTATGTGTGGCCCAGTGCTGAGTCACCACCACCAGCAGTGCCTTCCCTTCAACACTTGACACTTGTAAGACTGAATCATTTCACTGGGTTAAAAAAGTAAGGGGCTTCTTTATTCACAGTGCATGGCGTGGTATGAAGGTGTTAGTCCTTCTTTGGCGGTTTTCTTTTAAAAAACTGTTGGAATCCCTCTACGTCACAGTTCTGCGTACGAGTACGGAGTAGAGAAGGCAGTAAAGAGCCTTTTCCAGCCAAGTACTGGCAAGTGGTAGGACTCTGAGTAGGGCCTGCCCAGACACTAATGTTTACACCAAGTGATACAAAAGTGCACATGTCCTTCAGCAGTCTTACCTTCAGCCTGTCTTTGGGCAGTGCGACGGCCCCCTGCTTGATGATTTCCAGGACCCGTTCCACGGAGAGCTCAGCTCCCGCTTGCAGCAACCTTGAGCTGAAGAAGGTGATCACCTGGAAGGTAAAGTGTTATTTCTTAAACAAGGAGATGCACAAGCTGCCTTCCTCACGTGGTAGGTCCATTTCCTAAAGGCGACCCAGCCTTACTCCTCTACTTCTCCTGCACATGGTCCTCTCTGAAAGCGTTTGATGGCTGAGTCAGAGCCAGCGTCTGAATATTCCGGGCTGATGACCCATGCTGTGGCTTAAGCAAGCCTCCGGAGTTCTGCTCTTTCAGTGTGCAGCCTCACCTTGCATTTATTTATATTTCATTTAGAGGGTGGCACCCATCAGAAGGTGGGGAGAGAGAGCTAAAGCTTAAAATCTGTCAATTTTGAGGCTTACTGACCGGGAACTCTCAAAAAAAAAAAAAAAAAAAAAAAAAAAAGGCCCGATGAGAAAGCAATCCGAAGCTAACAGCTAAAATGACGTATGGGGGATCATTTATTAACGGAATGTAATCACCATACTCTTATCCCTGATCAACAAGGCTAATCAACAGCAAGCTAGAACTGTTTTTGTTTCATGTGACAGCACAGTTGGAACTATGCAGCAAGATGCTAATAACAGAGGTGCTCTGAAAATAACACTGTCCTTTAATATTGGTCACTAAAGGGGCTCAGTTAAGTGTCCAACTTGGGCTCAGGTCGGGATCTCCACTCTGTGAGTTCAAGCCCCATGTCTGGCTCTGTGCTGACAGCTCAGAGCCTGGAGCCTGCTTCGGATTCTGTGTTTCCTTCTCTCTCTCTCTCTCTCTCTCTCTCTCTCTCTCTGACCCTCCCCAACTCGTGCTCTGTCTCTCTGTCTCTCAATAATAAATAAATGTTAAAAAAAAAAACACCACACCTTAATATTGGTCACTAAAAACGAAAAGAATGCCAGTATTTTTTTAGGAAATCATTTTAAGATCAAGATGTTAATAAATTAAGAAGATTATAGGTCATTTTTTTTATTCAAGAGAATAACCTAAGTATTTACAGTCAGACACGTAAAAATATAAAAATTTGTTTTGTTAGAAAATTGAGTATCTCCATTTATAGGCTATTTTATATGTGAAAGAGAAAAGCTAGTTTAAAACGTTACCTAACTACAGACACAAAACACCTTTTTATACTCATTAAAATATGATCCTTAGAATGAATCTGGATGACTCACTGTCCTGGATCTTACACGTCACAGAGGCTTCACATTATCAACAGCAAATACGGTATCGGTCACAGTAAGAGCACTGCTTATCACAGTAAATACAAACCCGTAATGCAAACACCCTGCTCGGCAATTTTTGTGCAACCGTCTCTTGCGAGATGAGAAGGGTTCGTTAGTGTTTTCACCCTGTGATTTAGCATCTGCTCCAGGTTGAGGGGGACCTCGGCTCTGCCATTTCCTTTGTGTCACGTGTACTTCTATTGGACTGCCTTTGATTTATGGCTCCTCTGCAGGACTCTTTCCAATACTCCATCTTAGAGGCTTTACTTAGTTAAACTCAGATTTATAACCATGAATAACATACATCACCAGGAACTATAGGTGAATGAAAGGTGAGAGTGCCCACCACGCCCTCCAAGCCGAGACCGCCCCTCTCCTCCCCGGGAGACCCGGAGTCTTGCAGCTGACACGGAGAGCCTGGCGGGCGGTCCGTGCAATGCTATGAATTGGGAAAACTCAATCTCTTTATTTTTAGATGAAAAGAAAGCTCTGATACAGTCCTCCCACGCTGCTATGGACGGTGGGTACCCGTCCACTTTGGAGACTGCCGATGGGGAGACCAAAACGTACAGAACCAAAGCAAAGCAGACTGTGTGGTGCTCAAATACACATACCACAGCCCACAAGGGAGAGCATGGACGTGCCACATGGTCACAGAGGGAAGGAACGCAACGGTGATCCACTCTTGTTCACCCTGTACCATGTGCGGACTTGCCTCCGGGCCTCAAGGAACTGCCGTTCTCAACCAGGAGAGCTGCGGGGTAGGAAGGAGACTCAGTTTCTAACTAAATTCCCTTTTTCAAACTGGCTCCCGTTCGTCTCTTTTAAGCTGATGTTCTCTTGTCGCATTCAAACTCACGCTACTTAAAAAATGATAAACCTACCACTTCCAGAAGGGAAGTATAAGTTATGTATCAAAAATGAAGGGAACGGACACCTTCTGCAGGTTTACTATGGTCCATGTGCTCTACTGTTAATTAATTCTCACAACAATCCAGGGAGCTGATAAAGCTCTGTCCTACGGATGACTCAACAGGGTTAGAGAGAGAGAGAGAGGCTTGTCCCAAGTCAGCCGGTCAGTGTCCGGAGGGAGACCAGTACTTGGATGTTCCTTACTTTATCATGTTGTCTCCAGCAGTTCTTACTAACAAAAGCCTTACTTTTCTTAATGGAAAGTATTTGAGGTGAAAGGTGTAATTTGTTTCGTCCCCAATTTCATTTGGAGTCAGGCTGCCACAGCAGCCAAGAGCGTGATACAATTTATTCAAAGGTTTAGACTTGGGGGCGCCTGGGTGGCTCAGTGGGTTGAGTATCTGAGTCTTGATTTTGGCTCAGGTCATGATCTTACGGTTTGGGGGTTCAAGCCCCGCATTAGGCTCTGTGCTTACAGCGCAGATCCTGCTTGGGATTTTCTGTCTCTCTCTCTCCTTCTCTCTCATTCAAAACAAATAAACTTAAAAAAAAAAAAAAAAGATATAGGCTTGTATTTCCTACCACTGGGTTAGAATTTTGCAGACAACAGTAAATTTAGTGATGATGATTTTAACAGTTAGGTGGCTTTTATCAACTTTCAGAGCAACCATTAAAACTGTTAAAAAATGATCAACTATTTCCCCTCTGATAATGTCTGCAGAAGATAAAATATTTAAGGTGAAAATGGGAATGAATGATATGTCAGTGCAACTCAAAGGCCACTTTTCAAAGGGAGGGATTTTTCCCTGGGCGTGTACAGTTTTCCTCTGCCCACCACGTTTGGCTACAATTCCTGAAATCTAAGTACAGCACGTTACCTTCAATTATGTTATTAGTTGTGAACAGTAATTATCCAAGGTCACGTTCTGATTAATCAGCTGCGCCCTTTGAGTAACGTCACAATCACATTTAACCACTTATTATGAAACCAGGGAGTGATCACTAGAACACAGATTTATAGGAATGAGAAGCTCTGGTGGGGTAGATGGGGGTAAAAAGAGGTAAGTATGTATTAGAGAGGCATTCTTGCTTGCTAAATGGCCATTCTTCCAAGAGGGAAAAGTAGAGAGCTAAGCTTTTTCTTCTTTTTCTTAAGACAATAATAAACACATTTTGAAAAGTAAAATACATGTATTTCCCCACTGATTCTCAGTTTTTCCTCAAGTTTTTGTGCTCTAATCAATACATGTGTTAACAGCCTATTCAGTGGGAGAGATCTCCAGAGGATTTACAATGAAAATAGATGATATTTTCAAGAAAGACGCGATGTAACTGGAGGACAAGATGAAGACTGAACATGTGTCATTACATAGATTAGACCTCGTGGTAATGTGGGCTGTGAAGTGCTCAGAGTCAGAAGGCGTAGTTTGGGTCCTGCCTCGGATACTTACCAGCTACCGGACTTGTAAGATACTCAGCTTCCTCTCTGTGCAGCATCACGCAGTAGCTTAGAGCACCTACCAGGTGTCAGATGCTTGGGCTTAATTCTTAGCTCTGCTTGTAAATGCAGACAGGTTATTTAACTTCTCTATGCCTCAGTTTCCTGATCTATAAATGAGGAAAAACACAGTGCTTGCCTCATGGGGGTGTTGTTAAAATGAAACAGGTTAATACCTTCAAAGTGCAAAGAGCAACGCCTGGCACATGGCAAGTGCTCATGAAGTGTCAGTTTCCGTCATTAGTATTAAGTGTATCTGAGTATCTCCATTTATAAAGTGACAACGGTGCCCTACCTACCATGTAGGAAACAACTGCAATACATGTGAAACTTATGGATAAACCAAACCAGACAGGAGTAGCAAGCGCAATCTACTGAAATTCCAGGAAAGCCTGCTGTGTAAAGTCCAATGTGATCATCTTAATACGTTACTGAGGGTCAATTTAAAACTCTTCTATTTTTACTTGATGAATTTATGCATGACCTTTCTCTTTCAAAGAAATTTACATTTTATTATTTTCAGAAAATGTAAACAGTACAACGCTGAGAAAGTTTTACTGCATTTTTTTTTAAATCATGAAAGAATGCTGAATTTTGACAATTTTTTTTTTTTTTTTTGCATGTATTGAGATGACTGGTTTCTCTTCCTTAGTCTGCTAATGTGAATTACATTGGCCTTGAACTCCTGGGTTACATGATAATTGAGCATGCTGCATCATTCTTTTGATACATTGCCAGATTCAATTTGCTAATATTTTGAGGATTTTTATGTCTGTGTCTATGAGTGATACTGACTTGTACTTTTCTTGTAAGATCTTTGTCTAGTAGTGGCATTAGGGTGATAATGTCCTTAATAAAATGAGTTGGGAAGTATCCTCTCCTTGTATTATCTGGAGGAGTTTGTACTGAGATAGTAATAGTTCTTTCTTAAAAGTTTGGCAGAATTAATTCAAGGTGAAGCCTTCTAGGCCTGGAGTTTTCTTTGTTGGTAAATTTTTAAGTATTAATTCAGTATCTATTAAAGATACAGAACTACTCAGATGATCTATGTCTTCATGAGTGAGCTTTGAAAGTTTGGGCCTTTCAAGGAATTTGTCCATTTCATCTAAGTCATCAAATTTACTGGCAGAGATTTCTTATGGTATCACCAATTTTGTTTTCTTTCTTTTTCAACTGTACTGATTTTTTTGTTCTCATCTTTATTATTTCCTTTTTCTTGTTTTGGGTTTAATTTACTCTTTTTTAACTTCTTAATGTGTAATCTTATAATTTATTCAAGACCTTTCTTCTTTTCTAATAGAAGTATTTAATACCATAAATTTCCCTTTAGCTGTATCCCACAAATTCTGATATTACATTTTCATTTTTGCTAACTCTAAAATAGGTTCTTTTATGGATCCAAAAATCCTCAACAAGATACTAGCCAATCGGATCCAATAATACATTAAAAGAATTATTCGCCACAACCAAGTGGGATTTGTACCTGGGATACAGGGCTGTTCAATATCCACAAAACAATTAACATGACTCATCACATCAATAAAAGAAAGGACAAGAACCACATGATCCTCTCAACAGAAGGAGAGAAAGCATTTGACAAAATATAGCATCCTTTCTTGATAAAAACCCTCAAGCAAGTAGGGATAAAACGATCATACCTCAAGATCATAAAAGCCATATAAGAAAGACCCAATGCTAATATCATCCTCAATGGGGAAAACTGAAAGCTTTCCCCCTAAGGTCAGAACGCAAACAGGGATGTCCACTCTGCCACTGTTATTCAACACAATGTTGGAAGTCCTAGCCTCAGCAATCAAACAACACAAAGGAATAAAACGCATCCAAATAGGCCAGGAGGAAGTCAAACTTTCACTCTTCCCAGATGACACGATACTTTATATGGAAAACCCAAAAGATTCCACCAAAAAACTGCTAGAACTAATCCACGAATTCAGCAAGTCGCAGGATATAAAACCAATGCACAGAAATTCGTTACATTTCTATACATCAATGAAGCAGCAGAAAGAGAAATCAAGGAATTGATCCCATTGATAACCTGTACCAAAAACCATAAATACTTAAGAATAAACCCTAACCAAAGAGATGAAAATCTCTACATTGAAACTATAGAAAGCTTATGAAAGAAATTGAAGACACAAAAAAATGGAAAAAGATTCCATGCTCCTGGATAGGAAGAACAAATATTGTTTAAAATGTTGATACTACCCAAAGCAATCTACATATTCAATGCAATCCCTATCAAAATAACACCAGCATTCTTCACAGAGCTAGAACAAACAATCCTAAAATTTGTATGGAACCAGAAAAGTCCCCCGAATAGCCAAGTAATCTTGAAAAGAAAACTGAAGCTGGAGGCATCACAATCCTGGACTTCAAGAAATATCAAAAAGCTGTAATCATCAAGACAGTATGGTCCTGGCACAAGAACAGACACTCATATCAATAGAACAGAATAGAGAACTCAGAAATGGACCCACAAACGTATGGCCAACTCATCTTTGACAAAGCAGGAAAGAATATCCAATGGAATAAAGACAGTCTCTTCAGCAAATGGTGCTGGGAAACTGGACAGCGACATGCAGAAGAATGAACCTGGACCACTTTCTTACACCATACACAAAATAAACTCAAAATGGATGAAGACCTAAGACAGGAAGCCATCAAAATCCTCGAGGAGAGAAGCAGGCAAAAACCTCTTTGACCTTGGCCACAGCAACTTCTTACTCAACATGTCTCTGGAGGCAAGTGAAACAAAAGCAAAAATGAACTAGTGGGACCTCCTCAAAATAAAAAGCTCTGCACAGCAATCAGCAAAACTAAAGGGCAACCGACGGAATGGGAGAAGATATTTGCAAATGACATATCAGGTAAAGGGTTAGTATCCAAAATCTATAAAGAACTTACCAAACTCAACACCCAAAAACCAAATAATCCAGTGAAGAAATGGGCAAAAGACATGAATAGACCCTTCTCCAAAGAAGACATCCAGATGGCCAGTCAACACATGAAAAATGCTCAGCATCACTCATCATCAGGGAAATACAATCAAAACCACAATGAGATACCACCTCACACCCGTCAGAATGGCTAACATGAACAACTCAGGCAATTGACAGATGTTGGCCAGGATGCGGAAAAGGGGGATCTCTTTGCACTGCTGGTAGGAATGCAAACTGGTGCAGCTACTCTGGAAAACAGTCTGGAGGTTCCTCAAAAAATTAAAAATAGAACTACCCTACGACCTAGCAACTGCACTACTAGGCATTTATCCAAGGGATACAGGTGTGCTGTTTCGAAGGGGCACACACACCCCAATGTTTATAGCAGTGCTATTGACAATAGCCAAAGTATGGAAAGAGCCCAAATGTCCACTGACGGATGAATGGATAAAGAAAATGTGGTATATATATAAAATGGAATGTTACTCAACAATCAAAAAGAATAAAATCTTGCCATTTGCAACTATGTGGATGGAACTGGAGGGTATTATGCTAAGTGAAATTAGAGAAAGACAAATTTCATATGACTTCACTCATATGAGGACTTTAAGACACAGAACAGATGAACACAAGGGAAGGGAAGCAAAAATAATATAAAAGCAGGGAGGGGGACAAAAACATAAGAGACTCTTAAATATGGAGAACAACAGAGGGTTGCTGGAGGGGTTGTGGGAGGGGGGATGGGCCTAAATGGGTAAGGGGCAATTAAGGAATCTACTCCTGAAATCATGTTGCACTAGAGGCTAACTAACTTGCATGTAAATTAAACAATAAATTAATTAATTAAAAAAATAGGTTCTTTTTACTTTTGGACCTCCTCTTTGTGATGCATAAGTGCACTGTTACTTTCTGAATATTTGGGGGTATTTTCCAGATATCTTTCTTACTGATTTCTAGTATAATTTCCTTGTGGTCAAAGAACATATTCTATATGATTTCAAGTCTTTAAAATTTGTTGAGGTTTGTTTTATTCCTGTCTGTGCTCTATCTCAGTGACTGTTCAGATGCACTGATGATGACGGGTGGGATGTTCTATAATTGTCAGTGAAATCAAGTTGGTAGTATTGCTTGGGTCTTCCGTATCATTACTAATTTTCTATTACGTATTAGTTATTGAGACAGAAGTGTTGAATTCTCTAATTATAATTATGGATGTGCTTATTTTTTCTTGCAAGTCTATCAGTTTTTGCTTCGTGTATTTTGAAAGCCCTGTTGTTAGGTGCGTCCACATCCAGGATTGTTACGTCTCCTTGGTAAATTGACCTCTTTATTGTTACATGGTGTCCTCTTTATCTCTGGTAATGTTCTTTTTTCCGAAGTCCACTTTGCTGAAAACATAGTCACTCCAGCTTTCTTTTAATTAGTGCTTGTATGATCAAACTTCTTTCAGTCTTTTACTTTTAACCTGTCTAGCTCTTTCTACTTACAGTGAGTTTCTTATCGACAGCACAGAGTTAGATTCTACCTTTTATCCAGTCTGAAAACTCTCTTTTAATTGAGGCACTAAATGCGGTTATTGACAGGGCTGGATTTAAATTTATCGCATTGCCTGTTTTCTCACTGTGCCACTATTATTATCATTGCGACTTTTTAAAAGTTTATTTTGAGAGAGAGTGTGTATGCACGAGTGAGCGCACATGCAGGGGAGGGGCAGAGAGAGAGAGGGAGAGACAGCAAATCCCAAGCAGGATCCTTGCTGTCAGCGCGGAGCCTGATGCAGGGCTCAATTTAGTGAACTGTGAGAATCGTGACCTGAGCAGAAATCGAGTGGGACGATTAACTGACGGAGCCACCCAGGCACCCCTTTCTACTATTATTTGTTTTGCTTTAAACTTGCCTTTGGATTAAATATAATCTTATGATTTTATTTCATCTCCATCTTTGGCTGACCAGTTCTCTCTTTCTCACTTTTTGTGGTTGGCCTAGAGTTTATAATAGACATCTTGCACTTATCAGTCTACCTTTGAAATACCCTTTCCCACGTGAAGACCTGAAGAATTTGGCCCCACCTGCAAGTTACCATTTTGCGGATCTTGGAAGGATATGGAGATTTCTGGGTCAGTGATGAAGGACAGTTATTAGCCAAGCAACAGCAGCAACCAGAGCACTGGCCTTTCTTCACGGGTTCTGCAAGCCCCAGTTTGCACAAAGGTGGTTTGAAGAAGCTGGATGACCCCCCCTCCCCACCCCCATGCAGTAGCTTATATTATAGGAAGAGAACCGTGAGCTTAGGGAGCCCAAATCTTTTATAATGGTCAGTAAGCAGGCCTACCTTTTCCTCCCTGTGTCCAGGGAGACACAGACATACCTTGATCCCACCCCTATGTTCTCTTTGCCTGGGACACTCTAACCCCAGATATCTGCCTGGCTTACTCTCTACCTCCTTCAAGTCCTAGCTCAGATGCACCTTCTCAGAGACAGGCCTTCTCTGACTGTGCTCTTTTGGTTTGCAATTTCCCACCCTTATTCCAACCAGCACTCATTCTTCCTCCCTTTTTTTTTTTCCCTTAAGCAATTGGGTAGATATTGATGTCAATTACTGAGATTAGGAAAACTGCAGAAGAAAGAGCTGATTCATTCTGTTTCATTTTTTGAAGAAAACAAAAGAATTCTGATTTAACCTTGTTCAAAATTTTTGGGATTGTTTTTTTTTTTTTAAGTTTTTTAAACGTTTATTTATTTTTGAGACAGAGAGAGACAGAGCATGAACGGGGGAGGGTCAGAGAGAGAGAGGGAGACACAGAATCTGAAACAGGCTCCAGGCTCTGATCTGTCAGCACAGAGCCCGACGCGGGGCTCGAACTCACAGACCACGATCATGACCTGAGCTGAAGTCGGACGCTCAACCGACTGAGCCACTCAGGTGCCCCTATGTGGGATTGTTAGGTAGACAACAGAATGCACTAGTCTGGAGCTCAGCAAGGATGGTCAGGTTTGGAAATACACAAAATCTAACATGAATTTTACACTGTCCAGAGATAAAAATAGTTCTTGCCTTTACCACACTATACGATTTGACTGTTCATTGCCTCTGTTCCTTACTTATATGCAGCCATGAAATTTCTTTCACGTCTTCTCTCATTTGGTGCGGTAATTTGATTGTCCTGCTACTTAATTCAGCCAGATCGCATCACTTTATGGGTTAGATGGGAAGGATATGTGGCAGTGGCTAATAGAAATTTGGCCACTTGAAACACATGTCGATCTCCTTCCGTGGAAGTTAGAAGTGCTCCAAGGTTAGTCTCTCCTGTCTTAGATATTCAACATTGCTGAATGTCTCAATGAAAAATATCAACTCTGAACTGCCTGTCAGCTAAAAATAACAGCAATTCATAGTCTACCCACACTTTTCAAGGTTAACTCCACGAAAAAAGATAGAGCAACGGCTTGCTTGAGCCAAATTTCAGGGGCATTTAGGGCAGCGGAGGGGAAGGCAAAGTGCTGAGAGAGACAAAAAGTAGGGATGTTATTTTTATCTCTATCGTGGCATTCTTTCCAAAATATGTAAAAGAGTTTAAAATGCTTTTTGAATGATCTTCCATTGTGCCCTGCACTATTTTGGACGGCAGTATTCAACAAAAAGTTGTTGGAAAACCTGCTCGTTTGAAATCTTACGTCAGGTTTATTCAAGTGAATGCTGCAAGCATAGACAGTCTCTGGTAAGAACACCTGGATTCGAGGCCTGGCTGAGTGACCTACTGGCTAAGTGACCTTGGGCCGACCATTTTGCCCCTCAAGCTCAGGAGAGCGAGCGCTGGGTGGATGTCCAGTTAACACGCTGCTTCATTTCCACGTGGTCACGCACCGTGTGAAAGCACAGCGAGGTCCCTTCTGTGGTTTTACATCTTTCCAAGGAAACGAAGTTTCCTGCATGGTTCTCTCTGCATGGTTCTTGTGTGTCTCTTCAAAAACCAATATGGCCCTTCTGAGATATTTTTTTAAGGATGTCATCTGCCTGGTTACTGAGAAGGATCCTCAGTTCTAACACTGGTGGAATAAAGACCGATCGGACATCATTAGACGTGATCCTGAGAGAGAAAGGAATGGTGAAATCTCTGTGGACAGGACTAGATGTTTTTAGGCAGTGTACGAGAAACTGTGGGAGCATTTAGTCAAGGGGTTTCAGTAGGTGGGCATGGTGATTTCACACATGGGCATGGGCTTGTCATCAAACTGCCTGACCTGAGTCCTGCCTCTATGACTTTAGAGTATGTGACTGTGAGCAAGGTAAAATCTCTCTAAGCTGGTTTTATCTATAAATTGAAGGTTAAAATGAAATATACTTCACGTACACCCTTTTCCCAGAAAGCTACTACGCAGTATACACTCTTGCCAACGTGACGCGGTCAGCCGAGAAAGAGGAAGACACAGGAGCCAAAGTCAGCCGAAGGAGACAGGGGAAGGAAATTCCCAGGAAGATGTTGCAACCGGGCAGGAGAACCAGAGCACCGTGTAACTGGGGCAGAAAGCAGGTCTCCAAGAAGAGAATGGAAACAAAAACTCGATCTGATCTGCTTGACCATTTTGCGAGGAGTTTTAGAGTTATGGCTGAAAGTCTGTCGCTGTGTCCATGACTGGATGCGTGTAACACATCATCAAGAAAAGCCTAGAATCCAGAACACATCAAGTATCTGCACAAAGATAAACAACAGAAAACCTGGCGAAGGATTTGAATGGAAACTCCATAAAAGCGGAACCCGTTAAGAGGTGGGGAAGAAATGCTCATCCTCGGTGGTCATCAAGAAATTGCAAATTAAGACTATAATGAGGTGCTATCACAAAACTGACAAAACTAAGGCATGTGAAGTAACAGAACCTCTCGTACACCACTGGTCAGAGAGGCAACAGTAGTCACCCACGGAAAGCACTCTGGGCATAACACACGTTACCTACTAAGCAATTCCACTTCTGGGCGTACATCTCAGAAAAGGGTATGTGCCTGTGCTTACTTATGACCAAACTCACATACTTTAACCGTGTAAGAATTTAACTATCGAGGGGCACCTGGGTGCTCAGTTCGTTGAGCGGTCTGACTTCAGCTCAGGTCATGATCTCACGGGTCATCAGTTCAAGCCCTGCACTGGGCTCACTGCTATGAGCACAGAGCCCGCTTGGATCCTCTGTTCTCTCTCTCTCTCTGCCCCTCCCTTGCTCATGCTCACTCACTCTCTCTCTCTCAAAAATAAACAGACAACAACAAAAAGAATTAATTATTGAATGTTGTTTCTGAATGTAAGTAATATAAGGACAAGGATGTTGGCTCTTCGTTTACTCTTGTGCCTGGTATTGTGAATCAGATTAATTACTCAAGAAACGGTTGTGGAATCACAAAAACACTAATTAGAAAAGAAATATGCACCCCTGTGTTCACTGCAGCATTATTAACAGCAAGTCAAATTATGGAAACAACTCAAGTGTCCATCACAGATGAATGGATAAAGAAGATGTGGAGTATATATACACAATGGAATATTATTCAGCCACAAAAAAGAGTGAAATCTTGCCATTTGCAACGGCATGGATGGATTCAGAGGGTATCATGCTAATGAAATAAGTCACAAAAAAGACAAAACTGTATCGTTTCACTCACATGTGGAATTTAAGAAACAAAGCAAATGAAGAAAGGGAAAAAAGAGACAAACCAAAAAACAGACTCTTAACTAGAGAGAACAGGTGATTGCCAGGGTGGCGGTAGGTGGGGGCATGGGTGAACTGTGTGAAGGGATTAAGAGTACACTTACCATGATGAACACTGAGTAATGTACAGAATTGTTGAATCACTATATTGTATACCTCAAAATAACAGAACACTGTATTTTAGTTATACTGATATTATAAAATAAAAAAATAAAAAAAAGAAATATCCAATTCACAGTTTCCTCAGAAGTGTTTGTTTTCATACAATATCTTTAGCATTTAATAAGATGATCCTATTATATGGATGATTTTTTTCTTCTCATTTGCTCTACTACAATAAATAAATTACCAATAGGAAAGGCTGGTTGCTTTCCAGGGTCGAATGCTACCTGCTCATGGTATTTGGTTTGCTTGATAAACTACTGAACATATTTTCTGGCTACTTTCTTTAAGCTTTTCCCTAGTATGTTAAGTTAATTAGTAGGAGATTAATCTGTGAGAAAAAAAGGAATAGTTTGTGGAACCAAACTGAACTGGAAAACACTAATACAGCAATAGAAAATACAGCAAAACATTTTTAGAAAGGACAGAAAGGTTATAAACCTGGGAAGAGTGTTCAGCCATACTTACCATGAGAAATCACATAAAATGATAATGAAATACCAATTCTGATATAAGAAGACAGATATTAAAATAATTATACTACTCAAAGCTGCAAGAAGAGTGTAGTGAAGACACATCCTCCTCGTAGATCACTCGTGGAAATAAGAGGATTTACAGGTGTTTCTGCCCAGTGTTTCTGGAGAGCAGTTTGGCAGCGTGTGTTGAGTTTTTAAAAATAGTGATATCCTCCAAAAAATAAAAAACTAGTACAATTCCAGTTCTAAGACCATACCAAAAATATAACTGAATACAGGGGAAATATGATTTATTTATAAACTGTTCATTAATTATGAAATAATATAAAATATGTGAAATACCCAAAATGAGCACAAATGGAATAATGGTTAATATTCTTTTGGGACATCCGTTTACCTTATACGTCACACAGATACTAAAAACGTGAGATTTTTCAAAGAATTGATGATACACAGAAAAATGTTGATGATCTAAATGCTAAGTAAATACGGCAGAATATATCTGTATAAAGATGATCTCGATTCTATTAAATAGTGTGTGTGTAATGCACACGGAATACAATAATTGTTATGGCAGAACAGACTACAAATCTAGTTTATGTTCAAAGAAGGGATTCTAACTTATGTAGTTTTTTTTTTTTTTTTTTTTATCAAAGTTTGTTCAACTTTTTTAACACTCAAAAAAGAATCGTGGGATCTCCATTTACACTTACCAGATCGATATTTTGCATTATATCCTGAAATGAAGGATGAGTTCGAAACTGTTCAAAGAGATCTCGCTTGTAAAGCAGTGCATACACCAAGTTTGGATTGTGGTGAAGAGAATTTGTCAGGCAGGAATTGATGATCTCTAACATCATTCGAATCACTTCTTCGATGACATTTAGGTCTTGTGCCTGACAAAGAAAGAAAACACACACACACAGTGTTCTTCTCGTTAACACAGAATTAATCAGACCAAGAGTAACTGCTTTAAAATTATAACGACATTGAAAAGATAATGCAAGGGGCGCCTGGGTGGCGCAGTCGGTTAAGCGTCCGACTTCAGCCAGGTCACGATCTCGCGGTCCGTGAGTTCGAGCCCCGCGTCGGGCTCTGGGCTGATGGCTCAGAGCCTGGAGCCTGTTTCCGATTCTGTGTCTCCCTCTCTCTCTGCCCCTCCCCGGTTCATGCTCTGTCTCTCTCTGTCCCGAAAATAAATAAACGTTGAAAAAAAAAAAAATTTAGAAAAGATAATGCAAAAGAGATCATTTGTCAAGAATCTTTAGATTATTTTTCTGATTATTTTTGTCAAGAATCTTTAGAATCAGGTTGATCACTTACTACAGTATTTGAGTAAAAATCTTTTGAACTCAGATGGTCACAATTAGAAACTGAAATAATAAATCATAGACTCACCAATCTAGGAGGAAATGTGGTGCTTACTGAAGCCCTTACTTACTAACCTCTTGTTGGTATTCCCATATGGCATCACCCTAAATCATTAGACTTCCACAGTTTAAGGTGGTGGTTGGGTCTTACCAATTCCAAGAAAAGTGCCTCATTCAGAACATGACCTCACTTCTCTACACTGTCATTTTGATCTTTCTGTTTACAGATAAATAGCCTACTGTTTTGTCCCTTTTTCCCCAGTCAATAGTCTTTGGGAATCTAAACATGAAATAGTTACAAGACAGCAAAAACAATCAACAAATCTCTTGGAAGAAAGAACAACGGAAAGAGCAAAAATATAGGTAAATACAACACTTTCCTTTTCCTCTTGAGTTTTCTAAATTATGTCTGAAAGTTACAGCAAAAAATTATAACACTGTCTGATGTGGTTCTTGATGTTTATAAGCGAATATCTAAGACAATTATACTATAAACCAGGGAGGGCAAAGGGATGTAAAGACAGAAAAGGTTTCTACTTCTCTCTTGAACTGTTAAATGTCAACAATACTAGATTGTGACAAGTTATGTATGTATACTGTTTAGAGCAAATCTACACAGAGATCCACACAAAAACAGTATATACATACATCAAAATGGAATTCTAAAAAAGTGTTCAAGTATCTACAGGAAGGCAGAAAGATAAGACAGACATACGAAAAATAGGGAACAAACAGAAAACAGAAAGTAAAATGGCAGACTTAAGCTCTAAAATATCTATCAGTAATTACATTAATTGCAAATGGTGTAAATAATTAAAACTCAAAGTTTTGCAGAGTGGATAAGAACACAAGACTCAACTATATGCTAGCCCCAAGAAATCTCAAATAGAACTCACTTCAAAATATAGTTAGGTCAAAAGCAAAAGGATGAGAAAAAGATATACCATGCAAATACTAATTGAAAGAAATGATCTGATCTATTAGTGTCAGATACAGTATACCTCAAAGATGGTATGGCCTGCAAAGTGAAAAATATTTACTATCTGGTCCAGCAGACAAAAAGCTATGCTTATTTGCACACAACTTATCTCCACCTGTACAATGTATACAAAGTATAATGTCCAGCATTCAATCAAAATGTGCAAGACAAAGAGACAAAAACCAAGTAAAAACAACTCACATCCAAGAATCAAAGTAACCAGCATTATCAGACTGACAGAAAGATATTAAGAATATCTAACAAGAAATTTTAAAGAACTATAATTTACAAAATCTATCATGATTGATGGGGAATTTTAGTAGAGCTGAAAACTGTAAGAAAGTGACAAATGTAAATGCTAGAATTTTATAAATTTTTTTTTCAACGTTTATTTATTTTTGGGACAGAGAGAGACAGAGCATGAACGGGGGAGGGGCAGAGAGAGAGGGAGACACAGAATCGGAAACAGGCTCCAGGCTCCGAGCCATCAGCCCAGAGCCTGACGCGGGGCTCGAACTCACGGACCGCGAGATTGTGACCTGGCTGAAGTCGGACGCTTAACCGACTGCGCCACCCAGGCGCCCCGTAAATGCTAGAATTTTAAAAAATATAGGGGTCCCTGGGTGGCTCAGTTGGTTAAGTGTCCAACATAACTCATTAGGTTATGATCTCACAGTTCATGAGTTCAAGCCCCACATTGGCTGTCAGCGCAGGGCCCACTCAGATTCTGTCCGGCGATCCCCACCCTGCGCGTCACATACTCTCTCGCTCTCGCTCTCGAGAGATATATATGAGAGGAGAGAGAGAGGCCGGGAGATAGAGGAAGGGAACGAGAGAGAGGAGAGAGAGAAGAGAGAGGCCGAGACAGATGGCCTATAGAGAGATATTTACTGCTAATATATATAAAATATATATATTTACTGCTAATATAAAATATATATATTCCTATATATTAATATATATGTGTATATATATATATATATGTGTGTATATATATATCAGCAGTAAAGAACACCTAGGTGGGTTTAATAGCAGACTTCACAGAGTCTTGAAGAGATAATGGCTGAGCATTAAAATAATGAAAGAATCAAACAATGATCTAAGAAGCGCAGAGAATATCCCCCCACAAATGCACCCAAAACAAAACAAAACAAAACAAAACAAAACAAAACACACATCCAGATACACCATATGCAACTTTGAAAACCAAAGACAAAAACACATTAAGTACAAGACACAAGGACAGGAATTATACGAGATGGCTTGGAGAAACTACACAAGCTGATCTAAACGGAGGGGCATGGATACAGTGCTGAAGAAGAGTCAAAGGAGAATTCTATAGCTAGCAAAAATATCTTTCAAATGTGAAGGTGAAATAGAGATTTCTTTCATACTAAAATAAGCTGAGAAAATGTAGGAGACACCTGTACTGTGAGAAATGTACAACAATTTCTTCAGGCATTAGAATGAGTCTAAAATCAGATTGGATGGTAGACCTACACAAGGAAATAAGGAGTTTTATTTTTTAATCATTCTAGAAGAAAACTGGTCTCAAAAGTAAAATAGGAACAATGTATTATCAGTTTATTGCATATGTAAAATACATCACAACATTCTCTTACTAATGGCCATCCAATCAATTCCTGTCTCCTCGTTTCTACCAGTAATGATACAGTAAGTGTATTGGTAGATCTGCCCTTACGTCTGTCTTCTGTCTGTCCTTGGGGCTTATCTGTCCTTCCACCTCTCTGGGACAGGTTCCAGGAAAGGGACTGCTGAAAATATTGGATTTGTATTGTGAATAGATGTTGCCAGATTGTTGCTTAAAGAGCAATGACAACACATGTACACTGCCATGTAGGAAGGCTTATGCCTGAGTTTCTCATCCACATATATAATCATCCCATTTAATAGTCACTGTCTGAAAGATTCATCACTTCTGGACAGTTATGTCAAAATTTCCCCAGATAAGAAAGGGTTTATCTATTCCTCCAAGCGATTCACACATTCAGAGTGACTCTAGGTCCATGATTGTCATCTTTAAAAAAACAACAACACATTTTTATCACTATCTACTGTTTCTCTCAATCCGTATTGTTTATTTTATGTGTTTTACTGATATTAACATTGTTGTACCATCTTCATTTTTTTTTTTTTTAACATTTGCCAGGTATATCTTTAACTTTCAAGCCTTTAATTTTCAAACTGTGTTACTAGAAACATATATACTTAAAAGCAACTATATAGCTAGGTTTCATAGTTTGTAAATCTAATCTGTGGGGCGCCTGGGTGGCTCAGTCCGTTGAGCATCTGACTTAGGCTCAGGTCATGATCTCGCGGCTCGTGGATTCAAGCCCTGCGTCGGGCTCTGTGCTGACAGCTTGGAACCTGGAGCCTGCTTTGGATTCTGTGTCTCCCTCCCTCTCTGTCCCTCTCCTGCTCACACACACTCTCTCTCCCCCAAAAATAAATAAACATTAAAAAAAATCTGATAGTTTCTGAATTTTCAGTGAGTTTAATTCACTTACATTTGTTGTCATTGTTGGCACCTTTGCATTTATTCCTTCCATCGTGTTTTGTGACTTTTAAATCAGTTAGCTATTGCCGTGTGACAAACTACTCCACAGCTCAGCAGTGTAGAATAGCAGTAATCATTTGGTTTGCTAATGATCTGGGCTGGCCTTGATGGGGACAGCAGGTCTCTGCTCCATGTGGCTTCCCATGGGGATGCCTGACTGTAGGTTAGAGGCTCTCCTAGTATGACAGCTCACACGGATGGCAGATTGGCGTGGCTTGTAAGAAAAAGGGTGGGAGGTGTAGCTGGGGAGTGGGGGCAGGGTCTTTGATTCTCTGCACATGGTCTCTTCTGGGCAGCAAGAACTTCCGCACAGAATGATGGTTCCAAGAGATCTAATTATCTATTCTCAAACTTTCATTTAATTCTACTTCCCACCGAAAACGATCCTGACAATGGTTAATTTACAAGTTATTTGCTCCTATGACTGGATTCTGGTGCAGGTACCTACTATGCATGGCAATAAGCAAATGAAATCCTTCCTGCTTCATTTTTAAAAGGCACTGTTGGGCAATAATCACTACCTGTACAAAGATGAAAAATAAGCATGAATTTGGTAAGAGTTTCTTTACAATTTCAGAATTGTCCAAATCTCAATATTTAAACAGACCTAAATGTCATCTAATCACATCACCATTCGGGTGTCAGAATTTCAAATGGTATTTAGAGAAGATTGCTATTTGATTTTTTTTTTCCATGACGATGAAATGAAATAGCACTTGTAAAGTCCTTAACATAGTGTGTAACACACAGTAAGGACTGCACCATGTGAGTGTTTTTTTAAAAAAGTAATAATGTATTTGAAAGATGAAAAATCATGGTAATTTCAGCCATTATATAAAAAGAAAAAGATAAATGCCTTTCCAAAGTTGATAAATTAATTCAATTACTGTAACTATAAAGAATTAGAAATCACATTTCTTAGTCTTAAATATAAGCCCCGAATTCCACTTCTATTAATTTATAAAACTGGTCCATTACAGGGCATGTATAGAAAAACTGACTTATGTTTATGGAATTATGTAAGGTTTTTATAAAAAGATGTGTCTTAAAAAACCAATCATGTTTCCCGTGTATTGCGTCAAAATCAGCTCTCTCAGGGAAAACCTGATGGCTCACCGGGAGAGCAGCAAAGTATGTGGAGAATATCATGTCTTTTTCATTCATGGGACTTTGTCTTTAGCACATACAGTTTCCATTCTAGAAACGGATCCCAGATCAGACTTTCTTCTCCAAAAAGCCCCCCAGAGTCCCCCCGAAAACAAAAAACCAAAAACACATACTTATTCAGTCGTGCAAAGTCTCAAATGTAAAAAAAAGGATCCCGAAAAATGGTCCCATGTTCAGATGTTTCTGACGGTTTTTGTACATGTTGGTAACGAACACTGAACAGGTTCTGTGCGAAGCTGTGATTTCACATCTAACAAACAGGCTGGCAGTTGTGGGAGGATCTGACCCTGTCAACAGTGCTCAGGGTTGCCTCATTGTATAAACTTCCTTTTCCTTTTAAGAGGGAATTTATACAGTTAAATAGTTTCAAATCATTTATTTTTAGTTTCCTTAAGAGAAGCATATGTATCTTGTTTGTATTAGTTTTGGGGGGATTCCAAGAGAGTTGTCTAAATTTCCTGCATTTTCAGCAGAAAATAAAACCTTCAACAAAATTAATGGGACTTTGCCAAAGTGGGGATGAAGGGGGAGGAAATGCACAGGCAACGCTCTTTTTAAAGTTAATGTGCAAATGGCCTTCAAAGCCGATCATTTGGTGATAGACTCTTGTTATCTTTATGTTGTTAATTTACTGGCACACACACTAAAAAGCTTTGTGACCATGTTAGTTCTAGCCAGAACTGGATTCGCCCCCAAATATCAAGCTTCTGATAGCAAGAACTAGCTTTATATTACATGGAAAACCGCAGCTGAAGAATAAATCCTGTGACCAGAGGAGACAATGCGTAACCTTAATAACGCGGGAGTAGGGGAGTGGTGGGGGGAGGCAGAGGAAAGGCACCACCGGCCTTGTGTGGGAATGTAAAACGATGTGGTCTTTTTCTTCATTCTTTGGACAGGGTTTGAACGTGGCCCACAAGCCTAAACTAGAAGCCTGGGAAGTCTGTTATTTAAAACATGCTTACTGGTGGCAGGAAGGCAAGATAATGGTGGCTGCTAGGGGACATTGGCTAACTTTACATGTTTTTCCATACCTGGAAAAGAGCCAGAGAACTCGCACAAAAAAGGAATGTTCTGATGGAAATCCAACTAAGTTGCAGCCCCCCACAATCCCATTACCTTAGCAGGCTACTCACACGGGGCGTAAAGTGGGGTGTGGGGCAGTGTTGCTCTGATTTCCTCAGGCCCTCGTACGGGCAGACAGCAAGCGGACATCCAAGCCTGGAGTTTTTTTGTTCTGTTTTTAAAAATGTATCGTTTTGCCTTAAGAATTAGTGTTCATGGGGCGCCTGGGTGGCTCAGTTGGTTGAGCGTCTGACTTCGGCTCCGGTCATGATCTCACAGCTCGGGGCCTGGAGTCTGCTTCGGATTCTGTGTCTCCCTCTCTCTCTGCTCCTCCCCTGCTCACACTCTCTCTCTCAAAAATAAATAAAGATTAAAAAAATTTTTTTTTTTTAAAGAATTAGTGTTCATTTCCACTCTTCTTCAAACTGTACTGGTGTTTTATCATAAAAAGAAAGATTCTGGGGCGCCTGGGTGGCTCAGCTGGTTGAGCGTCAGGCTCTTGATTTCAGCTTGGGTCACAATCCCAGGGTCGTGGGATCAAGATCAAGCCCCACGTGGGGCTCGGCGCCGAGCCTGGAGCCTGCTTGGGATTCTCTCTCCCTCTGTCCCTCCTCCCTCCCTCTCTAAACAAAACAAACAAAACAAAACAAAAACAAAACAATTTAAAAAGGAATATTCTTTGACATCCTATAAAGTAAAATCTGAGTAAAAAACTCCCTAGTAAGATGTATCTTTTCTTTATAACGGCTTTGATGTTCCACTGTGTGGCTCCCTCATCCCAATCAGAAAGAGAAGAGCCCCGTTCTAGTCTTAGCTCTGCCTACAACGAGCTGTATGACCTTTGTTAAGTCACTTCACCTAGGTTGTAGTTTTTCATCTGCAAAAACAAGTGCTTATAAGATTAAAAAAAAAATCCCTTGCTGGGGCGCCTGGGTGGCTCAGTTGGTTAAGTGTCCGACTTCGGCTCATGGGTCATCTCGCAGTTCATGAGTTTGAGCCCCACGTCGGACTCTGTGCTGACAGCTCGGAGCCTCGAGCCTGCTTCGGATTCTGTGTCTCCCTCTCTCTCTCTGTCCCTCCCCCACTCGTGTTCATTCGCGCTCTGTCTCTCTCTCAAAAATAAACATTAAAAATTTTTTTTAAAAATCCCTTGCTACTTGGGAGTCTCAGCTTCCATAGAGAATGCAGAAAACACTGAATTTAGAAAGCAAATTTTATTAGAGTAACCAAACACATAATTAATGTAGAAAAATCTTTAGGATGACCTCAAACTTCAGTAAAATTCAGAATTTACGTTAGATTACCCCAGCACCTTGAATAGAGCCACTGTTAGTTTAGAAGGGAAAACCACTCAACAACCTTTGAGAGTAAAAATGTGTAAGGCTGAGTTTGAAAATAATCATTCTCTAAACCCTGTGGCTTTTATCATGCATTAAATGTCAAGGTTTATTATCTTTGATATTGTTAATGCACAAAAGGGAAATCATTCCTTTATTTTTACTTAAAAAATTTTTTTTAAGTTTCTTTACTCCTGAGAGAGAGAGAGAGAGAGAGAGAGAGAGAGAGAGAGAGAGAGAAAGAGCATGAGTAGAGGAGGACTACAGAGAGGCAGACACAGAATCCAAAGCAGGCTCCAGGTTCTGAGCTGTCAGCACAGAGCCCGACGTGGGGCTTGAACTCGCGACCTGAGCCAAAGTTGGACGCTTAACCAATTGAGCCACCCAGGTGGCCCTAGGGGAATCATTTCTAAACGTGGGTGCCCTTTTTTCATTCTTTCTCCCTAAGAAGAGTCAGTGGTGCTAAGAATCACATATAGGAGAGTTACAGCCCAGTTTAAAAAAAAAAATGGAAAAAGGAAAACCAGAAGTAGCTGCCACTCAGTGGAGAGAGGCTCTAGACTGGGTTCTAGCCCCGGTTTTGCCATAGACGGGACAAGTTACCATCTGGGCCTCGGCTCCTTCAAATGTGAAATAAGCGGGCACTCTGGGGCGAGGTAGGGAAGCACGATAAGGGACCCACATTGGCTTGTGCTTAGGATGTGTGAAGATCACCTCTCTCACTCTACCAGTGAGAAAAAGCCAGATAATTTAGTAAATCCTAAGTCTTCTTGAGGCCATCAGAGAGTAATTTTGGAAGTCCATCAAGTGACATGAACTCCCCAGAGGGACAAGCCCCTCTAAAGAGAGAAGGAGCACACACACTCTCTTGTTTTTGGCAAGCACGGGGAAGACGTGGTCTCCACAGAAGCTGGTAGAAAGAAATCAGACACTATTTCAATACATTCTAAAAGGCTAAGTGTGGTCTAATGTGTCAGTCTGGAAAGCTGGAGCCCCAGATACAGTGGAGTCTGCACTCACTTGAAAGCTCTTTTCTCCCAGCCGTCACCAGGTGCTCAGGAGAAAGGCTGGGTGTGGAGAAGGAGACGGAAAAGAACCCTCTGTCTGACCCTGCTTTCCACACCCTCCTCTCACGCTAAGCAAAAGCTTGAAGCTACTGGGGCAGCAAACTCTACTGGCCCAGAACACACGGAAATTTCCACTGTTTCTGGGGAGAAGTAGAAATATAACCCATCTGCCTCTGAATGAGAAGCAGGAAACTCATCTCCAGGACCTAGGCAGAGATCTGTTTCTGCTGGTGGGTGAACCAAGCGAAAACCCTCTAACACTGGGGATTAGGGTAGGAAACCATGTGGGGTGCAGAATCCTATACCTGGATCTCATGCTACCACTGGAATGGGGCAGGGAACTGTCGCTTAAGGCCAACCACAGACACAGAGCTGACAAGAGGAGGAGGGACAGAGGCGTCGAGAAAGCCCCACCTCTAAGACCCAGGCACGCACACAGGCTCCCCAAGAAAGAGTCCGGGCCAGGACAACAGAAACAGCCCTTCTCTGACTCGGCCGCAGGGACTGCTGAGAGCAACACGGAACAGAACCCAGGCCCGCCCTTCAGGCACAGGCAACAGCTACTGGGGAATGCCAGGCTGGCAAGCACTGAAGACAAAACCTAAACCCAGCTCCAGTCCCAACCAGAATGAGTCAACTCCCACATCAGCGGAGGCGGGTCCGTTTTTAGGTGCGCTTTTTACTCCAGACTCCACTCTCCTAATACGCAGTGTCTGGCACTGAATAGAAAATTAAGGCACATAAATCATATGGCTCGTGAGTCACACAGAGTATATGACGTGGCAGGTGCTGGGGACAGAGTAGTGAAACGCGCATGCCCGCACCTTCACACAGGTAATCATTTAGAGGAGACACCCCCTGGGAGGTACAGGGTGCCATGGGAACACTTGGGGGTCTTGGGGAGAAAGGGGAGAGGCAGTACAACAGAGTAGTTAGGACATAAGCTCTGGAGATACGCCTGGATGTGAACCCCAGCTTTAGCATTTACTAGCTATGTGTCCTATGAACCTCACTCAGCCTTCTCATCTCAAAATTAGAATGTTATCTATTTCATAGGATATGATTAAATAATATATTTTAAAACATTTGCTGTCTTGCCTGGTGCTCATTACATGGTAGTTCCTATGACTACTTATCACGAGCAGGCAGAGACCTGTCTAAGTTGGCGGGGAGGTCAAAGGCAGAAAAGTGCATGCACAGAAAGCCTGACAGCGACATGGACCATGCTACGGGGAGGAAATCCAGTTTGGCTAGAACGTCAAATGTGAGAGAGGGTGACAAGAGGTGGAACCAGATCAAACGGGTCTCCCTGGCCAAGTCAGACGACTTCAGGACTTCCCCTAGTGTAAAGAGGAACTCTGGGGGTCCTCCTACTTCTGAAACACCCCAAAAGAAGAAAAACCCACTTCTGGCTACAAAGCGGCCCTGGAGACGGGTAGGCGAGACAATTCTGGAGAGGTCCAGAGAGCACATTTTGAAAAGCTACAGAGGCAGACATTCGGGTGTTATGACTTGCTACCCACAGTGCAAAGGGCATGAGAAACGGGAAAGAGAGCAGAAACTGAAACTCAAGGATGAACTTTGGAACTACCATCCAAAATTTTGAAAAGGAACACCGGGCTGACGTCTTCTAACGAACAATATGTAGTGCAAAGCTATACTAGGTAATATGTTAGATATGACACCATACACAGAGAGATAAGACAGTGGAAGAGAAAGAACCCAGAAACACATCCAAGTATATGTGGGAATTCGGTAAATTATACAGACTGGATTTTATACCAGAGGAGACAAATAATCAAATCAATGCTACTGGGCTGAGTAATAATTAAATATAAAAAAATGTAAAGGCTAGATCTCTAATTAATTCCTTCAACAAAAAGAATTCTAGAAGATTAAAAGGTCAAAAATAAAGTTTAAAGGTTTAGAAAAAAAATACAGGTAAATATTTTTATAATCTTGACCCAGGGATGGGGTAAGAGAGGCTGGGAGGCTTTTTGACATTTTAGAAAAGAATCCAGAGTCTCTGAGGGAAAAAACACATAGTTTTGGATACATGAAAAATGTAAATCTTTTGAAATGAGAAAAGGAGACTTAAAAATGGAGAAAAGACTAATAGCAACTAAGAAAAATATTAGCAACATATTCATAAAGAGCAAAAACACATGAAGAAATTTTACAGATCAGCAAGAAAAACAGAAATAGCCAATGGCAAAATGCTAATCAGTAATGGATGCAACCAAAGTTGTTCTTAACAGAAAAATGCACGGCCTCCCAGTCACTCAGAAGTGAACAAGTAAAATTGACAAAGTAAACAAAGTACGTCCAAAGAAAGCAGGATAGGAGAAATGACCAAAAAAAAAACAAAAAAAACAAAAAAAAAACCTAAAGAAATAAATTAGAAAATGCAGTAAAACCACAAGAGAGAGGTAAATAAATACATTTGTTTACCTTAAAAGCAAACGAAAAGCAGACAACATGTTAATGAGGAACAAAAGGAAAACACATAAAACATTAGGGAAGGAAAAGGAACAGAACTATGGATTTGGAAAACATTTCAATGAAGATTCTCTGTCTAATTCTCTAAAAAAATTGACAATCTGTGGTAAAAATGAAAAACATGAATGATATACTCTATTACTGAGGCTGCAGGAAAACAGTAACTCTCAAAAGAGGTCAGTGGGAATGCAAAGTGGTAGTCTTAGTGGAGGAACATTTGGCAATATATAAAAAAATTACATGTGCACATGCGCCCTGACTCAGGAATCCCACCTTTAGGAGGTGAATACGAAGGCATGTTTGCCCGATTATGAAACAGCATAGGCACGAGGTTAGTCATTATGGCATTCGTAAATAACGAAAGAAAACAAAGTGTCCATCCATCAGCGATGGTATCTCCGCATAGCCTAATACTACACAGTTGGGACAAGCAAAGATGTGTCTACACTAACATGGAGCGACCTCTGGGCTATACCGTGAATACAGCGAGTTGTACAACAAACGCACAGTGTGTTATCTTTTGGGTAAGAAAGGACCTGGGGAAGACTGGGTCTGTGTGCATGCAAAAAAGAAACTGGAAGGATAAAAATAAAAAAATAAAAAATAAAAAAATAAATAAATAAATTAAATTAAATAAAATAGTTACCTACAAAGGAAGGGAGGGAACAAGGAAGAGGGAACAGGAACCAAAGCAAGAGCTTTCTGCGTATATCCTGTTACACAGTTTTGACTTTGGCAACAAATGTTTTACATATTCCAAAATAAAATCAAATTGAGAATTAAAAAGAATTCTCTAAAACTTGACAATATGGGGTGTCTGGGTGGCTCAGTTGGTTAAGTGTCCAACTCTTCATTTCGGCTCAGGTCACGATCTCAGGGTCCTGGGATCGAGCCCTGCATCGTGCTCTGTGCTGTCGGCATGAAGCCTGCTTGGAATTCTCTCTCTCTCCTCTCTTTCTACCCTTCCCCTACTTGTGTGGGTGTGCTCTCTCTCTCTCAAAATAAATAAATAAACTTAAAAGAAAAACTTGACAATAAACTGTAACAATTTATCAGAACTGTAACATGATGATACTGACAAACGTTTTACCTCGAGTATCTTTGAAATCCTATTGACTGTACATAAATATTTTCCTAGCAGAATAGTAAGTAGACTGTACTCTAAAAACAGACAGAAATGAAATCTCAAACTTAGTTCAATAGTCCAATGTTTAGTAGTCACATTGGTGACACTGTTTTGAAGCTACAGATTACTTAATGCAAGTAAATAGGTTAAGGTTTTTAAGAATCAAGGTTTTCAGGGGCACCTGGGTGGCTCAGTCGGTTAAGCGTCCGACTTCGGCTCAGGTTATGATCTCACGGCCCGTGAGTTCGAGCCCCGCGTCGGGCTCTGTGCTGACAGCTCAGAGCCTGGGGCCTGCTTCTGATTCTGTGTCTCCCTCTCTCTCTGACCCTCCCCCGCTCATGCTCTGTCTCTCTGTGTCTCAAAAATAAACAAACATTAAAAAAAAAAATTTAAGAATCAAGGTTTTCAGAATAAGAGAGGAATTCAAAACATAAAACCAAATAAAAAAGGAAAGCTAAAAAAACTTGTAATGCTGAATGTGAATTTGAAATCATAAACATGATTTTTTGTTGTTGTTCGAAAAATATGCATTTTCTAATACAGTCCACTGCAAAGGTCTAGTAATGACAACCAAACAGCAATGAGAGCACCAGCTGTTAGATGATGTTCTCTAAACACCATTCAGGACCAAAAACCAAACAAACAAAACAACCCAAGCCTCCTTGAAAGGATGACTGGTACCAGGCCTGTGCCTGAACACACAGAGTATTCCTTGAGACACCTGCACTAGACAGAAATCCAGGAGGCTTGTCATGGCCAGTGGATTGCGTTAAAAGGACACAGAAGTCAACGTGATGTGATATCCAGTGACCAAAGACGAAACTTCGAAGAGCTAAACTTCACATATAATGAGATTTCTGGCAGGTGATCAGATGTTTCAGACCAACTCTCCCACCTGAGAACAGCTATAAAAGCTACACAAGTACATATGTGTGTGTATACACATATGCACGTACATATACCGTATAATGGCCTCAGAAAGCCATCAAGGTAGTGCAAAATTGTAGATGCAGGATTTGGGAAAATAGAAAGATCTAGAGAGGTAAGTCTGGCATTTAGGACCACTTTTTCCTTAAAGATGTTTGCTCAAGTACAGCTGAGGGCCTCAGAAGCCGAGTAGGTGGGGGAAGCTTAGCAACTTAGCGACTGGCTCACAGGAGTTACAGGTGGAAAGGGTAAATACTGGAATTTAGGATCTGTCGAAGAAGAGGGACCCAGGTAATTCCTTCAGGCTTTTATCTGGAAGTCTAAGAGCTATACCTGAATTGTACAAGTGAAAAACAAACAGACCATCCCTCAGAAAGACTCAAGTCTAGCTTTGAAGCATCTCAATCAGATCGGATGAAGTCAATCTGGGTGTAATATCATTCCTAGCCTCACCAGTTGCCATAAGCAAAAATCCTCTCTGGAAGGAGATAACATCATCAAGGGCCTCGGATTATCTCCACCATTTTTCATATAAAATGTCTGGCACTCAATAAAACCAGGTGCATTAAAACCAGGTCCCTAACTGAAAGACAAGAGAACAAGACAGTAGAAACAGGCCCACAGGAAAACCTCAAATGCATGCTTTAAAATGATTATGCCTAACAAATCTGAGGATGAGACAGAATTTGGGGAAAGAACTGTAAGCTACAAAAAAGAACTACATGAAAAATCTAGATACTAAAAATGCGTTAATAACTCATGAAGAACTTAATGGATGGCTTAAATAGCAAGTGAGACACAACTGCAGAAAATTAGTGAAGCAGAAAATAGTTGAGCCTGGGTGGCTCAGTCAGTTAAGGGTCTAACATCAGCTCAGGTCATGATATCATGGTTCGTGGGTTCGAGCCCCGTGTCGGGCTCTGTGCTGCCAGCTCAGACAGCCTGGAGCCTGCTTCAGATTCTGGGTCTCCCTCTCTCTCTCTGTTCCTTCCCCACTTGCACTCTGTCTCTCTCTCTCTCTCTCTCTCTCTCAAAAATAAATTAAGATTAAAAAAAGGAAAGAAAACAGCTGATAAGAAAAGACCCAGAATAAAGAGAAAGGAACTGAATCAATATTTTAGAGATAGATATTAGTTGAGAAGTACATCAAGCAACAAATTTAAGAAACGTTATGAATTCTAAACAGGATAAATCTGACAAAAACTGATCTTAGCACATAACAGTAAAACTACTGAAAACCAAAGACAAAGAGAGTAATCTTCAAAGCAACCAAAGAGGGACAATCTATGATAATCCTTCTCACTATCAACTTATGTTTTGCACACTTTTCTGTATGTGTGCAATACTTCACTAATAAGTTTTTTTTTAAAGAATTCAATGAATTCAAACATATTCAACATATAAAACTCCGTGAGTTTAATAATGTAACCCTTCAAAAAATGAGAGCAAAATCTCTCACCTCCCAAACCCACCAATTCACTGGACAACATTGTCAGTATACAGGCCACTAGCTTCTTACTTTGAAAACTTGAGATTAAAAGGGAATAATTAAGCTTTTCCTTTATGAATTGCATTTCAACTAACCTTGTCTGATAAAGAAATGTTCTTTCTAGAAAAACTACAGCTAATGGACGTAGAAAGAAAAATAAATTTTGAAAACAAAAGTGCTGTATTCGTAACTAATCGACTCATTTGGGCAACACTCACCAATGTGAAGAGAATAATATGAAAAAAGTAAATGACCTGTCAGAGATACACTGTTGAAAAGGGGGCTGTACTTATATAGTTTTATGAATAGCTCCTTGATTCTATCTTCAGGGAATATGTAATTCCTATGCCCTTTAAGC
The DNA here is from genome assembly GCF_007474595.2 of Lynx canadensis. Taxonomy (NCBI): domain Eukaryota; kingdom Metazoa; phylum Chordata; class Mammalia; order Carnivora; family Felidae; genus Lynx; species Lynx canadensis. The sequence goes on along the minus strand of NC_044314.2, from coordinate 25,526,337 downwards.
TTTTATTTTATTCATTTTTTTAAAAGGTTTTAATCTTGAATCTCTACACCCAACGTGGGGCTCGAACTCCCAGCCCCAAGATCAAGAGTCATAATCTCTACTGGCTGAGCCAGCCAGGCGCCGCACCGTTTAAGCTTTTAAGGTCAGAAAAAAAGACAGTTTCTCATTTTTCCTTAAATGAGGGTAGCGTAACTGATTTCAAAATATGGTAAAGTTAGCTCAAAAGTGAAAACAAAAGCCGGTGTCATTAAAAGACTCAAAACATATACATATCAAAGTCAACATTACTAAAAAATTCTATAACCCAAGTAGTTTCAGGAATTCTAGAATAGTGCAATACTAAGAGATCACAGTAAATATTCAAAGGAGAAGAAAGTTATGGTCATCCTACCGGATTTTTAAAAGGAACGTGAGAAGAGTCCATTTAAAAAGTTGTTTGGTAAAGAAACAGAAAGAGCCTTCATTTGAAAAAAAATGCACCATGGACACAAACACGTAATTCACAAAAGATAAAAACATTAAGATATGTTCACTTTTGCCAGTTTAAAAATACCCAGTAAAATTATAAGGCTCTACCTTTTTTTTTTTTTGACATATTGATACAAATAACAAATCTAAGTCCCAGTGTGGTCAAGAAGAAACGAAATGGGCCTTCTCAGTAGAGTCCAGATGGAAGCATGATCTAACACAACTCTTCCCAGGTGCCAACTTATCAATATGTACTAAGAAAGTCTTTAAAAGTGCCCAGACATTTTTGTGCCTCCAATTCTGATGTTAGAAATTTATTCTAAGGAAATAAGACTGTGCTCAAGGATTTTGCCTTGTGGATGTTTATGATATAATAATGAAAAATTCTCATCATCCCTCAATTAGTTTTCTATTGCTGCCACAGCAAACCATCACAAGTTGTGCAGCTTAAAACAATGCAAACGTATTATTTCACAGTTCTGAAGACATTCGGGTGGGTTTGGCTGGTTCCTCTGCCCTGGGTCTCACGAGGCCAAATTCAAGGCGTCAGCTGGGCGAGGCTCTTATCTGGAGGCGCTGGGGGAGAATCTATTTCCAAGTTCACTCAGGTTGTTGGCAGAATTCAGTTCCTCCTGGCTGCAGGGCTGAGTTTCCTATTTTCTTGCTGGCTGTCAGCTGGAAGTCTCTGTTAGCAGCTTTATGCGCCTGCATCGCCCGGCTTCTTCCATCTTCGAACCAGCAACCGCGTGTCAAATCCCTCTCAGCTTTGAATCTCTCCAGCCTCCCCTCTGGGCCTATCTCTTCTACTTGAGCTGGAGAAAGTTCTCTGCTTTTAAGGGCTCGTATGTTTTGATTGGGTCCACCTGAAGAAGCCACACTAATCTCCCTATCTTAAAGTCCATAGCCTTACTTACATCTGCTAAGTCCCTTTGGCTGTGTAACTTAATGTATCCACAGGTTCTGGGGATTAGGACCTGGACACTTTTCAGAGGTCATTACCACAATTACTCAAGGGTCATTACACCTACCGCAATCCTAAATGTCCAACAGCAGATGATTAGTTAAATTATAGTACATCAGGACAATGGAATACCATGTAGTTATTCAAATGACAGGTACTGGGCAACTGAGAATGGACTGATAGAAGGACAGGGGTAAGTAGGTAGGTAATAAAGCAAGTTCAGTAAAATGTTAACTGTAGAATTTAGGTGGTAGGTATACGGCTATTCACTATAAAAATTTCTCAACTTTTTTTGGACATTTGAAAATTTTCATAATAAGATGTTGGGGAAAAAACAATTAGCCCAATGGTCTTCTAAGCCCTACTTCAACGATCTTCAAACTGCATTGGGTGAAAATCTAGGTGTCTAGGAGACTTCTAGCAAAGCAGCAGCAAATAAGCTTCTGCATACGGTTTACAAGGAGACTAAGTCTCAAACAGCATTAAATCTCACTCCACTTGATTCTTCAGATAATTAGCAAGTTAAAACAGAAAAATAATAATACAGGATGCGTTTTTTGAATTGTTAATTTGAAAACCAAATTACATCTCATGCTTGAGGCATTTTTATTTTCAAAAAGGAAGTTCCCCCTAAAATAATTAACATAAAACAAATACTGTCTCGATTCAATTATTTCTCAATGGGCATAAACAAACCTACCCCCACAGTTCAACAAAATTTGACAAAACAGGTTCTCAGTTGTGACAGACAAACAAAATACCAAATAACCACAGAAGACAACGATTTTGCAAACAGTAACTGAGGGCCAGCATCATGACCTGTAGCGTTGTCTAAAGCACAGAGAACAGGTACTGAGGATATAAAATAAGATGCGGTCCTTGACCTTTATTTCACCTTGGGAGTTATAAAATCCTGTCTAGCTGTGTAAGGCAGAAATTTCTCAAAAACACTTCTTTCAACATAGGTATGCAACCCTACAGAGAAACCTAACTTCATGTTTTCACTTGGAAATAACACTGCAAATATAATTGAGGGATCCTGAACCTCAATCTAGACACCAAAAGCTGTTTTCACGGACTCAAATCGGAAGCCATTACTCGGCATCTTGAAGACTTCCCAGTTTTATGGAAATGTGGCCAGAGCGGCAAAAGAGGAATACTGTCACAGGAGTTAACGCCCCGGCTCTGGGGTCACCCTGACTGGCCTTTGAATCCCTGTTCTCCAATTTACCGCTCATGTGACTTTGGGCAAGATTCTAAACCTGGATTTCTTTATCAGCAGAACCGTTACAGTGGAGTGGAAACAAGCAAATGAATAAAAACACCTACCCCAATGCCTAATATGCAGCAGTTCAAAACTTGTTGTTCTTACTAGTAAGAGCAACAGTACGAATGAAAGTTTCTTAGAGAACAGAGGTATTTCAGAGGGATGTGAACTCTATCAGGCACTAAGACAAACAACTGTAATGTTTCTGACTTACACTTTCATGTCTATTTAGAGAAAGGCCTCCAGGATGTTGAAATTTGAATTTTAGAACATTTGAGTTGCCTTGCAGTGAAAGGCACCGAGCTAACTGTGAATCTGAGATCTTTAAGAACCTAAATGCTGTTGTTATATTAAATGGCTAATTCCTTTAGGAAATACCGTGTTCAAAACTACTCCAATTCTAATGCTGAATAATACACATGGCCCCCGATTGAAGACAGTTTAAACTGAAACCCACTGCACTGTAACTATATTCCATATAATATCCAAAGCTGTATTTATGGTTGTCTAATGACTGGGATCAATGTTTGCCCAAACAACTGCCAACGCTCACAATTCAGTCAAGGTCAATAGCCATGAGGCTGACTCAGTCTTCTGTTACAATTAGAGCAAAGAATCACTGAAAAAGTTGCCATGGAAACCACCTATGGCCCAGCAATTACCATTCAAAAACTTTGGGAGGCAATTCTGTACTAAATTTGCAATTTATTTCTCGGGCAGAAACTAATTTTAAAAGCAGTTTGACGGTCCTTAGAGTAATGAAGAATGCTTACTACAAGGAGTTGCTAAAAATGAGATGTCTTTAGTCTGTCACTGGACTTACGTTTTCAAAAAACCTCAAAGGCACCCAAAAGTATATATAAGCCCAATTTATATCTTGCTATTGTCTGTGATACAGCGTTATAAAATACAAATTTTACATTCATTTTAATCTATTTTTGTGTTTGTATAATACGAAATTAGTTTTGGGGAATGGAACTTAACCTGTAACGCTGACGTGGATGGGACTTTAAATGGCTCACCTCTGGATCAGGCCTAGCAGTCGGTGAAGCGGTGAGTTGGGGCTGCCTGCCATTTTGCTACACGGTGCTGACTTCTTTGTAAGAAGAAGATGCCTAGTTTTATTTTCTGGATATTTTTCCTGGAAAGGAGTTTGCAGCAACAACTACCAATATGTAAAAGATAAAATCAAAATAGGATGGGAAAAACCCTAATGTAGCATAAAGGAAATCCTTTTTTAGAGGCAAAGAAAAAGTTGATACTAATATAGAAACAGAAAAAGAGCTATTAAATGAGTCTCTTCAGTAAAAAATCTACTTGGCAAGAAGGAATGTGATTCCCCCCTTGCTCATCTCCTATTACACTTCTCGAGTCTACGTGTACCAATTTGGGAATAAGGAAAGGATTTTGTTATGAGGAAGATACGAAATGCAAGCAAAAGACATTTTAGGGTAACAAGTAGTGTAACAAGAGAACTTTCAAGTACACGTGTTAGTATCAACGGCAACAAAACTAAAACTCACTTGGTGGAATTTCTCCTAAGAGCACAGTCACAGATGGGGCGCCTGGGTGGCTCAGTTGGTTAAGTGGCCGACTTAAGTGTTAAGTGGTTCAGGTCATGATCTCGTGGTTCATGAGTTCAAGCCCCACACTGGGCTCTGCACTGACAGTGCAGAGCTTGCTTGGGATTCTTGCGCGCACGCTCTCTCTCTCTCTCTCTCCCCCCCCCCAACTTGTGCTCTCTCAAAATAAATAAGTAAACTTAAAAAAAACTCAAAAAAAAGCACAGTTATAGGCAGTACAAGGACATAATATGAAGAAGATGCAGTCTTTTCTACAGTTTGTAGACCACTAAGTGGCAATTTAATGATAATCCCCTTCGGCCAGCTGTCTTGTAAGTTTGTAAACAGGACACAGGCAGCTTCAGTCCAAAGTCAGAGGTGTTATTAGACAGGCACCAGCACAAGTGCTGCCTCACCACATGGGCACCCATCACAGATCTGGGCTGCAACACAACGTCTCTTGGAACAGACGCCATTTGCTTAACTTTGGCAAGGACCTGAATGTGCACAGCAGCAATTACAGACAAATCTCCACCTCATTTCATCAATAAAGCCAATGTTCACTTAAAATGTTCCTGAAAATCATTTGGTTTTACCAGGAGATCACACCGGGAGCTAGGCGAACAAGGACTCTCAAATATCCAAAGAACCGGAAAATGGCAGTATAAAATCAATTTTAGCAATTTTGTTATTACTTTTTTAATAAAAGTGCCTCTCCAAGCAAAATTTTTAGGAAGCAGTTTTTTTTCCCTTGTAGGTGTTTGATTTATAGTGAGGAAATGTGTTGTGACATTATTTGAACTAATTTACTGGGTTTTATTTATTCAACAGTCACTGTTAACTCTAACTTGGGGTGCCAACAAGCCAAACAGAGGAATGACGATAACCTTCTTAAAAACCTCAACTTTATGTCAATTAAAATGTAAGGAGACTGGATGGGGAATCAAACATGTCGAGCCAAAAGGGTACAGAAGCTGTAAGACAGACAAACAGAGACACGGAGGGAGATACTAACAATGAATTAACCGCATATACAAAATTCCAGTTACAAGCTGCCTTTTTTATAAAAGATCTTGGAACAGTTGCTATCTGAATATTCCTTACACCTCCTAAGAGCTTTGCTAACAGCAAGGAACTGAACACCTGCCCAGGCTTCTGGGCTCCCCTGTAATTTACCGGCCACGGTAGGTCTGGTTCAATGTACTCTAGGCAGCTGGGAAGTTTTATTAACTCCTTCAGGTTACTGGGCTAATTGATGCAATTTAATCAATCCTCCCAGTAGCTACCCATTAGCCCGCACAATATTCCCAGGTGAAATCTGTCATTCGTTTAACAAATACCAATTGATGGCTGTTCTGAAAATGTACCCAGCGAGGAGCGGTACTGAAGCAGTGACCAACGATGTAACCCCTGCCTGTACTGCGTGTCGAGTCCGGTGGGAGAGCTTGTGAATTGTGGGAAATGGCGAAGGCAGAGTAAAGGGAGAAACAGGAGGATAAGTGGATACAATTTAGACAAAGACCTGAAGAAAGCAGCAGAGGAAGGGTCCCATTTAAGACATCGCATCATCATGCTTTCAGAAGTGTCCCTCAGTGTCATTAGAGATTTCCAATCAAATAAGAATTCCAGAAGTAGGAGGAAACGCCTAATTGTGGACTGCATAATGTGTTAGCAGTTTTCGCCAATCTCCCTTGAATTACCAACAATCCAACTAAGGTTCACAGTGTGGGTGTGCTGATGAGTCTGTTACTTTACGGGCTAAGACAGGCAATCACGCATTAAACTCCGTTTTGAAAACGATCTCAAATACTGCACGTGAGGGCTTGCTTTCCTGTTCTTATTTTTCTTCTCCCTAAACTTTTATCAAATTAACAAACAAGCCTAGTTTAAAAGCCAAGGCTACTACCAGATTTGGGCCACCCTTTGCCTCTCTCTAACCCCCACCTCCCCAGAGGCAAGGATTTTGAACCATTTTATCTGTTTCCTCTAACATCTGTAGTCTTAATTCTGAAAGAATGCGTGCTATGTCTCAATTTTTAATTTTATAATTTTCAATTGTCTATTGATTTCTTACCCTTGAAAACTGAGGCTTTTCCTCTTCTAAATTAATTTCAAAATCAGCTTAAATTTTTCTAATTTACTAAACTATGAAAATATCCATTTTTTAAAACCACTATATGAAGGAGACCACTAAAAAGAAATAGATGTCTCTCTAAAATGCTGAAAAGAATTGAAAGCAAGATCTAACTGGGAATCTGAGAAAAAGATCATGCTTCAAATGTTATGACCCTGCTTTGAGACAACAGCAGTTAACCACAGGGCCTTGTATGTGAAGGTCTTATCTGTAAAATGAGGGACAGGAACAATAATTTCTCATGCTCTTTTTACTAGAGTCGAATCTGAGACTGTGAGACTCAGAGCATTTTCTAAATTCAGTTGGGCCTCTCCTAACTGTACCCCATGGTCACTCCCTTTGACAGACAAATGTATTTTGTAACTCTCAGAACAGGACAAATCCTAGGTGGTGGTTTTATTCCCTCTCTTTTGTTTTCTCCTCTTTTCTTTCTTAAGAGTCTGGCATTCCCAACAGGCTCAAAAGTGATCCTGCCGGCTTTCTCTCTTGCTCCTGTGCTATTAGATTTAATTTGTGTGCTTTTATAACTTTGTACTTACGCCCACAGGCTTTTGAACAATGGGCACCTATTCAATAAATCCAAGAAATAAATGACTTGATGATTGTAAGTGCTTTGAACTCAATGGACAGAAGGCTCTACACAAGTAACATAATAGTAAGGACACAAGAATGTAAGACTGAAAAGAAAAAAACAATAAAGCTTTTGGGGAAGGCTAGTGCCTGCAAGTGTGTGTGTGTGCATGTGCACACCCCTCCATCCTTTGTTACACAGCACGCATTTTGCTCATTTGTACTCAGTTCTCAAAATCTTTTCCTCTACAATTTTTAGAAAGGAAAATGACAAACGTTTATAAAGCAAAAAATGCTTTAAGGAGTATTTCCTCTGAACCATGGATGTGATGGTGACTGCAAGGCTTACTATATAATGTAAGAGATGCTTAAATATGTCCTACGATCTCATGGAAGTAATCCCAGGACTTTTATGGGGCTACCTGGAGCTTCCTATAATCTGACTTGTGAAAACACACTTTAATGTTAGTGCTTTCCACTTGGTTGATTAAGCGTAACTTAATTTAAAATCTGACATACAGATTTAAATGAATCAGGATATTTAGCTACTATGAGGTTTATTATAAATTATTATTAAAGTACTAACTTGCTTTTTAAACAAGCTTAACTCTCACCATCCATCCACACAAGAATTTCATAAAGTTGGCTATGTTAAGAAATAGGAATAGGGGTATAGACATATTCTAAGGTAAGAAAGGCTGAATAGGAGGTTGAAAATAGTTAGTTTTGTATTTTTCTTTCCTTCCTAGACTTCAATTTAAAAATGTAATCTCTAAAGAATCTTCTCATCATTAATCGAGCTACCTATCAGCTTATACTAGTCACAATAATTCCCACTTTTACATGCCCAGATCCCATCTATGTTTTGCCAGATCCAGTGGCTATGTTCTAACCTTCACGGCATCCTCAGCCTTCAATCCCCACTTGGCTCGCCATTTCTTCCCCTCTAAGACACACCTACCTGACACCATGCACCTGGGGTTTCCCTAATTCCCCCTGTTATAAGCACTTCCTCTTTTATCCAACTTCTGAAGGTTGGAGGCCCCTCAGCCCTCAGAGCTCTGCACTGATCCCTCTTTCCTTCTCATGCCTCTCTCTCTTTCTCGCTCATTGTGCTCTCATCAATTGCCATGGCTTTGAATACCTTATTCGGGTAGACGACACCTATGTTTCCATCTCTGGTTGAGACTTCTCGGATTCCAAGCCAGCGTGCTCTCATCTTTCACTGGATTGAGTTAACTGGCCTCAACTCTGACCTCTTTAAATCACCTCTCAAAATCACTTTTTCAAAGGTCCATCAGACCAGTTACTCCACTGTTCAAAACCCTTCCATGACTTAATGCCCCAACTATGGGTAACATCCCAACTCCTGACAAGGAACAGCCTACCAGGCCTGACATGGCCTGACACCGATCTAGACCTCCAGGCTTACTTAATGCTATTCTTCAAGACATTCTGGCTTGCTTACACTTTGCTGAATAAACAGAACTCAGTCCCCCTTCAGGACCTTTGAACATGCCATTAAAACGCTCTATCCCCACTCCTCCTCTGGCAGACTCTTACTCATCTATCAGGTCTCAGTTTAATTCTCACAGAGCAAATACCCCATTTCCCCAACCCCAATCCCCACCCCCCCCCATTTAAACTGAGATTCTCAAAATTCTCTCGCATCATGTCACAGTTATTTTCCCTAGCCCTATTTATAATGCCGCATTTATTTACTTGCTAAACGACTGTGGTTTTTCCCCTCCACCAGCTCCTGAGGTGCAGCAGGGTCCATTTCTGTTCATTCATCACTGTGTACTCAATGTCTGGGGCAAAACAGGACACAAATAAAATCATGTGTTTTAAATGGATGATGTCCTCCTTGAATATATGCTGTTTCACTTTGGTATTTACTGTACTTAATCCTATGTAAAAACTAATAATAAGTAATTCGTAACAGGACTGTTGTGCTTATTTTCAAATATGGAAACTGAAACTCAAAAAAATTAAGTAATTTCCTTACTATCACATAGCTACTAAGAGACAGAAGGATTCAAATCCAGGTATGTCTGAGGTGAAAGTCTTGACAAATCTCATTTCTTTTCTGTTTTTTCCCACTAGTGTCTTTTTGAAAAATTCTTTACAATTTTTTTTTTTTTTAAATTTTAGAGAGAGAGAGAGAGAGAGAGAGAGAGCACAAGTCGGGGAGAAGAGCAGAGGGAGAGAGAGAATCTGAAGCAGACTCTGTGCTCAGCTCAGAGCCTGACACGGGGCTCAATCCCATGACCCTGGGACCATGACCTGAGCTGAAATCAAGAGTCAGACACTTAACTGACTGGGCCACCCAGGCACCCCTAAAAATTTGCACCTTTATATTCCATTTCTTCCCCGTCAAGTGTTATTTTGAAGCAAATTCCAGACATATCTTTCAGTCATTAGCATATTGTTAAGCACCTCCAAAAGACAAACATTTTTCTTTTTAAAACTATAACCGTGATGCCATTCTCACACACAGACAAGTTAATAGCAATCTCTGAAAATTATCAAATACCCAGTCAATCTAATCCAATTAGGTCAAAAAACCTTTCTGTTCTTTTTTAAAAAACAGAATGAGGATCCAAATAAAGTTTTTATAGTGCAATTGGTCTTTATTGACCAATGTGTTTCTCTCCTTTTTTCACCCCAATTGATTAGTTGCATAAACTAGCTTATTTGTCCTATGTAGTTCCTTGAGATCTGGATTTTGGTGACGGTGGTGAAGGTTTCTCTGTTCTGGATGTTTCCAGCATATTGGCAGCTGAGTCTAAAGGCTTGATCAGATCAGGTTTGACTTTTTTCCCTTTTGAAAAAAACTACTTCATAAACGGTGGTGTGTCCCACATTGGAGGGCACATGAGGTCTGGTTGTCTGTTTTTGTAAGTTCAGCATCACTCATGCTCAGGGCTCGGATCCATTAATTTATGAAGGTCTGCGAAATGATCATATTCTCTCTTTTCAGTTGTTAGCTGGACTACTTCTCCAAAGAGGAACTTTCCCCTCTCTGCTGTTTTCTTACCATCTTGTATAAAAGGCAGGATAAATTCTTCGCTCCTTTTAGTGGAAACCTGGTTGCTAGCGGCGCTCGGTACTACGTAACTGGGTGGGTCACTGTTTCCATGAGTTCAAAAGGCAGGAGGAGGACAACTAACCACAGCTAGAGGTATTAAACAAACAAGAACAGGAGTCCATACAGGTACTTCCTATTCAAACTAAGATCAAAGGGGTGTTACTCAATCTCTCCTATTTTCCATCTGCATATGCTGCTTCCCTGCCAAGAATCCAGGTTCCCAAGGCAATGAGCGAAGCGAAATTAGAATACTGTACAATTGTTCATTGGCTTTATCTCATGTTACACACACATTTCTTGAAATAACAATGACAAGCCTTCTACACACATAAGATTAGTGAAACAGTTTAATTTTGTTTTCAATTATGTCTTTAAGGTATAGCCTACCAGGTATGAAGAGTTACTTGGTTCGTTGGATACGCCACCAACTGGTTATATATTTAGGTTTATTTATTCAAATGTATTAAACAAATTTTTTTTAATGTTTATTTACTTTTGAGAGAGAGAGAGAGAGAGAGAGAGAGAGAGCGAGCAGGGGTGGGGCAGAGAGAGAGAGAGAGGGAGACACAGAATCCAAAGCAGGCTCCAGTATCTGAGCTGTCAACACAGAGCCTGACGCGGGGCTCCAACTCACAAACCGCGAGATCGTGACCTGAGCCAAAGTTGGAAGCTTAACCAACTGAGCCACGCAGGCGTCCCTTATTCCAATGTATTTACATGTTAGAGGTTTGCTCTTGTATCATCACTAATATTCAGTTCAACTCTATATGGGAGGAACTACATAGTTTTTCAGAGGCTTGCCTTATCCCTCTTTATCACTTTCCTCCACTCTCCTTATAGGTGACTGCTCAAAAAAAAAATATATTATACATTTTTACAGTTTACAGTTTATCCTTCCATTGTTGTTGCTGTTGTTTAAAGCAAACTCTACCCCCAATGTGATGCTCGAACAGATGGCCAAGATCAAGGGTCAATGCTCTACCGACTGAATCAGCCAGGTGCCCCCACTGTTTGTTTGTTTTTTTTCCTCCCCAAAATAGACTCGTCTTAGGTGGCTCAGCTGGTTAAGCTTCCAACTTCAGCTCAGGTCATGATCTCACGGTTTGTGGGTTTGAGCCCCACATTGGGTTCTGTGCTGACAGCCCAGAGCCTGGAGCCTGCTTCAGATTCTGTGTCTCCCTCTCCCTCTGCCCCTCCCCTGCTCGCACTCTGTCTCTCTCTCTCAAAAATAAATAAACGGACAAAAAAAAAGATACAAGTGGATATCACCAACCTATTCTGAGGATGATGATGTGGTGGCACGCAGAGCTTCATATAGAAGTATTTATTTGTTCTTATAGCTGCACAGGACACTGCTGTGTGAATGCACTGAAGGTTACCCAACCAGTTCTCACGGAGGGAGCCTTAAAGATCAGCTTGGTTGGTGCCAACGCTCTCATATAATTTTATGTTCTATTCATACGTATCTAAGTCTTTTCAATAAGGAGACTTTTGATATGTGGTCTATTTTGTTCGCTGTCTTTTTATATTTTGTGTTTTAGTATATTTTTTTGGTATTTAGGAAGTCTGTGTTTTTATTCCAATGGTCATCTTTATTTGAATAACGTATCATTTCTCTCATCTTCTCATTCTTCGTCATTTTCTGTTGGTTCACTACTATAAGCGATACTGAAATTAGCTAACTGCCTCTCTTACGTTCCACTTCTTTCCCACAATCCGACCTGAAATAATAATCCTGGAACTCCTAGTTACCTCTAATCAGCAAGCTTATTCTGCTTCTCACATGTTCTCCCCACGGTCCTCTCTGTATTTTAAGACTTGTCAGAAATACAGCCTTCATTCACTACCCTTGCTCCTTTCTGCCTATCACTTAACCTTCTACTGAGCAAAATGTAGCACCAGTCTATGTGTGTGGTCTGTCCAATCGTCTTGGTTGTACAAAGCTCCTTCTCTAGCATGGAGGTTGGCAAACGAACCATGGGCCAAATCGTGTTTGTGGACTATTTTAATACGAACTTTTGAGCTAAGAATGGTTCTTACATTTTTAAAGGGCTACATAAACCAATCAAAACAAAAACTAAACACCCCGTACAAAGACAGGCAATGGAGACTAGCCATGTGGCCTACAAACTCAAACATTTACTATCTGGCTCTTTCTGGAAAACCTTTGCTGGCCACTACTCAGAGACAGGAGTAGGAGACAGTCCTCAGGAAGGAAACAATACTGAGTTCCTACATTGCGTAAGATTGTCTGTGCCTGACTTACTTGCAAGTCAGTTTGTTGGGGTATAAAATCCCTGCTTATATGTGCTTTCTTTGAGTATCTTCAATATGTAATTCCATTTTCTTCCAGCATAAAACACTGCTGTCAAAAAGTCTGTTGATAGTTTGATTTTCTTCCCTTAAAAGTGCCCTGGTCTTTTTTGCCTGGCTACCCCTCAATTTCTTTCTCTTTATCTCTGTGTTGGTACCAACTGTCCTTCCACATGCAGTTTCGAATCTGTTTTCTTCTCTATTTTCGGAAAGTTTTCTTGAAGTATAGCTTTTAGTATTTCTCTTTTTTGGGGGAGGGGGGATTCGTATTTTATATTCTTTAGCTTCTCTCAAATCCTTTTTCTTTCTTTCATTCCTTTTTGCCTTCAAGTTTTTCATCCTTTTCACCTTCTACTAAGGCATTGTATTATTTACTTACAAGATACCTGTGTATAGATGACATTTCTGAAATGATTCTTTTATTAAAAAAAAATTACCCATTTCAGTTTTTATATTTCTGATTTATGTTTTTCTGTTTTACTTATTTTTTTTTACTTTTAAAAAAAAGTTTATTTATTTAAAAAAATTTTTAAAAATCTTTATTTTTTTAACTTAATTTTTATTTTTTAAAATCTACATCCAAATTAGTTAGTATATAGTGAAGCAATGATTTCAGTAGATTCCTTAATGCCCCTTACCCATTTAGCCCATCCCCCCTCCCACAATCCCTCCAGAAACCCTCAGTTTGTTCTCCATATTTATGAGTCTCTTTTTTTGGTCCCCCTCCCTGTTTTATATTATTTTTGTTTCCCTTCCCTTATGTTCATCTGTTTGTCTCTTAAAGTCCTCATATGAATGAAGTCATATGATTTTTTTCTTTCTCTGGTTAATTTCGCTTAGCATAATACCCTCTAGTTCCATCCATGTAGTTGCAAATGGCAAGATTTCATTCTTTTTGATTGCCCAGTAATACTCCATTGTATATATATACCACACTTTCTTGATCCATTCATCCACTGATGGACATTTGGGCTCTTTCCATACTTTGGCTACTGTTGATAGTGCTGCTATAAACATGGGGGTGCCGTGTCCCTTCAAAACAGCACACCTCTCTCCCGTGGATAAATGCCTAGTAGTGCAATTGCTGGGTTGTAGGGCAGTTCTATTTTTAGTTTTATGAGAAACCTCCATACTGTTTTCCAGTACTTATTTTTTTTAAGTAAGCTTTACATTCAATGTGGGGTATGAACTCACGACCCCGAGATCAAGAGTCACATGCTCCACTGACTGAGCCAACCAGGAGCCCCCATTCTGTTTTAACTTGTATCATTTTCTTAGTTTCTTTTAGTTGTTTTGAAAAGTTATGTAAGAGTTTTATTTTATGGGTGCATCTCATGCTTTCATTATCACTACAGATACTCTCTTCATTTTCTTTTATCTTCTATCTTTGCACTGGATTTGACTGACCTTTCTCTTATGCTCATTTCTAATAAAGTTAGTTTTCCTAACATTTTAGGAGGGAGGGGTGGGTCTAGCACTTTCTAGTCTCAGGACACTAGGGCAAACTTTTCTCAGTTTTTGTGAAGTGCTCCTAAATATCGCCACATTCTTTTTGGGATCTTCTGGCTCTCTTCTCTAGCCCGACATTTATCTGAATTTTTTATTATTTTGCTTAGTGTCCTTGACCTTCTCTGTGGGCTGTATTTCTAGTAGCTTCACGTCAGTGTGGGGTTTGGCTCTAGAAGAAAGCTTCAGCTGTTTAGTTTTAAAAGTTCATAGGGCCCCAAGTCTAGAACTCCTTCAGATCTTACAGCAGACGCCTTACATTCAACTGTGAATTAGAGTATGCAAAACCCCTAACAGTTTCAGGCGCTTTTCTCAAACTGGCCTCTCCAGGATGCTTTCCAGTGAGTCCCTTCTGCCTACTTTGGGGTCCTCCTGTTCTCAGATCTCTTTGCTTCCTTCTAGTTCCTCCCACACAGACACTACAGGGATCTTGTAGTTCTCGGTAGTTTGCGTCCACTCTCTTGTATTCTGGGTTTTCGGTGGTTATTTTGCCATCTCGCAGATGTTAGTGTGAATGAGTGCTGGTGCATTTTATTTGTTGCCTCCATAGGGAAATTTCAGGAAACTAAAAAAATATAAGGCTGGGTCCATCTTCTAAGAATTCTTCTCACAAAGGCGACACTCTCAACCACTCTATATACTGATGTAGTTAAAGGCCCGTCTCCTATGGGAGACTCGAATGAAAACCACCCCAAATTTTTACTATGCCTTCTCAGGGAGGCCTTTTTATTTATAGCATTCTATAAAACATAGGCTGATATTTAGTTTATCTACAAATATGTCCATCATTTTGTGACATCTAAAAACGTCTGTCTCAAATCCTTAAAGAAAGGATCTGCACCAGGATTCTGTATTTCCTATTAAGCCTCTTCCTACCCCTGGGCCCACTACCGCCATGTAACTCCAGGGCACAATATTCATACCATATTCTAGGCCGTGTTTCAGGGGACATCGTTCACACCGAATACAAGGTGAGTGGAGTCTCCTCCAATTGTGCATTCCAACAATCATCCAGACAAATCCCTTTCTGTCTACCCAGGGCATCCTCGCAGAAATAAGGGAACCGGCGAATGCTAATGTTAAGGAAATTACACGCAAAAAAGCTACTTCAAGATACATTTTAAAGGCAAGGAAATCAAGGGTCAGAATGGCAAAGTAAGTCGCCAAAGCTCATAGCAAGTTAAAGGTAAGAAAAAGACTGAGCACAGGTCTTCTGCTTCTCAGGCTGTTGCTCTATCTCAAACTTTTCTGGATTACTCCTCCACCCCGCAGTTGTTCAAGGTGATTATCCACAGTATCCAGATCATCTCTTTCCCAGCCTCAACACCCTGCCAGGCTCATGGCCGCTCCTGCCCGAAGCCCTCTGCATGCCTTGTTCCATCTCACCAGCACACGTCTTTGGCACAGCCACCTGACTTGTCTTTGCTCAAATGTTGCCTTCTCAATGAGGAAGGCACTTCACTGGCCGCCCATTGACATCACTAACTTCCCGTTGCCAGCGCTCTCCATCCCTGTCTAGCCTCCATTTTCCCACGGGATCTTCTAACAGGTCATTCATTTGTTCATGCATTCACCCGGGCTTGCAATCGTTACAGAGCTCTCCCCATGAGAAGGTAGGCTTCAAGAGGGCAGAGAGTTTTATCTTTACTGGTGTCCTCACAGGGAAGAGAAAGGTACCTGAAAAAAATGGTAGCAGCTAACAACATGCGGAAGGAAAGAATAAGGAATTTCAAGTGCCATATGGAGCGTGTTTATGCATGCGTAGCTCCTTTGGAACCGTTATCACTAACTGTTCACCAGGAAAGTATGAGTGATGATATGATGGAGCGTTCCCAATGGGTACGGGGAATTTAGTACTTGGAATGGGTTAATAAGCGAAAGCGCTACGCACAGTGAAACAAAAGTTACTCTTACTCTTATCTGAATTAGTGACCAGTATGAAACATCTTCGTAAGAGAGAGAGTACCTAATTATTAAAGGCTCAGTACTTTGTAGCCTTAGAATATGATCCCAAAAAGGATGGCATTAATTCAGTCACTAACATGGTCAGCTAGCATTGCACATTCAAGGAAAATAGACGTGTTTCACAACAACACAATACTCTTCTGGTGACCTCAATCAAAATGCAAAGTTGAGATCACAGAGGGTACCAGGTGAGAGATCACAAAGGGCCTCAAATGCATGAAAATAATTAACCATGCGCTATTCGTTATTAAACAAACATGCTTATAAGTAATTTCATTTCCCTGGCAGCAAGTACATTTAAGGACTGAATTTAGTTCTTATATGTCAATTATCCAAAAACAACTGCTTTGCTGTATTAACAAAAGAAGAAAACCAATATACTCCAATCATGAAAACGCCTCTAACAAATGTCAAATCACAAATGAACTTGCCTTTCTACTTCCCTCCATATACCACTTCTCATGACAGAGGCCTCCAAACTCACATCTCAAAAACTCAAATAATCTATGAGTAAATTAATAAACAGTTTAGGCTTAACTTTCTCTGGTGTTGATCGAATCTTCTAATACCCGAAGTCTGGATAAAACTCTCATGCTTTCACGTTCGTTTTTGCATTTGTAAGGTGTTCCTCAAATGTCCTTGTAAGGATTCTTAAGAATTTTTCAGAAATCCATGAAATTTCCAGAAAAACAGGGAGAGCTGAATGCTCAAATATAATTTGTTTCATAAATTAAATCAGCTAAGGAAAGAGTTGAATTTCCACTCATACAATGAATAAGATTACTGGTTTTTGGGGGTCTTTTTGGAGAAACAAAAATAAAGTGCCATTTATAAAACATTTGCAGCTTTGACTATAATCAACTGTAATAATAAGATACCAGCTCAAAAAAATTCTTTTCATTTAAACCTCTTTTGTAATACTGCTTTTTAATAACCCTCATAATAGCCGAATTAAAGGACCCTAACAGAAATCATTCATCCCACATAAAACAAACATTGCCTTTTCTTCTTAGCTTTGTTTTACAAGCTACATTATTTCCAGATGACGCTTGAGGGGACTATGGTTTCAAGAATTAGATGCTTAAATAGACAGCTGCTTTCTATTTGCCATGTAAATCAAGGATATATCAAAGAAAATTCCAAATAGAAGACTTCTTTTCTTCCTATTAGGAACTACAAACTCAGTCAGAAAGGGAGAAATAGAGAAAAACACGTAAAATTTGAGGAAACAGAACATTTAAATTAAGATTTCTTAAATAAATAAAACTTGGAGACTGACAGGAAAAGGTATTTTCATATTAGCTCTGCACAGCAGCAGGTAAGAATTTTTTCAGCACAATGGGAAAGGGAAAAAAAACCCATTATCACTAGTTTTTATAAATATATTCACATACTGCTACTGAATTTAATACGCATGGGTTATTTTCTGTACTCTTTAAACTTTGCTTCGAAAGTTAATTAATCATTGCCAGACTTCAATGCAAATGCATCCTATTTTCCTTTTACAAGCCAGAGGAAAGAACATAAGAGTTATTTAAGTATTTTTAATGATAATTGTTCTTTAAAAGTCCTTAAAAAGAATACTCTACCATACTCCTTAAGAACAGACAGGACAAACATCCTTTCCAGGAATAAGGAAAGGGCAATATTCTTTCCCTCAATGGAGGTGTGCTTTTTAAGAATGAAGAAGTTTGTTTGTTTGTTTGTTTTAATAAGAGGAGAGTCTGCCAACTAAATATTGCCCTTAGAATTCTCAGCGCATTTCTGAAACGTCTAGTTCAGAAGTGTGTCCAAAGCCAAGTTACAATACAACCAAGAAAATCGGTTTGATTATGTTAAAGTCAGGCCTGGTTTGTAATTAAAGTGGTAGTGGAAGGGGGGAGGTCTGCTTACTTGCTAGAGGGTTTATTTATTTGAATTTGAAAATCAATTGTACTAAAGAAGAAACTTCCTGGGACCTTAATCAATGTGGGGCTTGAGATCTATTTGAGATCAAAGCAGTTGTTTCTTTAGAGATGTTTACCAACATTATTTAGAAGATTTCCTTTTCTGGTTTTTTTAAGAGCAGTTTCTTCATTATGAAAGCAGCTATAAAGATCTTGATTCTTTATAGAATCTGGTGGATTCCAGAGCTGGAGCAGGGGAAACACCTGATGAGCTAGAACATCTTGAATATCTCAAAAAAAAAAAAAAAAAAAAAAAGGTCTGAGCATATTCAAAGGGCACAGGAGCCACCCCCAAAGGGCTCCTAATGGCCAAAGTTGGAATAACCTGAACAACAAAATAGCAATAGCCCTGGATTAGAAGACAAAGGAAGAATAAAATTAGGATCTATGAGTCCACACTGATATACATACATAACTGCATAAATGAATACATTGAGGACAGGTGACAAATCTTCCTTGCAAAACTGTTCAACAGATGTAAAAGGAATGAGACAAATAGAAAATCACTAATAAATCAGTAATATATGATGCAGATGAGATCACTGGATGCTAAAATTTGTGGGATAACATTTAAGCAGAAACAGGATACTGGTACAGTCGCAAAGAATCTCCCCCAAATACAGAGTAATTACAAAGGGAAAAATCAGCAAGTGCACAGTCAAGAATCCTAGCGGATATCACTATAGTGAACCGATCAAGGAAAATGCAGGTAAACGTCACCAGCAACACACACTAACGTCATGTGTTCCCTGACCTGAGGCACCGAGAAGGGCATGTCACCTCTGCAGTACCCTTCTCAGCGATGCATAACGTCAATTTAGTCGTGATAAAATGCCAGACACACCCAAACTGAGGGACATCCTACCAACTAACTGACCAGTACTTTTCAAAAATGTTAAGGTCAAGAAGGACAAGGAAAGACTAAGGAGACGTGACGCAAAACGCAATGTGGGATTCTGGCTTGAATCCTAGAAAAGGGTAAGGGCATCAGTGATAGAACTGGTAAAGCATGCATGAGATCTGGATTTGAGTCAGTACGGACCAAGGTTAATTTCTTAGTTTTGATAAATGGTCTGTGGTCATGTAAGATATTAACAAAAGGGAAAGCTGGGTGAAGGGTATATGGAAGTTCCTTAAAACTCTTCTGTAAGTCAAAAGTTATCTTAAAATGGTAAAGGAAGGAAGAAAGGAAAGGAGGAAGGAGGGAAGGAAGGGAAAAGTAAGTCCCGTGTGTCCTTGGCAAAAATTTCAGAGCCTGGAAAGAAAAGTATATGGTAAAAAGTACAAGTTCTCTGCCTTTGCTGGCCTTCAGTTTGACACCCCACTACTATTTATTTATTTATTAGTGACTACTATTTATTTAGTTTCTTATGCATCTTCCAGAAAAACTAAAGGCGTATTTTTAAATGTACGTATAACCTACATACTATAAAGTTCTCTGTTTTCTGGGTTTTTTTTCTTTTCTTTTTGTTGTTATTTGGTTACTTAAGTGTTACATTTCACACAAACCCATATGGCCTGGATTTGGTTTTTATAAAAATGGCTGCAGAATATCACACTGGATGAATTTATACTTTTTCTAATCAGTTCCCTGTTAACGGATATTTTGCTTGTTTGCACTTTTTTGTTCGTAAGTCAGGCTGAAAAACAAACACACCTTTGTGCAGCTGCAGATCTGACTGACTTTAAGAGTTTCTCAAGTCAAATCACTGCTCAAGACACAGTTTCCCTCCCTGAATATATGGACTTTTTCAAAGTATGAGCTTTATTCTCTGACATTCATCCTTAGGCGACAATGCCAGTCAAGCTGGTATCTATCTAGCCCATTCAACAAATAGTTCTTTTTTCCTAGTGCTCCAAGCACTACTTTTTAAAAATGGCTTCATCGAGATAAAATTCATACACCATATACCTCACTGATTTGAAGTGTACAATTCAGTGGCTTTTAGTATATTCACAGAGTTGTGCATCATCACCACCATCTCATTTTAAAACATTTTCATCATTTGCAAAAGAAATCTGTACTCCTCAGCAGTCACTCCTCATTCTGCTTCACATCCCCAGTCTGATGCATCCACTGTCTAACTCTGTAAGACGTGGACCTGTTGTGGCCATTTCATATAAATGACATGTGGCCTTTTGTTACTGACTTCTTTAACTCAGTACGTTTCCAGGGTTCATCCATGTTGAAGCTCCTATCAGTATTTCATTCTTTTTTAACTATCCAATAATATTCCATTGTATGGACATACCACACTTTTTGGCTAGCTGATAGGTGTTTGGATTGTTACTATTTTTTGCCTATTAGGAATAAAGGTGCTATGACCACTCATGTTTCGCCTGGACTTCTGTTTTCAATTCTTTGAGAGTATCATCATATGCTGGGTCATATGATTATTCCATGTTCAGCTTTTTGAGGCACTGCAGATTGTTTTCCGAACCAGCTGCACAATTTTACATTCTCACCATGAGTTGAATGAGGCTACTAATTTCTCCACACCCTCACCAACACTTGTGATTTTCTGTCTTCACTGTGGTTGAAATTTGCACTTTCTTTTTTCTTTTTTTAAATTAAAAAAAATTTTTTTTAGTGTTTATTTTTGAGAGAGAGACAGACAGAGCACGAGCAGGGGAGGAGCAGAGAGAGAGGGAGACACAGAATCTGAAGCAGGCTCCAGGCTCTGAGCTGTCGGCACAGAGCCCGACACGGGGCTCAAACTCACAAACTGTGAGGTCATGACCTGAGCCGAAGCTGGACGCTGAACCGACTGAGCCACCCAGGCACCCCTAAATTTATTTTTGAGACAGAGAGAGAGAGAGAGAGAGCGCGTGAGAGAGAGCGAGCACAAGTGGGGGAGGGGCAGAGAGAAGGAGACACAGAATCTGAGACAGGCTCCAGGCCCGATGTGGGGCTTGAACTCACGAACCGTGAGATCATGACCTGAGCTAAAGTCAGATGCCTAACTCACTGAGCCACCCAGGTGTCCCAAAATTTGCACTTTCTGACAATGATGTTGAGCACCTTTCAAAGCGCTTACCGGTCACCTGTATATCTGCTTTGGAAACATGACTATTCAGATCCTTTGTGCCCATTTTCTTTTGTAATGTAGTAAAAGCATTATTGCTCTCTTGCATCACAGTCCAACAGGGTACCCAACTGGCTTTCAGTAAGATGATTCGGGGGTCCGTGCACTTGCCATACTATGGACCCTGGAATCTCTTAATAGATTTCCTGCATCCAAGCTAGCACATGATGAGAGAGGTAGGGGGAGGTGGACACGCCCCCCTTCGCGTGCAAGACGCAAGCGCGATGGGAAAAAGTGCTTAGTCGTATATCCAGGGAGAGGAGATGGGATCGGCGAGCATCCAGCCCCTCACTGCCTCACCCGGGGCCTAGTGGAGGGTCTGGCATTCAGGAAAAGTGGCTGATGGACTCGAAAAGTGCCAACACAAGACACTCCTTTTGCTTTTGGTGGTCACTCTGGTTTGGTTCATCTTAGGAGCTCTGGGACACACTCAGCCCTGGTATATTTCTAACGTCAGGGAGCGTGCTGAGTGAAGGCCCCTCTTTGGGGCTGAGATTCACCCTTTGGTGCCAAATAACTACTTAGATATTTCGAGACAGATTAAAGATGCTTCCTGATGGCACCACTCAACTGTGGTCAGTTCATGGTGGCTCCCGTTATCTCTCCCCCTCCATCTGATGAGGTCACACGTAGCCTGCAGAAATTTTCCCTGTCACTAGAGGGTGTGGAGCCATCTCCATCCTCCGAACCAACTCCTATTGCCCCAGAATATCTTTCCCAAACGTGAACTGCACAGCACATCTGTAAGAGCTAACACTTACTAAACACTTGGCTGTGCCAAGGATCCTACCTGGACTCTCATTTAATCCTGACAACAATCTTGCGTAGTGGATTCTACTGTTACTCCGATTTTCAGATGAAGCAACGGACGCCTAGAGAAGCAAAATGACCTGTCCAAGGCCAGATAGCTAGCTATGCGTAAGATATACACGTTACAGAACCAGCTTACAAAAGATTCACCCGTTTTTAAAATTTGGACTGTTTGCCTTTTTTGTGATTGAGCTGTTAAGAGTTCCTTACAGGGGCGCCTGGGTGGCGCAGTCGGTTAAGCGTCCGACTTCAGCCAGGTCACGATCTCGCGGTCCGTGAGTTCGAGCCCCGCGTCAGGCTCTGGGCTGATGGCTCAGAGCCTGGAGCCTGTTTCCGATTCTGTGTCTCCTCTCTCTCTGCCCCTCCCCCGTTCATGCTCTGTCTCTCTCTGTCCCAAAAATAAATAAACGTTGAAAAAAAAAAATTTAAAAAAAAAAAAAAAAAAAAAAGAGTTCCTTACATATTCCAAATTCTGGTCCCTTATCAGATATAAGATTTGCAAGTATTTTCCCCTACTCGGTGGGCTGTCTTTTCACTCTCTTGATGGGGTATCCTTTGAAGCACAAGAGCTTTACATTTTGATGAGGTCTAATTTATCTGTTTTTCTTTTGTCGCCTAAAATTTAGTCCTGCATTTTCTTCTGAGGATATCACAGTCTTAGCTCTTACATTTAAGGTCTCTGCTAGATTTTGAGCTAATTTTTGGATATGGCGTGAGCCGCTCTTACACGCCAGACACCCTGTCACACACGAGAAACCCTACGGCGACGACGTGCCGTTTTCACTTCTATGCCCTTGTTCAAGAAGCAGAACTCCTGGATTATTTTCCCGACTTAATCTCTCTTCTTAAAAGCACTACCCACCTCAAATTGCAACTCCTTTCCATGAAAACCGGCCCAATTCCTTTCCTACTTCCCCCAAGTTGTTCTCTTCCTCTTCTGAAACCCCCCAGGTTTGGTTATAGCCACCTTACAAAATATGTCACATGCAATTGTAATTTAGTTGTGCACTTGTTTTCATTACCCTCTCAGGTTCCCTGTGTACAGGCGCTATGCTTACTTCATTTTTACCTCTCACATCATGCTAAAGTAATTCCCAGATAGAAGTTTGATCAAGATCTTTCTTAATGTCACCATCACTGGAATAAACACCCAAAAGTAATTCCTTGTCGTATAGAATCAGTTCAGAATACCTCGTAGCCTCTTTCTGAAGAAATGAAATGTCTAAAAGCAAAAATAAACAAGAGCCAGGAGAGTATTGGTTCCAAAGGTAAGTGAAATGACATATTCCAGGGTTAGCAATATTTTTGGGTTCCATGTAGAATGATAATGATACGCAGCCAAGACTTGATGAGAACGAATCTCAAATACATGGCTTTTGCTCTTTAGGAAGCTACAATTTAAGCTACAATTTAATTATTACATCGAGTTGACATTGAACAACCTGTTTTATGTGTACTGAATAAAGGAAAAAATGCTACAACTACCCTTTGAATAGGAGAGAGAGACAATTCTTTTTTTTTTTTTTTTAAAGATTTAATTTTTATAAGTAATCTCTATACTCAACATGGGGCGTGAACTCATGACCCCGAGATCAAGAGTCACATACTCCAGCCATTTGTGACTACATGGATGGAACGAGAGGGTATTATGCTAGGTGAAATTAGTCACTCAAAGACAAATATCATACGATTTCACTCACACGAGGACTTTAAGACACAGAACAGATGAAAACAAGGGAAGGGAAGCAAAAATAATATAAAACAGGGAGGGGGGCAAAACATAAGAGACTCTTAAATATGGAGAACAGAGGGTTACTGAAAGGGTTGTGGGGGGGGGGTGAGCTAAATGGGGAAGGGGCATTAAGGAATCTACTCCTGAAATCACTGTTGCACTACATACTAACGTGGATGCAAATTAAAAAAATTAAAAAAATTAAAAAAAAAAAAAAGAGTCACATATTCCACAGAGGAAGCCAGCCAGGCACCCCAGGAAAGAAGCAACTGTGATATAAAGATCACGTACAAATTAGTGAGAAAATATATAATTCAGGTTAAAAAATTACACACATCCATGACATGTGTTGGAAACTAATATTCTTTGACTAAGAAAATGACCAAACCATTCAAATTAAATGTACAGATATAATTTAGGCCTGAGACTCCTTTTCAGCTCTGGACACCAGCAAGAGCGTGCAGGCGTGCGGAGACAGAGCTTTATCCCCATCAATTAACCAGTTAATATTTAGCCTCCTTTTTTTCAGCCTAAGACACAAGAGACTCATGCGCACTTCAAAGTGCACTCAATCCTACTAGGAGAGAAGATATTACAAATGAAACAATTACCGGATAGAAAAGAGCATACATTTAGTTGCTCCTTCTTTGTGTGTGTGCAACAGATCATATATACCACTGGTTCTCTCATCTCAAGAAGAGCCTTTTATCTTCTTAAAAATCTCTGATGCTCTTAAGAAACTGTTTTTATGCGGATTATATGTAGTGGTATTTATTATATTACAAATTAAAGCCAAGAACAATTTAAAACACAAGAACACAACGCATTCTGTGAGCTGTCAGAGCAATGAAATGATCGTTGACCATGTAGCCTCTGGACAACTCTACCATACGGTGGTACGGGAGAAGGAGGATAAAAATGAGACTTTGAAAACACTGGGATGTGTGTGCATGTACGTGTACACACAGACACATAGATGTAAGTTAGTAGCATTATACTTGCTTAGCATTCAATGATAAACTCTTAGCTGCTGTTTATACCTCAGCTGTTTTTTTCTGATTCTGTCTCCTTAATCTTTTTGGCTGGGTCTTTTTGGCTTACATCCTTGAATTCACCATTTAAAATTAGATGGTAGAGGGGCACCTGGGTGGCTCAGTCGGTTGAGTGTCCAACTTTGACTCAGGTCATGATCTCGCGGCTCGTGAGTTCCAGCCCCCATCAGGCTCTGGGCTGACAGCTCAGAGCCTGGAGCCTGCTTTCGATTCTGTGTCTCCCTGTCTCTCTGCTCCTCCCCTGCTCATGCTCTCTCTGTCCCTCAAAATCAATAAACATTAAAAAAATTTTTTTTTTAATTAGATGGTAGAGTCAGTCCTACAGAAAGTTTCCCAAGTTTGTTGATGATCAAAGAACAATATAATTTGGTTCCTTATGGTTCCACCTAAAATAAAGTTAGTCTTCTCATCTCAAATAGTTGCTAAGATGATTGTTAGAAATTAGGGAAATAAAGCTTACGTGACATTGTAATAATATTCACAATTGAAAAACCACGGTTATAGTTTAAAAAGCAACTAAACTCATTTGTTATTTTTGTTTCACTTTCTAGATTCAGGTTTGTTGTATATGATCAAAGTTGTTTTAGAGGCTTATTCTTATTTTATTTACTTTTTTTTTGGAAATCTTTATTTATGAGGGGGTGGGGGGGGGGAGGGAGAGCACACACAAGCAAGCAGAGGAGGGGCAGAAAGAGAGAGAGGGAGAGAGAGAATCCCAAGCAGGCTCTGTCTGCACTGTCAGCACAGAGCCAGGTGCGGGGCTCAATCTCGTGACCTGAGCCGAAATCAAGAGTCGGACACTTAACCCACTGAGCCACCCGGGCGCCCTGAGACTTATTCTTAATTTTAAAAAATCTTGAAAGATTCTAACAATTCTCTCCTGTCCCTTTAGTCATTGAATTAACTTTTAGGAAATCCTGATATAAAGATACCAAAGCGCGGCCACGTCGTCAACTGAACTTCAGGTACTTCGCGAAACATGTACGTTGCCCCTGTACAAAGACTGCAGAACCAGCTATGACTCTCTGCACTACGGGTTCTCTCTCCCCAAAGAGGACTTGAGTGCAATTTTTTTTCACTGAAATTTTATTTCCCGTCGAGCAGCCGGACCAGTACCCTCATTATCTGGAACTTGGTGGAAGGCTTCAGGTTTCCCTTGAGATGTTTCGACAAACAAGGTTGTACTAAAGAATTAATACTGGTGTTTTGGTAACTTGCTATTGTTTTCTGTGGTGTTACTCAACTGGCTTGTGAATTACACACTATAATGAGAATAAATATTTTCTTAATATACTCAGAAACCTCTAGGTAGACTCAAAGCATTCTGTGTATGACAGGGAGAAGAAAAACGCATTCCTGATTTTACGCACTTATTTAAACTCATTCAATCTCCACTGCTGCATGTAGACCCTTTCCTTTTCCTTTTCCATCTTTTTCAAATACGTGGTCTAAAGCATCAGTCTAGGACACAGAGCTTTATGTGGCTGGTGACAGAGACATTTAATTAAAATTTCTAGGGAGGGGAAAAAGGAAACACATTTATTTTCCCAGTTAGTGACCAATTTAAAAGAGAGTGACAGTGAGTACGTGGTTTCAAATATGCACCTCGCTCATGGTGTTTTGAACACTGGGAATGACGAGTGAAAACAGCCGGTTACCTCGGAAGAAGAACATGCACTTACTTTTACGACTGCCATCGTGTTCCTCAATTGCCTTGCAGTGATTCCGTTACTGTCACTACCACTGAATCAGGGCCACCCACCCTCTTCAATTAACTCTAAGGAAAGGCAGCAAAATTCAAGTTCATAAATGCATTTGGAGTATGTTGTGGCATGGCTGCTAAAATGAGGACTGTCAATGACAGATTCCAAATGGAATTTTCCCAGCATTTCTATGGAGCAGATACTTAAGGAAATTCACTGTTACTTAGTGAAAGTCTCATGCAAGAAGAAGTCAGCAACTCTAAAAACTGTCAAGTTCAACAGTAGAGGTCATATG
This sequence comes from Lynx canadensis, assembly GCF_007474595.2. Taxonomy (NCBI): domain Eukaryota; kingdom Metazoa; phylum Chordata; class Mammalia; order Carnivora; family Felidae; genus Lynx; species Lynx canadensis. The sequence continues at coordinate 25,499,876 of NC_044314.2, read as the reverse complement.
TCCGTTGAGAGTTCAACCTGTCCCGTCACTGCATAATCACCATGATTGGCGAATACCATTAAATACGACCCATTTTCTCAAAGACATTGTCATTTTTCTGGTCTCTGATTATAGGAGGATGCTGCTGGCACAATGTCAAGACTAAATTCATTCAACACATTGTTGTGAAAGAAATGACACAGGAGTACTACATAAGCAAATGACAGTTGTATAAGAAATCACAAAACATTTACAGATGCATTGACTTCAAGCTCTCAATAAACACGATCTCCACTGCCACTCTGAGGCCCCAACTGAGGTTTCCAAGAAGTGATTAGGAAGACATATTTTTCCCATAACAAGTCATGGCTCGGATAGAAGTGAGCTATTATGCTATTTTTTTTTTTAAGTTGAGAATATTCAATTAGGAAAAGATTATATACATATATATATACTTTTTTTTTTTTTTTTTTTTTTTGGTAAGAGAGAAATACTTTGGAATTACAAACTTAATACCTTAATGGGAATGACAGATCACAGCATCACACACACGCACACAATAAACACAAAACAAGACAAACAGCACGGGTCGGGTTGTGAACGCTCACGGCTATCTCTTGTTTGTCAGCGACTGCTACCCGGACCGGGTGCTGTTCCCACAGTCTCTTATCAGCACAGCCATTTAGAAATGAAACAAACCACAGGAAACAAAACAACTCTCCGGCTGTCTGGCATGCATCACCACTTCAAACTCAGAGCTTCAAAATTCTCTCGTGAAGTTTCTGAACATCAACCCACTGAGTTGTCGTCGGGGGATGCAGGGAGGTCCTTATTAGACTTGATGGACAAGTTCTCAGGTTTATGACACGAGGATTTTTAGCATCATCATCTAAGCCATGTTCCAACAAAATATAAGAAATGTTGCAGTTAGTGACACTGCCCTAAAGGAACTCTGAATGTTCTCTCCTTCCTGTTATAACGCTCATCCCCGAGCTGCTCCCATTCTATTCTGTCATCATCCTCTGAAGTTAGGTGGTAATGAGCTCTTTATCTTTGAAGTGGGTGAAATCAAGGGAGTACATTAGTGCTGCTGTCCCCTGACCATGGCTTACAGGACCAGAGTAGCATCCTGATCTGAACAGAGCCAACTGGATTCTCTCTCCCAGGAAGTGAGAATGAGGACTTCATGACTCTAGTCAGGTGGCTGAAGACACGACCCTCACAGGACATGTTACTGCTTGGGAGGGAGGAAGCTGGAGTGGCTGTTTTAGGTCCCAGTCAACGAATAGGGAAATCTGGCCGATAGCAGCACAAGAATAATACCGAAGCAAAAGGAAGCAGAGCCTGGAAACTAAACTAAACTAAAGCCTCAGAAAGACAAAATATTCTTGAATCCAAAAGGCTTTTCAATTTCAGGTTCTGGTTCTCTGATAATCTAGGTGTACCTGTCCCCCTTGAGTTCAGTGAGAAACCTTTGCATAGTTTCTATAAAACTGCTCCTTGTGCTTTTATGTAATTACCTGCCTAAGGTAACAAGTCCTATTTTTTTTTTCTAAGTAGGCTTCACGCCCGGTGTAGAGCACACGAGGCTTGAACTCACAATGCTGAGACCAACACCTGAGCTGAGACAGAGTTGGATGCTTAACCGACTGAGTCACCCGAGCGCCCCGCAAGAGTCCAAATTATTAACAATCACTGGCTTAGGTTTGACTTCTTTAACCACTTGATAATAATCATTTAAAGTTCTTCCTTGATTTGCGACATCACTCCTTTCTCTGCACAGTAGAGGCGTCATGGCCATAGACAGACACTGAGAAGAGAGGAGTACTGTTTCTTACAAACCTAACCATGAAAGGAAAACCTCTTGCCGACAAAGTAAGGTAACTACTTACGTAATCTGGTAGAGGAACATCATTGGAACTCAGTGAACCTCTCAAGGACTGTGTGGCTTGTTCCAGAACTTTGTTGTGTTTTTTAGACAGCAAGGAAAACAAACTGGAAAAAAAAAAAAAAAAAAAAAAAAAAAAAACAGAATGAGTATCTCCTTTCCTAGGTTTTATACAGAATTATAGAGTTCCACAAGACGTCAATTATTCTAAAATATACATGTAATGACTTTTTTCATGCCTGTGTTAATAGCAGGATTAGTAATACTACCAATAAGACAAAAAAATGAAGTGAGTACAATGTTTAAATTATAAGGAGTCTAAAGCATAAAAAAAGTTTGACAGCTTAAAGACCGTATTTCAAACACGGGATAATTTTCTTTCCACAGTAGTGGACAGAGATTCAGACAGTCTGGGATATGAACGAACTTTATGAGTAACTTGGAACGTAATCTATTACTAGTCACTTGAACTTGTATCTCAATGTTCTCATCTTTCAAATAAGTGTGTTGGGTCAGATTATCTTTCTAATGTAATACAGTCTATTGCTTATCACAGCTTTACATTTCTCAAAAATAAGGACTTTAAATACATTTATTAGAAGATTTCCACTTCTGGCCATGATGGGTTAACTGGTACCGAACAGCCTTCCTGCTATTAACACCTAGGAAAACTGGACGAGCTACACGAGACAACATTTTCCAGATGTCGTACAACACCCGCAGGGCAGGACCGTGGTCCCTACGAGAGAGTGTGCGCCTAGACAAGCCTTCCGGACTGTGGTACGGAAAGCTGGCACCCGGCAGCATGCAGCAGCGTCGTGCTGCGCTGAAATCACAGAGGGAAGGACTGGCGGCTGTGTGGCAGGTGGAATTTGCAGGCAGATCACTAGACTGGAGAGAAACGCAAGAGGGAGGTCCAGAAACCTGCCCAAGGGTCTTCTCCATTTGAGGTTTGGTTCTGTTTGTCCTTTTGAGGTTGAAAGCGAACCTCACGCTTGCCGTTCACACCCATTTGCCACGACGCGCTGGTAGCCAGTACGGAGCAGCACTGCGTTATCTGTGATTCCAGAAATGTTATATGCGACAAGGCATGTATATGAATGAATACTGTACACACACATCTATCTCTCTTATTCCACCACCAAATGCGTACAGTTTTGCACCTCATACTTTTTTGCATTTCTTGATCCATTCAATAAACATCGAGTGCCGTAACTTGGTTATCTAAACATCTGGGTATATCAATAATTTAACTAGTCTATTATTAATCATTGCAACGTCTCCACTTTCATTTCGTTATTTTTCTATCAACGGCACTGTGCTGAACACCCTTCTGTATAATTTTTAGCATACTGAGGTGCGACTATCTACTGGATAAATTCCTTGAAGTGAAACTACCAAGTAAAAGAATAATGGAAAAGAATAGAACAGTGAACTGTGTAGCAGTATACATTTTTCAAATATACAAGTTATTTTGTAAATAATGTAAATAAAAGGCAAAAATATGTTGGGATAGTGTGTAAAGTATATCCCCACGGAAATGCATAAAGGGAAAAATTGGTAAGATTGTTTTGCTTGCAGTACATTTCAGGAACAAATGGAATTTGAGAGGAGTTTTCTGAGACTGAAAGAACTTGCATGGTTAGTTCTAGCATAGAGAATGGCAAGACTCATAGGCCTGAACCGAATGCCCGCACAAGAAGGGAAAGCAATAAATGCTCCTGGAAGAAGTGAGCTTCCCGGTGTGAGGAGAAGGGGGGGGCCACTGAGGAAGACAGCACACTCTATTGAGTTCACAAAATACCAGAACTTGGGAGCTGCTTAATGGGTTCAACAAACTGGGGGTTCTGTCCATGCCCTGAGCTCACCTTCAGAGGACAACAGAGGTAATCTAGGGTAACTTCCATCAAACCTGAAGAAACTCATTAAACGAGCGGTAGGAATCAAAGCAGAAAGGATTTGAAATGATTTCCTTTGGAGAAGAAAGGCTAGTTTGTTTACTTTAAAAGTGAATACCAACAACCCGTTCTCCTTGTTAGAAGAAGACAAAACCATGGAGTGAGCTTCAATGCAAACACAAACTCTTTCCGCTGGGCATGATGGGAAATCTGAGTATTAAGGGCAGAAAATGTTGCAATGGTCCACCTCAAGAGCTGTGGCCACCATTCCTGGCTGCTCTTAAGAAAGCTGCTTTGGGAACAGAGGAGTTGAGGTCACTCCCAGCTTTCTATCGTGAAGGAGAAGCCGAGAAGTCACGCTTACTTCAAGTTGTTATTCTTCTACAATATAACAGGCTTTCCCCTCAGGTCTTTTTTTTTTTTTTTTTTTTTTTTTTAAATTTTTTTTCAACGTTTATTTATTTTTGGGACAGAGAGAGACAGAGCATGAACGGGGGAGGGGCAGAGAGAGAGGAAGACACAGAATCGGAAACAGGCTCCAGGCTCTGAGCCATCAGCCCAGAGCCCGACGCGGGGCTCGAACTCAGGGACCGCGAGATCGTGACCTGGCTGAAGTCGGACGCTTAACCGACTGCGCCACCCAGGCGCCCCTGCTTTCCCCTCAGGTCTTAACCGCCACAGAGCTTTCAACTTCTTTTTTTGTTTTTTTAAACATTCTATTTCTGGCTCGCATTTAACATTTTTAAGGCAAAATGACCTAAATTTATATGAGACGTGGCTTGCAGATTGCTGAGAAAAGTAATGTCTGCTGAAAGCTTTGCAACCAAAGTACTAGCCCTGGCTTAATGCTGGTCAGAGTACGCGGTAAAGACGTAGAGGGTGTTTGCACGTAAAGGGGTAATTGCTGGCTTTCAACTGTACTATTCACTCAGGACATGGCTGCCACAGTGCTTGTTTTTAAAAGATTAGACTTTTCTTTTTATACAAGAATGTTCACTACAAACTGGTTCACCACTGAAAAACTGGGAACAACCAGAACACTGAGGAAGAACGGAATGGGTAAATAAACTGTGGGATATTCATACAATGAAAAACTATGTAGTAATTTAAAGTTTTCTAAAGGTACACGCAATAATATGGATACATCTCAAAAACAATGTTGTTTGCTGGGCCCTTAGAGAAGAATGTGACCAACAGAATATTATTTAAATAGTGTATTAAAAATGCAAAAATGATACTACCTGTCTTCTATGGATAAAACATTTGAATAAAACATACGGAAGTGATAAATACTACATTTAAGATAGCTATTATTCTCTGAGAAACAAGGGAAGGAAATGGAATCAGAGAGGGGAAAAAATAAGGGATTTAGCTCTCTCTGCATCTTTCTCTCTCTTGCTTTCTCTCTCTCTCTATATATGTAAAATGCTGTTTTTGTTACGCTAGATACATACATAAGGGATTGCTGTATTTATCTCTTTGACGTATGCTTGAAATACTATATACATTTTAAAAACTGGAATAAAAAGAATGCACTACCCTGAAGACAAGAGAGTTCCTGCTAACAGCCAACATTTTTTTTTTTAAGTTTATTTATTTATTTTGAGAGAGAGAGCTCAAGAGGGGTAGGGTCAGAAAGAGAGGGGGAGAGAGAGAGTCCCAAGCAGGCTCCACAGTGCTAGCACAGAGCCTGACGCAGGGCTCGAACTCTTGAACCATGAGATCATGACCTGAGCCAAAGTCAGGCACTTAACCAACTGAGCCCCCCGGGTGCCCCGACAGCCAACATTTCAGCAAAGAAAGCAGCATGTGGATAGAATATGTACGGTGAGTCCAACATGACACAAGCTAAAAAAACCACCAGCTGCTATAAAGGCTGCAGTTGAAGGTGCACAGTCAGTGACAGGAGATGAGACCAGAATGGAGATGTCTGAGACAGAATGTGAAGGATCAAAAGTCCGGGGCTTGATTCCACGTCGAGAAGAAGCTAACGGAACATCTGTCTTCCAAAATGATGAAAGAGACATACATGTTCCTTGTTCCCAAGGAGCTCAAATCTAAGGTGATAAGAAACAACAACAACAAAAAGTCTGCAATTCTGAAATTGGAGAACACCATGGGTCTTAAGAGTAGGCTGTGGGAACACAGAGGAAGGCTGGGTACATTTCGGAGGAAACCTACTTTCTGTGGCCTTGACGTTTAGGGGGTTGCTAGCTGGGAGACGTACAGGGTGAGGAAGAGGAACTCAGAAGGGGAAACAGCGCCCACAGAGGCACAGAGAGACTCGAGGGAAGTACCAAGGCCAGAACGACGCAAGTCCATGGGGTGAGCGGGGGCAAGAGAGAAGTTTAGCAAGACAGGGATGGGCTGTCAAAGAAAACATGCTAAGGGGTTTGCAGTTCATCTTGTCGAAGTCACTGAGGCAGGCAGGAAGTCAAATATTTACCAAGAACCTTCTATGTGCCGGGCAATGCGCAAGTTGCCTGGGGTACAGTGACATGCAAAAGCAACGTGGTCTTTGTCCTGCCCTCCTGGAGGAGGTGGTTGCGTTGGGGACAAACCTACACAGAAGGTTCTACCGTCAGTGCAGCGATGGAGATGGGCGTGGAGAGCTATGGGGACACAGATGAGGCTGCCCAGCTGCACCTGAAGGCAGGGACGGGAGGTCAGCCCTGGAGGTGATGCCTGAGCGGAATCCGAAGGAACACTTGGGAGTCGGCCAAGGAAATGGGGCAAAAGGGTAAAGGTCATCTGGACAGAGAAAAGAGCACGAGGGAAAGCAGACATCCAAGTGCAGGCAACGGGAGGGCACACACGCTCACCGAGTGTCACACGCGCGGCAGAGCACGGGGTTAAGGCTGGGCTGCCAGTAGGGATGGTTTATGAAGCGTCTCTCGTGTCTCACTTAGACCTTGGGCTTCATCCTGAATGCCAGCGTTTTATGACAGCAAGGCTACAGCGGGAGAGGCAAAAGCGAAGCTGTTGTGTCTGGTGTTCAGGTGGGGAGTGTGGGGCAAGGGATGGGCAGGAAGTGATCATTCCTTGTTCGTCTATGTCCTCAATCTCTCCCCAGTGCACTCTCATCCCACGGTGGCCAGGCAGTCCCTGCCACAGAACCCCAGGGCTCCAGGAAGCAAAGTCTGAAAACTAGAGCCCGAGGAGTGAGGCACAAGTACATAACTGTGTGCTTGCTGTAGAAAGACTCCTCCACCCCCAGAGGGAAGGACAGACAAGGGCTGCCAAGAGAACGGTCCAGAAGCAGATCCTTTAGGTAACTTCTACGCTGCCCAAGAGCGGAGGAGGTAACCGAGCCAAAGCAGTCTGAGCCACCAGGAAGGCAAAGAGACAACAGAGAGAGTGACAGAAAGGAAGGCATGGACGACTCCGAGGTTCCCAACCTGGGAAACAGCAGCTGGCTGAGAACGTGAATGTATGTGCTAGGAACGGAAGAGCAGAAGAGCAGGGAGAGGGCCCAGGAGGGCCAGGGCTCTGCCTGAAAGAAAAGAGCAGCAGCAGTAGCTACGAGGACGCACATAGGGCTCGCTGTGTGTCAGACACTGCTCGACAATAATCACATGAGGTGCACATTATCACTATCCATCCTTTCTAGGGAGGGTGAAATCGAGGCAAAGGTTGAGTACTTTGCTTAAGGCACACAGCTACTTAGCGGTGGAGTCAACAGTCAAATTCAGGCAGGCAAACTCCAGAATCTGTGTTTTTAAATGTTTACTTATTTTTGAGAGAGAGAAGAGAGAGCGCGTGTGGTGCGTGAGCAAGTGGGGGAGGAGCAGAGCGAGGGAGACACAGAATCTGAAGCAGGCTCCAAGGCCCGAGCTGTCAGCACAGAGCCCAGGTGGGGCCCGAACTCATGAACCGCGAGATCATGACCTGAGCTGAAGTCAGTCACTGAACCAACTAAGCCACGCAAGTGCCCAGAATCTGTGCTCTTAATGATTCTGCCACAAAACCCAGAGATGCTCAGGAATATCCAGATGGAGAGGGTCAGGGATACCCAAGTGGGCAGTTGAGAAACACGAAGCTGGTGCTTGGGAGAGAGGTGAGACCTTTTAGGGTTATCAGCATCAGCTGACATCACACAACTACAGGTGATCACCCAAGGATAATGTGGCAAGTGAGAAAAGAAGATCAAGGTCAAAATTCTGGGAAACACCATGACTAAAAGGGGAAACAGCAAAGGGCCCCCTAGAGACATAGAAGGGGAAGAACAAGACATTCTGGAAGCCAAGAGAATGATCTCAAGGGAAGAGTGGTCATCACTGTCAAAAGGTAAAGGCTAGAGTAATACCCTAAAGGGGAGGCAACACTGGGAGGTCACTTTCAGGAGGTGGCATGGGGCTCCCTCCTTGAATACTGCAGACCTTTCCCACAACAATCTTTCCCCTCACAACTTCTAGGCACCTTCTCTCGACACCCCAGTCCCTCCTTCATAAGAGCAGTCCCCTGAGAAACGAGGACTACCTTAACTCCGCAAAAGAATGGGAGCAGGTAAAGAAACTTAGGTGTACAATTGGTAGTTCGTCCAAGGTTAAAGTCACAGTGTAGTGAACACGCAAGCTCTTTACAAATCCTAAAGAGCTATTTTAAATGCAAGGAAATACAAAATATATTCAGGATGTTAAAGGCAGAGCTATGGACAGAAAACCGAATCTCCTTACGCCAAGCTTCGTGTTTTCCCTGTAGACAGTGACTCCTTCCACACGCAGGAATCCCCCTCTCTCCTCTCTGCCCGTCTAAATGCTGCCTGGCCTTCGAGGCACAGCCGCATGCTGTCGATTCCATACCCTCTGTGAAGGATTCCTCTAACCTGTGCTCACCCTGCCTCCGAACCACACGAACTTCTAACTTCTCCACACCTCAGCTGACGCTTAAATACAGTCTCACATGGCTGGTCACCTTAGTTTTAATCAGCTTTACTGAGGAATCAGCAGCACAGACTACAATTAACCAATTTTAAGTATACAATTCGAGGAGTTTTGAAAAAATATAAAATGCATGTGACTCATAATAATAGTGCGTGTCCATTACAGACAGGCCATTGGTAGACAATAACTCCCTCACCCACCCCTCCCTCCCCCCTCCTCCCCCCACCCCTCTCCACCCTCCACCCTCACCCCCACCCCCCCCCCACCACCCCCCCCCCGCCCTGGCCCCAAGCAACCACTGATCTGTTTCCTGTGCCTGCGGTACCAGACCTACTCTTTTGCGTCTGGTTTCTACCACTTAGCACTTCATCCACGGGGTTTGGTATCAGCAGTTCATTCCTTTTTATCACTGAGTAGTTTTCCATTGTAGGAACAAACCTCGTTTTTTTTTTTTTTTTTTATGTATTTATTTATTAATTAGCTGATGGACACTTGGGCCGTTTCCCCTTCTGGGCCCTTAAGAATAAAGCTGCTATAAACATTCTCACAAAAGTTTCTTCGTGAACATAGTCTTCATTTCTCTTGAATAAATCCCTGGAAGTGGGACTGCTAGCTTCTGTGCCCTGCGTTCTTGCTGGCACTTGCTATTTCAGTCTTTTTAGCATTGGCCCTTCCAGTGGCTGTGAAATCTGGCTGTGGTTTTCACCTGCATCCCCTGAGGAATGTTCCTGTGCTCCTGGGTGTTGTTTGCTGAAGTGTGTATTCAGATCTTTTTTGCCCTTTTAAACAATGGGTTGTTTTCCTTCTCTTCCTGAGTCTGTAAGAGTTCTTCATATTCTAGACATAAGTTTATCGGGTATTTCTTTGTGAATTATCTCCTAGACCAGTGGTGGTGGTGATGGTGGGGGGTTCTTTTCTTTTCTTAACAGTGTCTTTTGAAGAGGAAAATTTCAGAATTTGATCGAGTCCAATTCATCAAAATTTAAAATGCAAGTGGTGTTTTTTGTGTACTAAAAAACTTTTGCCTAACCCAAGATCCCAAAGATTTTCTCCTATGGTTTCTTATGGTTTGTAGTTTTACCTCTCCTATTTACGGTTTGTGCTCCATTCAGATGTATGTATGGCATAAAGCAAGAATCAGGGTTTATGTAATTGGTTTGGTTTTTTGCATGTGAATGTTTAACTGTTCCCCCGCCATTAGTTGATAAGACTATTCCTTCCTCCTTAAACTACCTTGACAGGCTTGTCAAAATTTCATATATGAGCATATATGAATGGGTCTCCTTCTGGATTCTATTCCATTCCATTGGTCTATAACTCTATTGCACACCAACAATACTACACTGCCTTGACTATATTAGTTGTAATCTATAGTATCCTTGAAATCAGGTAGTGTGAGTTCTCCAATTTGAGTTTTGTCAAAATTGCTTTTGGGTCCTTTGTACATCCACATAAATTAAACAAAAACCTTTTTTAATGTTTATTTATTTTTGAGAGACAGAGCGTGAGCAAGGAAGGGGCAGAGAGAGACACACAAACACACACACACACACAGAATCTGAAGCAGGCTCCAGGCTCTGAGCTGTCAGCACAGAGCCCGACACGGGGCTCAACCTCACGGAACTGTGAGATCATGACCTGAGCCGAAGTCGGATGCTTAACCAACTGAGCCACTCAGGCTAAATTTTAGAATCAACTTGTCAATTTCTACCAAAAAGCCTGGTGGGATTTTGATTAGGACTGTGTTAAATGTATAGATAAATTTCAGGATCTCAACAATACTAAGTCTCTGATCCATGAACATGGGATCACCCAGTTTATTTAAGTCTTCTTTAATTTCTTTTTTAAAAATGTTTAAAAAATTAAAAAAAATTTATTATTGAAGTACAGTTGACATGCAGTGTTATATTCATTTCAGGTGCACAACACCATGATTTGACTGATCTTTTCAAATTTCTTTCCACAATGCTTTAGTTTTCGGTATTCACATCTTGCATGTATTTGAGTTATGTTTATTCCTAAGTTACTGCATATTTTTAGGATACCATAGACAGTATTGCTTTCAAATTTCAATTTCTGTCACATGAATAGCAAAATATAATTATTGTTATATACTGACCTTATATCCTCTGACTTTGTTAAACTCATCTCTTCCTATTTTTTTGTAGATTAGGATTTTTTAAACATCTGACCCTGTTTTATGTGAATAAAGCCAGTTTTAAGTGTTCTTTTCCAATCTGAGTTTTTAAGATTTCTTTTTGTTGACTCACTGCACTGCCTAGGACCTTTAGTATAATGCTGAATAAATGTGAGAATGAATATCCTAGTCATTTTCTTGATCCTAGGAAAGAATACATTCAGTATTTTACCATTAAGTATGATTTAGCTATAATGTTCCATAGATGCCCTTTATCAGGTTGAGGAAATCCCTTCTATTCCGTGTTAACTGAATTTTTTTTTTTTTTTTTAAATCATGAATAGACAATGAATTTTGTCAAATGCTTTTTCTGTCCCTAAGAAGATCACATGGTTTTCTTTTTAAGTCTATAAATATAGTGGATGTACTGATAAAGCATGGAATGTTGAGGCAAACCTTATATTCCTAGGATGTATCTCACTCGTTATCCATCCTTTCATATGCTGAGAAGAAATAATGATGGCAGCTGTCACTTACTGAGAACATCCTCTGTGCCCAGCACCTTACTCAACTTTTATAATTGTTAACTAAATTCATACACAACAGGCTTAAGAGGGCACTACCATTATCATCACATTATACAAAGGAAACTAAGGCATTAGAGAGGTAAATTAATTTGTCGAGGATTATACTGCTCATAAGTGGAAGAGCTAGAATTTATATTCTGGTAAGCTGACTTTCAATTTTGCACTCATAACCACCATATGATCTTTTATCAGGAGATTTGTTTTACTATTATAGTGAATTCCAACCCCCCCCCCCTTCCTTCATGATTCACTCCTACTCCCTTCTTTTAAGAACAGAAGTGACTACTCTCCTGAAAAATGTCTAACGACTCTCCTGACACAAGGCTGAGTTAATTATCATACCGTTTTCCTGGATCACAAAGACAAACATACGTTCTAAGCTGGGCCAGACGGAAACTTTCCCTAAGATTTTTCTACCCGGGAACGGTGAGAAAGACTGCTGTTCCCCATGGTTAGAAGACTGTAGAGATGTTAATCTGGAGGTGCCCATGGTCATGATTTAGTTTCACAGAGAAAACCCAGGTGCAAGAAAAGGGAATCCGCCTAGGCTGAAACAGTGACAAGAAAGGCACAGACAAAGCAAGAGGCAGAGAGATACTCTGGAGGTACTGACTCCTCAGTTCAAGTCTCTGGAACCTCACCTCTGGAGCCCCAACATCTGCATTGGTTTTCTTTCTTTCTTTTTTTTTTTTTTTTTTTTTTTAATTTATTTTCAGAGAGAGAGAGAGAGAGAGGGAGGGAGGGAGGAAGAAGGAGAGGGAGAGTACGGGGCAGAGACAGGGAGGGAGAGAGAGAGGAAGAAGGAGAGGGAGAGTATGGGGCAGAGAGAGAGAGGGAGGGAGAGAATCTCAAGCAGGCTCTGCACTGTCAGCACGGAGTCCGATGCGGGGCTGGAACTCACGAACCATGAGATCAAGACCTGAACTGAAATCAGAAGTCGGACACTTAACCGACTGAGCCATCGAGGTGCCCTTTCTACATTTCTTTTGTCAGCTCTTCCCCACTTAAGAATCTCTTAGACAACCTCCTTTTTACACAGGCTAGAGTCTGGTAGGGCTTTACTCCTTCATCTTGAAGTATTTGTTCAAACTTCATCTGTTCTTTGGGGGCTACCACAACCACTCTAGTCAAAACTGCAACCCAATCCTGGCACATCCTATTTTCTCTCTGTTGCTTTATTTTTTCTCCCACACTACATCCACTTCTAAAATACCGTACGCTCTTCTTATGTTTTTATTGTTTCCATCCACTAGAACAAAAGTAGGCAGAATACAGCTTGAAGACCAAATCTGGTCCGCCATCTGTTTTTGCAAATAAAGTTTTATTGGAACACAGCCACATCCATTCATTCGTGTATTGTTTATGGCTGCTTTCATGGTACAATGGCAAAGTTGAGTAGTTATGACAGAGACCATCTGGCAGGGAAAGGCTGAGATATTTACTATCTAGTCCTTCGGAGAAAGTTTCCTCACTCCTGCACTAGAATGTAAGCTCCATGCTGTCAGCCATTTCCACCTGTTTTGTTCACGGTTATATTCCCGGTGCCTAGAACAATGGCTGGTGCACAGCAGGTATCTGATATTGGTTCACTAAATAAAACACAAAGGGAAAACATCCCCTGAAAAGAATGCACCTTTGTTAAGTTTAAAATTTCAACGTTTATCTGGTTTCCGACTTGAGCCAAACAGCTAATTCTTTACGGCCAGGACAGTATCTTTTTTCCACCATTATTTTACTACCCTAGAAAAACAAGTATTCTCTCCCATTTACCTAGAAATACAATTGACTCACATCTCTCAGTTTTTCCTGAGAGTAATCCTCCAATATTTTTCCTGTGTGTACAAAACTACTTGATGGCAGAGCTGCCTGCGGTTGCTGCCAGACCGGATTTGGGATAGAGAGGAGGAGAGTCAGGGAGATCATCAAAGTTTTTTAACCCCGAGCAAACGCAAACGGAATGAGCACATCACTGACTCACTTACTTGCATCACAAAAGTGAGCACATCACTTACTGAGACAGGAAAAACTATCTGGGGAACAGGTTCCAAGGAGACCATCAGAGGTCCCCTCTTGGAAACGGGTAAGTTTGAGATGCCTGTTTGCTATCCAAGTGAAAGTTTCGGTAGATACTCTGGCTTTAGGAAAGAGATTCCAGTTAAAGATCTGTATTTGGGAACTGAAAACACACAACCGGAATTTAAAAGCCATGGCAATGGATGAGAAAACTCAGTATTTAGCCTAGAGAGAAAAAAAAGAGAGGCCGCAAGGGCTGAAACCTAAGCCAGGAATGAAGGAAGGACTAGACGCTAGGTGCTTATACTCTGGGACGCTGACAAGGTTCGGGTAAGTAGAAGTGCCAGGTATTCGAAGGTGGGGCACAGAGGAGGCCACAGGCAGGAAGGCAGACTGAGGATCTGTATTGAAAAAAGCAGACTTTCGGCTCCCCTCTCCTCCCTCACTCGGCCCAATGAGTGCCTTCCTGCGTGTTGGCAGAAGGAGAGGTGTTCACTCTTGAAAGGCTGAAGCAGACAGTGGGTTTCAAGGTGGAAGGCACCACCAAGGATGGGTGTGCTATCCCGAAAGAGGGTGATTATGTAACAGCCTAGAGGCTGAACACTGAAATCTCTGCTGCCGGCCCCCTGCTCCCCTGCCCCCATCAGCTCAGAGAATGCTGTCAGCTAGGCTCGTACATTCGGGAGAAATACTGAGGAGGACTGTCTCGGGAACAGAGGAGAAGTGTAAGAAAAGGTTACCCGTAGATACTGACACTGGGGGGGGGGTCCTCAAGAAACCCAGCCCAGGGGAACGGGTTTTTTGCTTTTGTTTTTTTTTTTAATGTTTATTTATTTTTGAGAGAGAGACAGACAGTATGAGTGGGGGAGGGGCTCCGAAGCAGGCTCCAGGCTCTGAGCTGTCAGCACAGCGCCTGACACAGGGCTCGAACCCATGAACCATAAGATCATGACCTAAACGAAGTGGTACCCTTAACCGACTGAGCCACTCAGGCACCGCCCCCCCACCCGCCCAGCTAGAACAGTTTTAAGGAAGCGACCAATCAGCAAAGTCCAACCTGAGCACCCAGAACTTCCAGTCAGTTCTTTGATGCCTCACTGTTAAATATGAGCTCTGCCAAAGATCACCAGAGAGCCACTAAAATGACAAGCAAAAAAGAAAAAAGGAGCCCAAATGAAACAGAGATAATGTAGGGAGAAAATGAAAACTCTGACAATGTTACAATTATTAAGCTAAGGAACAGAAGCAAACATGTCAGCCGGATACCGAGAAGGAGGTGGTATAAAAAGACAACAAAAAGAACTCTTGGAAAGTGCAATATGATAGCAGAAATGAAAAAATTCAATGAAAGGGTTGGAAAACAAATTTGAAGAACATTCCCAGAAAGTGGAACAGAAAAGACAAAGAGATGTAAAACAATAGCAAAATGGCAGAGAAATGGTCCACACAGTCTAACAGAGAATGTTTTAAGAGAAAAAAGAAAATGGAAGGGGGAAAAGTGGACATTACTAAAAATTATTTTAAGGAAAGTTCCCAAAGCTGGAAAACATGCATCTCCTGAATGAAAGAGCCCACCAAGAATGCAGAAAATAGATAAAAACAAAGAAATCCCCCCACATAATAGCACATATGACTGGAAGTTCAAAACACTGGAGACAAAAGGAAGGTCTTAGTAACAGAGAGAGAGCGCGAGTGAGCGCCATATACAAATTGTCAAGAATTACTATGACATTAGACAGCTCGACAGCGACAAAGCAATGAACAATGCCTTCTAAACGCAAAGTGAAAATAACTCAAGTTCTGAACCCTGACAAGTTTTTATTCTAAAGGTTAAATAAAGATATTTTCAGACAAATTGTCTAAGAAAGTAAACAGATCACATTATAGTATATGGAACACTGGTGAATAATATCTCACAGCCAACGTAAGCACTGGTCACTGATGTAAAAAGTATGTACACCTGTACTGGGAAAATGGGGGAACAGGCCCCCAGAGCGTGCGTGTGTGTGTCCAGCTGCAGGGGAGCCTAAAGTGATGACTACTACTTCTGAAATATTAGTCTGTTCACATAAAATGTTTTTCTTTCTTATTCCACTTCTTTGCTTCTCATGAAGAATCCTTCTATCTATTCAGAGAAAGTTGAGCAGACCAATGATTGCCAAGAACGAGAGTCAGGCAGCCTCTGTCAAAGACCAAACCAAAGGTGAGGGAACAGCTGTTGGATGGATGGGTCTAATAAACGTGGGGGAAAATCCGAGAATCTTGAACATCTTTGAGAAAATAAAAACTCATCAAAGTCTATGAAGATTATTACTCATCTTATGAAATATGTCCCCTTATACTTGTGGAATATGCTAGAATTAGTAACTTTCCAGGCTTGTCCTTTCAACCAAACTATATATGTATTTGTTTTAATATGCTGTTTTATGCTTTTAAATTGCTATATGCCTATATGTATGTTTCATAATACATATAATGCATTATATGTATGGTAAACATGGGGTTTTCTCCCCAAATGCTAAGTTCATTTAGGCCTTGATTCTACATTTTTACAGGGTTCTGCGCACAAGAGGGTCTAAAATATGCTTACTACTAATGATTTGTCTTTCTTTTTTTTTCCTCTTCTCCCTTTCTCCAGTAAAAGAAACTGCGAAGACATCAGTATTCCTTCCTTATAAAACCGGAAACACGAGGTCTTTGTTTTCTTAGAAAAAAAAAAATCTTATTTTTAAGGATCTAAAATTGAAACGAAGAAGATGGCTAACTGCATAATTATCTTTACTAAGAACACTGACATTTACACAAAGAAGTAAGGTTAGAGGAGAAGAAACTGTCCATTCACATTTAATTGACTTAATAACCATAAATATTACTTTAGACATATAGTAAAGAGCTTAAAATTCATTTCCATCCAGGACAAGTGCTAAAATGGCACTGACTTCGTGGCATGTAAGGCAGAGCACAAAATAGGAGACCTCACCACCAATAAATAGCCTGCCGACTGTTGAGTCAGGCTTGTTAAAATGCAAATGTTTAGCAGATCAGCAGTCTACACAGCAACGCACGGAAACATGTGTCCATCGTCACGCTGGATCAGCTAGAATCTACACTGCTCCCTGGTGCAACACTCGAAGAAAAATTCAGTAACTCACCTTCTTGAAAAACGCTGAAGGTAAAAAGCAAAAGATATAAACAGATGCATTTATAAAATCTACTAAGGACAGTTCCCACCAAAAGGGCACACTTGGAAGTGCAGCTGGAGAATCCAATCGGATTGCCGTAACAACACGCTAGGTAGCTCAGTGAGAACTTGAAATTATGGTTACGACGTCCAGAATGATTTTCACTGTACTATATATCCAAAAATGACACATAGATGCAAAAATAACTAGTTACGTGACCAGAGCAAGATCATCAACGAAATGAGGGGTCTTTTTAATTTTTTTTTTTTTAACGTTTATTTATTTTTGAGACAGAGAGAGACAGAGCATGAATGGGGGAGGGTCAGAGAGAGAGGGAGACACAGAATCGGAAACAGGCTCCAGGCTCTGAGCTGTCAGCACAGAGCCCGACGCGGGGCTCGAACTCACGGACCGTGAGATCATGACCTGAGCCGAAGTCCAACTGAGCCACCCGGGCACCCCAGGGGTCTTTTTAAAAAAATGCTGAAAACTCAGGAATTGAATTTCCACGGTTAAAGGTAACAAAATAAGGAAGCCATTGAATGAAAACGGGAAGGTAACTAACAACTTTAAAAATAATGTTACATGAATTATTACAAGTAAAAATGTTTTGGAAATAATGGATAAAATACATGATCTGCCAGTACACAATCTGGTAACTATATATTACAAAAAAATGTAAGCGTGAAATAAGAGATTCCATCTTTAGGTTAAAAGATGATTTTATTTTTCACAAATGTGTTTGTGCAGATTTGTGTGTTTTTAGCTTTAAAGTCATTCCGTGGAGAAATGTGTAGTGGGTGGACACAATGCAAAAGGTTTGTTTTCTTAAGCAGATTTTTCCAATCCTGACTAACCTTGGTCAGAAACGCTATTTAATAAGAATGACGTAAGTAAATTAAAAATTTTGTAATTTGATTTGTCTCAAAGGAAAAGCTCTACCCCTAATTTTAACTTACTTTTATACCTCTTTCATAGATACTATACTTAAAAATGATATTCTTATGCAAACTCAGGTGCAATGAAAGACCCAAAGTATTTTCTAATTAGTACGCAATTCAAAAGAAACCAAAACGGTATTTTCAAGTATATTATGTAACAAACAGAAACAGATTTCCTGCCTGGAAAGAACTTAGGTTGTCTTTCTCTGGTTCTCTTTCTTAGTCCCTTGAGAAAACTAAATGCCAAGCAGACAGCAAACCCATCCGCTTAAAAACAACAACAACAACAACAAATTCTGTAGCACAATGTCACACTGTTATGGCAACGATTATGACTGAAATAATATTTAATGACAAAATTCATCTGGAAAGTGGGATTTCCCCCCAGGGAATGCAAGAGGAGTCAGGTCAGACAGTTTAGAAGTTACTGTCACAAGTTAAAAGGCACTTCCTAAGTATAAAGAAATTTCCTCTCAGGGGAAGCCTACCAAATGAAGTATGTTTACTACATGTCAGATTTTACAAAGATAGTCACAGGAAATGTGACACTAATCACTGTTATTTAGAAAATGCTGCAGAATACCTACCTTTATATTATAACACAATTTATCAGGAAGATATTTTCCTTATTTGTTGATCCTTAATTGGGGGATCCCAACTAGAATTTTGAGATTTCTTTTGTTTAGCTCTTAATCTTAATTTAGCGAATATAATTAGTCTTTGGGAGGGCTATAGGAACAGGAAGTCTTAATTGGAATTATAGGTCTTTACTAGTAAATGCCTTTTTTCAACTTCTGCCAGACTCATTACTATTAAAAATCTTAGATTTATAAAAACTATCTTTTTATTTCAACTTCCTTTCAACCTTTGTATACTTAATTACTAATTTATACTTGCTCTATATGCTTTTAACATGTATCTTCCTTTATCTTTTGCTTGTATATTTATCCCATTTCTTCTAAGAACATAATTTTAAGGGCACAGATGTCCGTTATTCTTCTTTCAAGTTTTCTGCAAAGTCTACTGTGTATGCATAGCGAGTTACTTGCTCCCCTTCCCCATGTTCTTTTTAAACAATTATATCCTGGTCAGCGGATAAATTCTTAAAATATGATTGATTATTGGTGGGAAAATATACTTTTGAGTTCAAGTCGAGAAATACTTTTTAGAAAAACCAAGAATCCAAATATATAGACATCTAGATATCTAGATATATATAGATATATCTAGATATCTATATATATCTATAGTAACTTCATAGTCAACCCACCTCTCCCATGACTCATTCTCAAATACGGGAGCAGCCCCCATTCCTCCCCTGAAGACATAAACCCAAACCACAAATAAAGAGAGGAAGATTTCCATGTATGAATCAGTGCCCAATGGAAAGCTATGAACTTTAACTCAAAGTCTTATTAATCCGATTTAACATAATTCTCAACAAGCTAAGTTATTAGCTTCCTCAGCTAAAACTTAAAAAAAAAAAAAAAAAAAGCAATGAAAAAGGAAAAGCTTAAGCGTAGCGTAACCAAAAACACACAAGAGTTCTGACATTAAAGTAAGAGCAAATTCAGAATTCGGTTGCAGTTCAGCACAACAGTCCATGTTTAAGCGACAACCCTGCAATACCAAGAAGGTTCGATTGTGCACAAGGTCTTGCATTCAAACACTCCAGACAGAATGCAATAGCAAGGTCTCTTATCCAAAATACTTTTAAGCCATTTTAAGGTAGGGCTTTCATGAAACATACTTTTGTCACCCGGAGTATGTAGAACTCTGTAATTCCCAGGGATGCTAGATAAATGGGGTATCACTTAAAGAGAACTTTAAAACCCTATAATATTTGAAGGCACAGTCCCTTTTAGTTCTGGGTTAAAGCTCAAACAGCAGTTATTAGAGTATCAATCAGAATATTTGACATAAAATTACAATGTTTTAAAATTAAAATATATTTGACAATACAGGATACAAACCATAGTGATCCTCACAAATAAATAATCACTATGAAATGTCCTTGTAGAACACAGCTCTTTCTTGCAACTACCAATAATTTATAAAGGTGGAATTCTAGAGGTAGTTGCAAAAATATCACCACTTCTGAACAAAATTCGAGCTCAAATGAAGGTGAGCATAACCTGATTAAGAAATAACCTTCCATTTGAAGAGCTGTGCTTAATATTTAACCACATAAAACCCCCCAAGTTTCCTAAGACCCAGACATAAATTCATGCTTTGTGCTCCCTCTGCTGGCTCTGTAGCTATAGTTAATCTTGAGAGATTTTTTTGTTGTACAAGATAATTCCAATACAACACGGAATAGCACTGGCACGTTATGTTTGGGATGTCAGAGATATAAGCCAGCTCCCTCTTTTGAGCACTGAGGAAAAACAAGAGGGGAAAAACAACTGACCAAGGTCACACAGGGTGCTGAGAGACAGAACAATCCTGGTCTTTTTACTTCCGATCCTGGGCTCCTCCTATTCCATGATGATCTCAATGTCTTCACGTACAAGATTTACTGACCTATACTTTCCTGCAACTTACCTAGAACAGGATATCTCTGAGCCACACACAGACTTTTCACTCGACTGTAATTACAACTGATTAAGGCACCTGACAGTATTCAGTAGAGACGGAGTAGGCTCAAAGACCTCCCACGATTCTAGTTTTCTTGGACAGTGACCTATTATATAAAGTTTCCTAACACACTGAATACTTACATTTCTCCAATGTGCTTCTACTATTTACTTACAATAAGTCACATGTCACAATATTTGCCTTAGAAGACATCGTCATCATACAGTATGCTTTCATGTTAGTAAAAACCGTAAGGTCATTTCGTTGATGTTGGGGAGGGAAAATACCGTCTATCGAGTGCCTATCACATACCAAGTACAGGGTTGGGCCTTTACAGAAATCTGTGCCAGGAACAATCTATAAGGAGGGCACTGCTGTCCCTGTTTTACAGAGAAGAAGCCGAGGGAGAGTAGCTTGCCCAAGGTCTGTGTCATAGCCAAGTCTCTACCACATCCTCTGTACCGAACTCTTTAGATATTTTGTTCATTCTTTAATCAACAGAGACAATAACAGTAGAAGATGCTCCCTTACCACCAGCACCAGCACCCCACCTCCCGCAAAAAAGAAAGCTTTGGGCAAAAGATACTTTGTTAAGAACACGACACTGTGTAATTTATTTTAAAATTTAAGCTAAAGTGGGGAGGGTTAATACTTTATTTTTAGCAAAGTACACGGCCCATACCATAAATGTTCATTAACTCATAGCATACATTAGTATTTATTTCCAATGGACTTTTGTATAATTGATGTATTTAATTATTTGTCAAGTAGTCAGTGTGTGGAAAACTGAAAACACGAGCCCTAGTCTGATAACAATACTATTTACACAGACACAAACAGTCTGGGATTAAAGAATTTAATCTGTTCAGACAAAAAGTAAATATTTATTGAGCTAAAATATACAAGTCTGTCTTTGTGGGGAAGAGACATTTGTTTCTTGATGAAAGATACAAATTGTTATCTAAATCACAGACAATTTTTATTCAAAGCGAAGTTTAAATTCTGTGTTCCTCTTGAAAACAGAAAACTAAAGACATCAGCGCCCACCTATCCTTGTTCTCTGGGAGTGGTTGGTTATTTTCACAGGAGGGAATCCTGTTAAAGTTTTAAAATAGGCAAATGGTGTTATAATGAACACATTTCTCAATAAGTTATCAGTAACTTATTTGGACAATATAAGACAACAAATGTCAAAATTTTAGAAATGAGAAAGTAGGGGTGCCTGGCTGGCTCAGTTAGTAAAGCATGTGACTCTTGATCTTGGGGTCATGGGTTCAAGCTCCACGGTGGGCACAGAGATTACTTTTAAAAAATTAAAAAAATAAAAATATTTTTAAAAAATCCCTCTTTCAAAAAATTAAAACAACAACAAGAAATGAGATAGCAGCCTAGGTTAAATCCAGACTTAAGGAATTTAGGGGAAATGACACATGAATGTCAATGTTAACCTTGCATAATTTAAATAACGTGATAAACTTGTTACTCGAGGCTCTATAGGTAGCAGCATAATATTTACAGATACCGACTGTTCGACTGAAATAACAGATAAAAATAGCCTTGTCTTTGATGTTCCAAAGAAAGGAATTCAAACCAATTCAGACACACTTCGGTTTAAACAGCAGTCGTCCACTTACTAGCTGTATGAACTTGGGCACTTCACTTTCCAGAAACTCAAACTTCTTTACAAAATGCAGTGATGAGGGCAGTGACAGCTACTAAGACTTGCTGTGATGGCAGGTTGACGGAAAAGCAAAAAGCCTCACGGGGAGCATAAGGAAAAGGCCACCAGTCAGTTCCCCTTGATTCTCAGCATGGAGGAACGTGGGCTCTCGGTTACCAGCTGTGTCAACTCTTAATTGCTGTTATGGTGGCAGCAAATTCTAACTTCTGAAAAACACCGTGCAAACCAACCACAGCAGCTCTCCGGGCTGAGTCTGGACCACCAGCCACCAACACGTAGTTTCTGTTTTGGAGAATTGCTGGAAGTGCCACATGTCATCCAGGAGAGCAAAGCGTCCGGACTCAAGGGTGTCCCAGGGTTACAGGGATGTTGAAACAAAGAGATATGCTCTGGCAGGAAAAGTCAAGGGTGGAGGTGAAGATGATTTTATGGGAGAAATTCAAAGCAAAAAGCCTGTCTCCCTGGCACAGCATGGTTTTGAAATAACTCGGAACTATAGCTACATTCCAGTTTAAAATCGTTTTCTATATAAATGTATTTCAAAAAAGTGGTTATTTGGGGCGCCTGGGTGGCTCAGTCGGTTAAGCATCCGACTTCGGCTCAGGTCATGATCTCACGGTTTCATGAGTTTGAGCCCCGTGTCGGGCCCTGTGCTGGGAGCCACCCAGGTGCTCCTATATAAATATACCTTAATTTGATCTCTGATTCCCCACTTAGTAAAGAGAATGTTACTCCCTGTTCTCTGAACCTCTACAATATAAATCCAAATTTACTCAACAGACTTTTATTGATCTTCTCAAGAAATGAACTTCTGTTTACTGATTTACTCTACAGCTTTTCCATTTTCTGTATCACTGAGCTCTGCTCTTTGTCTTTGGTCTCATTTTTTTTTTTTTTTAAATTTTTTAACGTTTATTTATTTTTGAGAGAGAAAGACAGAGTGTGAGTGGTGGGGGGAGGTGCAGAGAGAGAGGGAGACACAGAATCCAAAGTAGGCTCCGGGCTCCAAGCTGTCAGCACAGGGCCCGACGTGGGGCTTGAACTCGCGACCACGAGATCATGACCTGAGCCAAAGTCAGATGCGTAACCAACTGAGCCACCCAGGTGCCCCCGGTCTCCTCATTTTGGTTTAATTTGCTCTTCTAGTTTCTCAAGGTGGAAGCTGAGGTCACTGATTGACACCTTTTGTCTTTTCCAACATTGTTACAGGCATTTCAGGCTATAAATTTCCCTCTAAATACTGCTTTAGTAGCATTTTGATCTGCTGTATTTTCTTTAGCCAAAATAAATACATAAACATTAAAGCTCCGTGCTGTCAAAGCAGAGGTTCGATCCCATGAACCGCAAGATCATGACCCGGGCTGAAATCAGGAGTCTGACACTTAACCAACTCAACCACCCAGGTGCCCCTGAACCGAAATAACCTTTTAAAATCCATTCATTTCTTGGGGCACCTGAGGGGGTCAGTTGGTTAAGCCAACTGATTCCAGCTCAGGGCATGATCTCGTGGTTCTTGAGTTTGAGCCCCGCACGCGGCTCTGCAATGACAGCACGGAGCCTGCTTGGGATTCTCTCCCTCCCCTCCCTCTTTGCCCCTACCCTGCCTGCACGCTCACTCTCTCAAAACACACAAATAAATATCTAAAAAAAAGTTTTTAAAAATTCCATTCATTTTTTTCTTTGATCTATGGGTTATTCAGAAGAATGTTATTTGATTTCTTTGGAGGGTTTTCCAGAGAGCTTTTTATTATTGATTTCTATTGTAATTCCTCTGTGATCAGAGGACATGCTTTCCATGAGTGGAATCCTTTTTGCACTTATCAAGACTTGCTTGATGGCACAGAATGTGATCTTTCTTGATAAATGTTCCCGTGTGCAAATGAGAAGAAAGTGTATTTGGCTGTTACTGGTTGGAGTGTTGTATAAATGTTGGTTAGGCCAAATTGGTTGATGGCACTGTCTGAATCTCCAATATTCAGACTCATTTTCTGTCTACTTGTTCTATCAATTATGGAGAAAGAAGTATTTAAATCTCTAGCTATAATCATGGAACCTTCTATTTCTCTTTGCTTATTTATTTATTTACTTTTTATCTTGAAGCTCTGTTATTTGTTTGGTACATACATTTAGGATTCTAATAGTTCTCTTGAGGAAGTGACTCCTTTATTACTATAATTTCTTTATTCCTGGGAATATCTTGTGCTCTGAAGTCACTCCCACTTTCTTTTGACCACTGCTATGGATGGCTAAGGTTATAGCTATCATTTTGCTGTTAGTTTTCTATTTGTCCCAAACATTCTTTTCCCCCATTTGCTTTTTTTTTTCTGCCTTCTTTTGGATTGAGTATTTTTATGGTTTGATCAGTTGGCTTTTTAGCTGTTTAATTCTGAGCAGGGGTCTGGAAATTCTATTAGAACAGTAAGCTGTGATACTCACAGGGCTCACGCCCATCTTTTCCCAGCCATTAGGTATTAGTTTCTTATGTTGCCTGATGCCCAGTATTTTGAAAACCAATGTTTCTTATGTCTTGTCTGTTCTTGGTGTTGTTTCAGGCAGCAGGGTAAGCAAAAAGTGGTTTTTAAGCATCCATGTGAAAAAAAAAGTTTTAGAAATTTTCTGTAGAAACTTCAGGAACGATGGAGAAAACCAAAGATTTTTACTCTTTTCCCTCACTTGAAGTTGTGCTGCATAATTTTCCCCAACTTCTCATAATCACAGTATTTTAAATTTCACCCTGATTTCTCAAATATGACACTAAGTATACGTTTACTTTACCTTGTGTGGAGAATTTACTCCCTTAAAATAATGCCACTAATTACGTGCTTTGCACCACTATCTTTTATTTGCACAATTAGTCTCCTGTTGTAGATTATAAATGGCAATCATTCTAGGCTTTTAAAACCTATTTTTTTTCACTGTAGAAATCAACATACTAGGTACTCCCCACTTTTTCAGGTAACGTTGTTATCACCATGAGGGAAGACCACAGAGCAGTTCTGCATCTCTGGCTCAAGGCCACCCTGCCTACTTCATTTCATACACCACCATGTTGACCAGCTCGTTCCTGAACATGCCATGCCTTTGCTCAGGCCAACCTCAGGGTGTATCCTTCCCTTTCCTACATCAATCTGCCTGGCAAATTTTCCACTCACCCTTCAAACTTAGAAAAAACACTGATCACAATTTCTAATTAGCTGCACTGTGTCCCTGTTTATCTCCTTCACTAAAATATTAAGTGCTTGAGCATGGACTAATTCACTTTGGCCTCCTTAGTGCCCAGTATGGTACCTATATGTGTAAAACGTTCTCAGAAAATGTTTAATTGAACTCAACGCAGAAATAATAGGGGATGCAGCACATTATGGACTGAGTGTATGTGTTCCTCCAAAATTCATATGTTGAAGCCCTAACTCCCCAGTGTAGCTGTATTTGGAGTAAGAAAGTAGTTAAGGCTAAACAAGGTCATACGGGTGGGGCCCTGATTCAACAGGATTACTGTTCTTATGAGAGTCCACGCTGAAGAGTGGTCTCCCTGCCCTTCTCCCTCCGTGCACATACAAAGAACAGATCACATGAGTACCCAGCAGGAAGGCAGTCATCTGCAACCCAAGGGGAGAGAGAGCCTTCAGCAGACATCAATCCTGTTAGGACTCGATCTTGCACTTCCAGCCTCCAGAGCCATGAGAAAATAAATGCACGGTGTTTCAGCCTCCCAGCCTATGGTATTTTGTTACAGCAGGCTCAGCTAACATATACAGGGATGTGGTTAAGATGAGGCTGTTCCTCTCCCCCAACTAGAAGGCAGGCAGGGTTCTTGGGTCTCCAGGACCAGCAGTACAAACTCTTCAGCTGAAAAAATATTATTTCTGCCTTCTCTCCAGAGGGCTATATTTGAAACAGTGCCGCTATTTCGTTCTTGGTCAACTCTGCCGGCACGACTCACTCCAAACCAAGATCAGATTGGCCTAACCCTGTTTACATGCAAATCAATACTAAAAGAAAGCTCGCTCCCGTAAGGACTGGGTTACTGAGGTATTAGACAAGCTCACATTTTTATTCCATCACAGAGTTTTAGTTACGCCAGCACTATACATCTCGGAGATATGAAGAACTATCACAGCGCTTCTAAAATGACTGTCATTTATGGGCCGTCTGGGTGGCTCAGCCAGTTAAGCATTCAACTCCTGATTTCGGTTCAGGTCATGATCTCATGGTCAGGAGACTGAGCCCCGAGTCGGGCTCCAAGCGGAGTGTGGAGCCTGATTGGGAGTCTTTCTCTCCCTCTCTCTCTGCCCCTCCCCTGCTCACATTCTCTTCCTCTCTCTCTCAAAATAAAACAAATTTTAAGAAATGTTTTAAAGGTCATAAATAAATAAATAAATAAATAAATAAATAAATAAAACGTTATTTATGACAATAAGGCTGAAAAAAGAATGACGTGTGGACATGGGCTCTGGTTTTGGATGGGGCAGCCAGAGAGGGCTTCACTGAGGAGGTGACATTTAAGCAAAGATGTAAGGAAAGTGAGTGTGTGAGCCGTGTGGCCATCTGGAGAAAGGCATTCTAGCGAAAAGGAGTTAGAAATGCAAGTGAATGGAAGAAGGGCACGTTCCAGTGGAATTAATGGTAAACATCTCATGAATCTCTTTAAATGATTGTCTAAAGCTTAAAAAATTCTAAAACACGTCACTATTTTTGTTTGCCAAGATCACCCCATCCCACCCCTAGCAAAATTAAGTTACTTCTTTCCTACTTAAAACAGAAAGTTAAATGCTTACTCTTTAGCCATCAACCCCCTGCAGAACAGGAAACTGGATTTGAAAAACACAATGCTGCTGAAACCATCTTTAAGATTTACTTGAGCGCAAAAGGGAATCACTGCATTCAATAATTCAGTAACGACTGTGAAAAGTCTGTTTACTTCTGAAAAGAACTGGCAGGCAGATAGTGAGGTGTGAGCTGTATTATGTTACAGCTGGAATGAAAAATATTTTTCCAAACTTATTTTTCTTTAATTACTGAGTTGTCATTATAAATAAAAGGCAGACACTAGCAGCGACACCAGAAAGCTAAAAGCACATAGTACTTTAATTTAAATGGAAAACAGGCTAACCACCACTATAGAAAGAGGAGTAGTTGTTGTGGTAAGCGCGGAAAAATAATAATAATGGTGTTTGAGAGGCGCCTGGGTGGCGCAGTCGGTTAAGCGTCCGACTTCAGCCAGGTCACGATCTCGCGGTCCGGGAGTCCGAGCCCCGCGTCGGGCTCTGGGCTGACGGCTCGGAGCCTGGAGCCTGTTTCCGATTCTGTGTCTCCCTCTCTCTCTGCCCCTCCCCCGTTCATGCTCTGTCTCTCTCTGTCCCAAAAAATAAATAAACGTTGAAAAAAAAAAAAAATTTAGAAAGAGGAGTAGTTGTTGTGGTAAGCGCGGAAAAATAATAATAATGGTGTTTGAGAGGCGCCTGGGTGGCGCAGTCGGTTAAGCGTCCGACTTCAGCCAGGTCACGATCTCGCGGTCCGTGAGTCCGAGCCCCGCGTCGGGCTCAGGGCTGACGGCTCGGAGCCTGGAGCCTGTTTCCGCTTCTGTGTCTCCCTCTCTCTCTGCCCCTCCCCCGTTCATGCTCTGTCTCTCTCTGTCCCAAAAAATAAATAAACGTTGAAAAAAAAAAAAAAATTTAGAAAGAGGAGTAGTTGTTGTGGTAAGCGCGGAAAAATAATAATAATGGTGTTTGAGAGGCGCCTGGGTGGCGCAGTCGGTTAAGCGTCCGACTTCAGCCAGGTCACGATCTCGCGGTCCGGGAGTTCGAGCCCCGCGTCGGGCTCAGGGCTGACGGCTCGGAGCCTGGAGCCTGCTTCCGCTTCTGTGTCTCCCTCTCTCTCTGCCCCTCCCCCGTTCATGCTCTGTCTCTCTCTGTCCCAAAAATAAATAAACGCTGAAAAAAAAATTAAAAAAAAAATAATAATAATGGTGTTTGATATGTGACATTAGCATTAGCTAAGTGTTCTGCATACAGTATCTCATTGAAACCTAACCTCAACCCAGGGTGGGGCGGGTTTCCCCATCATCCCCACGTGACCTGGTCTTCGAAGACTGCCAGCTACTCAGTGGCAGACCCGGCACAAGCCGAGGCAGCCTGACCCAACACCTAAGCACCAGGCTACCCAGCCACGAAAACACTAACACCTGCAAACGGGCCTCGGTGACGGGTCTGCTGATCCTGGCCAGAATCTGATTCTTAACTAGTTACCATTTTTTTTTTTTTTTTTTTAAGGAATATTATGATGTACCACTTTCAAAAGTCAGATTTTTAATTTTTCCTGTCTTTGTGATCTGTTCCTGAGTTACTTGTCCCAATTTGCCCAGGACAGTCCCAGTTTATGCACTCGGTCCCAGTGGGAGGGTTAGAGTCCCCTTTTATTCTCTTCAAGGGTCCTAATTTGAATGATGAATTCTATGGGCACCCACTTGATAATCACTTCAGTTTTCGCTCTGCCCGCTCACTGTCTCTCTTATTAAGCAATGAAACACGATAATCTGCTGTCGTTCCTTCTTCTGGGGGTGTGAGCTCCATACAGGTCTCCTCTCTCTCATCAGTGGGGTTCTCTGAACATTCAAGGCACATGTTTCCTCATCTCCAGATGGCCCCACCAACCTTTCATTGAACGTTCGGTCTCCTCTCCTCCCACACCCAGTCCCCGTCCCTGCTCCTTCCTAATAAGCGAACACTTTGTCTCACTCGCCCACTCCTCCCTCTATCTTCTTTCAGGACGCCCCCCCCCCCCCACTGGGAACAACCTACGAATCTACCAAACACCTATCCTCAAATCACTTTAAAAGTCACTTTAGTCAGTGAAGTCTACCTGAGATCACCCATCCACCCACCTATCCTATTTATGGACCAAATCTGTCAGACTAACCTCTTGGAGGCTCAAATTTGAAATGTTTCTGCTATTACATCATTATGAGGTTTTCACCATAGTCACTCACGTCAAAAACAAACGTGACTCCTGCCAAACTTTACAATTTCAAAGTAGGGCTTTTAGGTATGTCTATAGCTTTTAACCAAAGAGAATATACAATCCAGAGGGATCTTACTAAAACTCATAAATCCAACCACTGCTTTCAGACGATCCAGGGACAAACAGATGTGGTTATCTGATTGTCAAGAGGAAGACCACACTCGTTGGTAGTGCACGATCCAAAGAGACTCTCTCCTTGACCAGACTCAGGTAGGCTCAGGTAGGCTCCTGAGCATGAACTGGTTCCATTCTTGGACATGTCTTCTAGAAGCCCAGCTTTAGTAAGAATCCTGTCAAGCTGGCTTGGCCAGAGTCCCCCCACCCTTGATATCTGATCAAATATTCACCCTCCGATATCCCCCAGGTAACATCTGATCTAGCCTGCTTTCAGTAAGAATCCTCTTACATCAGTTTAGTGAAGAATTACCCTACCTTCTTAGTAATCTTCCAGTCACTGACACCTACCTCCCCCAAATCTGCTGCTTGGCTGTAAGCCCGTTTTCCTTTTCAGATTCAGTGTTGAGAGCCTAATCTCTTTCCCCTATTGCAAAATCCCACTGTGGCAGTCTCCCTGAATAAAGTCTGCTTTACCTTCTTCAACACCACCCGGGGGGGGGGGGGGGTGTACACGGAAGGTGGGTGTTCTTAATATATCGTCTTTGTCAGTGAGTACTTTGTGGCACAAACACTGACAATGGAAGAGAAAAGTGAGTCTTGAAGACGTGGCTGTTCCTAACTGAGAAATTCCCCTCAAGAATATGGGTACAAGGGCGTCTTGCTGGCTCGGTTGGAAAAGCATGCAACTCTCGATCTCAGGGTCGTGAGTTCCGGCCCCACGTTGGGTGCAGAGATTACTTAACTGAATAAATAAATAAAAACTTAAAAAAAAAAAAAAAGAATGTCGGTACAGCTGCTGTGCCTTCTCTGGGGCTAAAAACACTCTGCCTTTACAGTTCTGATTAAACTTCTAAATGGCATATGGAGTACCGTGAAGCAACAGATGATACACTGTTACCATATTCTGTCTCCAACATAGTTGAAAAAAGGAAAAAAAAAGCAATCTATATGTACTATCTGCCAAACAACAGGCTAAGCCCAGAAATGACTTAATAACAAGAATGTAGGCCAACAGAGCCAAAGTAGAATAAGAACAAATTACCCAAGAATCATGGACATAAATGAGTTGCATTTATAAGTCTGTAATCAGTGGCTCTTAGTTTCTATCGTGACTCCAGCTCGTGTGGACCATCTTTCAGTGGGACCAAAAATCATTAACGTACGTACATTTTGATGCAGAAACAGTACTATTGTCATCCTTACATTCACAAGAGGAAGGGAGGGACTAGAAAACCAGACAGTGAGAATGAAATAAAACGTCTCAAAACCGTGGTAACAGGAAATGCCACAGACTCTTGTAACAGTCACACCAAGTGTCATGCAAACTTCTGTAGCCTGGACACCTCTTGCAATTTACTGCCCGGGCAAAGAAATCCAAAGATAGTGATTCTTCAGAAGGAATATTAAAAAACTGATGAAAAGCAAAGCTCTCTTCTGAGTCGCAACACATTGCTACAATACTTTGCTTGCTACAGTAATGTATCGCTATACTGGACAAGACAGCAAGGAGGAAAAAAAAAACATAGATGATTGCCCATTGTGTTTTACTGACCAGTATTCAGTCCACAATGAGGCTCTCCAACCTAACCATTTAAGGACAGTAAAAGAAATCCAGAGACCATTGTACAACCAGCTAAACTACGAAAAGTATTCCCCAGACCTGGTTTTCTTACTGAACATGAAATAACTACACCTGCAGCTATTTATTCCCTGGTTTTAGACTGATTTGTTAACATCTCTGTTACTATCTAACATTTTACAGAAAAGATACTAAAGTATCATTGTAGGTAGTTCCACTGCTACCTTTAAATGTTTAGGAAGTTTAGGACTGAAGGATGGGACATGAATCCTAAAAGGTGGACCTACCTTAACAAGACAGAAATTGCTCTCTCTGCCAGATTCCCAATGCTGTCACGAGCCCCGTGTGCCAGGATGCAGACTACATTAAACTCTTAAAATTTCTACTGTCAAGAGTAACAGGGACTTGAATTTACTACTGGCTTATACTGTGTGCTACTTGAAAATAAATGCACATAAGAAAAGAAATTATTCGTGTCAATGAGAGGTACAACAAGAACAAACTTAATACTTCAAAACTCTATATAAATGTTATCTATACTAGTGCGCGCGCGCACACGCGCGCGCACACACACACACACACACACACACGTCTATATGTAACTCTACTTCTAAATCCCCAAGAAAGCTTCTGCTTTTTTGCCTTTTTAATGTTAGAAGAGCAGCACAATTGTTAGTCATTAAACAGAAGAATGACAAAGAAGCTGTAAGACTTTTAGTCACTATCAGAAATTATATTCGGTTGATAATTGCTCTTAATTTTCCCAGTGGCAAGTAAAATGCACAACGTATCCTTTGGGTTACTTTGAAAATCTGCCTATACATGTTTGCTTTGTGAAATCTGGTTAAAGACCTTTTGAGAACAGCTTGTATCTATTATCACTTTGAGAAGGAAAAAAAAAAAAAACCAACAAATCCATATCAAAATTAACACCAAACTTAGACATCTGAGATGTCTAAGGGTTTTTGTAAGGATTAGTAGCTTTGGAAACTAAGAGACACTACATGTTTAGAGAGTAGCAACCAGACTAAATGGTACATACACAGAATTTAAAGAACCAAGAAATACAGTTTTGAATTTCTGTTATCTATAGTCTACACTTCAATTTTAAATTTTAGCCAGTTTTATAAAGTACCTCAAGTGAAACTGTTGAGTGTATAGAGAACAGAAGTTCAAGAACTTAAACACAATTAGCTGAAAATATATAATCATCACAGAATATCAGATTTGTAGTAGGTCCTAAGATAGGTCAAAATAATTTCAAAGGCAAAGTTGCTTAATAAAATCATACCGTTGTTAAAAGGCTTGATGGGAGGCAGTAAAAGATTAGAAGTGGGGCTTTCAAGGGTGCCTGGGGGGCTAAGTTGGTTAAGCACCCAGCTTCAGCTCAGGTCATGATCTCACGGTTCGTGGGTTCAAGCCCCACGTCGGGCTCTGTGCTGACAGCCTGGAGCCTGCTTCACATTCTGCGTCTCCCTCTCTCTCCGTCCCTCCCCCGACTTGCACTCTGAATCTCTCTCAAAAATTTAAAAAAAAAAAAAGAAAAGTTAGAGCCAGTATATTTGGGTTTCAATACTGGCTTTACCATCTTCTAACAAGGATTAAATCGCTCCATGCATCATTTCCCAGTGTATCAAATGGGGATAATAATATTAACTATCTCATAGAGCTGCCTTGAGGATTAAAATAAAAATAGTTAATAATTAGAACAGTGTCTGTTACAGAGCAAGAGCTCAATAAATATTAGCTACTATTAGCACTACTGGGCAAGGAAAATATTTTATATGCATGCTCCAATATGCAGCCTTTAGAAAATCTATACCATACATCTCAAGTTCATTTAAAAATTAATTTTTAATGAACTGCCTCTTATAGACAGCTACTTCGTAGAACTATTGTACAAAACAAGCGGCCTGTTGGAACACATCTGATTCTAGTTTAGATCAATGTAAGAATGCACGTGCAAAAATGCCTGAGAAAATTAGGGACTCTTCAGTTCCCATTCCAGCTCAAATACGTAGGGTGGAGATCGAAAATGTAACAGGAGTGAATGAAGGATATTTAAAAAATAGAAGAAGCTATCTACCGAGAGTAATTCATTCCGCACATGTATGGTGAGATGGGTTTATCTCACTTTCTCACGCTGTATTATCCAGTAAAGATGAAACTCTGATCATAGCAGAGACCCTTAAAGACACTTAGATTCTACTTCCGCTTTGTTGTGTGATCTCTGCCAAACCATGTAACTTCTCTATAGTCTTCTCTGCTTCCTCGTCTTTTATAAGATAGAAATAAATCCTTTTGTTGTCAATCTAACTTAGAGGGATGAGCTTAGAATAACCGCCCCTCCCACTGTGCAGCCACATTGGAAAGCACATCACGATGACTGGGTTACTCAGTGTCAGTAGGTAAAACATGAACTCTGATTTACATCACCACCTATTTAAATTCTAGAAATCAAATAAATGTAAGGGTTGGCATCGTGACATGCCAGGGCATGGAGACTGGGTGGAAATCCCTTTTCTTCCATGTACGGGAAACCCTGTAAGTTTAAGTCTGTTGGACATTTAGTGACCAAGAATATTTCTATAATAAGCAGTTACGCAAGTCTGCGTGTCTGAATATGCACATGGAATCCCCTGCAAATGGCGGCCCCAGGGGAAGAGCAAACAGCTAGGGGAATTCTGTACCCGCTCCATACACAGTCTAACCTGCACGAGAAATTGTAATTTGTTATCTAACGCGTTCACCTTCAGGAACTCTGGTTACACCTATACACCGCAAATACATGGCTATGATCGGGGTGCCTCCTCTACCAATGCTCTCTATACCTGAGAGCATTGGGCGGGGAAAAAAAGATGACCACTTTTTTGAATCAAGTATGAATCTCATATTGTTTTTCCCTAGGATTCTATCATTTCTTTCTAAGTTTGGTTTCATATGCCCAAATTCTCATTGCATCCATCTCCCAGAATAAGTACCTTTTATGTTTTAATTATTGATTTCATCTAAATTTCTTCCCTCTGGGGGCGCCTGGGTGGCTCAGCCGGTTGAGTGTCCGACTTCAGCTCGGGTCATGGTCTCACAGCTCACGGGTTCAAGCCCCGCGTCAGGCTCTGGTGCTGACAGCTCGGAGCCTGGAGCCTGCTTCAGATTCCATGTCTCCCTCTCTCTCTGCCCCTAACCCACTCGCATTCTGTCTCTGTCTCTCTCAAAAATAAATAAACGTTAAAAAAAAAAATTAAAAATAAATAAATAAATTTCTTCCCTCTGGACAATAAATTGTACAACTAAGTGACGGTTCAGGGCAGATGACCATGGCAGGCTAGTGTAGCATCTGTTTTGAATGGGGTTTTAATGCTACTGTTGGTCTATCAATAAATACTACCAATATCATAGGTGGAACACACCAAAAACATTTTTTAAAAACATTTCTGATTAGGTATAGTGTAACAAATTTGCTTGCTTGCCTACCAAATAGTTTTGAATTAAAAAGGAAGTTAAATAGAATTTTTAATACTTACTGGGATATACTTTATTTCTTATCCACATTTCTGAATCTTCATTCTATTACTATTGCTGTAGCCACCAGCTTCCATAATTTACTGTATCAAAGGAAAACTTCTGGGGTGGAGGGTGGTGATAGAGCTTGTTCAAACTACTCGATTTTCCAGTTATCTTATAGCATTGTGTTTCAATTTTAAGAGGCAAAATTTCACGTAAACTAATTTTACTTTGCCCTCTGAGTTTCTTCTGCTCAGCTAGAGCCACCAGAGAAAATACTATTTTTGCATTTTTATGAGGCATCTTTCAAAGCATGTTGATACTGCTTGGATGGTCGTGGTTTACTACGTAAATCCAAAGAGTAGAAAGCTTATAAGATGTTTAAGGAAAAGAGAGAGAGGAAAGCAATGCAATCCCATACATGCCAGGCAGTTTTACTACAGAACTAGGGAAACTACAACCAGAATACTTCATTATCTAATGATGCTACCCTGAATGCTTTTTTGAAGAGGTAGTGGCATTTTAATAGGACTGCCACCTTACTGCTTCTCCCAAGTAATCTCTGAAAAGGGAGCCGTTATTAGACGGGGCAAGTCTGCAAAAAGTTCATTATAATAAACTAAAATCATCCCTTCCAGGTAAATACGAAGCCCCTATTGTGGACTAAGTATCACATGAGGCACTAGTGGTAAGTGGATTCAAAAAGGCACACATTTTCTGTCCTCCTGAAGCTTACAGTCTAAGAGAGAAAAAGAGCACGTATGTGAGGGGAAACATAAAATTAAATATAACAATGGATTTGGGGTTAAGGGACAAACCTCTGTAAGGAAGTAACAAGCGTAGGAAATACAGAGTAGGGAACTATTCTGAACAGGAAAGAACATGTAAAAAGCCCTAAGACGGAAAAGGGGCCAGCGAATCCTGGAAAAGAAAGGCAGTTGGTGTGGCTAGGGAACGTGCCACCCTGAGGGCAGAGGGAAGGCGCCACAGGGATCTGAACAAGCAAGAGCTGGAATGTGGCTTTGGGTCTCTGCAGGCACTTGCTCGGGGGGGTGGGGGGGGTGGGGACGGGACTGGGGGGCCGGGGGGCTGTGTAGTGAGACTCGAGGAAACCAGGTGGCAGGTTCTCGCCATGTGCGTGGGAGGTGAGGGTGGTGTGAGCTGGCACGGCTGGCAGCAGGCACAGAAGAAGAGAGGACACGTTCCGTGTACATTCTGGATACAGAACTGAAATGGACAGAGTGAGGATGGATGCGGGGGGCGAGAGAACGCAAATGCTGAGGATTCTCACGAGACGAGCTTGACGGCTAGAGACACCACTTGCCGAGACGGAGGAGACAAAAAGACAAGGTTTGTGCAGAAGGGCTAAGAGTTGGCCTGGGAGACGGGGCAGGAGAGGTGTGAGTGCAGTGATGTTAACACTAGGGCAGCTGACAGTGTGGGGCTGGAGCTCACAAGTGCAGCTGGAGTTACCAACTTGGGACAAACTGACACATGGATGGCGTGTAAAATCATAAAAGGAGATGGAAATGCCTGAGGTAAGAGGTTTTTAAAATTTCTTTTAATGTTTATTTTTTATGTTTGAGACAGAGACAGAGTGTGAGCAAGGGAGGGACAGAGAGAGACGGAGACACAGAATCCAAAGCAGGCTCCAGGCTCCGAGCTGTCAGCACAGGCCCCGACGCGGGGCTCGAACTCACGAACTGTGAGATCAGGACCTGAGCCGAAGTCGGATGCTTAACTGACTGAGCCACCCAGGTGCCCCGTGAGGTGAGAGTTTAAGCGAAAAGAGAGTAGGGCCTCAGGAGCAAGCCTTAAGGAATTCCAACATTTACAACAAAGGCCTACCAAGAAATGGCAAACCGGTGGGAAGAAAGCCAGGACTCTGCTGTCACAGAAGCCAAGGGAAGGCGGTAGGCAAAGCTGTCTACCTCAGCTCTGAGACCAAGCAAAGATGGCAGCTGCTATGTCAAGCCTTGCCCTCCTCTCCTCTCCAGAATGCACAGCCACGATTCACTCCTATAATTCCTGAGAAGAAAAAAAGACAATGCCAAGGGCCCAAACAAGGAAACATACTCCATTAAAGGAGTGACTCTAAAAAAAATTTAACGACACATTGTTTATTCGTTCCAACTTTTCTGATCTGAATTTACCTGTCTGGTTTTGCCTTACATGGCACTGAGCACTAAAGAAGTAAATCTCAAGACCAAACACCACATTACAGAAAATAGAATAAGCTTGATGACAGGATCAAGCAGTGAATGCGTAATTCAAAAGGAAAACATAATGGTTTAAGTGGAATAATGCATTTCATTTCGTGCCACAGAAGTGGCACGGAAATCAATAAAGCACATAGCCACAACAAAATTATTAAGACAGTATCATATGCATGAAAAATTATTACTATGGCTGCAAATATTTATTCATGACAGATTTAGAGAGTGGTATACAATATGACAAGACTGTTCTAGTAATTTAAAAAAAAAAAAAACCTCTTTTGAGGAAACTCATTAGGACATTGTCCTAGATTCAGACTGAGGATGCAGTTCTTTCAAAGCAATCAAATGGCACCAGATGTCATTTTTCTAAACCACAGTATGAAAGACATACCAAATGGGTGAAAACACTGCTAAATTTGAAAGTGCTATAGTTTAGAGACATGATTTAATGTTGTGCTTACTTAGAATAATAAACCAATTCCGTTAAGAAAAGCATCCCTTCCCCCCCCCCCCCAACTATAAAAATGCTAAAATAAGCTATGGGAGAAATTTTCTGTGATCACACTTGAAGGAACTCCTATCTATTCCCATAAACCACTGCAGTTCTTTGCCAATTAATAAAATGACATTATGTTATGGTGATGAAGGAAAAAAAAAAAAAAAAAAAAAAAAAAAAGCCAGAGATATACATTTAACTTGGGACGGTGGAGGGAGGGCTGAGGAAAAAACAAAGAAACTTGTAATGTCAATTTGCATAATTTTTAAATGCCAAAAAAAAAATTTAAAATTCTTTTAAATGTCATGTATATTTCACTAATGTTCCGCAAGTATTTGTATGTTATCTAGTTTTTGTCCACATGCATATAACAGTTTTAATATCAGTATATAATTTTATATTCTTTTTTCAACATTGTATCGAATGTTTTCCATGGTTTTTTTTTTAAATGTTTATTATTTTGAGAGAGAGAGAAAGAGAGAGAGAGAGAGAGCACAAGTAGGGGAGGAGCAGAGAGAGGGAGAAAGAGAAGCCTAAGCAGGCTCCGCACTGTCAGCACAGAGCCCGACACGGGGCTCGATCTTACAAACTGTGAGATTACGACCTGAGCTGAAATCAAGAGTCGCAGGCTTAACCAACTGAGCCTCTCAGGCGCCCCTCTTTATTTTTCTTTATGATATATATATAAATTTTTTAATGTTTATTTACTTTTGATAGAACACAAGGTGGGGAGGGGGAGAGGGAGACACAGAATCCAAAACAGGCTCCAGGCTCTGAGCTGTCAGCACAGAGCCCAACACAGGGCTCGAACCCACAGACCATATCATGACCTGAGCTGAAGTCGGTCCCCCAACAGACAGCCACCCAGGAACCCCTATTTTTCTTTATGATATTTTTAATGGCTACATGATTTCCCATTGAGTTGACAAAATACGGTTTACTTGACTAATCCCTTATTTTGTTCTTAAATATCATTCTTTCCTTGGGTTATTTCCCTAGGATAATAATAAATTCAAGATATTAGCATTTTAATAACTTTCAGTAGATATTTCTTTATAGAAATCCACTATTTTCTACCATTTTTTATGTTACATTTGCAACTTATGGCTGCAAAATAATCCAGGATTACACCACATTTAAAACAAAATTTAAAACAAATTTTAAAATGGTTGAAAGTTATTGGCAGGTGGACTCAACCTGACCCTCTAACAGTGAAACAGTAAGAACCCTGCTGCCTCCCGACATGGGAAGCACCCAGAAGCACTCTCTCAGGGAGGCTATGGAAATAATTCTTACACCGGGAAGAAGTTTGCAGCACAGTGACTGAGATTTCTACCTAGAGCAGTAGTTCATGTTAGACTGAGGTCAAGTTCTTTAAGGATAAACTAATGTTTCTCTCCAGAGACTGACTGGCGTGAGGATCACACTACGTAACCAAAAGCTACTTGAGACTGTGAAGTGAGTCCGAGATGGCTCCATTCAGGCATTCGGCTTGGTCTGTCCTGCTAAGTAACACAGGTCTCTTGAAAGAAAAATGTGTCAACTGCAGAGACTACATTACACTTGACCACGTGTCACTGTGGATGCAGGACGTTAGTCACTTGCGCATGAACGTGGCACAAAGGTGACCAGGTATCTCCCTTGGTGAAAATCAAGCTCATTCTGAGGTCCGTCCAGAATGCAAGCTTTTCACGCCCCCTGCCCCAGACAGCAAAGGGGTGGAGCTGGAATGCAAAGCCGGTGGAGGAGGGGGCGTGGCCTTACCTCCAGTGCCCACGCCCCTAATCGCTGAACTTCCTCTCTGCCATTCAGAGAAGGTGGTCAGGGCCTGGCAGAGTCTGGAGGCCAGGAGACAGTGCACCTGGTTTAACAGCTCTGGAATAAGGTGAGAGAAGAGGGCCGGCAGTCGGAGAGAGGCCAGGACTGCAAAGGGACAGCGTTTCAAAAATGCCATAGAGTTCTCCTGGCCTCAGACTATTTCCTCAACCCATCTACCTGGGTCTACCACAGCCTGATTTTCCTTCTAGAGGCAGCCTACAGGCTTTTCAGTCCCGAGGAGGGCTATGCACTGAACACATGCCCTTCGGAGGGTTACTTACTACCTTCTACCCTAGATGTGAGTACCGAACAACCTCCTGAGAATGAGGAAGGGGCCCCAGGACGGGTGCTAAAAGAGGAAACAAAACACATGAAAGAAAATGCTGTTCCAAGAAACAGAGGGTACTTCAGCTCTGCCAGGGATCGGGTGAAGGCACACAGGAATCCCATGCTGCTTTGGCCTTTACGTTTCCCCTCTCGACTTTCTTCACGTCTCCCGACTCTGTCTTCCTGGTCCTTTCCCTTCTGTTCCCTTTTACCTTCCCACCTCCCCTTGTATCCCTCTCTCCTGTCTGTCCCCGTGAGGGGAGGGGTGTGACCCAGAGGCAAGTGGATAGAGGCCTCGGGTACAAACAGCAGATGGTGAAACCCTGCAGCAACTAATACAGGTGACCAGTGCGCAGGTGTGAGGTGCTGCCAGGCCCACAACGAGGGGTCAGATGGCACGTCTACTGCACGAGGCTCGGAGTCTGGTGGGACAGACATGTCGTACATGAAGACACACGGAGAAAAAACACAAGTACAGTGTGGTGGTGGCCTTAACGTGCCCACTTAGCTGGGCTACGGGGCCAGTAGGGTGGGCGAACACTCACCTACACGTTGCTGTGAAGGTTAATCAGCTGATTTTAAGGCAAGCAAATTACCAGGGCATCTGGGTGGCTTGGTCGGTTAAGTGGCCGACTTTTGATTTTGGCTCAGGTCATGATCTCACGGTTCGTGGGATAAAGCCCCTTATTGGGCTCTGTGCTGACGGTGAGGAGCCTGCTTGGGATTCTCTCTCTCCCTCTCTCACTCTGCCCCTCCCCTGCTCGCACATGTGTGCACGCCCTCTCTCTCCCAAAATAAATAAATAAACATTAAAAAAAAAATAAAGAAAATTACTCTAATGAGGGTGGGCCCCATCCAATTAACGAAAGGCCTTAAGAGCAGAGACTGAGGTTTCCTGAGGAAGAAGAATTCTTTTTCAAAACTATATCACAAAAATCCTGCCTGAGTTTCCGGCCTCCTGCCCGGCACTGTGGATTTAAGATTTAAGATTGTAACGTTAACACTCACCAAAATTTCCAACCTGCCCCCATAGATTTCCGACTTGCCAGTTCCTACAGTCACAAGAGCCAATTCCCTACAGTAATTCTCGATCTCTCGTTCTCTCTGCACGGACACACACGCACACATGCCCGTGCGTCCTGCTGGTTCTGTTTCTCTGGAGGAACCTTCGGTGGGTCCACTAGGAAATCAGGGCAGGAATAGCTACGCTGCCCACTCGAGAGGCTCAATGATGAGCAACGGCTCTCTGTTCCCTGCAACTGGACACCTTCTGTCCCCGATTCCTAACACCATCACTTACCTGACACTCACTCGTTTTACCGGAGTCAGCTGAAAGTAAATGGCTTTCCTTTGATAAATTCTTCCATATTATATGCATGAGGGCTTATTCCATTATTTTCACTTAACACTTCTGTCTCTGATTTTCTTTATGTCTCAAAACATCTCTACGGGCTTAATTATGAGTCTGACCAACATCATTATGGGTCTGTAAATATTTCTGCCACCAAAAACAGGCCGTCAGCTTAGATGTCACACTACCTTCTAGTCTTAATAATCAAAATGTATTCAAAATAATAGTCAAATTTCACTTATGCTGTGTAAAGCTTCTGTATGTTTCTTCAGCTGAAGAGATCTATTTTAATTCCAAAGCTTGCTCTTTTCTAGAAGGTGGTCACGGAAGTTTTCTTCTTTCTTCCTCGAAGTCATTCTGCACTGAAGACACTGCCTCAAACATCATACCTAGCTAACAGTATAGGGCTGGTGCGCAAGTCATTCCTGACTTACAGAAAATGTGTGTTTAAAATGCCACCTACAAAATACAAAGCAGTCGTGTCAAACTACGTCTCTACTTTGGCGTGTGATACACACTACACAGCAGGTACGGATTTTCTCTGATACTTGACATCAGTGGCTTGTCTCTTTCTTGTGACTCCCACCGTTGCTCTGTTTAATCTACATTCACCCATGACACACTGAAACTTACTGATTTTGTAACTATTCTACATACAAATGAGTGAGAAATGCAAAACCCCAGAGGACAATTTCTACCTTCTTATAAAATCAAACCTGCTCAGCTGAATGTGCTTCTATCCAAACATGGGTGAAATGCCACGGTCAGCTCTCGGGGGTGCTTGCAGAGCGAGGAAGAGAACCCAACAAAATTCATAGGTAATTAACAGTAACGGTAGAGTCTATTCATACAGAAACCAGACAGAGCACCTCCCAACTATTACACATAAATCAAAAGATTTCCAAATGGAGCAAAGTATAGAAAAGTTCTGCCAGGTTTACGTGACAACAGTGTGGTTGAAAGCTTCTCTCTCTCCCATGAAACATAAAGTACTTAAGAAGACGTTTGTAAGGCAACAAATCCCAGCCATTATTTTAAGGCATCATTTAGCACCATTTCAAATAGAAATCTCCTCGGCGATCATTTCACCGACACGTATCCCGTTCAAACATGCAATTATCAGTCACATACAGCATGCAGCATGCAGTAAACAGACAGCAGAGGTTAATAACCTGGAAGCATAGGATCTGAGAATGTGAGAGCAAGTTAAAGACAAGAGTTCCTCTCCATTGTCACTGAGGGTCGAGAAGCAATGCTGAAGCGTAGAACAGTGATAGTGGGGGAAATACAGTTTGTCCAACACATAAACATATCTCCGCAAGTGGCGGCAGGTATAACTGAAAGACAAAGGTAAAAGGAGAAAAACAGAAAGACAGGAGTTTTCCTTTGAAAAAATAAACCATTCTCAATGTCCTCAAAGCTTTCTGTGTATTTTCACTAGATGCTGCCCAAGGGACAAAAAAACACAAAAAACAAAAAACAAGTGTTAAAAGAGAATATTAAAAACATAAAAAAGAAAACAAACAACGTGATTTAAAAATGGGCAAAAGACCTAAACAGACACCTCACCAA
The DNA here is from genome assembly GCF_007474595.2 of Lynx canadensis. Classification (NCBI taxonomy): domain Eukaryota; kingdom Metazoa; phylum Chordata; class Mammalia; order Carnivora; family Felidae; genus Lynx; species Lynx canadensis. The sequence goes on along the minus strand of NC_044314.2, from coordinate 25,458,107 downwards.
AGAAGCCGTACGGATGGCAAATACGCGTATGGAAAGATGCCCCACCTCCTGTGGCATGAAGCAAATGCAAATCAAAGCCACAAGATACCACTCCAAACCCACGAGAAAGGCCAAAGTCCAGAACACTGACCACACCAACCGCAGGTGAGGGCACGGAGCAACGAGAACCGCCCTTCACTGCTGGGGAGAAGGCAAAAATCACACAGCCGTGTCAGAAGACAGGTTCTGTTTCCTCACAAAACTAAACATACTCTTTTTTTTTTTTTTTTTTTTTCAACGTTTATTTATTTTTGGGACAGGGAGAGACAGAGCATGAACGGGCGAGGGGCAGAGAGAGAGGGAGACACAGAATTGGAAGCAGGCTCCAGGCTCTGAGCCATCAGCCCAGAGCCTGACGCGGGGCTCGAACTCACGGACCGCGAGATCGTGACCTGGCTGAAGTCGGACGCTTAACCGACTGCGCCACCCAGGCGCCCCAAAACTAAACATACTCTTACCACACGGTCCAGCAAGCACGTTCCTTGGTACTCGCCCAAATGGGCTGGCGGTTTCTGTCCGCATAAACACCTGCACATGGACGTTTCTATCAGTTTTCGTAACTGCCCAAACTTGGAAGCAATCAAGATGTCATTTGGTAGGTAAACGGACCAACTGTGGTACATCCAGAAAATGAAGTGCTGTCGTCAGTGGTAAAAAGAAAGGAGCAAGCCAGCCACAAACAGATATGGAGGAGTCTTCAAATGTGTGTCGCTAAGTGAGAGAAGCCTCTCTGAAAAGGCGACCAACTGTAGGATTCCAACTCCGTTGACACTCCAGAAAAGGTGGCAAAATTCTGCAGACAGTAAAAAGCCCAGTGGCCGCCAGGAGTTAGTGGGGAGAGAGGGATGAACAGGCCAGAGCACAGAGGGTTTTTAGGGCAGTGCAACTACTCTTTATAATTCCTTACCGGTGGACGCATGCTATTGTACATCTGTCAAAACCCACAGGAAGTACACCACCAAGAGTGAGCCTTGACATGAACTATGGTCTCTGGTGAGAATGATGTCAAGGAAGGTTCATCAATGGTAACACTTCTAGTGCAGAATGATGACAGTAGGGGAGGCTGTGGGTATAGGGAGGCAGGGTGCATACACGGTAATTCTCTGTACTTTCTGCTCATTTTTGCTGTGAATTTAGAGCTGCTCTTAAAGAAAAAGGCTATTTAAAAGTGGGGGGAGATCTACTGACGGGGGAAATTTTTCAAAATACGATGGTGTCATTAGTTAACCATAGGAAAATTGCCTTGATAGAGCAAAGTGGTGTGAGAGACTTTCCTCTCTACAATACTACAAATACACTCCTGGAAGACAGGCAATTAATAGTACAGCGATATGGAAGATACCATGGTAGAGGGAACACTGAATTAGGAGTCAGAAAACTTCGAAATCTGGACCCGATCCAGCCACTGGAAGCTTTGTAACAGTGGGTATTTGATGTCTCCAAGCCTCAATCCCACAAATTGCGACATAGAAGTATGTTAAATTATTCCAAAATTTTGAAGTGATACTTAAAAAAATAAAAGAATTATTATTGTCAGAGTAATTTCACTTGTGCCACATTTCAGACTGCTCGAAAATAACAAGTTTGAAAGAGGAAAATACCCAATCAATCTGACAAAGTGAATCAGCAAAACCACGAACACATTAACCGATATGCTTAAACCATTCGTCTTTGAGAACCTTTTCTAAAAATCCACATGGGGTGCCTGGGTGGCTGAGTCAGTTAAGCATCTGACTAATTTCGGCTCAGGTCATGATCTCACAGTTGTGAGATCGAGCCCTGCGTTGGGCTCTGCACGAAGCTTGGAGCCTGCTTGGGATTCTCTCTCTCCCTTTCCTTCTACCCCTCCCTCTCCCCTGCTCACTTGCATTTGCATGCTCTCTCTCTCTCCAAATAAATACATCAACATTTTTTTTAAATAAAAATTAAAAAAATAAAAAATAAAAATCTACACCCCACGTACATCAAGTTCCCAAGGGGCAACGTGTGACCTTAAAGTGTGCTGAATTCAAAATAAAGCTAATAGATTGAAAGATTAGAAACAGGCAAATTTCCAAAAACTGGACAGTCCAACCATCCATTCAACCTATTAACCAGCCTGTCTACTCATCAGCCAAGCAGTATCTACTATGTAGCACGTAGGAACTATGCACTGAGCTGAGGACAGGGTGAGGAAGAAAACAGACACAATTCTTTCCCGGGCAGCTTCCAAGACAGAAGAAAGACACGTCCGACAACAACAAAATCCCATGTAAACTGTGTAAGTTCTAACTCTGGAAGCCCTTTGAAGGAAACCGTATAGGGTTCCCTAAGCGAAGTAATATGGAGCTCTCTCCCTGAGACATGGAAGTTAGGAAAGGGCTCCTGCAAAGTGAACTTTAAGCTGACATCTTAAGGAAGAATGGAAGGTGGCTAAATAGATTATGGACCGGGGAAGAGGCGCTGTGAATGAGCTAAAAATCGATTACAAACAATACATGAATATTGTAAGGAGAGTGGGTTCAAAATTAACAACCCTTCTCTGTTCAAAAAACAGGTTGTTGTTTTTTTATTTGAAGGACAGTTGAGACACAATGTTACACTAGTTGCAGGTGCACAAGATAGCCATTCAACAACTCTTGACATTATGCTGTGCTCACAAGTGTAGCTACCATCTGTTACCATACCCAGACTATTCAAATACCACTGACTATATTCCCTATTCTGTGCCTTTCATCCCGTGACTTATCCATCCATCCTGTAACTGGAAGCCTGTATTTCCACTCGCCTTCACCCATTCTGGTCATTTCCCCACCTCCCTCCCCCCTGGCAACCATTAGTTTTTTCTCTTTTGGGTCAGTTTCTGCTTTTTGTTTGTTTTTAAAAAACAATCACTTTTTAAAAATATAGTGGTTCTATTACACTGACAAGAAGATAAGATGAAATATCCAAGTATGATGTATAAATATCTATGAAGAAATCTTTAAAATGGTGGTAACAAAAGCCCTGAGTCAATAAAATGGAAAAAAAAAACAACAACAACATTTTTAGACAGGAAATTGTAGGATTGTAAAGTCATCCAATGTTCAGGTATTAATCTAAAAATTCATATTCTCAAAAAATATCAACAAGATTTAAAACAAACTAGCCATATTAATTCCGAATTCCATTTAGTAAACTAAACATTTAAGAAAAGCCAGAACATTCTGGAAAACTATAGTTGATGGGACTAACTTTAAAAAAAAAAATACCATAGGGACGCCTGGGTGGCTCAGTCGGTTAAGCATCCGACTTCGGTTCAACAGAAAATCAGATGAAATATTCAATAAATGGTACTGGGATAACTGAGTAGATAACTAGGAAAAAAAAAACAGAGTTCTTTCCCTTACCTCTTAAAATAAATTCCAGGTTGATCAAAGATTGGAAGGTAAAAACAAAACTATAGAAGTTAACAAATAAACCATATACCTGAGAGCCATTAAAAAATATGACTCATAAATCTGATTCCATAAAAATGGAAAATATAAATAGCCACTTTGCACGATGTATCTTTCGTACTGTGTCCACTTTCTGCCGTTTTCATGTATCAGACATAAATTAATGGCTAAGTAATTTTTAAAAATGGAAAGGGGCACAGGAGCAATTATTTCAGAGGGAATATGATGAAGCGGGGAGATCCAGGCAGGTTCAAGGATCCAAAGGAAGTTCAGCATGGTTGGTGTATACCTGAAGATGGTGAAAGGTAAGGTGGGCTCATGTGGTGCCTTGTGAGTTATCTCATCATGAAAAACTAATTAAGGGTCTGAGCAGGGGAGCAACTAGATAGGACTGACTTTTTTTTTTTTTTGTAGTATTCATTTTGAGAGAGTGTGTGTGTGTGTGTGTGTGTGTGTGTGTGTGTGTGTGTGTTAGCAGAGGAGAGGCAGAGAGAGAATGAGGGAAAGAATCCCAAGCAGGCTCTGCGTTGCAGTGCAGAACTTAGAAACCGTGAGAGCATGACCTGAACCGAAATCAAGAGTGGGATGCTTAACTGACTGAGCCACCCAGGCGCCCCGATATGATTGACTGTTTTAAAGGTGCATTTCTGCAATACAATGATAAAACTGGGGAGGAGCAAAAGTTGAAAGATAAAACCAGAAGCACCAAGAGTAGAAAAGCAAAGACCAGCAAGCAGTTACTGCAAGAGTTTATTCAAGTACTGCTGATGGCTCAGAGCAGGGGTACAGCAGATTCAAAACTATTCTGGAGCTACAACCAATGGACTTGCTAATTGATTGGAATGGGGGATGGGATCAGTAGAGGAAGATATCAAGCATAATTCCCTGATTTCTCATATTAGGAACCGAATGAAAGTATGTTTTCTGAGGAAGGAGAAACCAGAGGAGGGACAGGTTTTATGCAGAAGATCACGAGTTTTGTTTTGGACATGCTCGGTTTCAGATACCGCAGCTGTGAGATGTCACCAAATGCTGGTATACGTGTAAGCTTAAAGCTAAGAGAGGTGTAGATTAACCCAGAGGTATAGATGGATTATAGACAGACACACAGAAGAAGGTCAAAGCTCGGAGAACATATACAAGGTCAGAGGGAAAAGACAGGACCCGGACCAAGAAATTCCAGGATTTCCAAGTTAAAGACAGAGAGGTGTGGTAAAGAATACTAAGTGGTAGCTAGAGAAGTAACAAGAAAATCTACAGATGTTGTCAGAAGGTGTTTTAAGAAGGTCATGGTAATGATACACCTCGAAGATAATTTCCATATATGCTGCACAAGCTGTATGACTGAAATAGCTAACATTTTCTTATAAAAGGAAAAGGAGCTCCTGTCCAATTTAGAGATGTTCCTTCCTCGTAATTTAATAATCTTGAAATATTCTTTATTATTATTATTTAATAGAGATCGAATGGAAATAGCCCGGCTGATTAGCAGACACATGAGAGATGTATTCTCATTATGAGAAAAATCCTTTGGTCCCATTACTCTCAGCTTTAAAAAAAAAAAAACAAAAAAAAAAACCCACCAAGAAATGAACAAAAAATAATTCTAGTTTTTAACAATTATCTTTTAATCACTTACAATTCTATCATGAAGTCTGTCTTAACACTTTCACAGCAACTATAATAATGGTAAAAAGTGAGTTCGAAAACTTAGTCAACTCTACACTTAGACACACAATTCAGCACAATTAATCTGTATTCTTTAAATATAAATCAAGGCACAGGAAATTGGCTTTTAATTATATTAACCTGTCATTATTATCTATGAGCATCCACTGGGTAAATAATTATTGGTTGCTGAACTAGATTTTAATTATGAAATTATTTTAAAAGCCTGTGATCTACATAAAATGTTTCAAAAGAAAGGCAGAGATGTGAAAATGGATTTAAAAATACAATGTTGCATTTACATCAGCACTTCACAGCTATGCCTGACAAAGGAATCTCTTCTAATCATTCTTTTTTTTTAAATTTTTAAAAAAATGTTTATTTATTTCTGAGATAGCGACAGAGCATGAGTGGGGGAGGGGGAGAGAGAGAGGGAGACACAGAATCCAAAACAGGCTCCAGGCTCTGAGCTGTCAGCACAGAGCCCGACGCGGGGCTCGAACTCACCGACCATGAGATCATGACCTGAGCCGAAGTCGGACGCTCAACCGAGCCACCCAGGAGCCCCTAATCATTCTTAAATAGAGTTAGGAACCTCTGTTTAAAACCTCTATAGGACCCACCTAGTCCAGAAGCTGTGCAAGTCCTGGCCTTGCCCACTTCTCTCCAAGTCAAGTCTCAAGAAGCTGGTAATGTCTAAGATAAGACAGAGTGAAAAAGATTTTTTTTTTTTTAACGGGCTTATCATTAGACATTTCAGGACTCAATCCACCAAAGGAAAGCAAAACTTCAGAAAACATAGAAACTGTGTTAAGGCAGTGGTGATTCACATTTTTAAGCAAGTGATTGCAATAAATATTATCAACAGTAAAGAGACATCATGTAACTCCTGATACGATCACAGCAGAGTCTAAATCTAATCTTGAGAAATCAAAAGACCAATAGAAATTGAAGAGTATTTTATAAAACCCAAAAACAAAAAAAAGTTCTACAATCTTCAAATTTTGAAATACCAAGAAAGGCAGAGGGACTGTTCCAGATTAAAGGAAGTGAAAGAGAATAAAATGCAACATGATTCTGGGATTGGAGCCCATACTACAGAGGGTTAAAAAGCATTTTTTTTCTCTAGAAAGGAAATTAGTGGGATAAATGACAAAATTTGAGTGTCTGTAGATTTGACAATGTTAATTTCTTGATTCTGATAAATGTTCTTGTTTTTTTTTAAATTTTTTTTTTCAACGTTTTTTATTTATTTTTGGGACAGAGAGAGACAGAGCATGAACGGGGGAGGGGCAGAGAGAGAGGGAGACACAGAATCGGAAACAGGCTCCAGGCTCTGAGCCGTCAGCCCAGAGCCGGACGCGGGGCTCGAACTCACGGACCGCGAGATCGTGACCTGGCTGAAGTCGGACGCGTAACCGACTGCGCCACCCAGGCGCCCCTAAATGTTCTTGTTTTTAAGAAACAGCCACTTTAGTTCCTGGTGGCAAAAGGTACATCATGTCTATAAATTCATTCTCAAATGTTTAAAAAAAAAAATACAATGATTAAGCAAAGGTTGTAAAATTTTACCATTTCAAGACTCTAAGTGAAAGGTGAATGAAAAATCTTTATGTATTTTTTGCATATCTGCAATTTTAAGATAAAAGATTTTTAAAAATTGATATTAAAATATAAAAAATTCATTTATTTTTAATATAAGAAAGAAAACAGAACTAGGCTTTTTGATACACTGAATAATACCCATTTTAAGATTATGGGATTCCAACCAAGAGCATGAAAATGTCATTCTGACCTCTATACTTAAAGCTTCGGACATCAGAAAAACTAGAGCGTGGGAAGTAAGCAAATGTGGTCTGGAGTTGGCCCATAAAAAACAGTCACTGTTAAGTAAGAGCTGCATTTTCATAAAAAATAAAATCTCATTAGTGCCTTCTTATATGACAATGTCCAAGATTATGCAACGTATAGTTCTGAAATGTTATTTGATATGGTTATGCTTCACCCGAGTAAAGTATCAAAATGTTCTCTCCTAGGGGCGCCTGGGTGGCGCAGTCGGTTAAGCGTCCGACTTCAGCCAGGTCACGATCTCGCGGTCCGTGAGTTCGAGCCCCGCGTCAGGCTCTGGGCTGATGGCTCGGAGCCTGGAGTCTGTTTCCGATTCTGTGTCTCCCTCTCTCTCTGCCCCTCCCCCGTTCATGCTCTGTCTCTCTCTGTCCCAAAAATAAATAAAAAACGTTGAAAAAAAAAAAATGTTCTCTCCTAGAACAACGCTTAAATCTGGAAAAGATGCCCAAGACCACAAGCAAAAGAATAATGCTTTGAAAAGACCCCCGAGTCAGGCTTTCTAATAATGTATTTTACAGCACCTTGGCAATAAAAGTACATTTTCATAACAACTCTTTATTAATTTATTTTCTTAATCATTTAACAAGCTTTCAAGAAAAAAATATTGAGCTCACCAGGAGCAGGTTAAACTTTATCAACTCTCTGGACTATGATGTGTATCCCTTTCCAACGTCCATTTAAAAAATTGTTTTAGGGGCGCCTGGGTGGCGCAGTCGGTTAAGCGTCCGACTTCAGCCAGGTCACGATCTCACGGTCCGTGAGTTCGAGCCCCGCGTCAGGCTCTGGGCTGATGGCTCAGAGCCTGGAGCCTGTTTCCCATTCTGTGTCTCCCTCTCTCTCTGCCCCTCCCCCGTTCATGCTCTGTCTCTCTCTGTCCCAAAAATAAATAAACGTTGAAAAAAAAAAATTAAAAAATTGTTTTAGAAAAAGCTTGTTGATAGATTCACTAGTAGATATGAAATACCAGGAAATCAAATTAATAATAAGTGTTTAGGACCTACATGAAGAATATTACAAAAATTTACCACTGGGCAGAAAAGAGGCCTTGATTCTCGATGGGAAGATAAAATATATAAAAAAGGATGCCATGATCCTCCACAGACTCAAAATCTCACTAGTAATATTAAGTTAAATTTCTACCCAGTTATGTCATTTGGAATTAGAAAGAAAAGTGTTAACTTTTTTCTCTACATGATAACCTTCAAATATATATAGAAACTGTAAACCTTTAAAATTTTTCTGCTCTGATTGATATTAAACATCTGTTCTTTCATTGTTCATGGGCTACAGTTTCTAGATTCATCATCAATTATATTACTCTCCTTTGGATATTCACATTGATTGATCACCTCCTCAGCAATGTAACAAGAGCAGAGAGGAGTATTTTCTCACTGATAGTATTTAGAATTGCTGATACATGGTGATAATAAAAAAGCAGACCAACTTTTAGTCAGTTTTACATAGTTTTAAAACGGTTTACAGACCCAAGACAATGCATTGCCAGAACCACTGGTATCATCCCAGCCTTGGTATGCCACTTACCAAATATTTATTCTTAAAATACGGCAGCAGAAGTGAACACATTATTCTAGATGAGTTGTGTTTGGGCAATGATGAGAAAATTATATTCTACTGCTACAGCTTTAAATTATGTATGTTCAAAGACTAAAATCAGGGCATTGGGGTGGCTCAGTCAGTTAAGCATCTGACTCTTGTTTTTGATTCAGGTCATGATCTCATGGTTCATGAGTTTGAGTCCTGCACTGGGCTTTGCACTGACAGTGTGGAGCCTGTTTGGAATTATCTCTCTCTCCCTCTCTCTCTGCCCCTCCCCTCCTCTCTCTTTCTCTCTCTCTCTCAAAATAAATAAACTTAAAAAAAAAAAACTAAACTAGGGGCGCCTGGGTGGCTCAGTCGGTTAAGCGTCCGACTTCAGCCCGGGTCATGATCTCGTGGTCCGTGAGTTCGAGCCCCACGTCGGGCTCTGGGCTGATGGCTCAGAGCCTGGAGCCTGCTTCCGATTCTGTCTCCCTCTCTCTCTGCCCCTCCCCCATTTATGCTCTGTCTCTCTCTGTCTCAAAAATAAATAAACGTTAAAAAAAAATTAAAATTAAAAAAAAAAACAAAAAAACTAAACTAAAATCAAGATGAAAAAATTCCCTCAAATTAAAAACTAAAACAAATGAATTTAACTATCAGGAGATGAAGCAACACAAAGAATTATTTTAAAATTATAAAAAATTATTTTAAAATATAGAATTGATCATACATACTCAGTGGGATACCTAAGGTCAGAGACAAAAAAAAAAAAATCCTAAACTTTGTTCACTTATAGTAGTAGCATTACTATTATTTTAAAACAATTACATGTACATATAAAGACATAGAGAGAGAGAGAGAGAGAGGAATAAAGAGAATATATTAATGCAGCTCAAAGAATCAAATTAGAATTTATATTAAATAACCTTAAATATGAATCAAAACTAACAGTATGAACTATTTTTTTCCTTTCAAGAATTTATATTTTACTAGTTTTGTCCACTGAAGAGACGTCAAAAAAAAGACACACTCCTTACCAATTAGCACCCCTATCACCCACAACCAGATTGTGGTCTCTAAGTATCACTTCCACTAATAGAAACCAGAGTTCTGGGAAAGAATGGTGTTTTCTAGGTCTGAGACAGGAAATGTGCAAGATGAGCCTGAGACATTCTACTAGTGGCCTCAGAGTGGGGAAGCAGGGAAACTATCAATGACAAAGAGGGTTCCATCAAAAGGCAACATTAGAGTCTCCCACTGGCCGAAGATGGCACAGTTAGAAACCAGAAAAGATAATTTCTGCAAGTGACCGAAACACATGGTATATACATAAAAATCAGAGTTCATAATAGCACATGTGAAAAACCAAAAAGCAAAATGCTTTGTTTACTACTGAAGGTACAAGGACATCAATCTCTCTTTCTGAAAACTAAATATTAAAGGAAAGGAATAAGCATTAAATCCTGTCTTTCCAGGGTGCCTGGGTGGCTCAGTCAGTTAAGCGTCCAACTCTTGTTTTTGGCTCGGGTCATAATCTCACGGTTTGTGTGTTCAAGCCCCACATCAGACTCCGTGCTGACAGTGCAAAGCCTACTTGGGATTCTCTCTCTCCCTCTCTCTCTTCCCCTCCCCCACTCGATCTCTCTGTCTCTCTCTCTCTCTCTCAAAATAAATATATAAACTTAAAAAACATTTTTTAATAAAAAAAATAAGAGTGAAAAAAAACCTGTTTTTCCAGGCAAACCTACTTGGGAAGAAAGAATTGTTATCTAAAAAAATAGGCATGTGATATTATAATTTTACAATTTCATTTTGGGGGTGCCTGGCTGGTTCAGTCAGTAGAGCATGTGACTCTTGATCTCAGGGTTGTGAGTTTGAGCCCCATGTTAGGTGTAGAGATTACTTAAAAATAAAATCTTAACAAAAAAAATTCCTTTTGGCAGCCTGTGGTAAGACAACCAATCCAGTAAAAGATCATCAATGAATGAAACCATCATGTGAAAGAACAATAGTGTAATTCAGAAGGAAGGGATTAGGCTATCACCAACTGAACCCACTGATCAATTTTAGTATCTCTGGGATAGATATCATGTATCTCCTTATACTACGCAATATGAAATATACAGGAACGCTTAATGAAGAACTTTTGCCAAAAAGGTTGAATCTCAACGATCTATACCCCAGTTTACAGAAGAAATCGATGACAGGAAGAACAAATTAAAGGACACAGAAAAAAGCAAACAGATAAACCAAGAATGTGGGATATTCTGTAAAACAACTAACCTGTTGATCAACTAATCAAAGTTGTGAGTTAAAAAACAAAAATAAAAACAAAACAAACAAATCAGAAAGAAAACAAAAAGGAAAGAAAAGCAAAGGAGGGGGCGCTGCTCTAGGTCAGGGATAAGCAACCTTTTTCTAAAGAGCCAGGTAATAAATGTTTTAGACCTGTGAGTCATTACTGTCTCTCTTACAATTAACTGACCTCTGTAATTAGTATGATGAAGCAGCTATAGACAAGACGTAAATAAACGATCACTGTCGTGTTCTAATAAAACTTTATTTTGAAAATCCTGATCCTGCTCTAGATTGAAATAATCCTAAGAGACACGACTGTTTAATGGGTGTGAAGACCTCATTTGGACTCTGATTTGAACTAAGCAAAATAAACGTATTTTTCAATCAGGCACAACAGGAGTATTGCTTTGCCATGAGATTAAGGAACTGTTAGTTTTCTTGTGTGGAAAAACCAATCAAGCTGATGCAAGCAGGTAATAGGTGCTACAAATGAAAACTAAAAATAAGGAGACTTCACCTGATCAGATAGATAAGGAAAGTTTTCCCTATAAAAGTAATAATTCAGCCAAGATCTAAAGGATGAATAAAGATGAGCAGGAAAAGAATACAAGCAGAAGGAACAACACAGACTAAGGATCTGCGCTGACCTGGAGGGAGGGAGGGAGCAGTGAAAGAGGCCAGATTACAGAGGAGTTTGGTCTTCACCCTAAGAACAATGAGAAATACAGAAAGGCTACATAAGCAATTTCAGGACAAGATCTGCGTTTTGAAAGGATCAGTCTAGCTTCAGACTGATGAGCCAAGAGTTGGTAACAAACCTAAGGGAAGTTACTGCAGTAGAGCAGGGAACTAAGGTAATGGGTCGAAGGAAAGAAACAGCAGATATGACAAAGTTATTCACAAGACTCGGTGATGAATTGGATATGGTAGATGAGAGGAAAGGGGCATCAAAAATACTCCCAGGCTTCTGGCTTGCATAAAAGGTGATGTCATTCATTGAGGCAGGGGACAAGAAAGAGGATCGGGAAGGGCAGGAAAAAGGGAAGATTTCCAGTTTGAAAACACTGAGGTTTGCAGTAACCCTGAAAAACCAGGAAGATGACATCAGGTATCTGAAAGGACAAAAAGGTTTCAAAGGCCAAGAATAGGTCTACTCTGGAGATGTATTTCGGGAGTCATCAGTATATAGGTGGGAGTGGCCAAGACCTAGGTAAGGAGAGAATAGAAAGGGGTCTAGGCGTGACCTTGAGAAGTGCCAAATTTAACAGCGTCATAAGATCACAATCTAGACACAGGAAGATAAATCTTCACAGAATTTTGAGGAGTGGCCAAAAAAAAAAAAAAAAAAAAGACACCACAAAAACTTTACAAAGAAAAAGAAGAAAGAACCAAGAGGAGACTATCTTAGGAAGGAGTGGTTAACAGTGTCAAACCCAACTGAGAGGGCAAATAAAACAGATGATGCCCGCTGGATTTAGCAATATAAAGTCACTGACGACAACCGACAGGGCTGATGCTGGAAATGTCAAAAAATACCATTCATTAAAACCCAACCCTGAGTATAAGACTTCTTATCTTTAATCCCATTGATTAGCTCATTCACATGCATTAAGTATCATTAAGTTTCCAGGGGAGATTTTTGCAAACCAAAACATTTGTAAAATAACACACACACAATTTTACACAGCATAAAACTTCCAATACAATGTGGATATCTAAGGACATCCAAGAAAATAAGCAAAGGAAAATCTGGGACGAATGTCAGGAAAGTACACAACAGTGGTGGGAGCACAGCCCTTGAATCATTTAACTCCTTGGCAGCAGAAGCCATTTTTCCTGGAGCTAATCTACTGCCAGCAATGAAGATCCTGGGAATCTCTAGTATGAAGGATTAACATACTGGCCCAACCACTGGAAAATACATTGAAAGGAACAATCTAGTGCTAGCTCAGAAGGGATGAAATGACCTAATATCTCGCTGCCAGATCTAGAAAGTAATAAAGATTGTAATAACAATAAAAAAGGGCCTCTTTAACAATATAACATTATAATATAAACTTCTTCCTATGATTTATTATTTCAGTTGCTGAAGAAATCGAAATAAGAAAATTCCCTAGATTTGTCTAACAAAACATTTTAATCAATTAGAATGCACACTATCATTGATACTTGCAGTCTAATCAATCTAATCAAACTCTCTGCTGATTTGAAAATCTTCCAATGAGATCTTTCATCCTCAACTAGCTACTTATTTTGGGATATACACCCATCAATAAAGACCTAAAATGTAAACATGTATAGGAGCTTAAAAGACAGCCAAATATTTGAGACAGCAATTTCACAATGTTTTTGTCAAATTACTTGTTTCCTGTAACTAAAATAATATTTGTTATAATCAAATATAAATTTGGCAGTATCAATAGAATTAATCATACTTTCCTTTCGGGACAAACTGCATATCCAAGAACGTTTCTGAAAACTTCAACTTGTCTTTGAAGACTTGATCACAGTTCATTTAATAGAATCTCCCTCTCCTCTTTATAGAAAACGAAGTAAAGGCATTGATCTTCATACTACTGAAGTAAAGGAGACAAGGCACTTGAAAAAAATTTTAAGCTTTGTAAACAGTAAAAGGCCCTACAAACCAGATATTTACATATTCGTTAGACTAAGTAGATGGAAACTTACATGGTACTCACTCGTTAAATATACCACTGTCCCTTGTTTTAAAGATGGTGTGACCATCTATATTTACAGGTGTCGATAAACAGATCGGCTTATTACCAGCATTCCTTTCTACATGGCATATGTATATGAAAAATGTCTTTTGACTTTGGACAAAGCAACTATTTAAAAAGAATGTTGTTGTGGTTCTCCATTACAGACATTTGCTCTGCAAATGCCCAATAAGGCCATGCAGCAATGTACAGCTGGCTGGGTTCCCAGCAATGCACAGTTATGCTATATGGCTTGAAGTTGTATTTCAATGTGTTAATAGCATATTGCTGTCTGCTCTGCTTAGGGTCTAATAAGCAGGTCTAAAAAATCTACAAACACTTATTCATTCATCCCAAGCTCCCTGCTAACATTTTCTTTTCATGACCTTAGAGTTAGGAGGAGGGGAACACTGATGGACATTTCATAAGGAAGGAAAATTCACTTGAAAAGAATTTCTTGATTGGATTTGTTTACGATTTGTATTTTAACAGACGCATCTCAATATGTTACTATTTTCCTGCTTGTGCCAAGGGAAGTGGTGGACTGACAGAGCACCCTTTACAATGATGACTCCCACAGAAGCCAAGTTGGTTCCAGTGGGGGTGGAGCTGATTGAAGGAAGAAAAGGAAAAAGCATGCGCTCATTACAGAATTAGCTATCAAAGACCCAGAACTCAGCCTGAAAGCTAAAAATTATCTTTACACATGATCTGGCAAAATTAAGAGATGTGTTTTTAAAGAAATCTGGACCTTAGGGGACATTAATGATGACTATATACTAGATTCCAAAGTGTTCCTCAGTCCACACACATCTGTCTACACTGAGTAATTTGAGGTATAAACACTACGAATGTAATGGAAAGACTGGGTTCACAAACAGCTAAAAAACAGCATATTTAGCACATTTTATGACCATCAGGCTCACTTCTAAAGTCATTATATTTTACAAACTCCCTCTTGACAAAAAGGCACGGAAGGATTTATAATCATTGTAAAATCCTCCTGAACGATCTGAGTTCTGAGTCTTGATTCTTCAAGATACATGCCACAAGTATTAGATCAGTGAAGTTAGATAATCTGGAGCCATGAAAAAAGGCCAATTCTGCTGAGACTGATTAAATATTTATGTCACATCCTTTCTATAGCAGAGCAGGAAAAAATACACACAAGATAAAGTGCTCTATAACCAGAAGAGTTGGAAATCTATTAAGGTCATTAAAAATCAGGACAAGTCTTCATATATAGAAGTTATGCTAATAACTCATCATCGGGAGGCCATCTCGGAGTCATTCTTTGGCTGTGGTCATGGATGTACGCTGAAACACCCACACTCCCCCACCCTTTCACCCACATGGGTGTGGTGACACACCCTAAACCCACGTCTGTGAGCTGGCAGCAAGGATTATGGGTGCCGTCTGTTACAGGAATGTGGTAATCGTGAGACTGAAGCTCCCTGGCGTAGGTGGGCGGAGATGAAAAGTCTGGTGTCGGGCTCACTAGCTCGACGCTCTCATCAGCCTAACTGCAGTACTAGCCTGAGTGCCACAGTAACTCACGGACACACCACACCAGGACACCTTCTCGGGGGGGGGGGGGGGGGGGGGGCGGGGAGGACAGGCCACGCCTTCTCTTGCCCCTAGGTCTCTGCGCCTGCCACCAACGATGTGGAGATGCTCGGTCCATCTCCTTGTCCTTCTGGCAACCCCCGCCTCCTCCATTCTTCAGGTGCGACTCTTCCGACGCTCTCCCTGATTGTTGCAGGCACATCTAGTCCACCCCCTCTAGGTTCTGATTGTGCCTTGTGCTTCCTGCCAATGTACGACAAAAATACATTTATAACTGTCTTTATATCTCTCTCCCCTCTCAACCATAACCTCTCTGAGGGAAGATTCTGAATTGTTAGTTTTCTTTCCCTAGCACCCAGCACATGCCTGGTATTAAGAAAGCACCATATTTATTAAGTCACTAGAGAAAAACTGATGAAAATTAATGTCCCATATCGAATGATCCACAAGTTACCTTGTTTGGGGAAGTTTTTATGCATTTATGCTACACTGACAATCACACTTCAGGCTGGGCTGGGAGAGTCATAACCATAAATGTAAAATTACATCCTTCCTTAGGAGTGAGCAAAGGCCTATAAATCATTGGGAAAAGGAACTTACACAGTAATTTTTCTCTAAGGCCTTAATTGCTAACTTTTTAAATTCCTAAACGAAATCCATGATCTGTCCACTTTTTCAGAAGTGCAAAAGAGTCAATCGTCGTAATCACCTCTACCCTCCGACCAAACAAAAACTTACTTTCTTTCCATGGAATAGAGAAAACAGAGAGCATGATTAACCTCAGAGCTGGCTGTCGGGCAATAGCTTGGAAGACCTTATTAGCTACCACTTTATTCATTATAAAATTACACTTTTTTGGAGCAAAATGAACAACGATCTGTCAACCTTGAGAACTAGATGCCTTAGAAAGGCTTCATATCTTTTTTAAGACAAAAGGTGTAACTGTTGGATACAGGAAATGGGCAAGATGGGATAAAAGAAATCAAGAAAGAAAAGGGGGGAAAGGTTTACTGTAAAAAAAAAAACAACCCACAAAACCCCAAAACAACAGACCAGTGTGTTTTTGGTGACCATTCAGAGAAGGAGAGAACAGGGTACAAATACAAAGACTTATTTCATGTGGAAGAGACACCAGGGCTTATTATTTATCTAGCATCTGAATCAACAATTCACTCTCTCTTCTCATCTCTATTTGATACCTAATCTATAAGAAACGTAATCAATGTCATCCATCAAGCAGTTTATAATCTAGCTGAAGATTCAAGATATGAGCATACTAAAAATTAAAGGACAAAAAACCACCTAAGACACATCACAATTCCATGTATTTCCTAAGTGGCAAAACGGTAAATCTAGGGCAATGAGAGGTGTAAGAAGAGGAACAGAAGAGAGTACTATGAACTATAAAGGATTAAGTATGAGGAGACAAATATTAGTAGGTATTATGCGTTGGTATCATGCCAAAAGACGTGGGAGCCTGACCCCCAGTACTTTAGGGTGTCCTCTTACTCAGAAATGGGGTTGTCCGACATGCTTAGCTAAGCTGAGGTTATTCTGGAGCAGGGTGGGCGCCTGGTCCAATATGGCTGGTGTCCTTTTAAGAAGACACAGAAACACACGGGGAGAAGATGGCCACGTGACAAAGGAGGCAGACACTGGAGCATCTACAAGCCAGGGAGGGCCCAGGACTGCGAGCAGACACCAGAAGCTAGGCGAGGCAAGGAAGGATCCTTCCCTACACGTTTCAGGGGAAGCACGGCCCTCCTGCCATCCTGATCTCGGACGTCTACCTTCCACAACTGTGAGACAATCAATCTGTGTTGTTTTAAGCTCCCGGTTTGTGGTAATTTGCTACAGCAGCCGCAGGAAACTAACACAGTGGGAAAGATGGTCACCACAACCCCTTCCCTGCAGGCTGAGGGGAGTGGAGCAGGTGACAAGGAGACACTGGGTTAACAGCTGAGGTGAGGACGGCGGCGGCGGGTGGGCCCTTCGGCCCGCTTCAATGTCGTCATCACTTAAAATGGAGGACTCAAAACAGGAAGAAAACTGAAAGCTCATCTAGCTGCCCTCAGGCATTTCCTGCTACCAGAACACTGACCGAGGCGTTGCTCTCTCGACACACTCCTGTGTTCAGCTTCCGAAGATTGGGCTTCACCTGCTCTCTTTTTCTCCCCCCTCTGGAAAGCACACAGGCAAGCGGGACCATTAAAAGGATGTTTCAGGGGTAACTGTGAATCCACTCTGAATTACAGTACAAAAGACACAATTACCTCACCATCAGAAACAAACTACCTGAAGGAGGGCTTCTCCTGACCGACCAGACGATTAAAGAAGTTCTGCGGTCACTTCACCTCACCCAGCCTTCACTTTCACTCATCTCAAATCCCCCAGTACATGGGTTTACTTGCCTCCCACCTGTGTCCCTACTCAACAGCCCCCCAAAGGTCTAGCCTACAGGGAAGAGGAGGAGAAGGAGAGTCAATTAATTACAGCACAGCATAATATGAAAAATGCCATGAATGGGAGGTGGTGGGTGGGGTGAATGGCAGTGGGGAGGGGGAGACCCAAACCCCAGCGGGGAGACAGGAAAAATGGATCTCAGAGGACGTGACACCTACACTAAGACCTGAAAGACGAACAGGAGGAATAAACAGATGGCCTCTGACCTGGTGGTAGAGAACATGAAGAACAGGATTAGAACTGAGCAGAAGCAGAAGCAGGCTTTTCGAAACGGTTCCTCCAAACTCCTACCTTCAAATTCAAGCCACAGATTTTAGGTCTTCTTCATGTCTCCTTAAAATACTTCAGTATTTTCCAAGAACATGTAATGTAACTTAGAACAATATAAACAAAGGAACAAAGGGCCCTAATCTTTTCTAAAATGGCCGGAATTACACTTGAGGTATGTCAAAATCTGCTGCACAAATTCTATCCTCCAGAAAAGAGAGCAATTTTTCCTTCACACTTCAATTGTGTATAGGTGCTGACTTATTCTAAATCCGAGGGATGCTGGCTGCTTTCAGGGTAATTCTTCCACTTCAAAAATGCTTTGATGCTTCTAATCT
Source organism: Lynx canadensis (assembly GCF_007474595.2). Lineage (NCBI taxonomy): Eukaryota > Metazoa > Chordata > Mammalia > Carnivora > Felidae > Lynx > Lynx canadensis. The sequence goes on along the minus strand of NC_044314.2, from coordinate 25,439,948 downwards.
ATCACTTCAACATTAAATTGATTTATAAAGGTAAAAATGTGGCTTTAATAATTTGCAGTTGTGGCTTCTGTGTTTCAGATGGTAATCATCTCAAGACAGACCACCACCAGAGCAGAAATCTGGAGGAGAATGGGAGGGGGAAGGGACAGGATGCTCGCGTCTCCTTCAACTTAGGAGGCTGAAGCTCAGAGGTACAAGCGAAGAGGGGAATGTTCCACAATGCCCCCGTACACGTGGTGATTAGGTCAACTTCTCAAAAAAGGGGGCATGGGGTTCAAATGTTTGACAATTTTCTTGTTTTTTTAATTACATTTCTCTTTACCAATTATTAATTCTTACAGGTTGGAAGTAAGAATGACATGGTTGGTGAGAGATGTATCTCCATAAATTCCTTTAAAAAAAAAATCAACTGTTAGCATGATGCCAAATACAAAGGAGAAAGGATAATCTTTTTGACACATTTTGCTGGAATAATTACATATCTGAGTTTAAAAAAAATGAACATTAATTCATACTTTGTGCCATATACAAAAATTAACTCAAAATGAATTACAGACTTAATGGTAACATCCGAAACCATAACACTTCTAGAAGAAAACATAGGAGAAAATTTTTGTAGCCCTGGGTTAGACAGAAGAGACCTTACTTAAGTAGATACCAGAAGCGTAATTTGTAAAAGAAAAAACTGATGAACTGAACTTCATCAACAACAATAAATAAAATCCCTAGCCTTTAAAGCTGTCGTTAAGAGAACAGATAAGTTGCTAACTGGTAAATATGTCTTTATAAAATACACACCTGTAAAAGGACTTGCATTCAAAATAGATAAAAGAATTCTCACGTAGGGGGATGGGTGGACTGGCTGATGGGGATTAAAGAGTACACTTGTCCTGGGGCGCCTGGGTGGCTCAGTCGGTTAAGTGTCCGACTCTTAGTTTCAGCTCAGGTCACGATCTCACAGCTTCGTGTGTTCGAGCCCCTTAGCAGACTGCGCAGGCAGCGTGAAGCCTGCTTGGGATTCTCTCTCTCCAGCTCTCACTGCCCCTCCCCCACTCATGCTGTCTCTGTCTCTCTCAAAATAAATAAATAAACTTGAAAAAAGAAAGGGTACACTTGTCTTGATGAGCACTGAGCTATCTGTGGAATTGCTGAATCCCTATCCTGTACACCTGAAATTAATATAACATGTTAACTATACTGGAATTAAAATTACAAACTTAATTTAAATAAATAAATAAAACACCCCCCCCCCAAAAAGAAAAAGAAACAAAAAAGAACTCTCAAAAGTGTCAACAGAAGAAACCCAAACAACCCGATATAAAAAGGGCAAAAAGTGTGAAGAGGTATTTCATGGATGGCAAAAAGAGCACAGGAAAATATGCTCAACATGATTAGTCACTAGGGAAATGCAAATTAAAAGTTTAAGGAGCTACAATTACATATCAGTTAGGATGACTTTTACAAAAGGACAATACTAATTGTTGATGAGGCCATGGAGTAACTGGAACTTTCCTACATTGCCAGTAGGAATGCAAAATGGTACAGTCACTTTGGAAAAGAGTTTGGCAGTTTCTCATAAACTTAACCATGCACATACCATTAAGCCCAAAACACCATTCCTAGGCATTTATCCAGCAGAAATGAAAACTTACATTGACACAAAATTCTCTATACAAATATTTACAGCAGCTTCATCATAACTGCCTCAAAAGGAAAACAGCCCAAATGTCCTTCAATTGAAAATGGATAGACTGTGGTATCCTTACAGTGGCATACCACTCAGTAATAAAACAGAACCAGGGGCACCTGGGTGGCTCAGTCGGTGAAGCGTCCAACTTCGGCTCAGGTCATGATCTCCCGGTTCACGAGTTGGAGCCCCGTGTCAGGCTCTGTGCTGGTTGCTCAGAGCCTGGAGCCTGCCTCAGATTCTGTGTTTCCCTCTCTCTCTGACTCTCCCCTGCTCAAACTCTGTCTCTCTCTCTCAAAAATAAAAATCATTAAAAAACTAAATAAAACAGGAACCATACAACAACACGCATAAGTCTCCAGATTCAAAAGACTGCATACCGTACGATTTCGTATCTATGACAATCTGGAAGAGAAAGAACTACAGGAACAGAACGGGGCTCAGGTGGCTGGAAGGGTTGACTACAGAGCTACATAGGGAATCTTCAGGGAGAGGAACCTTTTCCTTATCATGATTGTGGGGGCAGATACACGACCCTGTGTGTCTGTCAATTCAAAGAACTGTACGCTAAAAAGGGGAGATTTTCTGTGTATAATAGAACATATTATTTAACTGTCTTAAAGAAATAATAACAACAATCACCTATGATGAAACATTAGCCTGTGCTAGTCAAATATACCAACTGCATTCAAGGAAAGAAGAAAATTAGGTTCTAGATTCCAAGCTCAGCTCTATAATACCCTGATCAAACAGACCATGCATTTTAGTAAAAATGTTTAATACTAAGCCCTTTATTATCTCTGTACACTTTTAAAGTTTATTCCACGCCATCATCAAAAGTTTCTTTCTATTCTCAAAAGAGTACTACTATGAGACATCTGGGAACACAACCAAGTGTTTCCTGCTGTGACAGAAACTTAACATCTCACCAAAAATGAACTCTACTGAAGTTAGACAGGTGACAGAGAAAAGCTTAACCACACCCTAAGTACTACAACAATGGCTCTTTCCACATCAATCTGCGTATTGGCCCAAAACAAACAAAAGGCGTATTAGAGAAGAATTATTTCTAGAGGTCTTAATGGAAGTCAGAGGAAATAGTCAATGAAACACTAAATATTTAATTCAAAACACTCAGTATACTTGGTTGGTAGCCTAAGACATATGCCTTATAATTAATAAAACAGACTTTCTCCATAAGAATCTACATTCTATCTGTTCATAGATAAAAATCTACAGAAGGCAGAGACCAAGAGAGAATAAATAATAGAACCAAGTAGAAAAACTCAATCTATATGTAGAAATAAATAAAAGAAGACAGAAAGTGTTTCCACATTACAAATATATAAGAAAATGCACAGCATTTAGATAATCAAATGGACCCATTATTTGTTTTTTAAAAACGACTTCACTAATGTTTATTCTACTGTACAATGTCCATCTTTCAGATGGATATAATACCTTAGAATAATGCACCACCTTTTGAGAAGTCTGAAAAACCTTAAGATCAACCCCATTATTCCATCACTTAAAGAAGTGTCTTCTAATTTTCCCAAGCTATTTACACATGTCGGTAAAGACGTACACACGTATTTAAAGTAATGGTGCCCTTTCTTCACATGCATCTGATGTGGAAGTGTAGTATGTAAAACAGATAACTAGCAGAGGAAAGCTACTCTGGGAGGAGTAGGGGCCCTGGGAGCCCTGGCTGCTCACGTTGCCATTACCAAGGATGACAAGAGGTCTACAGGAGAACCACACACAAAGCACAAAGCCAGAATCCCACCATCTTGGATGCTGAGAGGGACCTTACTTAATTTTTCATCAGCCTCTTCTGTGGCACCTTCAAAACTGTGCAGCCTGTGTTAAATGGCCTCAGTCATGTTAGTCCTTTCCCCGGTGAGAGCTACACTGTTCCATGTTCACATTTCCATACTGAAACGTATGAATCACCTATGCTCCCCTCCTGGTTATTAGCATTCACGTGCCTTCCGTGGTACAACAGAGCAGGGCATGGCGGACCTCTTTGTGTCTGGTTCCTCTAAACCAAGTGTCCTCTCTAATGACACACACAGCCCCTCAAATGCCTCACACTGTATTAGCACACCTAGAGCTGAAAGACTGCTAGAAAAACCTTACTCAAAGTCTACAGACTGCAGCACTAACCAGTCTGCCTTGAAGAGAGCCACCTTCACCAAAAATTGATAGTGCCTGTATCTGATCTTATTTCCGCTAACACGAAAAGTAAGAAAGGCTGCAGACCAGAAAACCTCAGAAGCAAACATTCACTGATATAAAAACTTCTTCTATAGTAACAGGCAGTTCTATATTCTTTCCAAAATTCTTCCTCCTTGCCGGCCCATTGATGTATTTTAGTCACACGCGTGATTTTGCTTTCCCCTGTACCTTTACCTGTTGAAATGTTATTCACCCTTTTAAGGTCTCAGTTAAATGCTGTGTACTTCATGAAGTATTCCATTTTATACTAGGTTAGAATTACTCCCGCCTTTCTTCTATGTACCTAACAGCACTTTATAAAACTTCTCACTTGCTGTCTTATATTATAGTTGGCCATGTAGAAATTCTACTGAATTGAAACTGAATTTATTCCTCTACTGTATTTTCACATTTCCTTTCAGGAGAAAAGATACTTAGATGCTATAGGAATGAAGGACCTATATTATGCAAAAATGGATGGGCTGGTTATATACTGTGTTTCTAGTTGGAATCCAATACCCAAAAATGTACTTTTAAGAAAACAGCTGGATTAGAAAAATCATCCACCGTAGCTTTTTACAAAATTGCTTATCTTACTCCAAGTGTCACATGAGTAGCAACATTTTTATTCATTCCAAAAATATTTACTAAAACCCACTCTGTAAAAACACTGCGCCAGGCACACAAGAGTAGAAAGATAAGCCAAGGCTAGATGCTCTTCGAGTCAAGCTACACTTATTCAAGAATTTCTCTTCCATCTGCTCCTAAGGGCCTTTAACTTGCCAGAAAGCCCTGTCGTCCCACTCCCATGGCCTGGTAGCTGTGCTCCTGAAATCCTCTCTAGCTTCTTGTTTTCCAGGGATTAGAAAAATGCACTTGGGAAGAGACGGGGTGCTCCCTGCCCTCCAGTGACCCACTCCTCTCCTGACAGACTCTCAGCGGGCACGCGCTGCCACTTCTACTGCTGCGAAGTGGGGTCACACGACTAAGTTCTGGCTTTACCAGCTGTAAGTATTTCGTGGCGGTTCTGGGAACCTTTCTTAAGAGTCACCTGGTGCCTTGTCTTGCTTTTTGCTCTTTGTCTCCTCTTCTTATCCTGTGGCTTGAACTCAGATGCTGACTGGGACCATAACAACAAAGATCAGATCCTAGGGGTGGTGGAGGTACGCCGAAAGGAATTTACCCAAAGATGTCCATGCCCTAATCCCTGGAATCAGTGAATGTTACAAGTCAAGAGGGGACTGGCAGATGTAACTAAGATTACAGATCTCAAAATAGGGAGATAATCCTGAACTATCCAGATGTGCACAATCTAATCATATGAGCCCTTTAAAGCACAGAACTCAGAACTCTCTCTGGCTAGAGTCAGAAAGGTGTGGGAAAAGGATAAATCAGAGTGATTCGAAGCATGAGAATCATCTAATGTGCCACTGGCTTTTAAGATGTAGGAACCCATGGGCAAGGACCAGAGAGAGGCTTCTAGAAGCAAAGGGAAGGCCCCAGCTGAGTGCCAGAAAGGTATAAAGAACCTCAAAGAACTGAATTTTCCCAACAACAGGGAATCTCGAAGGAGATTCTTCCCGGAGCCTTCTGGTAGTATCTCTGCAGGCCAAAAACTGGGTTTCAGCCTTGTGAAGCCTGGAGCAGACCCCAGCTGAGCCATGTCAGAGCCAGACTTCTGATCCACGGAACTACGGGATAATACGTTTGTGTTAGTTCAGGCACTTGAGTTGATGGTCATTTGTTTTAGCAGCTAAAGGAAACTAATACTTACTGGAGCAGAACCTTCAACAGACCTTGAAGGCGTGCTCTGGACTTCTACTGGGAGAAAAATAAAATTCTTCTTTAAACTAGTAGGATTGTCAGTTTTTTCAGTTACTCACAGCTGAACCTAAATCTGACTGATACACTTGATGAAATCCTTTCAACACAGCACAGTATCATTACCAACATGTAAAGAACAGCAGAGGCAAGTAAAATATTAGTTCCCCCAATTTTAAGAAAGTCTTTTAAAAATGGCTTAAGTTTGCATCACTGCCAGTGTCCGGACCAGTCAGGGTTAGGAATTACTTACTGGCTACAATAAGGTCAGTATACATCAGCAAAATTGGTACAAATGGTTTGGCAGGAAAGAAAAACACAATTTTAAGTAAGTGCTACATGTCACTGTGAACGAAAAAAATAGTTATCTTAAAAAAAGCCTAAAATTTTCCAAATATATAGAAATAATCCATTTCAGAATGGCAATATAAAGACATAATACTATCAAATCCTCATGCTACCCTTTTTTCTTCATAAGGAATAAAAGACTTCTGCAAACAAAATTTGCTTAAGCTATTCAATCTTCATTTTAACACGAAACACTTGACTTCCAGACATGTAAGGTATAATAACACGTGTGTCCAATATTTGATAATTTAGTTAAACATTTTGTTTTGTTCTAGAATGTTTTATTCACCTTTCAGGTGGCACTTTTGGATAATCTAAAAATTAAAACCACTATCAGAAAGCACTTCTAGTTCTCCCTTTAAGTGAGGGTGGTCCGTGAAATATCTGTTAACACGTAAATGAAAATACACAGCTACTCTCAGTCATGTTATTTGTATTTCAGAACTGCTTCAATTTGATCAAGTATGCCCTACTTTAAGAAAATATGTGGAAAAAAGAAATTGCTTTCTAAACGATAAGACTCAGGAATGGAAACAGAAATGAATTCTAAGAGCTAATTAACAATGAATAAGAAATAAAAATTTTAAAAAAAGCAATGACATAAGTAGGTGGGGAAACGTGAATTGACTACCCCAAAGGGCAACTACTAAGGGCCAAACCTGAAGAACTCCCTGCCACTGAGGCAGTGGGTGAACACAGCTATAAACCCATGTACACCCAGTAGGGTCAGATCAGTCCAATCAGGTCTTCTCTTTGTGAATATCACTTAGCAAGGTGAACAGAGGAATGGTCAGCCCTTTGACTTTGCTCTGCCCAGGAAGACTCAGATGAGATCAGGTGCATTCAGGGTGGTGTAGCTGTAGACCCCCCCCAGGAAGACTCCGAAACAATTTTCCCTGCTACCTAATGAAACACAAGACACACCTGAGATTTGGGACCAGTAGCAAGGGATTCGGCTCCTTGAAGAGAATTCTCCTGTGGCGGCTCACTCAGGATATCCTCATCCTAAATTTTATCAAGCAAATTATCCATAAGAGTCTTCTGCTTGTAACCCCAGAGATCACTCTGGAGGACGGTACCAAAAGGTACTTAAAGGTACTTAAAGGACAGTACCAAAAGGTACATAAGCTACAAACAAATGCTTATGAGGGATTTTGAGGCTCATGAACAATGAACAGTAATGGTCACTCAGAACCAAGTCTACCATTTTTTCCCCATGCTCTATATTTGGAGCAAAGGAGTGTTGGCTAATACTTAAGTATGCTGAACACTGTTCTAAATGGTTTTCATATTTTTACTGACTCCTCACAATAACCCTACAGAATAGGAACTATTATTATCCACATTTTATTTAACTTGCCTGAGGTCACACAGCTAGCTAGAGGCAGAGGTGGGTCTCACTCCAGTGTATACTTACCACTGACTTTCACATACTGACTCTCATGCATGCACAAGAATTTTCTTTCCAGAGCTGTAGGTGTAATAATGTGCAAACAACTTAAATGTCCAAATACATGACATGTATTTTATTGGATAAATCAAATGATATTATAAAACTCTCCCAACACAGCGTGAGGCGAACATACACAAAAGCGCTTACAAAACTATGTATGCTATAGTCTGTTTTTTGGAAAACATGTACATGTATATGAATAAAAAATGATCTGGAGTGTTATATACTAAGGCATCACTCTAAGGATTACTCACAAGTGGGAACTATGGCTGTCTTCAGACTTGTCTATATTTTTGTAATGAGTCTGTGTTGCTTTTGGTTTTTAACTGTACTATTTTTGCATAATCATCTATTGTGCAAATATTATTTATGTGCCAGGCATTGTTATAGGCACTTGAGACACTTTCGTTGAGTACAAAGATCCCCGTTTCTCTGGTGCTTATGTAGTAAGAGAAAAGAAACACAGGGCAGTGAAAAGTCTTGCTCTGCGGACTCCATTTTAATCAGTTTATTATGTATCCTTCCACATTTTTCCCGAGTAAATAAGAACAAACACAAATATATATTATTTATCCCACTTACAATAATCACATTCTCCACATTATTGTTTTGTGCCTGGCTTTCTTCACATATCTCAGAGAGCCTTCTATCAGCACCTTTACTTTTTCGTGTAGCTACCCATTGTCTACTGTATCAGTGTATTATATTTATTTAAATAAGCCTCTATTGATGGGTCCTTGAGGTGCTTCTAACCTTTTGCTAATATATAAAAAATACTGCCAAAATAAATTAGTACATTGTCATTTTGCACAGATACGGGCATGACTGTTGGGTCAAGGAATAATGTATTTGGAATTTAGATAGAAACTGCCACCCTGTTCTTCAAAGGAGTTGTACCAATGTATACTCCCACGGGCAAAGTTTGAGAGTGTCTGTTTGTATATAACTACCCAAGCAGCCTTTTCTGATCTGAAAGGTAAATATGTAATCTCAGGTAAGTTTTAAATTGCACTTTTCTCATTAAATGGAGCATTTTTAAATCTATTTAAGGGCTATATGATTCCCTCCGGAGTAACTTTAAAAATCCTAAATTTTGTGAATATGTGATCTTTAGGCAAACTGGTTATACCTTTAGGGTGTCTAGAGGCAGCTATGGGCCTGGCTTGAATTCACTTAGGTATTATTTTTCCTCTTTTGAGAAAGTGTCAGGAAAGTGAACAGGCAGGATTAGGCTATGAGGATAATGACTGTGTCTTATTAGTTCCTCTAAGCCTAGCACAGGGCCTGGTACACCCTAGGTGTCCAATTTGCTAAGGAAAAAAAAAGAAAAGAAGAGAAGAGAAGAGAAGAGAAGAGAAGAGAAGAGAAGAGAAGAGAAGGAAAGGAAAGGAAAGGAGAAAAGAAAAGAAAAGAAAAGAAAAGAAAAGAAAAGAAAAGAAAAGAAAAGAAAAGAAAAGAAAAAGAAAAAAAAAGGCACCAAGAAACTGTTTTCTTTGGAAGTTTATAGCACAACAGCACCACCAAGGGGAGTTTTAGCTAAAGCATCCCCCCCCCCCACCCCCTCACATCAAATTTCCAGATCTCTAAGCCACAGCAAACACATGATAGAATTGCAGACAGTATGACTGCTGTATAAATGCTACTTCCAAACTGTCTCTGAGTTCCACCCTCCAGATATAATGTTCCCCTTTAACCTCCCTTTACAGAACTTCTGCGGCTGCCATTGTCAGTCACACGGCCGCAGGATAACACAGCTCTACATTTTCTCAGCCCAAAGGTAAGATCAGGCCAATATCAACTGCTCAGTGACTAGATCAAGTGCAGTAACATGAGCATTCAGAGGACAGGAACTCTGCCCACTTGTTCTAAGTAGAGAAGACACCGTTGCTAGAAAGTGGGCACTTCCTTCTCAACACATGAAACTGAATACAGGCAGAAGTCAGGGGAGAGAACTTCTACGTCAAATGTAGATTAGACAAACAAGCAAAATACAAAGATGGCATCTGAATGGATTCAGCTGAATTTTCTATTTTGAAAAGAAATCCAGACATTTATCTTAAGCCTAGAATTGAAGAATGGAAGTAGTCATTCATTTTCGCAGCTACACTGGGAATAATTTCTAACAGTCCTGTGACAGGCAGTGTCCAAAGATGGCTACAGAGGAACCAAGACCCCCAGTGTTTATGTCCTTCTGTGGTCCCCTCATTTTGAATCTGGGCTGGTCCTGTGACCTGCTTTTGACAGATAAAATGTGGTAAGAGTGATGCTCTGGGATAGATGAGCTAGGTCCGTTTCTGTCACTCTTGGGACCCGCCCCCCTTTTTTAAATTTATAGTCGACATAAATTTTCCGTTAGTTCCAGAGGTACAACACAGTGCTTTGATCTCTACGTCATGGTTCATCTTGGGAACTTGTGAGAAGACCAAGCTTCAGTGACAGGCCACATGGAAAAGAATGAGACGTTCTAGTCCACATTTCAACAGCCCTCCCAGCTAACAGCTGACATCGACCACCAGTCACGAGACTGGACCACACTAGACATCTAACCCAGATGCTGTCTGACTCCAAGCACGTAAGAGACTTCAAGCGAGTATCACTCAGCTAAGCAATCAATCCACAGCACTGCGAGAGATAATTAGTAACCAGTGTTTTAAGCAACTAAGTTTTGGGGTGGATTTGTTACACAGGAATAAATAACCAGAACTATTTTGTAGCCACACCCAGGCAAGGGGAGCAACAAACTTATAGGACAATTTAGCACAGTAACATTCCCAGTTGACGACTTTTAAAGACAGAGACCATGCGCTCTTACAGGGAATAAACATGATTTATGTATTCTGTGTTATCCCCCTTCCCTTCCAACCCCTTGATAACTATGTTCTCGATAAATATTTATTAAATGGAAGCATGAATAATACAAACATAGCTAACTATTGATTATATTGATGGAAGGAAGTAAGGGTATAATTAATTCAGAAATGGTAGATATTTAAAAGTATATACAATGAACTCTGCAATACAGACATATACAGATGCACTATCTCTACCCCATCCTCTGAAAGGGCATTAAAACAATGGCTTTCAACTTATCTCAGGGCCCCTTTAGACTTCTAAAAAATTACTGAAGACCCCAAAAAACTCTTTGTATGCGGATTATACATATAAACATTAACTACAATGAAAATAAAAATGAGAAAAATAAAAATTCATTTAAATATAATAACACATTACACGTTAATATAAACAAAAAATAACCCCTTTTGAAAACAAAATGTCTGAAGAGTAACTTTATTTTCTATTTCTGAAAAATCCTTTTACTGTCCGGTGTAACAGAAAACAGATCCTCACTCCTACTTCTTAAGTCAATCCTGTTTTAGTTGAAGCATATTAAAATGTAGCTTCCTAATAAATGTACTTAGAAAAGAGAGGACCATTTTGGGGCGTGTGGGTGGCTTAGTTGGTTAAGTGTCCAACTTTGGCTCAGGTCATGATCTCACGGTTTGTGAGTTTGAGCCCCACGTCGGGCTCTGTGCTAACAGCTCGGAGCCTGGAGCCTGCTTCGGATTCTGTGTCTCCCTCTCTCTGCCCCTCCCCCGCTCACACTTTGTCTCTATCTCAAAAATAAAGAAAAACATTAAAAAAAAATTTTTTTTAAAGGGAGGACCATTTTAATGCCCTTTCCAGAAGATTGTAGATATTCTACTTTGACACTACAATAAAATTCAAATGGCAGTTTCTTAAAAGATTAAAGTATGGAATCGGAAGCAATAATGAAAAATTTTTTGAGTCTTTTGCATTAAGATCCATTGGTCTATTTTGTACTTTCCACGAATCTTTTTACCGATGCTTAATTTTGTAACTGCATGCTTTGGTCATTTGAAAAATATCGGTTTGCTGAGTCATACAGATCTTCCAAATGTTGATACATTTCATCACACAATAGCCCAAATTCCCAAACTTACCATCATCTTCGATCGCATCACGAAAGTCTTTAATTATTGGGAAGCTGTTGAACTCACGGTGCCAACAGGAGTTTTTTACAATTCTAATTTTTGCTTCTAAGTTCCAATTTTATGGTTGGCAACCAACACTAGCGGCTGTTTTCTTTGAAGTGATGGGCTCATTTTATTCATCTCTGCAAAAATGTCTGCCAAGTCTAAATAATCAGATTGTCACTCATTCTTTAACAGAGAAGTGGTATCGCATCAAAAAAGTGGCTAGTTTAGTTCACAGCTCAATCCTCCGTGTGCCTTCCACAAGACTGCGGCTCAGTACGTAGAAGTGCTTGCGTGAGCCGGTTTCATCACACACGGTGTTTCAAAGACATGTATCCAGAGGTCAAAATGTATTGCAACTAATCATTTTCACTGGCTCATCAAGGACATTCTGAAGTAAAAGTGGCTGTCCCCCACCCCTCACTCCAAGTGTGTGGTTGTAGAAAACACAGTGAGTACTAGGACAACCCAGCACCGCTGCCTTGACTTATGTTTCACCCCAATTTGCTTTTGTAATTTTGGTTCAAAGGACAGCACAGAGGAAAGGCCAAATGACATTCGAAAAGCAGCTCCCACTGCAGGGAACCCATGCAGTCTGTGGGCCGCATTTTGGGAACCTTTGCATTGGTGTGATCCCAAAACTCTACACAGTGGACACCACTCACTCACAACACAGAGTCTGACGGTAATGTGGTTGACACCTGTCTGTCCTTCCCAGTACTTATCAACGTCAGGTCTGCCACAAAGAGAAGAACCAACACTTCTGGGCTCAGGTCACACCTGGATTCCAATCTCAGCTCCGCCACGCTGGGCAGGAGGAAAGGTACGTCACATCCATCTCCGATGATGGGCAGTATCTGACACGTGGCAGACATATAGAAAATACTTGATAAATGAGGACATGACCCCTAAGTACCTACTGTTGTTCTAAAACAATTTAAATATTGTGAAGAAAACATTATTAGGAGCAGTTACTCTCATTTCTCAGAAGGTATGTTTAGAATCCCAGCGACTGAGTGATTCTAAATGGGAAATTTACAATGACGTGAAGGTCTGAAGGTCTTTTATTATCTTATCTGTTAAGGTACCATTATTACGCTTACATCAGGGAGTAAATACAGAGCTGCGGACATTTCTGAACCCAGGACTGAGATCACGAAAGTTTATTAAGTAAATAATGTATAATATTGTAATATATATTAATGTGTAATATTCTATGATCTTCATGTTTGACTAATAAAGGTTAAGAAAACAGGCACATTTTAGATGGGAAAACAGCACTAATAGCAATGTCATATCGGGTTCCTACAGAGGTTTGTCTTAGGTCTGTGGTCCTCAAACCCAGAAAACCCCTCGGATCTTTTTCAAACAGGGTTCCTGAAAAAGTGTAATTTTGTCATCAATTAACTCCTCTCCTACGTGTTTAGAAAGGTTTTGGCTACGTGCCATCCTTGGGGAAAATGGCCACTCATCCTGTTCTCCACAGGGAGGCTCCCTCATGGAACCCCAAATGACAAAGCGCGCTAGGGGACGCAAGGTGTCTGAGACCCCACAATTCCCCCTCAAATCTCAGTCAGCAACTACTAAATGGCTGTCAATGGTTTTTTTTAAAAACAAGGGGATCACGTGCTTAAAAAGGTTGAAAACAACTTGCCCAAGGCAGGATATAGTATTAAATGTCTCGTACGCCAATTATTCACATGTTTTTAGTTTCAAACTTCATTTTTAAGAAGCACTTGGCAGTGGAATGTGGTACAGTATGGTGGATGGAGGACAGATGAAGGTTTCAATCCCAACATTGTCACTGTCTGGCAACGGGACCTTAGATAAATTACTCCTCTGAGATTTCGTTTCTTCACTGTAAACCGGAAAGAGCGACACCCGTATCATCAGATAACACAAATAGCACTGCAGAGGGCCCAGTGTGTAGCGTATGGCAGATACGGGCTCTACAAAAACCCCAAGACGGTAGTCCATATGGCACGCTGTTGCTACCTCACCTATCACCAGTAGATTTTAACTTTATTTTAATCCAACTAAAGCATAAGAATTTCACTGAGCCACCAGGAGCACGACATAGTGCTGTCTGTCCTCTAACCAGGAAGATTTTTCCCTCTGAGAAGTACATGGTGGCCATTCCAAGTGTTTTACCTATAATAACTCACTTATTCCTCCCAATAGCACTGGGAGGAATATCCCCACTTGTAAATGAGGAAACTGAGGCATAGGAGGCAAATGAACAATGGTGACTGCTCCGAGTACTGGTGAATGTCTGCGACAGGGAGTGCCTTCCTACCTTTTCAGCAGCTACCATTTCTCATCTCCATTTTCCCTCCGTACCCCCCACCCCCTCCCCGCCACCTCCCCACCGGAAGCGGTCTCTCCTCCCTTGCATGGCCCCGTTTGGGCTCCATCCGATTCTGCATGCACGGACACTGGCCACGCGAGTCATTTTCAATCACTGAGCCTTCTGTATACTCCTATTTCTCCTGTTACCACCACCCTTGTCTATCGTGGCTGGAAAAGGTGCTTTTTACAAAGTCCGTGAAGTGTATGCAATTCATCAAAAGAAAATGCTTTCTAAGTCACTTTATTTCTCTTACCTGACCTTAGCATTTTATAACATATCAGGTATCACAGTTACGTTAAAAAAAAAAAAAAGAAGAAGAAGAAGAAGAAGAAGAAGAAAAGAGAGAGAGAGAATACATGCACATAAATGCATGCCTTTTTTTCTCTCTTTTGTTCTGGGAAGAACACGAGGCAAGGAGCTGGGAGACGTGCTTTCTATGTTGGCCTCTGTAGCAACGTCCACTTGGACTAGTCACATAACAAATCTAGGTCTCAATATTTCCAGGTGTAAAATGTGCAAACTAGTCTCAGATGCTCTTTAAAGGTCCTTCCAAACCGAAAATTTCGTAATTTGTGTTTAAAACCAAGATATTCTTGCTTATGTCAAAGCCACTCAGAAACAAGGTTTTAAGGGTTGTGCCAATGACACTGACATGTGAATGGGAAATTCATTATAACACATAACAAAGCCGAGACTAGTGAGGCCATTCAATCCTTTCTTACTTTTTCTAAGATACATAAATCCAACACATTAGCAGGTGACACATGAAACCCAGAGTAGCATCGACTAGCTACCTTAATGACACAATGACAGGTTTTTCCAATTGGCAACAGAAACATGTAACTCAGTAAAGACTGCAGGGACACAATTTCCCATGGGTCTCTCGAGTTTTTGCACATCTTGAAAGCAGAGGCAGTGATGGTCTCATGCTCTGGACTATCTTTCCATGGGCGTCTGCAGAGTGAACAGACATGGAAGGTGAAGACGGCGTCTCCCTCTAGAGTAGAGGGCAGTTTGTTTGCTATCAAATACATTAAAGAGGCCTCCATGCAAAGACTGGGCAGGTTGCTTGAATCCTATAGTAAAAGATCGGAGTTTTCTAAGCTCAGGGTTCCTCTTCTGTAATGCAGCCCACGGCGTGTACAGATGCCCACTGTTGTGTCGTGCTCTGGACACATGAGGAACCACACGCAAAAATGATATTCTGGCTCCTCCCACTGGTGTGGTTAAGAGACTGTCCTTTGTCTCTGACCCAAGAATACTGAGTCTCTACTGAGACCCATGAAACTGTGGAAGCTAATTTGTCAGCTTGAAAGTTGGGTAAAAATCTCAGATCCTTTATAGTAGACAGGAATAGGGGCTTAATAATCCATGGCTAAAGGACAAAGTGTGAACCCTCTCCATTACCTCTACAATATGACTAGAACATTCTATAAAGTTCCATGCACGTTATTTTAAGGTTTAATGTCCCATGTGACAATTCTGCTTAGAAAAATCTGTACTTACAAGAAATAAAAATTCAGGTAAGTGTGTGTCATGCTACTTTAAAAGTTGGTATTTTGAGTGGGCGAGCAATCTAAACTAAAATTAAACCAATTGTGAAGTTTTCACATGTCCCATCAAATCTACGCAGATACACTTATTGCTAAATACTAGCAGTCTCTGAATGGTTAGAAATTTTCTATTGAAAACACAGGTTTTCAACTGGGAGCTAAGTACTCTCAATGTAACTTAAGAAAGGGCTAAACTAAAAAGCAAACCATGGCTGATTTTCCCGCAAAATTTAGTTACCTTCAAAGTACCATTAACTGTAGGAAGTGCAGGAAGCCAGATTTTATGGCAAAATATTTTTCCTTCCTTTCTTGGTTGTTATGCCAAGATCAGACAAGGATCGGCAAAGTCCAAAGCAACTGGGAAGCTGCAAGTACTGTATTGCCTAGGCGTCAGGCAAAAACAAGTTAATTCTCTCCTCTAAAATAAACCATGTAAATTTAACAGAAGTATTTAAACTGCAAAACCATTGCTCAGACCTTCTACCAATCTAAAATAAGACATATTACTTAAAACTATATTCAGTGACGTTTTCATTTGGTGAAATATTTGGGATACATGGGCAATTTGATGATCCTCTGGGCAAGGAAATCAGAATCCAGGAGTATTAACAGAGAGCAAGAAATTTTTTTGTAGGGATGTTATCTAGATTTATTTTTAGATTAAAATTATTTCAAAAATGTCACAAAACTGTTAAGAGAAAAGAGATAGCTGCTAAAGACTTTGCAAGCCATTAATGACTCTCACAACACTTGCACGAGGCATACATACGTCATCAGAAAACACACCTTACCAGGATTTCAGAAACAGAGTTGAACTTTGTTATAATCCTTAATGTCACAGAATTCCTTCCCTAAAGAAATACTTTCCGGAATACAGTGATATCAGGTAACGATACAGATTGCAACGGAATTATTAGAGATTTAAAAAATAAAACCAACATGAGTATAACACTGAATTTCTAGATACAAGGAATGGCCTTCATCTGAAATTAAAATGTGAAATATCTAAAATTAAAGAGAATTTCAGTAGTAGCAGGTCTACAGCAAAAGCCTAATAAGTACTTACTGAATTAAAAATAAATTCTGATGTCAAGGATTAAGTGGAATACATAAAAAATATTAGAATTGTAGGCTGAATGATACACAGTTCTTGTACTCATTCTGAAGGTCATCTTGCAGGATAATATCCACACACCATGTACAGCAGGGCCTCAACACATCCATACCTTTCTCAACTAGAAAGTTTAAGAACAAAAGAAAAGACCTTCCAGTCTTTGCAACGGTAATTCTAGGTACTTAGCTATATTATCGGGAGAAAGTTGAAATGAGGGGGGAATGGAATGATCAATTAGAGCTTGGTCACCTTCCATGGCAGAGAACCATCTGTTCAAGAAAACCTCCATACCTTGGATATGTGAATTACCCTCAGAAATAATGCTTTGCGCGCCCCTCCCCCCCCCCTCCTGCCTCTCTCTCTCTCTCTCTCTCTCCCTCTCTCTCTCTCTCTCTGCCAGTGCAGTGGAGTGAACCTGGGCTTTTAATCTGGACACACTTACCAGCCGTGTAGCATCAATACCCTAAACTAAGTCTCCACACTTTTACTAGTCTTAAATGCAACAAAAAGGAAACTAGCAGAGAGATACTGAAGGTGATAGGTGTAAATTTATCATCGAATGGCCCTTATTTTAAAAATAAGACAGTATTGCTGAAATACCATAACCAAGAGAAATAACCAGATATATCACTATATATGAGTATATTTGAGTATTTTATGTTGCATAATATACATTCATCCCAACGACAGACCGTTTTGCTTCTTAATATTTTCTTGTAGGCTTTCAGTTCAATGTATTGCTTGGCTCAGAAAAAAAAAAAAATGAAAACTTAATTCATTGGGGACAGAAGTGAGGAAACCTGATGTGGTAAGTTAACACCAGATAGTATTATTAAAAGCAAACGGTCTATCTTTGAATGACCTGAATGACCTAGTTTTGTCCAAAATACAGGAGCTAACCACTCAGAGTTAAACAACCAACTGGTTTATGCAGTCTTCAGAAAAACGCTGGATGACTACAATGTCTATTGTTACATATGCAGAGCAGAACAAGGAAGCTTACGTAACTGCCAGTCTGGGGCTGGTTAGACAGAGAGAAGGAGAATGTGCAAGAGTCCACATTCATTACTGCTGGCTGTTAACGGTAAGAAAAGGTAAGAGCAAAAAATCATGGGTTGAAGCATTTCTAAATTCTTAGATTACTGATTAGATTTTACCAAAAAACCCTCCTTTGTACTACTATTAAATAGTTGTAATTAGGAGCGCCTAGGTGGTTCGGTTGGTGAAACATCCAACTTTGTCTCATGTCATAATCTGACAGTTCATGGGTTCAAGTCCTGTATTGGGCTCTGTGCTGACGGCTCAGGGCCTGGAGCCTGCTTCGGATTCTGTGTCTCCCTCTCTCTCTGCCCTTCCCCTGCTCGTGCTCTGTCTCTTTCTCAAAATAGCAGCACTTTCAACAATAGCCAAATTATGGAAAGAGCCTAAATGTCCATCAACTGACGAATGGATAAAGAAATTGTGGTTTATATACACAATGGAATACTACTTGGCAATGAGAAAGAATGAAATATGGCCTTTTGTAGGAACATGGATGGAACTGGAGAGTGTTATGCTAAATGAAATAAGTCAGGCAGAGAAAGACAGATACCATATGTTTTCACTCTTATATGGATCCTGAGAAACTTAACAGAAGACCATGGGGGAGGGGAAGGGGGAAAAAAGTTACAGAGAGGGAAGGAGGCAAAACATAAGAGACTCTTAAAAACTGAGGGTTGGTGGGGGGTGGGAGGGAGGGGAAAGTGGGTGATGGGCACGGAGGAGGGCACCTGTTGGGATGAGCACTGGGTGTTGTCTGGAAACCAATTTGACAATAAATTTCATATTAAAAAATAAATAAAACTTCACTTATTAATTCTAAAAAAAGTAAATAAACATTAAAAAAATAGTTGTAAATAAAAATCTAACCTACGTTTTATATTATTTTATTGTCAAGAGGTTTGGAAGACCAGAAAGCTTCCGACAAAACTCTGCACTGTCATCAACTTCCCTGGCTCCAACCAGCAGCAGGTATGTGCAAAATGCAGCTAGAGACAAATCAATTTACATAAAGTTTCAGAAAGACGGCTGCCAGAACCAAGCTTAAAATGTCAGATGTCAGTCCACCTTCTAAGAATCGGTCAGTAAGTACTTATTAAAAGTCTACAGTGTGCTTCATGAGAGTGACTCTCTGTAAACTAATGCAAAGAAATATAGCACAAGTCTTTTATTTCCAGTAATTACTACTCTGCTTAGGCAACAAGACTTGCAACCTCAGGTCAGGCTCATGTGTCACAAGTACCTATAATAGTCAGCTCAAGAAGACGCTCCAGTTATCTCTCTCCCACACCCGCCTCTGGGAGCAGCCACATTTTCCAACAGGTAACCTTCTCCTTTTCTGGCCCATTGGCCCTGCTCCTGGCCCGGTAAGTAGCTACTGGGCCAGAAACTGATGGTGACCTGGGACTTCTACGAAGCAATGAATAGGGCCAGCTGGGTTCTTCCTCATTGTAATCTGAACAGGGAAACACGAATTGACTGTGTTAGCAGCATCTAGGTCTAAAGTAAAAAGACCCAGAGCTATAGGGGGTGGGGGGAGGCGGGGGGGAGGCGGGCCGGGAGTCTGGCCATTGCAGGAGCAAGGTAAAATGCAACAGAGGGGTAGGAAGCTGGTGGAAAAGGCTCTGCAGAAGGAAGAGGTGATAAAAAGTGAAAAAGCCTCAACTTTTTTCCAGGGCTAGACACAGAAGTGCAGCTGTGAAAGAGCAAGGAACTGCAATGATTCAGCGAAGTCAGAGCAGCAGGCACCTGCCAATATATCACAGGTCGTAACAGAAGACAGAGGGCAAATGGCAGGACCCCGATTATTTCCCGTAAGGCAAAGTTGCTCAGCCTCGGCACCACTGACATTCTGGGCGGGACAATTCTTTGTTGTACTGTGTATTATAGGATATTTAGCAATATCGCTGGCCTCTACCCACTAGATGTCAGTAGCAACCTCCTCCCCAGTTGCAACAACCAAAAAAAAAAAAAAAAACAAAAAACAAAAAACAAATAAAACAAACAAAAAAAAACCCCACAAAAACAATGAAAAAACAAAACCTTATTCCAGACACTGCCAAAATCACCCAAAGCTGAGAGCCACCGCTTTGAGGAAGTTGAACCGTAACCTCCTGGCAAAGGGAAGCTACTGACTAACTTGAAGCCTAAGGAGCGGTGTGTTGAGATACGCCTTCAAATGGAAGCAGCAGAGCCAAAGCCTATGGGCAGGGCAGGTGAGGAGGCAAAGGATCAGGCAGGCTAGTGACACGGTGTGGGTTCAAGATGGTGAACCTGTGAACCAAGGCAGTATTGGCGGAGACAGGACATGGGGCAGGAATGTGAGCTTCAACGGCAGAGTAAGACAGAACTCCAGGGCCCAAATGGATATAGCATTTAAAGAAAAGGGAGAAATGATGGAGAATTACTTGGCAACTTGGGCGGTTAGGGTGAGGGCGATTACCTGGTACAGGGAATTTACAAGGAAGAGCGGGTTTGAAAGAGTGGGAGTTCAGCTTCAACTGAGCTTAAGGTGAGCTTTTATTAAGTTTTAAACTTAATAAAAGTTTGAGGTGAGTGTGGGATACATCCAGGGAGTGACGTTACTAGAGTAAGTGTTCGGCCAGTCAACACTTATATAGAGTGCATGTTATGTGCCAGGCCTTTTGCAAATATGAACTCACTTAACCCTCACCACATCCCCTGAAATAACAACTACTGTCACCCATCTTACAATGGGGAAGCTGTTACATAGAGAAGTTAAGTAACTTCTCCACGGTTCCAGAACTAGCACGTTTCAGAGCGGGGATCCCAAACTCAGAGTCTATGCTCTCACCCACTATACTGTACTGCCTGCTCAGAAAAAATGGAGCGATCAGAACCGTGAATTTGGATGGTTTTCCGTACACGAGTGCATGGTAGGTGAAGTCACAGGCATGTTTGTGAACTCCTAGGGACAATGAGCAAAGAGAGAAGAAAAAAATAACGTAGCATGAAATACTGGAGAAAAGTATGTATTAAGCCAAAGGTGAAGGCAAAGCCAGAGGAAGGAGCCAGTGGGGGGTGGGGGCAAGTTGGGAAGGTCTTAAGGGCAGGAAGTAACTAATGATGCCTTTGTAACCCACAATTCCCTGCATATATTCTCTTCTTTTCTGGGTCTATAATCTACTCTTTATAAATGTTTTTTAAGTGTTTATTTACTTTTGAGAGAGAGTGCACATATGCACAAGCAGGGGAGGGGCAGAGAGAGAAGGAGAGAGAGAATCCCAAGCAGGCCGCACTGCCAGCACAAGCCCGACACAGGGCTCAAACTCAAATCATGAGATCACGGCCTGCGCCCGAATCAAAGATGCTTAACCGACCAAGCCACTCAGGTGCCCCCCTCTTTATAAATGTTTTTAATTGAGTGGTCATGATCATGTCATAATCTCAAGGTTCGTGAGTTCGAGCACCATGTTGGGCTCGTGCTGGCAGTGCAGAGCCTGCTTGAGATTCTCTTTTTGCTCCTCCCCTGCTCTCTCTCTCTCTTGCTCTCTCTCGCTCTCTCAAATAAATAAACTTTAAAAATAAATGTTTTTGACTGAGCTAAGTATAATCCCAAATAATGATCATATCAAATGCCCATGCTTATAGAATATTCAAAAGATTTTATAGTTGAACAAAACTCAAATCATATATGCTTATGAGATTTTTCTAGAATACCAAGAGTTTGTGGAAGACACACTGTCATTAAACATGAAACAACAGCACAGACACCATAAGAAATCATTCCTTATGCTTATGTCCAGCTAAAAAGGCTTTTAAAAGCTTTACTCACAGCCTACGTCACAGCAATGTAACATGTTACTCTATTTTGCATTTTGTTGAAGATGGCATGAAATATTGGCTCTCCTACGTTTTGCAACTGATAGATACTGTGTGGTCTCTTCCTAAAGCAGGATTTAGAAAATGTGTATATGAAACTGATTACTTCTCACTTGAAGGAGTTACTGAAGCATCTGGTGAATCTTGAGTTGTACTGCTATAATAAATCTGTGTATCTATTATATATAGATCTGCTATAATAAATCTGTGTATTTTGTTATGCATTCCTTATCATACTTGACAATTCCATACCCCGAACACAAACATTTAGTCGAAAAACGAGTTTCCTCAAGATTAAAAAGTTGGCCCCCGTTTCCATCTGAAAGTGAGTGTTTTCTACAGGAATAAATTTTGATTTCCAGGTCCAAGCTCAAAGTGCTTTCCAAATGTGAGTATGCATACAAATCTTTGGGGATCTTGTTAGGATGAAGACTTTGATTCAGCAGGTCTAAAGCTGGGCTGACGCTTACATTTCTAACGGGCTCACTCCTCTCCTGGATGACGATGTCCCGGTCTATATTGGTGACTCACATGTGGCCCTTGAACCTGAAGTGCTGGCAGCATCTGGGAACTTGTTAGAACTGCCCAGGGCCCTCGGTGTGACAAACAAAGCATACCAATATCATCTGCTGAAACTGAGGACTCCAGAAACTTCTATTCAATTATTTTTTTAAAAATTCACTTACAGCTCATTCATTCACAGTCTCTTTTTTGTTACTGAAGATCAGACCTTCTCCTCTCTCAATTCCTTCCATTATTCCAAACTATGCATCTAAGACCTAAGCACCCTCCAAGGCGGCCCCAGCTGGTTCTTCCAGGCTTTCCTCCTATAATCCCTATACAGGTCCACAACATGCCATCTGAATGGGACTGGTTATTTTCTAAATAGAAAGCTGTTTATCACAGCCCCTCTCAGTCTGCGTTGTTGTGGTTGGTGCTTTTCCTTATCAGGCCAATCTCTAGAGCCACCTCTCTCGAATCACCTTGCCTGATTTCTCAGTAAGATGTAATTTTCCCATTCTCTGAACTAACCAGTCACCCTCACCATAGGGATTTGTCTCTCATTCTAAGACATTCTGCTGTACATACGCTGGTCCTCGTCTTATGTCAGCTACTGAAGGACAAGCAGGAACCTTCACAACTAATTTGGATATATGGACTTTGCAGTGCGTAACACAGTTCCTCACTAACACAATGCTAAACAGAACTCCATTAAAATACAGCAGTATTCCTTATTGGTGATAAATTTGATCTAGATATTCCCAAATCACAAATCTCAATTATGTTTCTTATTTCTCCAAATCCAATCACTTTTCTGCTTTATTCATCATAGATAGAAAACTGGGCACAGTGCTTTATCTGCTTTCCCAACTCTTATACTTAGAAACTGTTTATTTCATCTCACTTGACACCTGTTATCAGAACTCGAAATGTGAACCAGTTCACATGCCGATTTCATTTTGAACGGGTCAAATGTTGGTGTATCCATTAAGGAAAATGAATCTTGTACTGAAACTTCATCAAGCTACTATGAAGCTACACACACACACACACACACACACAGACCTCAGAGCAGCACAACATCATTAAATCTGCCATGCTGAACTAAAGCATAGTAACAAAAAATTACTATTTAGAAACTAAAGAATCTTCAGAACACCTGGAAGAACCTGAGGTAGGAGGAGATGCTATGTGAGCTTTAAGTCATCAAGTTAGTGTTAGTACAAAGTCAGTCAAACAGACAACCATCAACCCCCAAATAAGCCAACATAATGTATTAGGACCGGACCTCAACTAACCAGTGAGTCACTGGAAATATCCTTGCTAAATTCTGAGGATAAATATATAATGCTGAGTGACTGTTAAAAATGAGGCCAGCTCAGTAAGCATCTCCAACCAATGGATGGAAAGTAAGATCAGAGTTTAAAAGTGATACGGACTTGTGATTACCACCAATGCCTGGAACACAAGAATTAATCATTAAAATTGCACTGCTCCAAAGGCAAGGTCTAGAGGAAACGATCTGACTTCACTGACTTACATAACAAATGCTCTACTTGAGAGCCTCGAGGACAATCTTGTGCATTCCACCCCAAAGACCAAAAGTACCCACATATATTAAAAATCTTTGCAAATGAGGGGCACCTGGGTGGCTCAGTCGGTTAAGCATCTGACTCTTGGTTTCGGCTCTGGTCATGATCTCATGGTTCATGAGTTTGAGCCCTGCACTATTAGTGCAGGACTTGCTTGGGATTCTCTCTTTCCCTCTCTCTCTCTCTGCCCCTCCTGTTCTCCCTCTCTCTCTCTCAAAATAAATAAATAAACTTAAAATTCATTCATCATTTGTTAATTAGCTTTCCTGCCCTTAAAGACAATGTCTTTGGCAAAGGGTGGAGAGAGGACAGAAAGGACCTTCTGGTGACGTTGTGGCAGGCAGAATAATGGTTACTCCCAAAATGCCCACCTGCCGATCCCCCAACCTGTGAATGTGCAAAGGGCACTCTGCAGTTGTGATTCAGCCACAGACCTTGAGATGGGTACGTCACCCTGGGTTACCCAGATAGGGCCAAGGCGATCACAAGAATCCTCCGAGTGGAAAAGGGAGGAGGTCAGAGGGATGAGACATAAGAACGACTCAACAACCTAATGCAGCTGGCGCGGACAGTGGAGGAAGGGGCCACGAGCCAAGGAAAGCTGGCAGCTTGTAGCAGCTGCAAGAGCCAAGGAAACAGACTTCCTCCTCTAGAGCTGCTGGAAAGGAACGCCACCCGGTAGCATCTTGATTGTAGCCTAGCGAGACCTGTGTTGAGCTTTTAACCTACCGATTAATAAATCTGTGTTGTTTTAAGACATTAATTTGGGGTCATCTGTTACAACAGTCAATAGGAAAGTGATGCAACAGTAAACTGCTACTAGAGGAATTCTCTAAAACAAACACAGCTACCCTCCCTTAAAAGCGTAATGCGATGCTCTGCAAAATGCTCAGCAAATATGGTTGTGGTTTACGTTACTAAGAAATATACCTGCTCCTCTGTAAAAAGCTAACACGCAAAGCTTACAACTAAATTTCATAAAAAGACAGAAAAGTAAATACAATTAACTCTGACCAAAAAGCTGGGTAGGAAGACAGAGCAGGACAAGGTATTTTCAACGAAACAAGAAGGTGATAAATACTAGGCAGGAAAATTTGATATTCCTCGTGGATAACATTAAAAAGGGACCACCACGGTACCCGTTCCGCTGGGTCAGCCAAAAGGCACACCTCAGTATTTCTCGTAAAGCTCATAATTACCTGATGATCCTCTGGGCAGCGTACTGGTGGAGGGAACGAAACTGTGCCGACATGTTTGCCAAGGCGGCCAGACAGTTGGTGTGAAGGTACTTGTCCTGCGAGAAAATAGCAAGGTGAAAACAGACATGGAGTCGTCTCTGCATCTGAAGCAAGGTCAACCAGAAGGAAATGTCGACTTAACTGTCACTGATTCTAGAAAGTTCGGGTCCACGATCCCTTTTCTCTAATTCTAAAATCCTTAATAAAGCATTGAAAATTCAAAGCTTTGGGGCGCCCGGGTGGCTCAGTCGGTTGTGTGTCCGACTTCGGTTCAGGTCGTGTTCTCACGGTCTGCGAGTTCGAGCCCCGCGTCAGGCTCTGGGCTGACAGTTCGGAGCCTGGAGCCTCTTTCAGATCCTGTGTCTCCCTCTTCCTCTCTCCTCCCCCGTTCAAGCTCTGTCTCTCTCTTCTCAAAAATAAATAAATAAATAAATAAATAAAAATTCAAAGTTTTTTCATACTGGTACAAAAGATTACGATGCTATTTATGGTTTTCGTTATCCCTCTCCTGGTGGATACTGAACTATTCCGCTGCAGAAATACTAATGTTTAATTACAGGAACCTAATGGTTCCATACACTGCAGCACTGTAATTTAAGTACTGTAATTATCTTTCTAAAATCAAAAAATTCTCCATTCTTAACCATACCCGGCTCCTAGAGTTTCACATAAAAGATTATGGACAAGCATCTACATTAGCCTCATTGAAGGAAATAACTGAACACAGTGCAGTAAACCTGACCATTTCTCTGAGCTATGAATTCTGTATATTCCTTCTCTATAGACCAGAACTGAAACTTGCTCCCAGGCGCTGCAAATACAATCCAGTTGAAGTTTTCCTTTTACTCTTGAAAGTATTCTTTCTACTTTTCTTTCCCATCTGAATTCATAATTCTCTCACACTTTGTATCTTCACACAGTTTGTTGTTGCTTTTATTTTTTTAAGTTTCATTTATTTATTTGAGAGAGACAGAGACAGTTTGAGTGGGAGAGGGGCAGAGACGGGAGGCGGGCAGTGGAGAGAGAATCCCAAGCAAGCTCCGAGCTGCCAGTGCAGGGCCCGACGTGGGGATCGAACTCACGAAACCGTGAGATCATGACTTGAGCCAACACCAAGAGTCGGACGCTCAACCGACTGAGCCACCCAGGTGCCCCTGTTGTGGCTGCTTTTAAAGGGAAAATCGGTTTTACTGGTTCAGCAAAGGTAAACATTTTTTATCTAAATATGCCCACTGCTCCTTTTGTTTCATGTAAAATATCTTTGTACAATCTATTAAATATTAAAACACAGACACTATACATGTTATTTCAGGATCATGTAATTCAGGACTATACGCAGATCTGTATTTTCTGACCGTATTTCATGAAAATGTTAGTACTCGAAATATTGAGATCGCTTTAAACTACAGGCCTAATTGTACTATATGCATAACAATTAAAAAAAATAGCCACGGAATACTTACTCTTGTCCTTGTCATGTTGTACTGGATGGTTCTTATTACGACCAGTATCAGGAGACTCCCCAGTGAAATTTCAGTTAAAACCCGTTCTGAATACCAAGTGATATTTTTTAATATCTGTAGTGGGGAAGAGAAGTTTAAGTGAACAGGACTGCTTCCGGAAAAGAGGGATTATCCATGTCTACAATTTCTGATAAGCCCTGACTTTGCTCTGAACGTTAGTATATAAAAGTGAACTGTGAGACTTTCAGTTCAAGGTAGTGAAGCAGTGCTGAGGTGTTTACTTCTTCCTTCTTAAACAGAAAAGGAAAGAAAATAGATCTGGAAAACAGAGCATATCGTTAATAGACGAAAAGGAGGTATGTTTGAAAGGCGATGGCACAAAGTCGAGAGAGAAAACCCAGAGCTCAGCAGTCTGAAAGCGAAAATAAGAAAACTGAGGAGTCTCTTGAAAAGTAGAGCTGTCCCAACCACCACAGAAAAGCTTCAGACTTGTGTTCAGGAAAGGCCAAGAAACGCAGATAAGCCCAGCTCCGGAAGAGACGTGCCGTGTCCTGCTCCGGCTCCTCAGAGCAGGCAACGGTGGCGCTCACCGCCACACCTCAGAAAGCAAGAACTGTTTTCCAGCTCAAGATGGCGCGGTTCCACCGTAGATACGTGACATGGCGTCAGAGAGAGAGGCAAAAACTGGGCAGTGCAGCAGGTTGGTGATTTGAAAGAAAAAAATTGAAAAAGTTCTCTGAGACAACAGCAATAAAAGGCAAAAAGACAAAAATAAAGTATGAGAGCAAACTGGAGACCTAATATCTACTTAATAGAAGTTCCAAAGGGTACAAGACTAGAAGGAGAACAGAATAATTAGTGACAGGAGAAAATTTTTCTGAGGAAAAAGAAAAGAAAAAAAACTTTCAACATTCCAAGCAGAAATACTGAAAGAAAGCAAAATTTATTCTGGGAAGGCTTCTGAATTTACAGTATGCAATAAAATCCTATTGGCTCCCAGACAGAAGAAACAGGTTATCACCAAAAGAAAGACAAGCAAACTAACATTAGATTTCTCATCTTCAACACCACCCATCTGCATAACAACAGAACGATGTCCATAAATTTTTGAGGAATGGATTATGATTTAAAATTCTATACCTAGAGAAACCACCACACAAGTATACAGACAAATAAAGACTTATAATTATGCAAAGAATCAACATGAACCGCCCATGCATCATTTCTGGGGAAAAACCCAAACCACCACACATGTAACTACTTAGCTGCTCATCCTCTCTACCGTGACAACACAAAGTGACTTCAAGAGAAGGACAATAACGACTACCAAACAAAACTCAAAGCAGTAACAAACCACAATTATAATCCATGGAATCAGGACAATGTGATTGAGACCAAATAATACAGCTGTACTTCAGTTCTTCTAAAAAATCATTAAAATAGGGGCGCCTGGGTGGCTCAGTGAATTAAACATCTGACTTCGGCTCAGGTCATGATCCCATGGTTAATGAGTTCGAGCCCTGCTTCGGCTCTGTGCTGACAGCTCGGAGCCTGGAGCCTGCTACGGATTCTGGGTCTCCCTCTCTCTCTACCCCTCCCCTGCTCACACTCGGTCTCTCTCTCTCTCTCTCTCTCAAAAATGAATACACATTAAAAAAATCATTAAAATAGGTATTTCTCTGGTAAATCTGCCCCTCAAAAAGTCCAAAAACTATTAGAAATGAAAAAAGGGGGGATAGAAACAGACCAGTTGAACCTTTATAAAGGAACAGTGAAGTGCTGAGTCCTTCTGACTTACTCTCTAATGCAGCAGTTCTCAAAACGTGGTCCCGGAATGCTCCAGGGGTCCCGGAGACATTTCTGGAGCATTCTCAAGGTCAAAACTATTTTCATGATAACACCAAGACATTACTTTCCATGCTCATTGTCTCATGAGTATGTAGTTGAGTTTTCCAGACACTACACAACGTGGCTGATAGTCATGTTAAACAAGTTTAACACAGAAGCAGACGAGAGAATCTATCAGTCTTCTGTTAAGGCAATTCATTAAAAAGATTTGCAAAAACATAAAACAATGCCATTCTTCTTGCTAAGTTTTTGTTTGGGAAAAGCAGTTGTTTTTCATAAAAATGGATTATTGATGCTAACATGTAATGGGCTCATTATAATGACCAGTATTTCTAAATGACCTAATATTTTTTAAAATATTTCAGTTTTAATTTCTAATAAGATAGATGTACAAAACTATAACCCACAGAAAAAAAGCTATTTGGTGGCTTCAATTATTTTCAAGTGTAAGACCAAAAAGTTTTAGAACCAGTGCTGTTAAGTCTGCAAGGGAACTAACACATAACACACGATACTCATTAAGCAACTTTACTAGAGACAGCAGCTTCTGTCTTTTTAAAGGTCACACCTTTGAGTAGAGCTCAGTTTCTCTTCTCTCGGCTCCTTGATTTAGAAAAAAATTATCCTAAGGCATCCTTATTTGAAACAGAGGTCATTAGTTCTTATCATCTGCCTGTGTGTGTGCGTTATATAACTGGATGGAAGGAGTGTTTGGAATAAAAGCAGTCTTCTTCATTTAACATTCTACAAATATTTAAATAGTAGCCACACAGTACACTTACAATGTTACTATAAAAATCAGAAATCCAATTTAGTGTTTACGTAAATTTCTTTCTTTTCTTCCTGTGAAAAATGATCATTGTTCAGAAATTCTGGTAGTGCTTAAGAAGAATTATAAATAACTCCTTACAAAGCTCACACAGCTTTCCATGGGACATCAATGCAGAATGGGTAACATACGGAAAATTTTCTTGGTAACCTAGCTGTAGTTGTTGACTTCTTTAACTGGTTCTTACAAAAACAATTCCCCATCTCTCATATTCAATACTCGTACAGACAGTTTAATAATCATAGACTCCTATCCTGATTGTGCAATATATATATTTATCATTTCATGGTAAACTAACTCAAATAACATGCAGAAGGAAACCCCTCAAGGATCTGAAAATGTCTTCCTTCTCAAAAAGTACCTGAGAGAATTGCTTGTCCTAGGTCTTTTCCTGAGCTTTTCCCCCCTATACAAATTTGGCTTTATTGAATATATCTCTTCAAAATGTTTATAAGCTAGAGTAGTATACATTAACATATTATATAATATCAACTCTTTAAAAAATCAAATATGTATAGAAAGACCAAGAATAATTAACCTCCATACTCCCACAATTGACATTAACTGTTAAGATTTCATTTTTTAAATGTATAAATCCCATTTTATTCCCCCACTATCAACCACTAATCAACTACTATCTTGAGTTTAGTATGTATCTTTCCAATCTCTTTCAAATGCTTTATGTGTGCACACACTCCCCCTAAAACCCAGGATTCCTTTGTATACTTGCTAGTTTACAAAAACAGTATCACTGTCTTAGACTGAATAGCATTCCCCAAAATTCATGTAACCCGAAACCTGTGAATGTGACCTTATTTGAAAACAGGGTCTTTATAGATATAACTAAGATGAGATTATACTGGGTTAGGAAAAGACCCTAAGTCCAATATGGCCGGTGTCGCCATAAGAAGAGGAGAGACACAGAAACAGACATTCACGGGAGGGAAGGTCATGAGACCACAGACACACTGAAACTGCATGCCAAGGACACGCGTGGACTGGCCACCAGAAGCTAAGAAGAGGCAAGATCTCTCCCCTAGATCCTTCAGAGAAAACACGGCCCTGCTGACACCTTGCTTTTGAACTTCTAATCACCAGAACTGTGACCATAAATTTCTGTTGTGTTTAGCCACCCAGACCGCAGCAGGATGGCAGCCCAGGACACTAACACACATAGGTATTTATTTGCATCTTGTTTTTTCACTCAGTATGTTCTTGGAAGCGCCCTATGTTGATGCATCTAAGAACATTAATACTTACCACATATGCCAAATTCCCATAGTGCCGATCACTTTTTAAAATGAATACTTCTATGGTGGTTAGTAAGAGCTGTTACACCAAGCCACTCCCCCAGGACCTCCTGAGGGTTCAGCAACTAACATACAGCAGACAACGAAAGGCCATGGTTGACACCCATTCTTACTGGCTGGTTTTGGTACCATACTTGTTAAGTATCTGAATATCGCCTCTACTCCCTTCCATCTAAGCACTGAAGAGTACTGCACTCATAGGCCACACTTCTTTTGGTCCACTCTTCTACTAATGGAAATTAGGCTATTTCCAGGTTTTCCCCTAGTAAAAACAATGTTACGATATAGATCCTTACCCTTAACTGTCCACAATCTCACTATATGAAACTCAGAAACCAGAGATTCCTTACTCTACCTTTATTGCCTGAGTGTTAATTATCCAAAGTCAGGAATCACGAAAATTTTTTAAAGAAAAATAATCTATCCAACACCTGTTTTAAGGCCGCCCATTTTTCAGTACTTCCCGACTTCATAAACAAATCGCCAAGATTTTGCTAGGACGCAAAATTGCAAAGTCACTGAATAGCTCTTTTTTTAAAATAAATGCAGGTTTGGGTCCCTGTTAACTAAAAAGCACAGAGCAGTACTGTTCATCACAGTAGCACTAGCCGTAGGTGGGTCCTTAAGTTAAACTTAAATTGTAATAAAAATAAAAATTCAATTCCTTGGTCACACCAGCCACACTACAAGTGCTACCATATCAGAGAGTACAGTTAGAGATTACTGTCATCACATTTCAAAGTTCACAGAAGTTAAATAGCCAGCTATGAAGAACACCACGTATCTTCACCATTTTATCAAATGTTAATATCTTTGCTTCTGAACTCCTCCTCCCTAATCCTATTCTCTAACCTCTGGCAGCCTGAACTGGATACCTGATTACCATGCAGATTTTTGAGATTGACTATTATCAAGCCATGTGGCTCTATTTCATTCGTTCTGGCTGCTGCACAGTATCTCATTGATGTTATCAGCTGTTTGCCATCTTTGAACACTACAAACGATGCTACGATGAACATTCTTTCAAGTGCGTTCTTGTGAAAATCTGAAAAAGGTTTTCTGAGGACGCAAACCAGAAAACGGAATTGCTGGGAGGCAGAGTATTTATTTACTTCTGCAGTTTTTGAGGAATGTGAAAGGCCAGATTCCTCTCGAAAGTTGGTCTGCTCATTTATACAGTCCTCTCAAAGAGGACTAGGAGAGTCGTCTTTCTCTATATCCTTTCCGGTTCTTAACGGGGCTTGTAATTTCTGCCCAACTGACAAGCACAAAATACTGCAGTCATTTTAGTCAGCAGGATCCTAATGAATCACTAGGTTGGACATCTTTTTAAAATGCCTATTAGTCATTCGGGTTTTATATTCTGTTTTTCTATTACTTTGCCCATTTTTCTACTGAATACTTTGTTTTTCTGATTATGCCAATCCTAAAAAATGCTAATCCATCTTGTAGTCTATGGCTTGTTCTCATCTCACCATGAAAATTTTTTATTTTAATGTGGTCAAATGTATTAATGTTTGCACTCATGGTTTATACATTGTATAACATAAAATGTAAGAAATCCCTGTCTCTAGTTGGGAACAAATATTAGCTTTCATTTCTCTTTGGAGGTTTTAAAGGTCAGCTTTTCACATCCAAGTCTTGTTGACACAAGTGGAATCTGTCTTTGTATGTGGGGCAAGGATCATATAATTTTACTTTTTCTACTTAGATAAGCCAAGCTCTCAGTCTCAGCACAATTTACCTACTATTTCTGTCACACTTTGTGTTTCCATGTGTGAGTAATTTCTGTACTCTCTATTTTCTTTTGCATTTATCTATTTTTTTATTCCATTATTAATGAAACACATCTTAATTACTAATGTTTTGTAACTAGTTTTATCTGGTAGGGTAAGTCCACATTGCTTTTCTCCAAAAACTCTCTGGGCAATATACTCCTCCATATAATTTCAGGGATCGTAGTTGACCCTTGAACAATGTGGAACAAGTTGACCCCCTCCACGGTCAAAAATCCATCTATAACAAAATTTTGACTCCTGAAAAACTAACTTAGTGATAAGCACTACTGTATTTATTGAAAACGTCCAAGTACAGCTACATAGTTCAAATCCATGTTGTTCAAACTGTATTTTATCAAGTCTCCTCCAAAAAACTGTTACAATGCTGGTATGAACTGCATTGAACATAGCGATTAATTCGAAAGCAAAATTAACAACTCAGTCACTGAACAGAGTTGTCCATAAACACAAGATAGTATCCTCTCTCCATTTATTATGTCACATTTAGTACCTTTCATTTATGTACTTTTGCTGATTATTGCCATTTTAAATAGCATCTCTAGGAGCGCCTGGGTGACTCCTTTGGTTAACTGTCTGACTCTTGATTTCAGCTCAGGCCATGATCTCAAGTCATGAGATCGAGCCCGGCATTGGGCTCTGCACTGATAGTGTGGAGCCTGCTTGGAATTCTCTCTCTCCCTTTCTCTCTCTGCTCCTCCCCTGCTCGCGCATGCGCGATATTTCTAGATAGATAGGTAGGTAGATAGATAGATAGATAGATAGATAGATAGACAGATAGAACATCTAGGTCACATTTTTGAAGCACTTTGTTACTGTACAAACTGTATTTGTTTTTGTATACAACCTTTAGAACCGGAAAATTCACTCAACTTTCCTAACAGTTCTAATTTTAGAGTTTCTTGAATTATATATGCAGTCAATCACAAATTCTGTAAACATGGACATTTTGATTTCCTCTCTTCAATTTTTAAACCATTTACATCTTGTTCTAGCTCAAATGACCTGCTTGGAATTCTGATACAATGCTGAAGAGGGGTAACACAGAGCATCCTCTTTGTTCTGACTTTCAAGAGATTATTTCTAAAATTCTCCAATCAACTGTAATTTTTTTTTTTTTTTGAACGTTTAGAGAGTGAGCATGCATGAGCAAGGGAGGGGCAGAGAGCGAGGGAGAGAGAGAATCCCAAGCAGGCTCTGTGCTTATAGATTCGGGTCTCAATCTCATGAACCGGGAGATCATGACCTGAGCCGAGATCAAGAGCCAGACGCTTAACCAACTAAAGCCACTCAGGCACCCCTCAAGTGTAATGCTTTAACTGTAGGTTTTTGTAGATACACTTTACTAAAAGACAACGAATTTCTTTTCTACCCCTATTTTGTGAGAATTTTGCCTTGTTTACCATGAATAGGTGCTGAACTTTATCAAATCCTTTGCTGTTATCTATTGACATGATTTATGGTTTTTCTAATAAATTACATTAAGAGATTTTCTAATACTAAACCACCCTTGCATTCCTGGAATACTGTTATTGACATGTGTTCTTTTTACTATCTTGCTTTACTCCATTCTACAATATTAGACTTACAAGCTTTCTGATTATATTTGTGCCACTTAATAAATTTTTGCCTCTCAACTCAAAATCCACCTGTAATTTTCCTTTATCGAATTTTGATAAATTTGGTATCCGGATTATGTTGTACTCATAAAATGAGCTGGAAAGATTTCCCTTTTTTCTAGTCTTTAGATGAGGTTTAGAAGACTAGTGTTACCTCTTCCTCCAATTTTCAGAAGAATTCAGAGGTAAAGATCAGTTGGGCTGATAATTTTCTGTTTAGGATTTTACATTACAAAGTCAGTTCCCTTGATAGAAACAGGACTATTTGTATTTAGTTTCTTTTGTGAGCTTTGGTTACTTTTTTTCTGGGAGTGGAGGAAATCTGTCCATTTCATTTAATACTTAAAGTTTACAGCATAAAATTACTCATAGTACCCTCTGAACATTTTTTAAATATCTCTGGGATATGTGTCCTAATCTCCTATACACTCCCAGTAATATATATTTGTAACTTTTTCTCTTCTTGATCATCTTTCTAGGGGGTTATCAATTTTATGAGTTTTCATATATTTTGCTTATAGGAAAAAAAGTGGAAAGATTTGAAATCAAAGATCTAAGCTTCTATCTAAAAAATCTTAAAAACAAAAAGCAAGTTCGTGGCTAGCAAGCTACAGCTAGCACAGATATAAAAAGGTAAGTGGATGGGGCACCTCGGTGGCTCAGTCGGTTGAGCGTCCGACTTCGGCTCAGGTCATGATCTCACAGTCTGTGAGTTCGAGCCCCGCATCGGGCTCTGTGCTGACAGCTCGGAGCCTGGAGCCTGCCTCGGATTCTGTGTGTCCCGTTCTCTCTGCCCCTCCCCCACTCACACTCTGTGTCTCTCTCAAAAATAAACACTAAAAAAGAATTTTTTTTAAATAAAAAGATTGTTTGGGGGCACCTGGATGGCTCAGTCAGTTAAGGCCCAACTCTTGATCTCAGCTTGTGTCATGATCTCACAGTTTGTGAATTCGAGCCCCACGTCCGGCTCCGTGCTGACACCTCGGAGCCTGGAGCCTGCTTCGGATTCTGTGCCTCCCTCTCTCTCTGCCCCAACCTGCTCGCATTCTGTCTCTCTCTCTCCCTCAAAAATAAATAAACATTAAAAAAAAAAAAATTCTTTTAAAAGGTAAATGGAAAAAACAGTAATAAGAAAAAAGCAATAATAAGTAAAAAAAAAAATTATGAACAACTTTACAGGAATAAAATCAATCCCTCAGAAGAAATGTATAAATTCCTTGAAAGACACAAATAATCAGAGCTCAAAATGTAACCAAATACACTGTATATAAAAAAAGAGAATATATTATGGCCAAGTTTATCCAAGGAATGTAAGATTGATTTAATATTCAAAACTTGATCAGTATAATAAACTACATTAACAGACTAGAAAAAAATCCATGTGATTCAGAATATATAAAGAAAGCTTACAACTCAGTAATATGACAAAAAAAATTTTATTTTTTTAAATGTTTATTTCTGAGAGGGAGAGGGAAGGAGGGGGAGAGAGAGAAAGAGAGAGAGAGAGAGAGAGCAAGCATGCAAGGGCAGAGAGAGAAGAAGACAGAGGATCTGAAGCAGACTCTGTGCTATCAGTGCAGAGCTCAACGTGGGGCTCAAACCCACAAACCGTGAGATCATGACCTGAGACAAAGTTGGACGTTTAACAGACTGAGCCACCCAGGTGCCCCCCCAAACCCAATTTTTTCAAAGGGAAGTATCAGTGAGGCACCTGCGTGGCTCAGTCGGTGGAGCATGTGACTCCCGATCTCAGGGTTGTGAGTTCAAGCCCCATGTTGGGTGCAGAGATTATTTAAAAACACAATCTTTAAAAAAACAAACAGGGCACCTGGATGGCTCAGTGGGTTAAGCCTCGGACTTTGGCTCAGGCCATGATCTCGTGGTTCGTGGGTTCGAGCCCCACGTCGGGCTCTGTGCTCACAGCTCAGAGCCTGGAGCCTGCTTCGGATTCTGTGTCTCCCTCTATCTCTCTGTCCTTCCCCCCACTCACACTGTCTCTCTCTCCCTCAAGAATAAACGAACATTAAAAAAAATTTTTTTTTAATATGAAACAATTTCTCAGTCTTCTTCTTTTTGTTCCCTATTCTTTTTTTTCTTTTTTTTTTTAATTTACATCCAAATTAGTTAGCATATAGTGCAACAAGGATTTCAGGAGGAGATTCCTTAGTGCCCCTTCCCCATTTAGCCCATCCCCCCTCCCACAACTCCTCCGGTAACCCTGTTTGTTCTCCATATTTAAGAGTCTCTTGTGTTTTGTCCCCCTCCCTGTTTTTATATTATTTTTGTTTCCCTTCCCTTATGTTTATTTGTTTTGTCTCTTAAAGTCCTCATATGAGTGAAGTCATATGATATTTGTCTTTCTCTGACTGATCCCTATTCTTTCACTTACTGTGTATACAAGGGGCTGACCTGTTTGACAATTTCTGTCACAACTAAAAACAGGAAATGAAACACAGAGGAAAAACGAACTCAGTGACAGCAAACACATTTACTTCAATTACTAAAGAAACTGTTTTGAGAGTTTTTTCCCCCTCAAATGTTTATTTTGAGGGAGAGAGAACACAACCAGAGGAGGGGCAGAGAGAAAAAGGGAGACAGAGGATCCCAAGCAGGCTACACGCTGTCAGTGCAGAGCCTGATGCAGGGCTCAATACCACGGATCGTGAAATCATGACATGAGCTGAAATCAAGAGTTGGACACTTAACCAACTGAGCCACACAGGCGTCCCAAGAAACCATTTTGAGAATTAAAATAAATTTTTTAAATATTTATTTTTGAGAGAGAGACACACACACAGCACAAGTGGGGGAGGGACAGAGAAAGAAGGAGACACAGAATCTGAAACAGGTTCCAAGCTCTGAGCTGTCAACAAAGAGCCTGCCATGGGGCTTGAACCCACAAACTCTGAGATAATGACCTGAGCTGAAGTCGGACGCTTAACCGACTGAGCTATCCAGGAGCCCCTTAATTTTTGTTTTTAATGTTTATTTATTTATTTATTTTTTTATCTTTTTTGAGAGAGAGAAGGACGGACTGCAAGCTGGGGGAGGGACACAGAGAGGGAGAGACACGGAATCCGAAGCAGGCTCCAGGCTCAGAGCTGTCAGCACGGAGCCCAGTGTGGGGCTGGGACCCACAAACCACAAGATCATGACCTGAGCCAAAGTCAGATGCCCAACTGAGCCACCCACATGCCCCCAATTTTGAGAATTTTTAACAGGCTACTAGTCATTCATAAAAAAAGCACTTCATAAATCTGAAAAAAGACACACCGTTTCTGAGGTTCTTGTGGAAACATCTACCAGAAGGAAAAGAAGGAAGAAATGCTAAAGCCGCCGTAAATCACGTGGAGGGACATGCTTATTCTGTAACTCTGACACCCTTAAGTAATGATAACTTACCACTTCGTGAATGGATCTATTAAAGCCATCATCTTCTGTAAGGATCAGTAATATTATAAGGGCCATGTACACATGGTGTGAATTTCTTTCTTCAACGTGATACAGAATCTCAAGAATTGGTAAAACCTGTCAGATAAAAATTTTAATTTACTATTCCAATTACTTTATGAGAAGACCAATGTTTTCAACCTTTATGCTTTTATTATATACTGTTTCAATTTCATAGTTATAGGTTTCTTTAAAGGAAAAAGAAAACCACACAAACCAGCTTATGACTGAAAGTACTTTCTCCTGCTCAGATAGCAGGAGAGAAAACCTTCACCCTGCCACCACATAAAGACTGGGTCTGCAGAGACCATCCGGGCCAACATGTGGCACTGAGTACAGGGAGATCTGCCTCCAGCCTAGCAGGAGCTTATACACAGTAAGGTATTCTTAGAAACACTAATGTGTCAAACACTATCTTCTTCATAGGAAAGATTGTAGAATAAAAGAACGGTTGACAACAAAATCAAATCAGCACAGTAAATTTCCTACCGATAACACATTTTCTAATCATAGCCTCAATAAATATTATTGACGAAAGGCAAAGGACAGGTAAGGACATCAATTGAGACATTATCAAAATAATCTATACAAGAAATTAAAAACAAAAGTAAATATATAACCCTCCACCCCCACTCCAAAAAAACCCAAAACCAAACGTTTTAAGTTTTTACTGGTGTTATGTCATCATATACAGATGAGTATTCTTATGTATAACATCCTTACCATGAACTTTCTAGAACAGATGGTGTCATGGGCTTTCTGCTTATTGCCATCATTTCACTTAGGATACATCATGCTCAGAATTGTCTCTGCTTATTCCCACTCACCCATCAGTAAACAGGCCTTCGCTCCAAGTTTTCATTCCCATGAGCAGAACACTGTTACATCCAATTTTACTATGTAAAATAACCAATGTTTTCCACATACAGTGGGTGTGCAGACAGGTCTGTTCATCATGTTTTTGGTCTTTACCGTCACTTCGACCCAGAACATACTCTTCAAATGAATTCTAATATTCCATGTTACGCAGTATTTTCACGTTAACTCTGAAAAAACGGCCACCAAATCCCTGGTGAATCCTGTTACCACCTTGTAAAAACTGGTACAGGGGGAACATTCCTGTTGCCACCAGCAAGCTGCTGGCTCTTGCAGGAATGTTCACAACTTTATTAATGAATAAATAGCCCACGGGTATCTCTATAGTACGCATTTCAAATATAATATTAACACCTTGGTGAGATAAGGTTTACTTGTCCAGTCATGGAAGCATTTTTGTTCACACGTTAGTTACAAACGGAAATCACTGATTCACTACAGGAGTTCTGCAGCCACATTTCAGTGCTCTCTGGCACAGGTACTTTAAACTCTACCACTCTAGGAATTGAGTTCAGGCAGACCTCAAGTCTAAGCCTCATGCAGGGACAGGACACGTGGGAAACCAATCTGGAATATCACCCTTCCGGATCCTAGCCATGTCCACCAGGAACTTGCTGCAAACAGGACTAGCTACATGACCTCGGTAGGTGGACACTTAGCATTGGAAAGAACCACCAGGGTACAAATGTCTTGAGAATGGGAGGCGGTGCTTCTTGGAAGACTTGATGGGGCTGGATCCTGGGCAACGAGCAGCTGTAAAGGCCTGAAGTTCAGAAAAGCTGGTTGCGCTGCAGGGTTCTCGGGCGCTGTGAGCACACTGCCATGTGCACTGTCTCCTACACCGTAAAACTCCTACCCCCGCCTGTGTCCGCTGGCAGCTCCCCGTCAACCTGTCAACCCTCAGCTTTGCAATGAGGCAAACGTATCTACCCTCCTGGGAAAAGAATCTGCTCTTCAAAAGATTATACAATACAAAAAGGATGACGAGGGTAGCATGATACTTACAAGATTTTCCATGTCTGTGCGAGCCAACATGTATGTTCTAACGTTACTATTCTGATGCAGCAATGTGTACAAGAGGAGAGTTGCTTGGTCGGACGTCTGCTGTTCACACAGAGCTGTGTACAAACTGTTGAAGTTAATCTGGAAAGCGTGTGGAATTGATGAGGGGAAAGGACTGCTATCTGGAATACAGAAAACACAAAATTATTGGAATATTACGCTGGTATTTTCTGGACCATGCCTTATACAAGTAATAAAAGCACTGTTAATGTACACAATTTGATTCCCATTAATGTTGTATGTTGCCACATTTCACGTTCAAAATTCCTATTTCTATTTTAAATTGTATTTAAAGAACTAATTAAAGCATGGTGACTATGGTTGGTAACATCACTGCGTAATTGAAATTTGCTAAGAGAATAGGACTGAAATGTTCTCACCAGGGTGGGAAAAAACTGGGACAGTTTATTTCTCTGTACTATCCAAACCACAGCCTTCGAATGATTATAAATATATGTGCAAATACCACTTAACAGAGTGACAGTTTATATTTTAACAAGCCAAATATAAAAAAAAAAAACAAGTAGGTCACACACTTTGACTTCATTTACTATTTTTGCATTAATATAGCTAAATTAAACTGCCTATAAGAACATAAGCTTAAATAAACAGAGCTATGGGCCCAGCCCAAAGGCCCTTTAATAAATACAATTTAACCATGACATCTGAAATGTTCTGTTACCAAAATTAAATGACCACCAGTCCTAAATAAAGAATACCAAGACAAAGAATATAAAAGTTTCTATATAAAACAGAAAATCCTCTTGTAAGGGCTAAAAAGAAAAAAGGACTTCAAGCTAATCTTTTTCCAATGAATAACTACGGCTCAAGTACTCACCAATGTCACTAATCCATTTATGAAAAAAACAGCTAGGATAGCAACATATAATTTAATTACTTTTATTTTTTAATTGTTTTTTTTTAAAATTTATTTATTAAGCAAATAGTACCCCCAACATGGGGCTTGAACACAGGACCCGAGATCAAGAGCTGTGGGCTCCCCCAGCCAGGTTCCCCTAGCCAGTTTTAAAGTACTATCAGCATGTTCAGCAGTAGCTTCTATAGTAGAATATACTGAACCTCAGACAACTATCAGAACATGTACGTGATTTTGTAAATCCTTTTTTCCAAGTTTATTTATTTATTTTGAGAGAGAGAGAGAGAGAGAGAGAGAGCGCGCGTGCGAGTGCACACATGTGAGCAGATGAGGGGCAGACAGGAGAGCAAATCCCAAGCAGGCTCCACACTCTCACCACAAAGCCCTACGTGGGACTCGAAACCCATGAACCGTGAGATCATGACCTGTGCTGAAACCAAGAGTTGGACGCTTAACTGACTGAGCCACCCAGGCGCCCCTGTAGATCTTTTTTTAGAGTCACTAGCATGATGAAAGCCATAAATCCCAGCCCATGTGGGAAAATTCCTGATTTCGCAAACTGACAGAGCAGAGCCCCCTTCCTACATGCGCTGGACTCTTGCTTAAATACCGAAGCCAGCAAAGTTAGCAAGTCAAAAAGGAGGTAGAGACGGGTCAACTGACGTAGAGAAAAGTATGATCCTATCAGATAAGAACACTGGAACATGACAGCACAACAAGGTGATTATTTTAATAATATCTTGGAAAGAACCAAGATGTTTTTTTAAAGACACAAAAAATAAATAAAAGTAAAAAATTTTAAATTCCTGCGTTAGAATCTCCACAAGCTTCACTCTTACGGAAAAGAAAGGTGTACCAACACAACTTTGATAGCACAGTCCCGTACCTCTTGGAGCCTCCTTTCCAACCTGTACGTTGTGAGAATTATCTAAAAAGTGTCTGTAACTTTACTACAAAGTGCCCTCACTTTTCCTCCCACATTTAGCATATAGGTTAGTTTTCCAATCCTAACACTGTATTTTGGTCAGCTACAAAAATCACTGTTTTGTGTGACTTGTTTTTGCAAAGGATGGCAAAAGGAAGCGTTGCATATAATCTATGAGTATGCAAATGACTACAGCATCTACAGAACACTCAATGGAGGAAGATTCTAGACACACTATGCCTCTCTACAATGAAGCAAAGTAACCTGTTTGCCAGGCTGATTTACGCCTGACTGCAAATGGAGTATGTGTGATGTGTGTGTATCCATAACATTTATATATTACTAGCTAATAAGTGCTATGACCTAGCTATTATTTACAGATTTACATGTATTATCCCTTATTTAATGCATACAAGGATCATGTCATTATTCTGACCAACTTCACAAAGGATGAAATAGAGGCCTGGGGAGATGAACTTTTCCTAGAGCAGCCCCAAGTAAAACACGGATCACCCTCTGTTGTCACCACTACATTATTCTGCTTCTTATAATTACAGCAATAATAGAATGACTCCATACTGTGATACATACTTAATTTTTATAAAAACCCTGTGAGGTAGAAATTATAACCCCTGCTTTACAGATTCAAGACACTGGTATTTAAAGAATAAAAACTGGGGGCACTTGGGTGGCTCAGTCGGTTAAGCTTCTGACTCTTGATTTCAGCTCAGGTCATGATCTCGTGGTTCATGGGTATGAGCCCCATGTCGGGCTCTACGCTGGTGGCATGGAGCCTGCTTGGGATTCTCTATTTCCCTCTCTCTCTCTGCCCCTCCCTCTTTTTCTCAGAACAAATAAATAAACTTAAATCATTAAAAAAGAGGGGCGCCTGGGTGGCTCAGTCAGCTGAGCACCCAACTTCGGCTCAGGTCACGATCTCACAGTTTGTGGGTTGGAGCCCCGCATCGGGCTCTGTGCCGACCACTTGCTCGGAGCCTGGAGCCTGCTTCAGATTCTGTGTCTCCTTCTCTCTCTGCCCGCCCCCTCCCCCCCCACACTCACGCTTTGTCTCACTCTGTTTCTCAAAAATAAATAAATGTAAAAAAAATTAAAAAGAAAAAAAAAAGAAAAAGAATAAAAACTGGGATTTGAACCCAAGGCAGTTTAACCCTAAAGTCATTGCTCAGAATCCCTGCACCAAACTGTCCACCAAAAAAGATGGCGACCCCAGAAAGGTTCGACCTTCAATAGCAACATCTGGCCTCAGCATCAAAAGTGACAATATATACTATAAACCGAGTATCTGGCTATGTTGCAAAAACTAAGCTAATCATTTTAAAACCTTACCTTGCTTGGTGCTTATACAAATATTAGGGGACATTATTTCCATTTTAAAGACAAAGCCAGGGAGGCTTGAGGTTAAGCAAACTGTGAGAAGCTTCACCGCTCTGAAGTGACACAGTGTGGCATAAACTCTGTCTGCTTGACTCCCAAAACTTGCTTTTGTTTTCTTTTCAAATTTTTAATTATTTTTTTAATTTACTTTATTTATTTAAGCAATAGTGGCTTCAGGAGTAGAATTCTGTGATTCATCATTTACATATGCCCTCCTTTAATGCCTGGGACCCATCTGGCCCATCCCCCCACCGACCTTCCTCCATCAACCCTCAGTTTGTTCTCTATCTTTAAGAATCTCTTATGATTTGTTTCCCTCTCTCTTTTTTCTCCCCCCGCCCCCCCCAACCAATATGTTCATCTGCTTTGCAAAACTTGTTTTCTTAACCAGTAAGCCACAATGTAATAGTAATGGGAACAGAAAAGTACTATCAGATGCATGAGTTTTCACATTTTATCTATCAAATTGTTAGAGGTTACCTATCATTATTTCCCCCTACAAACAGTAATAACCAGAGTTGGCAAAGGTACACCCAACTGGCACACTCATATACTGTCTATTAAGAAACGTGTATTAGAGGAGCCTGGATGGCTCAGTTGGTTAAGCCTCCGATTCTTGATTTCGGCTCAGGTCATGATCTCACAGGTTCATGAGATCGAGCCCCGTTGTCAGGCTTCGTGCTGTCAGCATGGAGCCTGCTTGGGATTCTCTCTCTCCACTCTCTTTCTCTCTCTCAAAATAAATAAATAAACTTAAGAGAAAAAGAAGAAACGTGTATTAGAACTCTGGAAAGGAACATGGCAAAGCATGTCAGAAGCTTTAAAAATGTTCCCATCCAATAATTTCACTTCTTACCCATGTTAATTATATTAATGTCCAATACACCTTAAAAATCTAGCTACTGTATTAACCTGGCTTACAGAGTGTAATCTTTTGATTGGAGATTACTCTTTCAACACAGAACTATCTACCCATGCTCTATAGGGCAAGTTACAGACCACAGGCAAGCTCACCACCTATTTTGGAAATAAAGTTTTAATAGAAACCAGCGAAGCTCACTTCCTTATTATCTATGCCTGCTTTTTGTGCTACCACAGCAGAGTTAAGAGATGGTAACAGACACCGCATGACCCTACAAAGGGGTCTGCATCTTTCCAGAAGAAGTTTATTAAGCTCTAATTTTTAGTTTTATAAAACTCTAACTGGAATACAGACTTTAAATGAAAACCTTCAAACAATCTACCACTCAGAGTTTTCCAGGTTAATTCCTATCCCTAACAGGTGGGACAGGAGGATCTAAATGAAGCATATTGCTGGCTTGGTTATTTCTGGACCAAAAAAAAAAAAAAAAACAATAGTTTTAAGTGGCTCTAAAGAACTATAGCTTTTATCTAAGATTTATTTGACCTTCCTAAGAATACAGATAGAAAAATCTAACTCTTTCTCATCTTTAACCAATATG
Organism: Lynx canadensis; assembly: GCF_007474595.2. Classification (NCBI taxonomy): domain Eukaryota; kingdom Metazoa; phylum Chordata; class Mammalia; order Carnivora; family Felidae; genus Lynx; species Lynx canadensis. The sequence goes on along the minus strand of NC_044314.2, from coordinate 25,396,285 downwards.
AAAATATACAAATATTCATCTCCACAACTATAAAATGATAACATGGGTAAGCAAAACCCTCATTCGTCATTAGAAAGAATACTCAGAGAACAAAGTACCACAAACCTTGCGTATTCTTAAAGGACATAATGGCCTGTCTGTAGGGGTTTGGCGTATCTGCAGCGTCGGTCAGGTTGGCCAGCACCAGCAGAAGCAAGAGACTCTGGTTGGCCAGAGGAGAAGAAAGTTCTGGAGTGGCAGCTGCTTTGCTGCCCACGCCGCCCAGTGTGAAGACCGTCCAGAGGCCAGCTTGAGAAAAAAAACACATAGTTAAGAAGTGCTGGGACTAGTGAGATGGAAATGCGTACTTCTGTGTGATATTGTACACTTTTTCATATTTCAAACTTTGAAGAAACACTCTTTTCAGTTATTAAAGTAAAACAAGTCTGGTACGTGAAAAGTCTCCCATTGCCCAACGATATAAAATTCTTTTAAGACCATCATTCCCCACTCCTATAACCTACTTTTACTTCCCAGAGATAACCACCGCTGAACTTCTTAGGTCTTCCGAGATTTTCTTTACATATCAAAACATCTACAAAATTATAAGAAAACTTCAGGTGCAACTTTATAGCAACAGATTTGAAAACCTAAGCAAAATGCTAAAATATCTAGGAAGATACAAAATACCAAAATTGGCCAAAGACAAAAGCCTGAATGAGCAAACAATCTTAGAAGAGCAGAAAACGGAGTCCAAGAGCTAGCCCTGAAAACCAAATCCAGTCCAAAGCTCACAAATAAGTCCACCAAGCCCTCCCAGCACAGACAATTCCCGTGTTACATAAGCAGCTCCGAAGTACACAACAAGAGTCATATATACACAACTCAAGTGACCAGGCCAGAAAAATCTCCCTGCTACAGGAACTGGACAATGACAGCATTTAAAACAAGAGGGAGAAATGAAAAGAGAGGTTTACAGACAGACTCAATCAAACAAAAGCAGATGAAATCTTACACAAAAATTCGTTAAAAGAACAAATGCAGCATGATCATGAAAGTTTTGTCTCTGAAATGCAAGAATTGTTCATCATTTTAGAAGTCTGTTAATTTGTAGGCAGGCACACTTCAGAGATACTGCAGGTTTGGTTCCGACTAGTATTGTGGTGAAGTGAATCAAATGAAGTTTTTGGTTTCCCACTGCATAGAAGAGTTATGTTTACAGGGGCGCCTGGGTGGCTCAGTCAGTTAAGCATCCAACTTCGGCTCAGGTCATGATCTCACGGTCCGTGAGTTCAAGCCCCGCGTCGGGCTCTGTGCTGACAGCTCAGAGCCTGGAGCCTGTTTCGGATTCTGTGTCTCCCTCTCTCTCTGCCCCTCCCCTGTTCATGTTCTGTCTCTCTGTCTCAAAAATAAATAAACGTTAAAAAAAAAAAATTAAAAAAAAAGAGTTATGTGTATTAATGAAAAAGTTTGAAGACTTGTGAGAATTATCAAAATGTGACACAGAGACACAAAGTGAGCAAATGTGGCTGCAAAAATGGTGCGGACAGGGGCGCCTGGGTGGCGCAGTCGGTTAAGCGTCCGACTTCAGCCAGGTCACGATCTCGCGGTCCGTGAGTTCGAGCCCCGCGTCAGGCTCTGGGCTGACGGCTCAGAGCCTGGAGCCTGTTTCCGATTCTGTGTCTCCCTCTCTCTCTGCCCCTCCCCCGTTCATGCTCTGTCTCTCTCTCTCCCAAAATAAATAAACGTTTAAAAAAAATTTAAAAAAAAAAAAAAATGGTGCGGACAGACTTGCTCAATGCAAGGTTGCCACAAACCCTAAAACAAACAAACAAACAATAAAAACTGCTGTATCTGCAAAGCACAGTAAAACACAGCACAATAAAATGAAGTATGCTTGTTACTCACTGTAAAAAGATGGAGGAAAAGATAATCTCGCCAATTTTTAAAATTAAATTTAAAACCTATTAAGAATTCTTACAAATTTGGGGCGCCTGGGTGGCTCAGTCAGTTCCGCATCCAACTTGGGCTCAGGTCATGATCTCACAGCGAGTTCGAGCCCCGCATTGGGCTCTGTGCTGGCAGCTCAGAGCCTGGAGCCTGCTTCAGATTCTCTCTCTCTCTCTCTCTCTCTCTCTCTCTCTCTGTCCCCCTCCCCCACTCACGCTCTGTCTCTGTCTCTGTCTCTCAAAAATGAATAAAAGTTAAAAAAAAATTTTTTTTTAATTTGAAGAATTCTTACAAGCTAGGAAAGAAAAGTAACCTCTTTGGATTCTAAAGTCCATCTAATCAGAAATCCACGGTGGTCAAACATTAAAAGAACACCCCTATGGATATCACCAACATCACCAATGAACTACAGGTGGTCCGAGCAAAAGTGTTAAGGCAAGGTGGGGGGCGGGGGGGGAGGGGCGAAATAAGTCAGTCAGAAAAAGACCTATCATATGATTTTACTCATATGTGGAATTTGAGAAACTTAACAGATGATCGTGGGGGAAGGGAGTGAAAAATAAGAAAGAAACAGAAAGGGAGGCAAAGCATGACAGACTCGTAAACACACACACAAAATTATTTGCAAGCAACCTGACTGTGCACTGTCCAATGGAGTAGCCACCAACCACTGTGGGTACCGGGCACTTGAAATGTGGTTCGTCCCAAACGCATCATGCTGTAAGTATAAAATACTCAATTCTGAAGACTTAATACAAAAGTAAAAAATTTTTTGCCAATTTTTAAATATCGATTACGTGTTGAAATTATAATATTTTGGACATATTATATTAAAGTGTATTGTTAAGATAAGCTTCACCTGTTTGTTTTTACTTTTTCAATATGACTACCAGAAATTTTTAAATCACATATGTGGTTTGCATCTATGGCTCACGTTTGTATCAGACACAGCTGCTCTAGAACATCAAGAGAATCAACTGACACACTATCAGAACGAACAGATTTTGGTACAGTCTAGAACTAAAAGAGTGACATATAAAAAATCAAAAACCTGCCTATACGTGAGCAACAAACAATTACAAAGTCCAATCACCACAGCAACAAACAATCTTCAAGGATCAATAAAATCTTCAAACATCAACACAAAAGAGGGGCACCTGGGTGGCTCAGTTGATGAAGTGTCCAACTCTAACTCCAGTCATGATCTCCCGGTTCAAAAGTTAGAGCCCCGCATCAGTCTCTGTACTGATGGCTCGGAGCCTGGAGCCTGCTTCAGATTCTGTGTCTCCCTCTCTCTCTCTCTGCCCCTCCCCTGCTCGTGCTCTCTCAAAAATAAATAAACATTTAAAAATTTTTTTAAAAAGAATCAACAGAAATGTGTAATACCTTCGGGCAGATAACCACAGACCTTGAGACTGAAGGCCGTATAAGATCTAAATTAATACAGAGGTACAGTAGATTTCTAGATTAAAAGGCAATACTGCAAAACTACCCGTAAATTAATCTAAACTTCAGGATAATCACTATCAAAATACCAAGAGGAATTTGTGTAATATTTTGTAATACAGTGCAAAAGAAATATTGCTGAGGAGGAATGTTCCTGGTTAAACAGCAAAATTTCTATAAAGCTAAGGTCATTTAAAAGTGTGATACTGGCAGTAGACAAATTAGCTGGATGGACCAGAAATGAGTTCAAGTTCAGCAACAGAACCACATATATTTGAGAATTAACCTTATGATACAGGTAGTATTCCAAATGAGTAAAGACAAAACTCTAGAAATGTCTTCGGGACAACAGAATTTAATCATTTTCCCAGTATTTAATTATAAAAGTACCTGTATGAACCTTGAGTTCAGAAAGCCTTTCTGTTATGCAAGAAACAAAATTCAAAAAGATACAAAGAACAGCAGCGCCTGGGTGGCTCAGTAGGTTAAGCATCCAACTCTTGATTTTGGCTCAGGTCATGATCTTACAGTACGTGAGGTAGAGCCCCGTGTCAGGCTCTGCACTTACAAACATGCTGATTCGAAGGGGCACGTGCACCCCAATATTTATAGCAGCGCTATTAACAATAGCCAAATCACAGAATGAGCCCAAATGTCCATCAACTGATGAATGGATTAAGAAGATGTAGTATATGTGTGTGTGTACATGTACACACACACACACACACACACACACACACACACACAAATGGAATACTACTTGGTGATGAAAAAGAATGAAATCTCGCTATTTGCAACAACATGGATGGAACTGGAGGGTATTATATTAAGCGAAATAAGTCAGTCAGAAAAAGACCTATCATATGATTTTACTCATATGTGGAATTTGAGAAACTTAACAGATGATCGTGGGGGAAGGGAAGGAAAATTAAGATAAAAACAGAAAGGGAGGCAAACCATAAGAGACTCTTAAACACAAAGAACTGAGGGTTGATGAGGGTGGGGAGTGGGGTAAACGGGTGATGGGCACTGAGGAGGGCACTTGTTGGAATGAGCACTGGGTGTTACATGTAAGTGACGAATCACTGGGTTTTACTCCTGAAGCAAAAATTACACTGCATGTTAAATAACTTGAGAAACAAATAAATAAATGTGCTGATGGCTCAGAGCCTGGAGCCTGCTTCAGATTTTGTGTCTCCTTCTCGCTCTGTTCCTCCCCTGCTCGTGCTCTCTCTCTCAAAAATAAAGATTAAAAAAAATTTTTTTTTAAAGCAAACAAAACAGACCACAAGAGACCTCACAGGCATACGATTATGTAGAATACAGAAAAACCTTATCAAATACATCATTAAGTGGAAATGCAAATCACAAAACAGTATATATATACACAACATGCCCCACTTGTGTTTAAAAAATTATAAATGTACATCTTTCTGCATGTAAAAGCACCTACAGGTGCCTGGCAGGGTGCCCTTTTGACAGAAATTCTCTCTGATCATAGAGGAGAGTAGGAGTGAAGGTGGCCTGAAGGAGTTTCTTATTTCGTTCAGTTTATTCCCGACTCTTGTACGACATGGACATATCAGTATTCAAGCATAACTTTCCATTAAAAACATCATGGAAGAAGTGAAGGAAGGGAGAAAATTCCTGGTCACCAACCCCACAAGATATGAGGCAATACGCACCTGGGCTACGGGATACAGCCCGATGATCTTTATTTTTAAAAAGCACCTCCTGACAGGTGCTTTTTGGAGGGATAAACACCAACACGTTAACACTGATCAGATCTAGGATGGTGGCAATGGTCGTGATATTTTAGTCTTTGTACTCATCTAGGTTTTTATTTTGATTACCTGTTATAACGAGCAGATGACATTTTTAACGAACACCTCTGTAAAAGAAATTAAATGCTTTGGTAAAGAAATTTTAAATGGATGGCAAATAAACTGGGAAATGTCATTTTCCCAGAACTAACACAGGTAGATACTTTTCACTTCCTTTTTATAAACCGTCAACAGTTCAGTGTGACCATCTGTTCACTTCTAATATTTTACATTTTTGAGTAAACACACGATATAAAACTACCGCATGGACCCCTATCAGTATATCACTTCTTACATAATTGTGGTCCTGCAAATCTCAAACATTTTCTATGATTCACTGGAATGACTTTTCTATTCCAGTGGGGGTATTCCTGCCCACGTTTTGGAGGTCCCCAAAGGAACATGCAGGGACGCTCAGCATGCACAGAACGCCCAGTACGAACCCCCAGTGTAGGCACAAGCAAACTTGAGGCCCAGGAAGAGAAATTACCCAAAGGATGTTTTTTTTAACGTAGGAAAGATCTTAAGATGATTGACAAAGACCGTAAAATTTCTGTTTGGCACTGTGCTCCCTGCTTTGCATTAGGAAAACTTAGATATTTGAATAAAAAATATCAACTAATAATTCATCATTACACATCACAAACTTAAACTGATTCAAAGCAATGTTCATGTGAACAGTTGCGGAATGTGAAACATTTCATAAGAGATTCAGAATCGTTTAAGAAAGCGCAACCAGCAGCCAAATATTATTTGCTTTGGGACTGACTTGTTGTTTATCTTAACATTATAAAAAGCTTCCAGTCACTTCCTTCCACTCAGAGTATGCCCCGGGACCGTGTACCCCTGCCTCCACCGCTGTGTGTTCCAGGATCGCAAGCAAAGAAAAACCCAATCAGGAAGTTCAATCTGCAAGAAAAATAATCACCGAGCGCTCTCCCAGGTAAAAGATAAGTGGGGTTTTTTGTTTTCTTTTTCTGTTTGTTTGTTTTGCAGATTCTCTTCACAGCTGCGCATCTTTGTGACTAGAAGAAGTAAGAGCTGACCGCCCCTGGAAAAAATTTCACACACGTCTAACGGCACAACTCCACTCTCATTTTTTTGCCCCTTTCGGGTTTTCCCAAAGGGGGCTGAGAAGCTGCGTGCAACGTCAGACACACTAAGTTTTTATTAAGAAGCTAGTGCAGCCCCGCCTGCCCTCACCACACACATCCCTCCTCCCTGCCCTGGCAAATATCACTGCAGGGCGGCCTTTCCTTATAGGGAGAAGGGAGGCTGCCTGCCACTGCCTACATTGTAGTTTAAACTGGCCCATGATGTTGGACCAGAATTCTTCCAAAAGTTCATTTCTTTTTGCTGATCCAAGTCTCTGATCTGTGACCCAAGAATCTTAGTGGAATTGCATTTTCCTGTTGGCAAACAAAATCTCTCTCCACCAGAAAAATAAGGGAAAGTTACAGTATGTTTCCTTCTGTTCTAAAAAAGCAAATTAAGGATGGTCTCCCAAGTTTTTTAATTGTATCCCTCACTCAGGTCTTCCAAATAAACTCTTAAAATAAGATGTATCTAACTAAAACTAGTAAGCACGGAAATAAACTAAAAGAACAAATCTGGTGTTGATGATTCAATCTTTTAAAAGTATGGACTCGAGATTATTTATCCGTTAACAATAAAAATGTGAGGGAGGGGACAGGTCTCATTACCAATATAGCTGGTATGACAAAATCGTTGACTTTTTAAAACTGAACTGAGTGTAAAAAAATTAGATGTATGCCTCAGGTGTTATCGATGCTAAGAGAGCATCACTGCGTTCTGCTCGGTGAGAGCCATTCTCTCCCACTGGGCACACAAACTAAAGTGGTTTCCCATAAGCCCTTCCACACTGAGCCCTTGGTTTTGCTAAAGTGTTACACAGAGAGGCAAAAGTTGAAAATGCGTTAAAATTCTGGCAAAGGGAGCAAAATGACTGGAATGGAAGAGATGTTACTATTCACAAAACACCTGTTCACTTGCGATCATTACTTGATCAGGAAGCCATGTATTAAGCATTTTATATTAAAAAAAAAAAAACCCACTAGTTTCTTTCTTAAACACAGGCATTCGGTGTGCCTTAAAAAAATGGCTGAGGGGCGCCTGGGTGGCGCAGTCGGTTAAGCGTCCGACTTCAGCCAGGTCACGATCTCGCGGTCCGTGAGTTCGAGCCCCGCGTCGGGCTCTGGGCTGATGGCTCAGAGCCTGGAGCCTGTTTCCGATTCTGTGTGTGTCTCTCTCTCTGCCCCTCGCCCGTTCATGCTCTGTCTCTCTCTGTCCCAAAAATAAATAAACGTTGAAAAAAAAAAAAAAAAGGGGGCGCCTGGGTGGCGCAGTCGGTTAAGCGTCCGACTTCAGCCAGGTCACGATCTCGCGGTCCGTGAGTTCGAGCCCCGCGTCGGGCTCTGGGCTGACGGCTCGGAGCCTGGAGCCTGTTTCCGATTCTGTGTCTCCCTCTCTCTGCCCCTCCCCCGTTCATGCTCTGTCTCTCTCTGTCCCAAAAATAAATAAAAACGTTGAAAAAGATGAAAAAAAAAATGGCTGAGTAGGGGTGCCTGGGTGGCGCAGTCGGTTGAGCATCCAGCTCTCGATTTTGGTTCAGGTCACGATCTCACAGTTCGTGGGATTGAGCCCCTCTGCGCTCCATGCTGGCACAGTGGAGCCTGCTTGGAATTCCCTCTCCTTCTCCCTCTGTTCCTCCCCTGCTCGTGCTCTGTCTCTCTCTCAAAAATAAACAAACATGAAAAAAAAATTTTTTTTAACTGGCTGAATATGTTGGGTCATTATCACATTATAATTTTTTTAATTTAAAGTAATGGTAAATAGGCTCCAGATCAGCACTTTCGGCAGAATGTCTGATTTTCATGAACGGATTATGGATGCAAAGTGGTGGAGGTCTGCCTCACAGAACTATAGTGGAGGGCCAGTTGTTGGGGGTCCAACTACAAAGTCTCGACCTTGATGGAAATGCTCAATATCTTAATGACGGTGGTTTTTGCATAACTGCACATAATTGCTAAAATGAAACTAGACACAGCAAAAGCAACTTTTACTGTATATAAATTATATCTCAATAAACTTGACTCCACCTTACCCTCTCCAAAAACATGTTGGCACGGATGTGGAGCAAGTAGAACTCTCATTTACTCTAGTGAGAGTGTAAACTGGGGCAAAAAATTTGGAAAACAGTTTACTTGTAACCAATATAAGTGAATGAGGCACAACTAGAACCCAGCGATTCCACTAATTATTTTACTAGTGGACCAACAAAATGTTTACATGTGTGCACAGACAGGTACACGAATGTACACAGCATTGTCTTAATAGCCAAAAGTTGGAAATATCAAATATATATTACAGTAGAATGGGTAAATGTGAGATAGTCTTAAAATGGAATACTACATAATAAAAATGAACAAACTATGCGTCATGTAAAACCACAGATCAATTTTACAAATAAGCAAAAGAAGGAAGACACAAAAGAATACATAGCATATGATCCCATTTATATAAATTTCAAAGCCAGACGAAACTACAGCGCTAGATGTTGGGATAGTGGTTTCCTTTGCAGTTGGGAGGGGAGAGAGGTCAGGTGAGTATGTGAGAGGAGTTTTGGGGTGCTAGAATTACTTGATCTGACTGACCAGCAGGTACATACATGTCCATTCACTCTATCATAATGAATTGAACTACACTTCATCTGTGTATTTTTCTGTATGTTACCACTAAGAATAAAAATGTTAACTACTACAAAAAAAAAAAAAAAACAAAGTATGCATCCTTTTTTGTAAGATGATGATGGTAAGTATATCCCACAGTGCTCAAAGCGGTTGTCTTTGTTTACTGGAACTAAAAGTGATTTGTTTTCCTCATTAGAATGCTTTGATTTCTAAACTGAGCATGTAGTGAAAGAAATCCTAAAATCCGCAACAAGTTCATGGGGTATCCTTAGAACAATATTTCTTAAAAGAAATATATTAAAATATTGGATTAATGAGGAAAAAATCATACATAGAACATAAAGATGTTCTATCTTTATTAAAGGGCATAGTTGTCAAGTGTCTCTTTATCTCTAACGAAATTTATGTTAAGAAAACATGATCCCTAGCAATTATTTTTTTCATTTTAAAATGAACATAGGGGCGCCTGGGTGGCGCAGTCGGTTAAGCGTCCGACTTCAGCCAGGTCACGATCTCGCGGTCCGTGAGTTCGAGCCCCGCGTCGGGCTCTGGGCTGATGGCTCAGAGCCTGGAGCCTGTTTCCGATTCTGTGTCTCCCTCTCTCTCTGCCCCTCCCCCGTTCATGCTCTGTCTCTCTCTGTCGCAAAAATAAATAAACGTTGAAAAAAAATTTAAAAAAAAAATAAAAAAAAAATAAAATGAACATAAAAGAGCAACGTACACAATCTTGAACTACATCCAGTCATACTATAATACTAGGTGATGGGGGGGGGGGTCACTAATAGTTTCGCTTTTTTACATGTGTTTACATTTAAAGCCCTCTTAGAATATCTGGTGACTGCTAGTTCCTAAAACAATTTTGAGTCAAATTCAGTTTTCCTAAGACAAAACAACATGATAATACTACCCCATCCCGTATCCCAGAAGGAATACTTTGACCATCACAAAAAGAAAGAGAGAGAGAGAGAGAGAGAGAGAGAGAGAGAGAGAATATCCCAAGCAGGCTCTGTGCTGTCAGTGCAATGCAGGGCTCGATCCCATCAGCCACGAGATCATGACCTGAGCCGAAATCAAGAGTCAGACACTTAACTGACTGAGCCACCCAAGCGCCTCAAATTTACTTTTTATGTAAAAATATTCATATGAAATTCTTTACCTTCTCCAAACAAAAATCAAGGTTAAAGTCTGAATTATGCATGAGATTTTGTCAGAAACTACCTAGATTAACTGTAGGATCAATCCTCAAAAAACACAGGAAATAAACAGTATCAGTAACCAAAGAGAATCCATTTGGAATCTACCAATAAGTTTCTACCCAGTAAAATCTTAGACTGATTACCCACATTAGCATTCAACTTCCACTTGTGGAGGAGTAAATATAAATCAAATAGGTGCAGAGGTAATAAACAATATAGATTTATTCCTACCTTCGGTAGCCACCATTTTTTCCATGTAGGTCTCCAAGTGTTACTTTTCTGGGAATTATAAACTGAGAATCTGTTACTACTCCCTGGTTGAAAATGACATTGATGGAAAGACGGAAGGAGTTTCTTCTCAAAACTCTGATCATTTCAATTTTAAAATGAATTTTTAGGGGCGCCTGGGTGGCCCAGTCGGTTAAATGCCTGACTTCGGCTCAGGTCATGATCTCACGGTTCAGGAGTTTGAGGCCTGCATCAGGCTCTGTGCTGACAGCTCAGAGCCTGGAGCCTGCTTCACATGCTGTGTCTCCCCCTCTCTCTGCACATCTCCCGCTCACAATCTCTCTCTCTCCCTCTTTCTCATATAAAAACATTTAAAAAATTTAAAAACTAAAATGAATTTTTAAACGCCTTAAAGACATCTACCATCAAAGAATAGGATGGGAACTTGGAAGGCACTAGGAAACTAGAATCTTTAAAATGAGGACATCCATCCATAAATATTTGGAATATTAAATTCATTTAATTAACGAATCCAATAGGTTCCCAAGATGTAAATGCTCAGCAAGGGGCATCTGGGTGGCTCAGTCGGTTAAGCATTCAACTTCGGCTCAGGTCATGATCTTGCAGTTCGTGGGTTTGAGCCCCATGTCGGGCTCTGTGCTGACAGCTTGGAGCCTGGAGCCTGCTTCGGATTCTGTGTCTCCCTCTCTCTCTGCCCCTCCCCCATTCGCGCTCTGTCTCTCTCTGACTTTCAAAAATGAATAAATGTTAAAAAAAACAAATTAAAAAGTGAAATGGCTATAAATATCTACAGTTCCTTGAGATATTATATAATGACACTGTGAAACCATCGTGATTAGCAAGACACTGAAACACTCATCAGGATGATTATTAATAATAATTTCTGTATTATCAAAAAGATTTTCTTCTTATTAATAAACACAATTTTAAATATGTTAAAAAAATTTTTAATTGTATTCTTTGGAAGATGTCGATTTATAGATGTCTTATAATGTACATGACACATTAGTTTAACAATGCACTACATAATTCATGAATCAATTCACTTAAATTAGGGGGCTGCTATAAAAGGTTGTATCAATGGGATGGATGATCAATAATGTTTGAAGACTACCATACTCCAGAAAGTGTTGAAGGCGGGGGATAACAGAAGACAAGGAATCTAAAGAGGAAGAAAAAAGCAGTTTTTGCCATTTAATGACGATCTCTACTAATTACCACATTAAAACCAAACCAAGCATTATTATCATTCACCCAATTTTACAGGCAGATTAAACTCAGAGAGCCTCAGTTCCTTAGCACCCAAGTTGCTCTCAGTCTAAAGCAAATACTCTCACCCACTGCCCTCACTGCGTCTCTGGCTCCCAAACAATAAAGGCGGCCCCTGGTCTTAGCCGTCAATTACAAATTGAAATCCTAACATAGATCAGGTCTCCCGTACCTGGGATATAACAGGCCCTAAATTTGATTGATTTGCTACCAGGAACAGCATTCTGTGCTTCACAAATGAGTCTGTACCCCAATTATCTCGCCCGACTTCTCTCTCACTTTTCAACCTCATCCAGAGAACCCTATATATTTTCATTTTTTGTTTTTGCATGGATTGGGTTTTTTTTTTTTGTTCCTCAACCTTCTGCTTCTGTTCATCTTGGTAATGCATGTGTATTTTCTTGATTTCCCCCTAAGGAACCATCATCTCTCCATTTTTGCCCCTTTCTTATGGTGAATAAACATTTACCAAATTATCCTTTTTTTTTTTTTTAACGTTTATTTTTGAGAGAAAGAGAGAGAGGGAGAGAGCACGAGCAGGGGAGGGGCAGAGAGAGAGGGAGACACAGAATCCGAAGCAGGCTCCAGGCTCCGAGCTGTCAGCCCAGAGCCTGATGCGGGGCTCGAACTCGAGAACAGCGAGATCATGACCTGAGTCGAAGTCATGCTTCAACTGACCGAGCCACCCAGGCGCCCCTTTCCAAATTCTCTCTCTAGCAAGTGTGCCCAGCTCCTTCAATGAATAAATTGATGGCACTACATTCAGGGTGCCCGCAACCCGGAGAGAGGGGACGGGCAGGAATGTCATTCTAACACCGTGTAGTGAGAGTGTTACACAGTCGCGTGGGAAGAAAGCGCTCACTCTGCCAGCGCGTTCCCAGGAGAGCCTCCCAAAGCTGCTTCCTGTGACCTGGGGCGTGCAGGTGAGTGACAGATCTGCATGCAGGTGGAGAGCAGGAAGGCATCTTCAGTGCACGAAACGCTATCACACAAAGCTGGTCAAGCACGGCCCTTCTGTGTTCCTAGCGCTTCAGTCGGCAATGAGGAGTGAGATAAGGCTGGAAAGAGAGGACTGGCTAGGAGGGCGGGGGCCGCAGGACAGCGCTTCTCCAGGAATGCTCGACCCACTGCCCGATTCTGAAGGGCCCCAGGCAGGCCAAGAATTCAAGTCTTTTCTGATGTTCACACAAAAGAATGACAATTATCCCATATTCATTTCCCGGTGTACCTACGGTTAATACTGACCCATTACGAATGTACTAAATCAGTTATGGGATCCCATACTTGGCTTTCAGTAACTAGAAAAAAGGATCACCAGAGCTTACAGGAAATCCTAAGTCTTCTTTCCAGTAGCTGCTATGCAATGCCTGTTTGTGCTACCAAGCTCCTTATGCCCGGACAAGCGATGTGCACCCAGGCACACACGACAGGCGTTTGGCATTCCTGCGCTCTCCGTTTTGTTTTGAATTGGTCATGGTCTTAAATGATGCACTTTAACCTTTCTGAGTTATAAATTTGTTACATTGCCTTCCAAATGACCAATTAAGATGGTTGTGGGCTCTCTGGTTAACCCTCCAGAACACAGTGATGCACAACTGGGAAGACCACCCCGCCACCAAGGCACGCTTCCCCGCGCCGGGCCACAGCCACCCAGCGGGACGCAACGGAGGCTCACGGAGCTCTGAGTCCCTCAGATAAGACACCTCCTTCCGGGGCCGTGAGGCCAAAGCCTCACCAGGACAAACCGTCAAAAGCCACAACTGGAACTGATCACCCACCTTCCCCTAAAAGCTCGTCAGGACGAACTGCATTATGCCCTGCGTCCCTGTTTACCCAGAGCAGCAAAAAGGTCTGAAGCTCTATCACACCTGGGCTCCTCGCCATATGGTTCGGCACGTCACTTAAATAGCTCTCGCCATCCGGATCCTTCTACTAGCCCTCTGGAACCCAGGTCTTTTGGTGGGGGAGGGGGGGGGGAAACCCTCTAACGCTTTCAAGTTCAATCTCTCTGAATGCCTCAGATATCACAGAAACCTGGGTGTCCCCTGAGGACAGTTCTTTCTCAGAAGACGTTTCAAGCGATGACTCACTTTTTCTCTCTCCACAGCCCATGTACCACAGACTCATTACCGCTTCCCAACTACCTCTCTCCACACATTCCCGCGACCTTCAGACATCCCATCAGTCCTTCTTGCTATAGTCGTCTACAAACAACATTGTCACTTCTCCTCATCTTCCAGTAATGTGAGCACTGACCCCGTCTCTCTCTCAACACTACTCCAGTCCTCATTTTAAAAATTTCAACCTACTCTCAGTCAAGCCACCCAACAGTAAGCCTCAGAGGCCCTGATCTGCTGATTCACTTCCCCTATCCTACCTCAGTGAGCCACTCCCATGGCCACACCCCGCCTACATGTTCTAACTGCACCACCACTACAGTTCTGAATTCCTGCATTCCACGCTCTGGTTACTATCTCCCAGCTTTCCAGGTCACCTCCTCCATGGAATACCAGACTCAAACCGTTTTGGACCTGATCGGGTCTCCATCACTTTTTCAAGGTCCGTCACCACCCCCATGCCCTTGCTTCCCTCCTCACCCAGCTAGGTACTTTATTGTACCTATGTTATAACTCACACATTAGAAAACTTCCGTGAAAGAATCTCACAGAAGATTAAGTACAGCAGGAATATTAGTGAACTAAAACATAAATTGGAAATTAGCCGAATGCAAAGAAGTAGAATTCTCAGAGAGAGAGAGATTGGAAGAACAGAACAAGAAGGTCCAATATATGAGTGACAGGAATTTCCGAAGAGAACCACAGAGACATAACGCAACACAATAAAATTGCCGATCACACAAGCTACCAGAAAGGAGAGGTTTAAGGATCTCCATAACCACCCCTAGGTCAGATAACTAACAAGGTTAAATCCAGGTTTCAGGCTTTTTGCAATGTATCATATCACTAAAAGAGGAGAGAGAGAAACGGCCAGTGTGCTAAGAGATCCCACGAGGCTCAAATCACACATATGCTACTTCTCCAGCTGGGATGCATGAACTCCTAGAGATGGTCCATGATGTGCTAGGAATAAGCACATCAGAAAGGTCAACAAATAAGGTCAGAAAACAGACATGCTACTTTTTCCTGAACTATTAATTTTACACAAAAGATTCCAAGGAAGTTAATTAAGTCCATGAACTGGCAAATAATTCCATCTTAACAGAAATGAAACAAGCACGGATATGCTCATGGAAGGAGTACTTAAACGTGCATTAATTGAGAAGATAAAATACAAAACCTGGGCGTGGGCCAAGCAGCTTCTGACAAACTCCTCCATCCTTAAGGTTATGTACTCACTTGCCTCAGCTATTGTAACTAGGCTAAAAAAAGCACTATTAATAGCTCTGGTTGCTATCTCATCAATGCGTGAATTACTACGATTGGCAGAATTCAAGATCTGCTTAACAACAACAAAAGATTCTTTCTGTAACTGTTTTTGTTCTTTCTTTTGTTCTGCACTTACACGCTGCAGTTTGTGTAGAATATAGCAAAAATGCTGGGAGACTGAGGACAAAAAGTGGTACGCAGAGAGGGAGAGATACAGGGCTCTGCCTCATCCCACGGTTTTCTGGTCACTGTGAAGTTCTGATGAGAAACCCTACAAACCACCCATCCTAGAAGCCTAATTTATTATACTACTGCCTTGTCTGCATCCACTATATATCACCACCCAGGGGTAAGTCAGGATCGGGTAAATTACAAGTAACAGACCCGTGTAATAATGGCTTCAATAAAAGTCCCAAAGTAGTTGCATTTTGCTCTGTGATGTTCTCTTGTGGCTCTACTATGTATAGTCTGCATTCCTAAGTGTCACGCATGGTCCGATATGGCTACACCAGCCCCAGCCATCACATATTCATTCAAGTCAGCAGGACAGAGGTAAATACACGCATTCCCTTTAAGAACTCTACCTGTTGGGGCGCCTGGGTAGCTCAGTCGCTTAAGTGTCCCACCCTTGACCTGGGCTCACAGGCTCACGGTTCGTGAGTTCGAGCCCCACATCAGGCTCCATGCTGATGGTACCGAGCCTGCTGGGGATTCTCTCTCTCTCCTCTCTGCCTCTCTCTCTCTCTCAAAATAAATAAATAAACTTAAAAAAAAAAAGAACTCTACCTGCAAGTTTGCCCATATCACTTCTGCTTACATTCCCTTGGCCAGAATGCAGACTATATATGGTTGCAAAAGGTTCTGAGAAATGTGATCTATTCTCGGCATCCGTGTAGTCCGCTGATACGGGGTAAGAGACAAACTAGCAGTCAGTGTCATACCATATTCAAATAAATCCTTTGCAATGCCCCCTAAACATGCCCCTTCCATCTGAGATGATGGAACAGCTAGTGTGCTGAACATACCCTGCCTTTCTGAGCCCTTTCTGTAACTCAGCTCAGGGGAAACAAGTGTGTCCAGATAACCAGTGAGCTTTATGGACAACTTGAGAACTGGCAGGAACACTGGTACACTTAACCAAGACATCCTTTTTGTTGTTGTTGTTAATATAAGCAACAGGAAGCCTCAAAGCACGTGCTATTAATCATACCACAAAAGAAAGGGGTTAATAACTTCAGCTACTACACAGCAAGAATTTGCCTGCTTCCTGATTTGACCAAGTCAGCTATGAAATTAACGAAAGTAACAGCTTGGATTTAAGCCACACCTTTCCTCACTGGAAATCAAACTTTGCAAGTATATAGTAATGCTATTTTATTTTCATAATGTACCCTAACGACAAAATAAAACCTGGTATTAATTGGCACATCTTAAATCTCTCCTGCTTTAACATTTAATTTGCTATATGCAAATATATACATACACAAGGATAAGAACTGAAAAAGAATGAGAAAAAATGGCAACAGCTGATTTGTCACACCGTGGTAGAATTATAGCTTATCTGTTTAAATATTCGTTACTTCTAACGCTCTTTGTGCTGTAATGTTTTAAACATTTTTATAAACACACACAGGAATATATATATTACACACATACAGCACAGAGTATGGACAACAATAGATGGTATCAGGAAAACATCACTGGTTTTGAAGCTACACGTAATCTTAAAGTCCAGTCTTCCCACCTACCAGCTGTGTGACTTAATGAAAATTACATAACGTCTGTAAAATAAGGATCACACTAGTACCATTTAATGTCTGTTGCTCTCATTTCCACCCTGCTCTCACCTATGATCAGTAGTGTAGGGGGCCAAAACCCGCAAACTCTTATTTTCCAAACTCCTTTGCCTGCTGGCTTCAGATTAGAGCAGACAATGAGACTGGAAGTGGACAAGAATGGAGAAGGCATTTTTCTTTCTGCTTCCGGTCGGCTCTCTAGCAGATGCAACCATGGTTCCACAGGCTTCCTGCTCGGGTAGGAAGGCTCCAAGGGTAGTGGAGCAAACTGGGGCCGTCTCAAAATCAAACGGATCTCAAAACATAAACAATAGATGGACCCACAAACTGTTATTTACCCAAACAGCACCATCTCTTAAGCGGTATAAATATATAAATGGGCAGAATTGTTTTTACTTTTAGAAATATTCCTGGAAAGCTTTATACTTTAGAATAACTACTATTGGAAAGACCTCCTCTCTTAAAGTTGGTATCTGTCAGTCTCTCTATACTTTCTAAGATAAACAAGCCGGGGGGTAAGAATTGACTAATATTACCAAGGCACAGAAATATTATTAGGAAGAGTTTTAAAAAGGCGAATTTAAAATGTTCCAACCCTTACCCTCAATCCATAGCATCAGGAGCCACTGGAAGCATAATATGTCAGGCTATGAAAATATGTGACTCAGCAGCTTATGAAATTTTTAATTGCAAAATGATCTCAACTTGGCTTGCTTTTGCACCAAATGGCCTGGAAAACAGTACTGATAGCTACCAGGCTTCCAATTTGACAAAGTTATGGCCAGGGATGCTAAGGAGGTTGCTGCTGGATCTGCTTATCATCCTTTTCAATCATCTAGAAAAGGGGAGGCAATAGCCTTAATTTTGTCAGCAGAAAGGCTGAGGGAACACGAAACACGAAAGACAAAAATAAACGGTGTTTGGAAAAGTGGAGAAAGTGACACAGATGGGAGGGGGGAAAGATGAGGACGATAAAGGGTAAATGGCATTTGCTTTTAGCACTTATCATGTTCTAAACACTTACTCACTACTTGTCATATATATGTTATTTAAATGTAACAGAAGCCCACAGGGTAAATGATATTCTAGCTTCTATTTTTAAACTGAGGGAATTAGGGTTCGATGAAGTTTAAGTAACTTAATCAAAGTGACACAACTAGCAGAAGGCAGGGCCCAGTTTCTAGCTCAGATCTGATGCCAAAAGCTTCCAACTCACCATCCCGCTGGGGAAGATTTCTAGTTGCTTCTCTCCCTCCCTTTCTTTCGCCTGGCCTCTGTCAAGTATGGGACCTCTATGGCCTTGTGGAAGTGAATCTGGAGACTCCCAAGCACCAATGAATTATACCTCCCCTTCTCTCTCCACTATTCATCCAACTGGATTCAATAAGCCTTTGAGGACCAGGGTCTGGCTCACAAAAGCAGAAAAATGAAAGATACTTACCATAATTCCACAAGGAATCACCGTTCCATTTTTATAGACAGGGAAAGGCTTAGAGAGATACAAAACTTTCACAGTTATAGAGATAATTAGATTACTTACGGTAAAGGGTTTAAACCCAGGTCTGGTCTACTTCCACATTCTTCAGAATCTTACCTAACAATTCTAAAAGGCTCAGGAGCAAAGATACAGCTTGTTAATGCACAAGCTGAAATTTACAACACTAACTCATCCTCACAGTGATTCTGTTCTTTTTACAACATTTAAAAAAAATTTTTTTTAATGTTTGTTTATTTTTGAGAGAGAGAGTGTGAGTGAGGGAGGGGCAGAGAGAGAGAGAGGGAGACACAGAAGCTGAAGCAGGATCCAGGCTCCGAGCTGTCAGCACAGAGCCCCCGACACGGGGCTCGAACTCACAAACTGTGAGATCATGACCTGAGCCAAACTTGGACGCTTAACCGACTGAGCCACCCAGGCATCCCCCAACATTTTATTATGAAATCTGTCAAACATACAGGAAAATTGAAAGAATTATATAGTGAATACCCATATACCCACCACCTCCATGTTACATGAACATTTTGCTACATTTGTGATAACATCCCTACCCATCTATGCATCCCTACCTTCACCCATCAGTGTAGCTTCTTTTGTTAATGTATTTCAAAGCAAAGCTCCAGATACATTTTAAATGGGAGTCTTGAATAACTCAAAACACTAAATTTTGGAATATTATTTACTCATGTAAAAGGTGGTCCCAAACTATACCAACTATCCTTTAAGAACGTTTTTACTACCATTCACAAATTCTGTCAGCAAGTCGCCTTTGAATTTACTCCAATAGCCATGTTGAAATCAACATAAGTTAAAACAGCTGCTTCATAAAAGTTACACTCACTTGACTGTGATAGAATTTAAGTTTTAAAGCAAATCCATTTTAATTGCTTCATATTTCAAATAAGATTTGCCTTCCCCAAAAATGGAAATTCCCTAGCTTTAATATTCTTATTTTTTTTAGCTCTTTAATATTTTAAAATTTCACAGTACTATAAATTCTGTCACAGAAGTCTTAGAAGCAGATCAAATCACTTCTAGCAAGCCTTGGAAACTTACTCCTAGGATCTCATTTGAAACTGACTGCTTTGGTACGGGAGCGGCTGCCACCAAGTCCGGACCCAACACCACATGCTGCCGACGCCCGCCTGCCCGAGGTGCACTCCCGATTCCTTCTGCTTCTAAGTCTAAGGTTACAGAGATAATTAGATATGGCAACTCTCAAGGATCAACTGATTCAGAATCTTCTTAAGGAAGACCATACCCCCCGGAATAAAATTACAGTCGTTGGGGTTGGTGCTGTTGGCATGGCTTGTGCCGTCAGTATCTTAATGAAGGACTTGGCAGGTGAACTTGCTCTTGTTGACGTCATGGAAGACAAACTGAAGGGAGAGATGATGGATCTCTAGCACGGCAGCCTATTCCTCAGAACACCAAAAACTCTCTGGCAAAGACTATAACGTGACTGCAAACTCCAAGCTGGTTATTATCACAGCTGGGGCACGTCAGCAGGAGGGCACGTCTTAATTCGGTCCAGCGCAATGTGACCAGCTTTAAGTTCATCGTTCCTAATATTGTAAAATACCCAAACTGCAAGTTGCTTGTTGTTTCCAATCCAGTGGATGTCTTGACCTATGCGGCTTGGAAGATAAGCGGCTTTCCCAAAAACCGTGTTATTGGAAGTGGTTGCAATCTGGATTCACCGGTCCCGTGACCTAATGGGGGAAAGGCTGGGAGTTCACCCGGTAAGCTGCCATGGGTGGGTCCTTGGAGAGCATGGAGACTCCAGTGTGCCTGTATGGAGTGGAGTAAATGTTGCTGGTGTCTCCCTGAAGAATCTGCACCCTGACTCAGGCACTGATGCAGATAAGGAACAGTGGAAAGAGGTTCACAAACAGGTGGCTGACAGTGCCTATGAGGTGATCAAACTGAAAGGCTACACTTCCTGGGCCACTGGACTGTCTGGGGCAGATTTGGCAGAAAGTATAATGAAGAATCTTAGGCGGGTGCATCCGATTTCCACCATGATTAAGGGTCTCTATGGAATAAAAGATGATGTCTTCCTTAGTGTTCCTTGCATCTTGGGACAGAATGGAATCTCAGACGCTGTGAAGGTGACCCTGACTCCCGAGGAAGTGGCCCGTTTGAAGAAGAGTGCAGATACACTCTGGGGGACCCAAAAAGAGCTGCAGTTTTAGAGTCTTCTAATGTTGTACCACATCACCGTCTAGACTACAACGGGATTTTTAGTTGGAGGTTGTGTATATCGTGTTCTGTTATTCAAGTAATAACGTTAAAAATGGCCTAGGAAAAACGTCAGTTTCCTAAGTTACAAATAGGAATGGTTCACAAAGCCTTGCGGCTACATCCTGATGCTGGATGGTACCCATCTTGCGTCTTCCCAAGTCAGTTAACGTGAAACAGTTCCACTGCCTCAGAGACACCACCGCCCATAATGAATATGCTGCAGTTCGCTATTCAAACCAGATGTGCATTTACTGTGTGTTGTATGACTTACTTCTGGATCCTTCACCCAACATGCCTCGTGCAACTTTTGTTTTCTCCAGCCAATCACATCCTGGGATCCAATGTTTAAATTCAGCATTGCATGTGTTGTGCGTAACTGCTCTAAAGGATCTTATTTTGTGTACTGTGTAAGTCAGAACATAGTGAACGTTGCCATATGATGTGAAAAGAAAGATCTACCTACAAACGATGCAACCAACTATCTTAAGTGTCACACCAAGCAACTAAAATATCAAATAAGCTTCGAACAGTGGAAAAAAAAAAAAGAAAAGAAAAGAAACTGACTACTTTATTCTATAACCTTCCTGGTGAATACGAATGAATTTGCTTCCCAACTCTCTGTGACAGAAAAGAGGCCCCGATCTTCCCTTCACAACTATTAAGAAGGAAACGAGCACAGAGGGCTGGCACACTGACTTTGACGGCCATTTCAGGCACGGTGGTCAGCAAATTACAAGGATAATACGAGAGAAGCCAAAACTGTAGTTTGACACCATACTACTTCCAACGAATATCATTTAGGAAACACCTTTTAGAAAGTCTAAAACCGGAAATACTTTTTTGCAGAGAGCAATTAAAAGTGAAATCGCTCCTGTTACCACCCTACAACTGCACACAGGCATTTGGATTGCGGATACTGACCTATCTACTCCATGTATCCCTGCAAGGAGCCACCACAAGGAACCAGCAAAATGAAATTAACTCTACTTTATAAGCCACAAAATTAGTTTCAGTCCTGAAAATAAAGGAGGGTGAAAAAAAAAAGCCATTCTTTCACCTGGTATATAAAATCTACCAAATCATTCCAAGTAAAAATGAACTGAGAATGTAATTATTGTTTATTTACAAAGCACTTCCTTTTCTTGAAAGTTCAAAGCGCTTTCATTAGAAATGTTTTCACAACTATGCCTGTTTCTGAGGGCCACATACTTTTTCTCTTACGGTAGTTTTTCTTTCTCGCAATGAGTCAGCCCAGAAAAAGCCAAAACTGAAGAGAAAAATAACCATCACATAAAATAAATTACAACCACTGCATAGCATACCTGTCGTAACAGATTCAATAACTTTCTCAATAAAAGTAACCAGGAGAGATAAGAGTTTTAATCTTCAAATTCTACTTTATTAATTTCTCTACGACAGCATCCGCCTAAACAAACAATCACAACTTTGGCCTTGCAATTTGGCTGGGACACCCATCACCGCAAGCAAAGGAAAAAAAAACATTTTTGATGGCTCATTCAAATGGAAAAGCCATATATCAGAAGTTATTGTGTAAAACCTCAGTACTTTGACGGAAAGTGCAGTGTGGGAGAACACATTTAATTAGGGTTGGCTCTTCAAAACATTAAATACTCGGTTATAATCACATTACAGCTTTGTCTTATAAAGAGAAAACACAAGAAAGTTCAAGGTCAGCCCTTCCTTGCTTCAACTCTTTTTTTAGGCATCAGAGGCAAGTAAAAAGCTTGAAAATATAAGAAAAGACAAGGTCAAAGAAGTTAAGGATAGAACCAAAAGAAAACTAAATAACTGTTATGTTTTTCTTTCTCCCGATATTAAATATTCAGCGTAATTAGTAATTCTTCCAGTGACTATCTGAAATCTCTATTATAAATGTGTAAACTGGGGGCACCTGGGTGGCTCAATTGGTTAAGCAGCTGACTTCGGCTCAAGTCATGAGCTCATGGTTCGGGAGTTCGAGCCCCGCATCGGGCTCTGTGCTGACAGCTCAGAGCCTGGAGCCTGCTTCACTTTCTGCGTCTCCCTTTCTCTCTGTCCTTCCCCTGCTCCCACTCTATCTCTTTCTCTCTTAAAAATAAATTAACATTAAACAAAATTTTTTTTAACGTGTATACCAAAGGGCAGATATTTTCATAATTTAGTTACATTAGAAATCTGAGTAAACTTGTAAATCACTATTTGGTCACTGGCCTTTTTCAAAAAAAATTTTCAAACAAAAGTTATCTTTTAAATATTACTATGTAATATCCATTACTAATAGTGACCACTTTTGTGTACCTGCTAGGTGCCTGGCTCTTTCCTACGCTTTTGCTCATTTGATCACTTTGGCAGTCCTACAAAGGGAGGTACTATCCTCATTTTACCCTGACTGATCTGAGTCACTACTGAGAGGTTAACAGCGAACACCTAGTCGGTAGACAGCAGGACTGGCATTGAGTTCCAGGTCTGCCTGACACCAACAGCCAATCTCACACTTGCATCCCTTACACAATTCCGATTATCAAAATCTAGAGCCAATCCCTCCGAAGGACAATGTAAATGGTGGCCTCCAAAATCAGAAAAGAAAACAATCTGTTTCAATCACAGAATTATTTCTGGAGGGACTCCTTACACCTTCTGGAATGTCCTTTTTAAAAAAACAAAACACACATTTGTGAGGTCGGGAGAGGCTGCGACTGGCCTGCTCTGGCCCCACCACAAGCAGGGCTGTGGTTTAAAACAAAGAATGACCGGCACTTAGAGATGCCTTAGCTGTCAACAAACAAGAGGCCAGCGGCCTCCCAAACAGAATCTCAGCACTTAATACCTATTATGGACTGAATGCGTCCCCCCACCCAAATTCATATATTGAAGCCCTAACCCCCGATGCGATGGTAACAAAAGGGGAGGCCTTTGGGGGTGATCAGGTGTAGAGGAGGTCACGAAGGTGGAAACCCTACATCGGGATTAACGCCCTTACAAGAAGAGGAAGACACACCAGAGCTTTCTCTCTCCACCGTGTGAAAATAGAGCTCGCCAGGGAGACGGCCAGGGAGAGGGCCCTCACCAAGAATTAAATCTGCTAGCACCTGGATCTTAGACCTCCCAGCCTCTGGTACTGAAAGAAGCAAGTGTTTGTTGTTCAACCATCCAGACTACGGTATTTTATTATAGCTGTGTGAGCTATGTGTCATCACCATATACCCTGCTCCATCGCATCACAATCAGAGAGGTTAAGTGTCTTCCGTCACTGGCTTTGCAGAACATCTTTAACAGGGGAGGGTGATATGCTTACAGCGTAAAGTAAGAACTAAGTATCAACTGCCTTACTAACTGTAACTAAGGCTACCAATACTACTGATACCTTTGATGAGTTGAACATCTTAAGTATTTATTATAATACGGGTTAGTCAGCATCAAGTCTTTTTGTACTAAAGTCTTTGGCTAGTTTCACAAACTATCGAAAAGAGACTGTATTTTTTTCAGATAAATTAGTGAATAAGAAGCGGTACCATAGCAATTGTTGTCAAGGCAAGTTCATTTAGGAAGCAAGGAGAAATCTCTTGTGGGCAATATCTATTTAACAATCAGATTTTCCTTTCTGCCTGTCATTGGCCAAATTTTGCACCACATAAAATGGAAAGCCAGTTGGAGAAAGAGCAAAAACACGGGTGGTGTTTCAAAACATTTTTTACATAAATTTTGAAGTCTGACGAACAGACCAAAAAGACAAAATATTCTCTGAAATTTTAAACTCCCATAAGTTTATCAGAGATTTTCTGATCACTCACATCATCTAATTAAATGTATCTTCTTTTAAATTATTTTGACTTCAACAAAAAGCAGAGGAGCTTCAATGCAGATTAAAAAAAAGTTATTCGATGAGGAGAGATGTTGTATAGTTTCAGAAGTTATTTTACATACAATACCTCATTTATTCTTCACAATAACCTGGTACAAAAAGTCTTGTTTGTTGATCAGGCTTATGTGGTAGGATAATGAGATTCAAAGAGGTAAAGAACTTGTCTAAGATCACGCTGACCTGGGACTCCATTCCAAATCATCTGATTCTCAATATCAAGCTCTGGCAATCTACCCTTATCCACAAGGACTTCCGGGAATGAGAGAAAAGTCAGCTGAGAGCTCCCTGTGGTATAATCTAGAGTGGAGCTATGAGGCGAGGGGAAGGCGCTGGTGTGAACTCACAAGAGGCCTGGCCAGCACCTCTTGCCACTAAGGGACTACGAGCTCTAGCTTCATGAAGAGCCTTGTGGGTAAGTCCTAAAACTCAGGAGAAACTGTGGGAATCCTCATCAACTCTGAGGTCTGCTGTCTGGGAAAACCAGGCTCTTGTCCCCCACCTCCGCCCCAGCTAATCCTCGCTGGGATTCCAGGAAATGAAATTGAGTCTATGTAGAAAGTCACAAGAGCCCTCAATACATTAATTTTCTTTGTTATTTAACATGTGCCACCTACAGAAACACCCTGCTTTCCACAAAGGAATTAGAATGAGTAAATCTGGGGGCACCTGGGTGGCTCAGTCGGTTAAGCTTCCCACTTAGGCTCAGGTCATGATCTTGTAGCAAACGAGTTCGAGCCTTGCATTGGGCTCTGTGCTGACTGCTCAGAGCCCGGAGCCTGCTTCGGATTCTGGGTCTCCCTCTCTCTCTGCCCCTCCCCACTTGTGCTCTGTCTCTCTCTGCCTCTCAAAAATAAAGAAACGTCATAGAATGAGTAAATCTGCTTTCAATATGGTGCCAAGGACAGAACCATGAATAAAGGAGGAAGCCCCAAAATATCTGTTTAAGGATAATCTAGGGCTGAAAATAAGCACAAATATTACCGTTAGTTAAAATTGTGGATCATACCATACCTAAGAAAACTATATTTGAGACACACTGAACATTGCATGTATAAAACCTGGAGGGGAAAGACAGGACATAAAGTTGCAGCTACAGAAAAGACTGAGATGATCAAACTAACAAAAACTCATTAGTAACTGAATAGTACCTGCTAAAAGAGTTAATGAGCATTTAGTCTAGATTAATAAAAAAAAATGCAATGTCCAGAATCAGGGAGTTTAGACTCCAATCTATTTCGTGCTGGAGTACTGTACGAATGGTCACACTTCAGGATAAACTGATACAATGAACCTCATCAGCAACAGAAAACAATGAAGAGAACAAGAAGAGAAACCAAGATAACACAAGAGCAGAAGGTCAGTTAAAACCATCAGAGCTGCCTGACAACAATATATTCCTCAGTAGGTAATAGTACCAGCTCAACTGTGTAATGACGGGCCCACAGCAAAATAGATCCAAGCACGGGAAAGGGACCCAGACCAAGTGAGTGGTGCTGAAATGGACCAGCTATATTAGAATGCTTCTTGAAAATGTCTATGACAGGGCCCAAGCACATGTGTAATGACTTAGAAATTAAAGGGTGTAAGCGCATGTGCATGCACTTTTTTTAATTATGCCAGATGGACTGCTAATGTTGAGAAGTCCCCTGCTGACCTTTAGCCTCGCTTCTCCTAATCTTGGAATTTTACGATTCATTAAAGGATACGTTAATTAAAATTCTAGCATTCTTTTGGAAACGGTAAAGTGATGTATCAGTTGGTTCTTCTTCCATTTTGTCAGCATTTTAGAGAAACATCTAAGCTAAAAAGCTATAAAGAGGAAGGAAACCATGATTTCTTGTACTGCAAAATTATGAAGAGGCTTGTTGGCATGTATCACAGTCGCTGCCAGGTAAAGTATTTTATTAATGTACGACTGACCCTAACCACTTCCAGGGAAAGACAGAAACCACACTTGACACGTGTGCAAACAACTTTTTTAAAAAAGAACAAAATCCATACAAGTAATTTTCACTGCTCTCGTTAACTATGGAAAAAACTTACTAGTGGTCATTAAAAGATAATAATAATTCCTCCAGTTATTTATTATCTTCTATTCAAACATCATCCAAACACTCACTGCATACTACAGGACCAATAATAAACAGAAAGGAGAAAGGTGTGGGGGCTGCATCATGGAGCAGTTAGTCTGAGATAGAGAAGTTGTTAGCAGCATGGTGACAAGAACACCTAACTGTAAAAATCCAATTTAGGTGCAACCCAAATGATACTGTATTAATAAAGTAGATTTCAGAATACAGAGGAAATCTCCATTTCTTAAGTTTTACTGACAAAGAAATAAACATTTGTTTTTAAGGGTGGCTGAATACTGAATTTACTGAAGTTGGTAAGTGTACTGAGGTTGTGTAAGAGATATCCCCTTTCAGGAAATACACATTCAAATATTTAGAGATAAAGGGTCACAATGCATGTAACTTACCCTCAAATGGTTAAAAAAAAAAAAAAAAAAAAAAACCACTGTGTGTGTGTATGTGTGTGTGTGTGTGTGTGTGTGTGTAGAATGGGAGAGGAGGAGGGAGAGAATAGAGATACAAAACTAATAGGATAAAATGTTAATAATAAATCAATCTGTATACTATATCATTTTTTATAATACCTTTAGTTTTTGTGGTATTCAGGAAATACACATTCAAATATTTAGAGATAAAGGGTCACAATGCATGTAACTTACCCTCAAATGGTTAAAAAAAAAAAAAAAAAAAAAAACCACTGTGTGTGTGTATGTGTGTGTGTGTGTGTGTGTGTGTGTAGAATGGGAGAGGAGGAGGGAGAGAATAGAGATACAAAACTAATAGGATAAAATGTTAATAATAAATCAATCTGTATACTATATCATTTTTTATAATACCTTTAGTTTTTGTGGTATTCAGGAAATACACATTCAAATATTTAGAGATAAAGGGTCACAATGCATGTAACTTACCCTCAAATGGTTAAAAAAAAAAAAAAAACCACTGTGTGTGTGTATGTGTGTGTGTGTGTGTGTGTGTGTGTAGAATGGGAGAGGAGGAGGGAGAGAATAGAGATACAAAACTAATAGGATAAAATGTTAATAATAAATCAATCTGTATACTATATCATTTTTTATAACACCTTTAGTTTTTGAACTTTTATACATGTATGAACTTATTTCCAAATAAAGCTTTTTAAAAAGAACAAGAAGCAGATGAGGAAAAAATAGCAAAGTACTGATAATTCTTAAAGATGGGTTATGGATAGGTGGGGATTCATTCTACCAATCTCCCTACTTTTATCCATCTTTGAAATTTTCCACAATAAAATGTTACAAAATAAAGAGGAGGTGAGTCAGCTACTGTAACTGTATGTAAGTTAGCTACTAAAGTGACTGGAAATGAATGGATAAATATACACACACACACACACACACACACACACACAGGAATATTATTCAACCTTCAAAAAGAATGAAAGCTTGCCACATGCAATGACGTGGACAGAGCTAGAGTGTATTATGCTGAGTGAAATAAGTCAATCAGAGAAGGACAAATACCATATGATTGCACTCATATGTCTTAAGAAACAAAACAGATGAACATATGGGATGGGGGATAAAAAGATAAAAGAGAGGGAAACAAACCATTAGAGAGTCTTAAAGATAGAGAACAAACTGAGGATTGATGGTGGGAGGTGGGTGGGGGATGGGCTAGATGAGTGATGGGTACTTAGGAGGGCATTTGTTGTGATGAGAACTGGGTGATGTATGTAAGTGATGAATCACTGAATTCTACTCCTGAAGCCAATATTGCAGTATATGTTAAGTAACTAGAATTTAAATAAAAATTGGAGAAGAAAAAGATAATAATAAAGTGACTGCAAAACAGAAGGCATTCAATAAACGATAGACGTGTTATTATAAACTGAATCCACATCTATCTTGAATGTAGACAAGGTATTAGCTGTTAGTCTTTAATTACAAACAAGAATCTATTGACAATCCACAAACGTAAGGCACTCTGCTGGAGACTGCAGTGAACATGCTCGCATAAGTCAAGCACCAGCTGACGTACTCAGGACTCAAGTGGTGATCAGAAAGGACCAGAAAGCAAAGGTCAGGAGTCAAAGAAACTGAGCTCAAGTGCAAACCAACATCACCTCCTATGTGATCTTAGATGATAACCAGGAACACCTCTTCATCAATCACATTAAAAAGGTGAAATCATGTGTTTGACAAGGTTGCTACAAGAATAAAGTGAAATACAAAAGAAGTTGTTCTATGACCTCTCAAGTGTTATATACATGTTAGTTCTCATTGTATTGCGTGTAGAGCCCAGGTGTGGAGGTGATGTCTATACACAGTAATCGTAACACAAAGCACAGTGCTAAGTACGCCACAGGAAAAGATCACCCCTGGCTAGGAGAGAACAGGAAATCTTCGTGGAGGAAGTGGTACCTGAGACAGCACTTAATGGATGGACAGGCAGAAAAAAGTCAGAGAGGAGGAAACAGGATCGTAGGTGGAAGAGATAATCCAAGAAAGGACATGAAAGGGAGAAAGTGTAAGGCATGTAAAGAGTAACAGAGTTATGGCTAGAGTCTGAGAAACAAATACAACAGTAGAATAACTAAAAATAAATCTGAAAAAGTGAGGATAAACCTGAGAAGGCCTTGCCTAACTCCTGTGAGGGTCCAGATGTGTGGTTCACCGCTCACCTAGCACGAGCAAGCTCTTCTTCCCTGCTAGTGCCAACAAAACTTCACTATCCAAAGCTATAAAGTTTTCCAAAATAAGGCGCTCGGTTTCAAAGGAAATTAATCAAGTCAAACCTACCGTACGTACACTGCTGTGACAGGAAATGGCTTTCTATAATCAGGAAAAACTCAATCCCAGTGAAGATAAATGTCACCCAAAAGAGTTTATATTTGGCTTTGGAGTATTTTTTTTTTCAGGGAGGAGCTTCCAAGTCATATTTTTCTTAAGCTGATGCTAAAGTAAGAAGATTCCCAGGGCACCTGGGTGGCTCAGTCAGTTAAACACCCCACCTTCAGCTCAGATCATGATCATTATCTCACACTTTGGGAGTTCGGACCCTGCATCGGGCTCTGCACTGCTGGTGCAGAGCCTGCTTAGCATTCTCTCTCTCCCCCTCTCTCTCGACCCCTCCCCTACTTTCTCTCTCTGGGTCCCTCTCTCAAAATAAATAAATAAACTTAAAAAAAAAAAAAAGTAAGAAATTCCTTAACTACCAACCGAAAGATATTCAAAAGTGGTCATACAACTGAAGTCAAATGTTCTTGTAAACCTGACTGACTTTCACAGAATGTGGCTTAATTCAAAATTACATGACTATTTTTCCTTTCTTATCCTTTTTGCCCACAATAAATAGCTGTACTTTTTAGGAAGAGAACATCCTTTTGCTGTTTTTTTGTAATCCTTTGAGTCACCTGCTGTGAAATAATGAATAATCACTCCATCATGATTTATACCTTTATATGACTAATCTCATGAAGACGTAAGAAGGTACGTAAAATGTCTTGTGACTATAGCACACTAAAAATCTTAAGTCCATTTTAATGCCCTTAAATGAATATTAAATTTTTTTCACTGCCACCTCTCCCCCTGACTCTGAATGTTAAATTTTTTAGTGGTGAGAAGAAAGGCCATAGAACCATTGCAAGTTATATGGAAATAACCTCAGAGATCATCTATTCCGACCTTCTCCTTCAACAGACAAAAAAACCAGAAGCTAGGGAAATTAAGGGACTTCCTTCTGATACACTGCTAACTAGGTAGAAACAGCTCTAAAGTTTAAAAGGTTTTTGGCACCTGGTACTGATGACACCACATTCCCATACTGGACATTCTTCTGACGACACATAACTCCAAGAAAAACTAAACACTGCACACAAATCTATGTTTGCCCTTAAAAAACAAACAAAAAAAACAGAAAAGTGCAAAGAATTGGCATTGTTTCGAAGAAAGCAGTTAATGAACTTATACTATCTCTCCCCCCCCCCACCCCAAATCCCCAACCATACTGAAGTAATGGAAAATATTCAGCTTTTATAACCTCATACCAGTTTAATGATCGAAAAAAGAAAACACGAGAAGCCAGTGCTATGCTGCGTTCGGAAGCCATGAATGCCTCCCCATCAGAAACGAGGGCAGCGGGTAGGAGCAAAGCAGAGAACGAACTTCGGCGGGTCTGGCATGCTAGGGAGCCTGCTCAGCATGGAGGACAGAGCTAGGAGGGAGCAAAAACGTAATTCAACCCACAGTGTTAAAAGAAATCAAAGGAAGGCAAATCTGGAAAGCCTGGCCCAGAGATCAATTCCAAAAGTCAACAGAGGTCTGTAAAAAAAAAAAATGTTTTTAATGTTTTATTTATTTTTGAGAGAGAGAGAGACAGAGTATGAGCAGGGGAGGGGCGGAGAGAGAAGGAGACACAGAATTGGAAGCAGGCTCCAGGGCTCGAACTTGTGAACCGCGAGATCATGACCTGAGCTGAAGTCGGATGCTCAACTGACTGAGCCAGTCAGGTGCCCAACAGAGGTCTTTCAACCCAAAGACCTTCCCAAGACTCATTACCTAGTACATTACCAAGCGGGACTACACTTCCACATCAAACTGCTATCCCTCGAGGTGTGGAGGGCACGCTGCAGCCAGGATTTGGCCGTGGGACTGGGCTCGACGTAGAGTTCCTTCAAACAGCCGAGCCCTGCACTACGCAAGGACGGCCTACGAGGCTGCTTTAGTAAGAGGCGCCTGCAGACCCTACAGCTGCCGCACTGCCAGCCTGGTTTCTGATTCTCCTTCAGAATAAAGCAGAAGGTCGGGTTCCGTGACTTCACACGACACGGGCCCGCCACGCTAACTAGAGAAAGGACCGGAGCTCCTGCTGCCACTCCCAGGGTCTTCACGCCCGACACCGTGAACCGGAAATGAGGCTTCACTGTCTGGGAGGGAAAGGTTTCCCTCAGTTAATGAAATCTGCTTCCAGTCTGATAAAACCCGTGTTTGTGCCACTCCAGAATTCAATACAAAATTCTTCAAAATGTGCTCATTTGTCACTGAATGAATAAAACACAGAGTCTAACAAGAAAACTACACCTAATTAGTCACGTTAGATCCTGACCAATAAAGCCTCTAAAACAGCAGTGTCTCCTCATACAGCACAGCAGTAAAAGGTTTCCAAGACCTTAACTGTGTAATACTGTGCAGCTAAAACGCACGCAATATGCGTATTTATAAACATTATTCTTGGAAAGTGGTGTTTTACGGGTACACAATCTATTCGTTATTTGCATATATTTCACCGCTTTAATCGCTGCACTAAATGGACAAAATATGTTCAGTTACTTCCGGTATTTCGCATTCAGCCAGCTGCACAGGGCCGACGTAACCATCAGTAGTGGCAGCCAAGCAAACGCAGTTTCTTATGCCGATTAGACAAACTCTATCTACGCCGGAGAACTGACAAAACCTGATCAGACTTACTTGCTACTCCGGATGCCAGTCCATACAGCAGTCCGCCCCCATCGGACTGCTGTGGGAGAACGTGTGCTCCTGGAGGGGGCGGCTTCTCTTGTCTGATAAAGTTATACAATAGGGTTTTCACAAGTTTGCTGGTGTATGGAAGACTACACAAAAAGAAAAAAAAGAAGAAAATCAAACCCGTGGAAGTCGCCTGACTTTGTGTAACAATAAACAGAATCTACAGAATCTATTAAAGGGATTAACACTTCGAAGGAACCTAGCACTGTCACATAACGGTGAAGATCGTGGGCTTTGAGATCAGACTTGAGGCTCAATTCTGGTTTTCCTGTTTCTATGCCACAGTTGTTGGTCAAATCACTTCAATTCTTGAGCTTCAGTTACCTTACTGGTAATCCCATATAACAGGTGAGATACTATTAATTCAGGGTATTATACGGTACCTGGTGCTTGAAGGGAGATAGTACCATAGAATCAGTAGGGAAACACAAGAATTAAGAAAGCATTAATACAAAAGACTACACATTTTAAGTATGAAATCATTCAATTTATGCATGCACACACAAGACACATATGCATACAAGTGGTTTAGATGTTAACACCCTTTGCTTTAAAGTAATGGAATGAGAGGAGAAGGGAGAGAACGCAGGTGAAAAGGGATATGTGTCCACAAATTAAGGTGATAAATCAATTCCTGCCATCTAGAGAAAACTCTGTAATAGAATCCTGAGCCAAAGCCCAGGCTCCTTCTCTATCATCAGCGGTTTTCAAATAGGTTCCAAAGAGCCCTAAGGGATTCTATGGCTGTGCCACAGGATACTCAAGGAGCAAGGTGACACACAGACAACCAAGGCAGCAAGGACGAGATGAGAAAGACAGAGCTCCCACTCTCTGAGAACTTCCATCAAAGCTACTTGGTTTGTATCTGTTTTACAATCTCAAGTTCTGTGAAGACTGTGTCAATAGAAGGTGTGTGTGTGTGTGTGTGTATTTTGTATCTACTCCCAGCCCCCCATTAGGAAACTGTAAGTTTCTGCTCAAGAGCAGAGCCCCCCATCCTAACACATGTCTGGCACATGGTTGCCACACAGTAAGTGTCTGTGACCACGTGAAAGTAGGAACCGTCAGCTAAGAGGCTGCCGGAGTAGTCCAGACACAGGGTGACAGGGCAGAGATGATGGTCGTTTCAACGGGACTAGTGAGAGGGGGAGACTGAAAACAACTTCGGCAGACAGACATGACTGATGGGTGCTTACACATGGAGAATGACGCAGAAGGAAGAAGGAGGAGGACTGCTACGTTTCATTTCTACAAAGAAACCACTTGAGAAGGTAAGAAGCTGGGGGACGAAAGGGGCGGGGAGGATGGGCAGTTTAAACAGGAAAGCAGAAGTGGGTTACTTATGCGTGGGGTTTGGAGTGTGGACAGAATGACATCTGGGACAACGTTAAGGTTAGAGGACAAGACCTGAGACAGAGATTTGTACAATAAAAAAAAAAAAAAAAAGAAGGTAGAAAAATGTAAAATAGAAACATACCATCGACCTCGCATCAAATACTTGTGACTGATGCTCTGTCGCAAAACCTCCTTGTGGAAGAGTTGGCAAGAAAGGAAAACCACCATTGTCGATACAGCTTCTACTGAGATTTCATATGTAATATCTCTGCAGAAACAGGAAGCAAACAGAATAATGATCACTTTGGAAGATTAGGACTGCTCTTTTCTACATAAAGTATACATTAAAAACTCAATCTAAATATTCAATACATTTCTAGGTTACAAAGAAACACTAATGTGTTTTACCTAAAAATTAAGTCAGGCAATAGGAAAGCTTTTCCCAACCATTAGCTTTTGTACTCGGGTCAGGCATCCCATTACTTTCCTATTTTCCAGTTCCAATCTCCTGCTGAATGACAAGTCTATTACTGTAGAATGGAAACAGTTAGCAGCAATGTTCTGCTTTGAAGATAAACCCCTAAAACCTTAGGTTCATCCCTGTTTGGTTATAATGCAGAAACCCAATATTCAGATTGTCAAATTTAAGAGTAAGTCACAGTGCAGGGAAGAAAACAATGCCTTTTCGTGTTGATAATCACTTAACAATCAGAACAATGTATACCTTACAGCCCCCCATCTCTAGTGTCTGCTTCCATAAGGCCACCTCTGTATGTTCAGCAAAATAAGGACAGTGAACAAATTATTCCTGTTTTATTAAGCATACTTCTATTATGGAAGGACTACTCCTGTCCTCCAAGATCATTAACTCTCTTTAGAAATAAGTCTTAGGTCAAGAAAAAGGAACAAGGTTTTGGCTGAGGAGGAAGCACAAAAAAGAATAAACGCATTAAGTAATCTTCAG
This sequence comes from Lynx canadensis, assembly GCF_007474595.2. Lineage (NCBI taxonomy): Eukaryota > Metazoa > Chordata > Mammalia > Carnivora > Felidae > Lynx > Lynx canadensis. Next base: position 25,362,008 of record NC_044314.2, on the reverse strand, counting down.
TTACTGCAAAAATTTAAACATGATGATCACGGGGAACAGGAACAGATGAGGAAAGTGGAGATCTCAACAACACAACAAAAAGAGTAACAGCTCCGAAAGAATATCAAAATATTCTGACAGAACTAAAATGTGCATGGAAATCCAAAAAAAAAAAAAAAAACAAAAACAAACACAAAACAAAAACAAAACCCACTTAACTTAAGTGAGGCTCATTAAACAAATTAAATATGACCTGATTCTAGAATTGGGCACGCTTAAATTCTACCAGATATTTTAAGGGGTTATTACTGACAGAAATCTCTTTTAAAAGCAAAGTATACAAAACAACACAAGAGGTCCATGCAATTTACATTATTACATAATGGATAAATCTCAGTTCTAATCAGAAATCTTACTTTTAAAGTACTATAGAAAAATTCTCTTTCCTGACATTTAACTGTCGTAAATATTAACCACGTAAAATGCAATCCTATTTGTTCTTATTCCTTCAACTGAATGAAAGACAAGCCTGACATTGAAATCCAAAGAGGCACAGAGAACTCCCTTCAGACATAACTGAATTGATCTTCTGCATGACATATCATAATGAAACTGGCAAAATACAAGGATAAAGAGAGAATTCTGAAAGCAGCTAGGGATAAACAGGACTTAACATACAAAGATAGATACATAAGGGTAGTAGCAGACCTATCTACTGAAACTTGGCAGGCCAGAAAGGAATGGCAGGAAAGCTTCAATGTGATGAACAGAGAAAATATGCAGCCGAGAATCCTGTATGCAGCAAGTCTGTCATTCAGAATAGAAGGGGACATAAAGGTCTTCCCAAACAAACAAAATGGAAGGAATTCATCACCACTAAACAGCCCTACAAGAGATCCTAAGGGGGATTCTGTGAGTGAAATGTTGCAAGGACCACAAAGTACCAGAGACACCACTACAAGCATGAAACCTACAGATATCACAATGACTCTAAACCCGTATCTTTCAATAATAACACTGAATGTAAATGGACTAAATGCTCCAACCAAAAGACGCAGGGTATCAGAATGGATAAAAAAAACAAGACCCATCTATTTGCTGTCTACAAGAGACTCATTTTAGACCTGAGGACACCTTCAGCTTGAAAGTGAGGGGATGGAGAACTATCTATCATGCTACTGGAAGCCAAAAGAAAGCTGGAGTAGCCATACTTATATCAGACAAACTAGACTTTAAATTGAAGGCTGTAACAAGAGATGAATAAGGGCATTATATAATAATTACAGGGTCTATCCATCAGGAAGAGCTAACAATTATAAATGTCTATGCACCAAATTCGGAAGCCCCCACATATATAAAACAATTAATCACAACATAAGCAAACTTATTGATAAGAATGTGGTAATTGCAGCAGACTTTAATACTCCTCTTATAGCAATGGATAGATCATCTAGACAGAGAATCAATAAAGAAACAAGGGCCCTGAATGATACATTGGACTAGATGGACTTGAAAGATATATTTAGAATTCTGCATCCCAAAGCAACAGAATATTCTTTCTTCTCGAGTGCACATGGAACATTCTCCAAAATAGACCATATACTGGGTCACAAAACAGCCCTTAATAAGTATAAAAGAATTAAGATCATACCATGCACACTTTCAGATCACAATGCTATGAAACATGAAATCAACCACAGGAAAAAAAGTCCAGAAAACCTCCAAAAGCATGGAGGTTAAAGAACAGCCTACTAAAGAATGAATGGGTCAACCAGGCAATTAGAGAAGAAATTAAAAAATATATGGAAACAAATGAAAATGAAAATACAACAGTCCAAACGCTATGATATACAGCGAGGGCAGTCCTGAGAGGAAAATACATTGCAATCCAGGCCTATCTCAAGAAAGAAGAAACATCCCAAATACAAAATCTAACAGCACACCTAAAGAAAATAGAAACAGAACAGCAAAGACACCCCAAACCCAGCAGAAGAAGAGAATAATACAGATCAGAACAGAAATAAACAACATAGAATCTAAAAAAAACAGTAGAGCAGATCAATGAAACCAAGAGTTGGTTTTTTGAAAAAATAAACAAAATTGATAAACCTCCAGCAAGGCTTCTCAAAAGAAAAGGGAGAGGACCCAAACAGATAACATCACAAATGAAAATGGAATTATTACAACCCATCCCTCAGAAATACAAGCAATTATCAGGGAATACTATGAAAAATTATATGCCAACAAACTGGACAACATGGAAGAAATGGACAAATTCCTAAACACCCACACACTTCCAAAACTCAAACGGGAAGGAACAGAAAACTTGAACAGACCCATAACCAGCGAAGAAATTGAATCAGTTATCAAAAATCTCCCCAAAAATAAGAATCCAGGACCAGATGGCTTCCCTGGGGAATTCTACCAGACATTTAAAGCAGAGATAATACCTATCCTTCTCAAGCTGTTCCAAAAAATAGAAAGGGAAGGAAAAACTTCCAGACTCATTCTATGAAGCCAGCATTACTTTGATTCCCAAACCAGACAGAGACCCAGCAAAAAAGAGAACTACAGGCCAATATCGCTGATGAATATGGATGCAGAAATTCTCAACAAGATACTAGCAAATCGAATTCAACAGCATATAAAAAGAATGATTCACCATGATCAAGTGGGATTCATTCCTGGGCTACAGGGCTGGTTCAATATTTGCAAATCAATCAATGTGATACATCACATTAATAAAAGAACAGACAAGAACCATATGATCCTGTCAGTCGATGCAGTAAAAGCATTTGACAAAATACAGCATCCTTTCTTAATAAAGACCCTCGAGAGAGTCGGGATAGAAGGAACATACTTAAACATCATAAAAGCCATTTATGAAAAGCCCACAGCTAATATCATCCTCAATGGGGAAAAACAGAGCTTTCCCCCTGAGATCAGAACATGACAGGGATGTCCACTCTCACTGCTGTTGTTTAACATACTGTTGGAAGGTCTAGCATCAGCAATCAGACAACAAAAGGAAATCAAAGGCATCGAAATTGGCAAGATGAAGTCAAGCTTTCACTTTTTGTAGTAGATGACATGATACACTTACACTTTTTTGTGTAGATGACATGATACTCTACATGGAAAACCCAACAGAATCCACCAAAAGTCGGCCAGAACTGATACGTGAATTCAGCAAAGTCGCAGGATACAAAATTAACGTACAGAAATCAGTTGCATTCTTATACACTAAGAATGAAGCAACAGAAAGACAAATAAAGAAACTGATCCCATTCACAATTGCACCAAGAATCATAAAATACCTAGGAATAAACCTAACCAAAGATGTAAAAGATCTGTATGCTGAAAACTATAGGAAGCTTATGAAGGAAATTGAAGAAGAGATACAAAGAAATGGAAAAACATTCCATGCTCATGATTGGAAGAATAAATATTGTTAAAATGTCAATACTACCCAAAGCAATCTACACATTCAATGCAATCCCCAATCAAATTGCACTAGCATTCTTCTTGAAGCTAGAACAAACAATTCTAAAATTTGTATGGAACCACAAAAGACCCCAAATAGCCAAAGTAATATTGAAGAAGAAAACCAAAGCTGGAGGCATCACAATCCAGACGTTAGCCTCTACTACAAAGCTGTAATCATCAAGACAGCATGGTATTGGCACAAAAACAGACACACAGACCAATGGAATAGAATGGAGACTCCAGAATTGGACCCACAAATGTATGGCCAACTAATCTTTGACAAAACAGGAAAGAATATCCAATGGAAAAAAGACAATCTCTTTAAAAAATGGTGCTGGGAGAACTGGACAGCAACATGGAGAAGAATGAAACTAGACCACTTTCTTACACCATTCACAAAAATAAACTCAAAATGGGTGAAGGACCTGAATGTGAGACAGGAAACCCTACAGGATAAAGCAGGAAAAAAACCTCTCTGACCTCAGCCACAGCAATTCTTACTTGACACATCTCCAAAGGCAAAGGAATTAAAATCAAAAATGAACTATTGGGACCTCATCAAGATAAAAAACCTTCTGAACTGCAAAGTAATCAATCAACAAAACTAAAAGGCAAACCAATGGAATGGGAAAAGATATTTGCAAATGCCATATCAGACAAAGAGCTAGTATCCCAAATCTATAAAGAACTCACCAAACTCTACACCCGAGAAACAAATAATCCAGTGAAGAAATGGGCCAAAGACATGAATAGACACTTTCCTAAAGAAGACACCCAGATGGCCAACAGGCACATGAAAAGATGCTCAACGTCATTCCTCATCAGGGAATGCAAATCAAAACCACACTGAGATATCACCTTACGCAGGTCAGAGTGGCTAAAATGAACAAATCAGGAGACTATAGATGCTGGAGAGGATGTGGAGAAATGGGAACCCTCTTGCACTGTTGGTGGGAATGCAAACTGGTGCAGCCACTCTGAAAAGTGTGGAGGTTCCTCAAAAAATTAAAAATAGATCTATGCTGTGACCCAGCAATAGCACTCCTAGGAATTTACCCAAGGATACAGGAGCGCTGATGATATGGGGCACTTGTACCCCAATGTTTATGGCAGCACTTTCAACAATAGCCACATTATGGAAAGAGCCTAAATGTCCATCAACTGACAAATGGATAAAGGAATTGTGGTTTATATATACAATGGAATACTACTTGGCAATAAGAAAGAATGAAATATGGCCTTTTGTAGCAATGTGGATGGAACTGGAGAGTTGTTATGCTAAGTGAAATAAGTCAGGCAGAGAAAGACAGATACCATATGTTTTCACTCTTTTTTTTTTTAATTTTTTTTTTCAACGTTATTTATTTTTGGGACAGAGAGAGAGACAGAGCATGAATGGGGGAGGGGCAGAGAGAGAGGGAGACACAGAATCGGAAACAGGCTCCAGGCTCTAAGCCATCATGCCCAGAGCCCGACCGGGGCTCGAACTCACGGACCGCGAGATCGTGACCTGGCTGAAGTCGGACGCTTAACCGACTGCGCCACCCAGGCGCCCCCATATGTTTTCACTCTTATGTGGATCCTGAGAAACTTAACAGAAGACCAGGGGGGAGGAGAAGGGGGGGGAGTTACAGAGAGGGAAGGAGGCAAACCATAAGAGACTCTTAAATACTGAGAACAAACTGAGGGTTGATGGGGGGGGCAGGGGAAGGGGAAAATGGGTGATGGGCATTGAGGAGGGCACTTGTTGGGATGAGCACTGGGTGTTGTACGGAAACCAATTTGACAATAAAGTATATATAAAAAATAAAATAAATGAAATAACTTTTTGTGGAAGAGTAAACATGGCCAAGTCAACCTTGAAAACGAAGAGTGATGAGAGGGCCTTTCACTACCAGGTATCAAGCCATGCTATGCAGCTGTAACAATAAAAACAGCATGGTGTTTGCACACACGAAGAAACAGACAAACGAAAGAAATCCACCTACAAACCAAATTATGGCTCACACCTGCGGTGTAGACATAAACAATATACAGTAAAGATGGATCCACAAATCAATGAGGACAGAAGAGATTGTACAGAAGACTGGCTCATTTCACAAAGAAAACAATGATGGATCCCCATCAAAGACCTACTACAGACAGATTAAAGACCTGGAGGTGAATGGTAAAGCTAAAGTTAACACAAGAAAATGTACGCTAAGTTTCTAACAGAAGGACAAAAAAAGGACTTCTTAAATAAAAGCCTAAGAGCACAAACCACAAAGCCAAAAATACATTTAATCACATCAAAATTCAGGATTACTGCTCAACAAATGAAACCTTGGACAAAGGTAACAGGCAGCTGATACAGAGAAGAACAACAAGAAACTAATATCTAGAATATTGCCAGCAACTCCTGCAAATGGCCAAGAAAAAGGTGAGAACTCCACTAGGAAATAAGAACAAAATATATTAACAGTTTAAGACAGTGTGATATCCCTTATGCTGTAGAAAGCAAAGTACCGGCAGACATATGATGATATATAAACCCTCATGTACTGCTGATAAAAATATTAACCAGAGAAGTCATCTTTAGAGAGCAACCCATGACCCAAATATGTATATATGCCAAAGAAAAATTCACAGCAACTGGCTGAGGACTGTGCTAGGCAAACTCTAAGACAACCCCCAATAATCCTGCTTCCTGCTACTCATATGCTCTTATGTACTGCCTCCCCTTGAGTATAGGCTGAATCTAATAACTCACTTTTAACCACTTTCAAGGGGCGATTATCTTACAAAGCAACTATAGCTTGCGCTGGGTACCCTCTCTTGCTCTTTTTTTTTCACTTTCTGTGGGAGAAGCTAACCACCCTGTTGTGAGCTGACATATGCAGACGTCTACCTGGCAAAGAACTAAGGGAGGCCTCCAGTCAACAGCCAGTGAAGATCTGAGGCCCTCAGTCCAATTTCCCTAGAGGAACAGAATCCTGCCAACAGCAAATGAGAAATCAAGAAGCAGGTCTCTCCCTCCCTAGCTGAGGCTTCTGACGAGGACCACAGCCCCACCAATAGCTCAACTACAACCTCAAGAGGTATCTGAGTCAAGAGGCACCACGCCAGCTGTGCCTGCACTCCTGATCCTAACAAACTATGAACAATTCATTACTTGTGGTGTTGCAAAGTTGGAGAAAGCCCTGGTGTCCATCACTGAGGAACTGGGTAAGTAAAATGTGGTGGATACACACAATGAAAGCTTTAACAGCAGCAGACTAGATGTTCATTAGTGTCACGGGTAACGTTTAAGAACAGTTCTGAGAGGAATAAGTAAACAGAATGAGTTCTGTAACAATTCTATTTATGTACATTAAAAATACATGTACATGTAACATTTAGTTGAGCATATACATATAAAAATAATGCATTAAACACATTTAAATGGCTGTTTACGGGAAAGAAGAGCAGCACGGAATGGGGATAAATGGGAATAAATGAACAGATGAATATCAAATGGAGGGAGAGATGGACCTCAACATGAAGCAGGGATGACCGTTAGCCTTGAACTGAAGAATGTGGTCTATTCAACCCTATGCCTCATGTGTCCAAAATCAGGGACAGTGGGACAAAGGGGGGCATCAGAGGTTGGGAGACATATTGACACGGAGAAATACTTGACCAACCCAGGAAACAAAAACATGCAATAAATTATCTAGCTAGAACATTATGAGGACCGCGATGAAAACACTGACAACAGGAATGGAAAAGAGCAACCAGACTTGAATGATACGGAACAAAATAAAACTAATAGCGCTCAGTGACAGACAGTATGCTTAACGTGGGCAAAAAAGGCTAAGACTATCAAAGAAGACAGGCTTATAGATTTAGAACTCATGGTGTATCAACCTAAATCAAGAACACTGCAAATGGACAATCACTTTACACATATTTACGTGTACTGAAAACGTTCCTTCTATTCCTAGTTTTCTAAGTTTTTTTTTTTCATGAATGGATGTTGAATTTAGTCAATGCTTTTTCCACACTTACTGAGACACTCATATGGCTTTTCTAATTTATTCTGCCAATATGGCATTATGTTGATGGATTTTCAAGTCTTAACAATATCACATTCGTCGATAAGCCCCACTTGTTTATGATGCTATGCCCTTATCATATATTACTGGGTGCAATTTACTAATTTTTTTAAAAAAATGTTTCTCCTACATGATAAGACATACTAGTCTGTAACTTTCTTTTTATGTAATGTTTCGTTAGGTTTTAGTATCAGGGTTATGCTAGCCCTTACAAAACACATTACTCATCTGCTTCTGGGACGTACTTTACTGAAATACTTGCCTCGCGACATAATATTGAGCAAAGATGGTAGAACGTTATGTATTATATGAATGGAATATACATGCAGGTGCTAACAGGCAAAAAATAAAAAAAGCAATCTTGAGAGATGAGACTACAGGTGACTATTTTATTATTTTTAATTTAAACTTTTTAAATAGGAAGAGCATGAAGAAAATGAATATAAGAAATGGTTTGCTCCCAAATGGCTGTGCCTACTGGGAAATTTCCTTGAGAAACAAAATCATAGTGATGATGGTCTGAGGATAAGTCTAACCTCATTTTAACATTAGGTCTTCTTAATGATACCCCTCTTACTTCACTGTGAGCAATCAAAGGTAACAAAGCTTTGTAACTAGGGAAAAACAATTTAGCAGAGAGTGCCTTAGTGCTTGTAGATTGCAATTGACAAACTAACAGACTGAATGGTTCACAAAGCACAGAAATTTATTTCTCACAGTTCCAAAGGCCCAATCAAGGCACCTGCAAATTCAGTGTCTGATAAGAGCTGGTTTTCTGGGTTCACAAACAGTGACCTTTTTTCTTTTTTGAATTTTTTTATTCTTGTTTTTTAAGTAAGTTCCACGCCCAGCGTGGAGCCCCATATGGGGCTTGAACTCATGACCCTGAGATCAAGACCCGAGTTGAGATCAAGAGTCGGATGCTCAACTGACTGAGCCACCCAGGTGCCCCTGACAGTGAACATCATTTTGCTGTGTCATCACACAGTGGAAGGGGGACAAGGAAGCTTTCTTGGGTATCTTTTACATGGGCACCAATCCCATTCATGAGGGCTCTGTCCGCATGACCTAATCATCCCCCCAAATACCATCACCTTGTAGGTTAGGTTTCAACATAAGAATTTTGGAAGGACACAAGCATTCAGATCACAGCAATGAGTCAGCCACACTTGTATTACTTAGGGCTCTGCAGAGAAAGAGAATCAATAGTATAGGAATAGATATAGACAAAAGAGATTTACTATGAAGGATTGACTCACACATTATGGAAGTTGAGGGGCCCATTACTTGCCATCTGCAAGGTGGACGCCCAGGAAAAGCCTGGTACAGTTCCAGTCCAAACCCAAGGCCTGAGAACCAGAAAAACCCCAGGCTAAGTCAGAAGGCCCAAGAATCTAGGAGGACCAATGTCTAAGGACATGAGAAGATGGACGTCTCGGCTAAAGGAAGAGAGTAAATTTATCTCTTCCTCCACCTTTGTGCTTTATCCATCCCTCAAAGGACTGGATGACACCAGCATGGGTGAGTATGATCTTCTTCACTAAGTCTACTGATTCTAATGCTAACTACTTCTGGAAACACACTCACGGATACACCCAGAAATAATGAAACCATGTCTGACCTCTAGGCACCCCTCAGCTCAGTTAGGCTGTCACACAAAATTAACCATCACACTTTGCCAATCAAAGAGTAGTTACACTTTTAAATACTGGCTGAGGGCACAGAGTCACAGATTCAGTCTCATTGAAGCATATATTTTGTTGTTGTGTTGTTGAAAGCATATTTGAAAGACTTTGTACGTAGAAATTTTGTTCCTTCATAAGAAACAAAACAGCATTCTAACACAGACACCTAGTTTTTAGTGACTATCCAAAGCAAATACACATTTCAGTAAAAACTTTTTACTCAAGATAAAGCTAGCACATACAGTATTTGCTATTCTGATTTCCAAAATAGCCATAACTATGAGCCAAAACCAAGACTTCCCATATGTCAATACACCATTTACTATGAATAAAAATGTAAGATTTAGAGAACCAAAAGGAACTATGCTGAAAAGAAGGGCATCTAGCGTCTCTTTGTTTTGCATAGACTAAAAAACAGTTTCAAATACCCTGTAGTCACTCAGATTTGATCATGATGGAGACCACAATGATCTCTCTTGTGAGGCATCTACTGAAGAGCTGAGTAGCCACTTCTTATCTGTAAATCACTGTTATACAAGTTAAGAATGGGACTTCAAAAAAAAAAAAAAAAAAAGAATGGGACTTCATCAGTACAATACCAAACACACAGTGGTACACGTACTGTCCAGACAACTGCACAGTCTGCTTCAGAAGGAAAAAAAAACACCTGAATCTACACCTCAGACCCTATATACTAAAAGAAATCCCAAATAGATCAGAAGATTAAATCTTTAAAAAAAAAAAAAAAAAAGAAAATCCTAGGGGCCAAGACGGAAGATTCTCTTAAAACATGCTTTAAAGAAGGCCTTTTGGTGCTTCTATTTAGAGGGACAGACAAAAATGCTGTGCAGTAAATGAAAAGGTTGTAAGTGCCATGAAGAAATAACGCATGAAGGTTGGATAAGGAGTACCTGGTTAGGGTGGTTAAGGAATAGTGAGGCTAAGCTGCTACTATAGAAGTCCAAAATGAGGTTTCAAACCAGATCAAAGCTCATTTCTCTGCCACTTAGCAGTCAGATCAAGCAGGATCTACTTAGTAAGATCACTCAAAGGCTCTGCCGGGAAGGAAGCTCTGTCACCCTTTGCATGTGCTTCCAAGTTTGTTCTGGTTACCATTTCCACCAGAGAGAAGGGAGAAAAGTGCACCTCCAAGGAGAGTCATTTCTTTTAAATAACGTAAGAGCTGTATATATCAATTCCTCCAGTACACCCATAGCTAGCTGGCAGGCGAGCCTGAGAAACGTCATCTCTGCCTGGACAACCACTGCCCAGCCAAATGCTAATAAAGAGAAGAATGAATTTGAGGAACCACTGACAATCTATCACAGATGTGTTACAATTTTAAGTAAGAAGACTCAACACGAAGCTGACTTTTGAGCAAAGACTTGAAAAAAGCAAGGATGCACAGGAAGAGTCTGCCAGGGAGAGGGATAAGCACATGCAAAGGCCCAGAGATAGGAACATGCCTCGCATATTTAAGGAACGCCAAAGAAGCCAGTGGGGCTACAAACAAAATGTGCAAGAAGGCAAGTAGAAAGAGAAAGGGTCAAAAATGTTAACAATGAGTCAGTTTATACATCCGAAGGCCTAGAAGCTATAAACGATGGATGAATTAAGACTCTTAAAAGTCGTTTTTGAAAATTTACCACGTCAAAACAAAAGGCGTGCTATAAGCAAATAAGTCAAGTCAAACGGCAAATCTAGAGGGGCGCCTGGCTGGTTTGGTTGGTAGAACTTGCAACTCTTGACCTCAAGGCTGTGGGTTCGAGCCCCACACAGGTGTAGAGATTACTTAAAAGATTCAAATCTTTAAAAAAAGAAAGGCAAATTTAGGGAAAAAAATATTTTAATTCATATCACAAAGGGGCAATAGGAGTCCTATAATTAGATGGTAATGACAGTTTCACAACTTGTGTGAATTCACTAACGACCACCTAATAATACACTTTCGAGGGGTAAATCTGGGGGTATCTGAATATCCTCATAACATAATGAGAAAGCTCTTTAAATGCTTGTGTACAAAAGCTGCCTGGATAAGGTGCTGACTGGAAAAAGAAGAAAGTTCAAAAGAGTATGTATAATTTCCCATCTTTTGTGTGACTGCAGGGAGATATAAGAATCTGTGCTCATAACTGCATATGCATCGCATGAACATCTTCGGGAAGGATACAGAAGAGACTAAGAACAGTGGCTACTTATGGAAGCAAACAGAACAGCTGGAGGGATGCGGAACCAGAAGAGGCAGTAGACTGTTCACTTATGTATTTGGATATCTTAAAATATGCTCTAAGATTAAATTAATCAAGAACTAAAACACAGGACTGTCATAAATGTTAAAATTAAACTTTCATTGATTCACATCTGCTGACATATTGAAATAAGAGCAAACAAAAACTTAAATCACATTGTGCTATGATGTAGAAGTCAGTGATCCAAAATTAGGAGACTTAGGGTCTGCCTCTAAGCTCTCTAGTAAACTCATTCTGTTAGCACCAGGTGTTGTATGGAAACCAATTTGACAATAAATTTCATAAAAAAAAAAAAAAACAAAACCCTCATTCTGTTAATTTTAACAAATAATTCCTCTGGGTCTCAGCTTTCCTATTTTTAAATTTGTTTTTAATGTTCATTTATTTTTGAGAGAAGCAGAGACAAGTGTGAGCAGGGGAGGGTCAGAGAGAAAGGGACACAGAATCCGGAGCAGCCTCCAGGCTCTGAGCAAGCTGTCAGCACAGAGCCTGACGCGGGGCTTGAACTCACAAAATGCAAGATCATGACGTGAGCTGAAGTCGGACACTTAACCAACCGAGCCACCCAAGCACCCCTCAGCTTTCCTATTTTCAAATAAGTACTTTGGGCAAAATGATCTCTACTGTCATTTCTTGCTGTAACTTTCTATAATGCTCAAAAAAGGAATTCAGGGCAATGTTAGATTTCTCTGACAACAAAATTTTAAATCTATTAATTGGCCTATCCTAAGTGCCAAATAATCAGGGAAAAGAGCCAGACAGGCCAATAGTACTTAAAAGAAACCAAAATGGTACCATGCTGAGTGTGGTGGTTTTTCAAAGATGAAAAATGTTTTAAGCTAACAGATCTTTCTTGTTTTAATGTCCTTGTATGATCTTCAGAAGATCTGCATCACACAATCGCCAAAACAAAGTCAACTTCAAAAAGCCAAAGTGTTGCTCTGGCTGCCATATTATCCCAAGAACTTTCCACCATCTGGGCTGGAAACGTCCTAAAACAAACTACTGTTGGAGCAAGTTATTAATTTCATGTGAAGAAAGAAAGGACAGGCGCCTTGACCTTGCACTGCTCTGCTAGGGCAGAGTGGAACACTTGGATAAAGACAAAAGCCTTCATGAAATGGGTGTTAGTGTTGGCTAAGGACAAAGTCAACGAATACGGAGGAGAAAAACATCCTCCTTTTTTACTTACTATTGGATAAGAAAACGGACAGTACTGTAAATGGAACATATGTTTAACAAAACAACTGACAAATTCAAAGGATTGAGACCAAAATTTAGAATTATCACTGTCACGCCACCAAGGATACTGTGAAAGTAAAATACGAGGAAAGACTAAGAAGGAGTGCAGTGTATCACAGACGCTGTCAGTAGTGGTGGGGCTGGTTTTAAAAGTTAACAAAATCAAAGACATGGTAATACCTTTTGTTTATACAAATCTTAATAGTGGAACAGAAAGTGCCTGGAGACTAGGAGTCAAAAAAATCTGGATTCTAGTCTCAGAACTGTCACTCATTACCTTCATAAGCCACCTCACCTGTCGACTTCATCTTATGTAAAATCAAGGGGGCAGATCAAATAAACTCAAATCCATTCCGTCTTTTCGTGGTTTCTTAAAGAGCCAGTGCTCTACATATAACAATGCATCAAACGCATCAATAAAATATAGCCACATAACTTCTTGAAATGGTTATATGGATGTCCAGACTCCAATTATGCCAACTTAAAATGTTGCATTCATAAAACAAGAACCAGAGGAAAAAGAGTTCTCAGGAATTGAAAATGATTGCTAAACCATCTCACTCATAATACATGTAAGAATCACACTACGATTTCCATTTTTAACTTACAAAAAAGTTTATGCAATATTGGCAAGGCTCTGGTAAATGATTTTGGTGAGACTATTTGGTATAATCTAGGGTGCCTGGGTGGCTCAGTTGAGCGTCCAACTTCAGTTCAGGTCATTTTCTTGCAGTTGATGGGTTCAAGCCCCACACCAGGCTCTGTGCCGACAGCATGGAGCCTGCTTGGGATTCTCGCTCTCCTGTCTCTCTCTGCCCCCTCCCCCATGCTCTCCCTCTCTCTCTCAAAATAAATAAATAAATTTCAAAAAAAAAAATAATTGATATCATCTCTTTAAGGGACAGTTTGGGTTTTTTAACCAAATTTATATTCTTATCAAATTTTAAAAGGTACACACTTAATACCAATTCTAAAACTTATATGATGGCTATATCTGTACACATGCATGAAGTTAATTTATGTACATGTAGTATATCACAACAATGGAATATTATTTGGTGCTAAAAACGAATGAGCTATAAAGCCATGAACATGGAAGAACCTGAGATGAATACTACTAACAAAGCTAACTGGAAAAGGCTACATACTGTACAGTTCCAACTGTATGACATTCTAGAAAAGGCACAACTAAGGAGACAGCAGAAGGATCAGTGGTGGCTACGGGATGAACAGGCAGAGCACAGAGGACTTTCAGGGTAGTGAATCTACTCTTATAATACCATTAATGGTGGATCCAGGTCATTTCCCATTTGTTAAAAACCATTCTACGTATGATGCATGAAGAGTGAACCCTAATATAAACCGTGACTTTGGGTGATAATGATGTGTCAATGTAGGTTCCTCGATTGCAGCAAATGTCCTGCTCCGGGGTGGGATGTTGTAGGGGGGTAGGAGTGCTACACAAGTGCGGGGACAAGGATTAGATGGGAATTCCCTGCATTTTCTGCTCAATTTTGCTGTGAACCAAAAACTGCTCAGAAAACTAAAGCCTACTAATTCAAAGAAAAAGAAATAGCATTATTTAGAAATATATATACATAAAGGTATAATAACGGTAAAGATTTCTATAAACCACCCAAACAGTTAAACATCAAAAATGACTGTCTCTGGGGAGGAAAGAAATCAAAGGGATAGGACAAACAGCATTTGTTCTCATCATAAGCCCTCTGTGCTATCTGTTTTTTTCCAAAGCCATGAGCACACATGGATTACCATTAAAATAATTCCATCAGGGGCGCCTGCGTGGTTCAGTTGGTTAAGTGTCTGACTCTCGATTTCAGTTTAGGTCATGACCTCTCTCTCATTCGTGTGTTCAAGCCCCATGTTGGGCTCTGTGCTGCCAGTGTGGAGCCTGCTTGGGATTCCTCTTTCTCTCCCTTTCTCTCTGCCCCTACCCTGCATGCATGCACACCCTCACTCTCTCTCAAAATAAATAAATTAAAAAATAAAATAAATAAAATAATTGCATCAGTATCAATGGCTAGTATTAAATATCCATGTGTAATGTAATCTGGATTATACATGTGTATAATATACATGTGTAATGTAATCTGGAAAAGAAATTACTCTGTCAAGAATTAACTTATGTAAGTGACACAAAACTAAAAAGAAAAAAAGTCAATTCTTTGCTTGAAGAATTAAACTTTGCAATTATTACTATCGAACTTCCTCATTCATACTTTGCTATCCATGTACTAGTAACAGCAAGAGAAATTAACAAATGTATTCCGTGCCAGTCTTGGTTTTATGACAGTAAAAATTCTTTGAAGGCAGAGAGTCAGTGTTTTCAGGGCCACCTAAGAATCCTGCAAACTGACCTTAGGAAATGCATATCCCTTCTACTCCAGAGACATCATATAGAAGATGAAAGGGCTAGGCGAAAGAAAAGCTGAATTCTCGTTCTAAAAATCCAACGATTATCTGGCTCATAACCTGCAAGGAAAATATGCAAACAGGCAAAATAATAGCCAGGATTCAGGACCCCACTTCTGCTGCTGCTAATCTTTCCCACCAAAGGCCAGGTTGGCACCAGTCCTCCCGGGCAGCCAAACACGGCAGAAACTCCCTTCAGTTCCCACATGATTCAGCCTTGTTCTCTGCAATCTCAGACATCATGTGCCCTCTGCCCACTATACTTGTTGGTGACCCAGTGCTGCTCCTTTTCACTGAGAAGTCTAAATTAGGAAAATTAACTCAGAGAGCAAATGTATTCAGTGCTTTTCTTGAGTACTCAGGATGCATAAGACAATACACTTTTATAATCCTAAAGCATTTTAAAATATACAAAAGCATCTTCGAGTGCACTGCTCTGGCAACACAGTAGGCAGTGAGAACACCAGGCAGACCTCATCCCGGGTTCAGGGGCTCCCCCTCAGCCACTAGCCACTCCACTGCATCTAAGGACATGATGTACGGCCTGGCTGTTCCTCCAATAGCCACAGGAGTTGATCGCCAAACTCATGCACTTCAATTTCCTTATCTAAAATGCTGAACAGCTGAACTAGATGTCTTCAAATGTCTTTTCCAAGTATCAATTTCTGGTCTGATCTATTACCCCTAACTTTAAAGTGAGAAAACTGAGACGTGGAGGACATCGCCTGTTAGCAGAAGAGTTGGGATTCAAGCCCGATCTTCTGGATTCAGAATTAGTAATGTCTTTTCCTTACCACACAGTATGTCCTATACTTCTTAACAATCAGTTGTGCAATTATGAGCAATCTGAGCACATAACTTATAAAATCAACATGATTTGTGGTACTGGAGGTGTTTTAGTCAGACTTCCATCAACATGGTAGACCTCTACATATTTTTTAAAAATTTAGCTGAGAACCCCCCTCCTCGCCACACCAGACTTCAGTAAACATGGTCAAGGTTTGGATATTTTTTAAGAACTTAACTGAGATTCCCCCCTCCTCACCACACCAGAAATCAATTTTCAAACTAAAAAGCTGTTGTGAACTTAATATATAATACTGTCTTGGCATATGAAAATGCTATCACCTTTAATTCGGAGCACGTAATGACAAAAAATCCCTAATTCAATCAGAAAGCCATACTAGGCATTTCCCTACAGCACCTACAACTTAAATGCGGACTTGCTCTTTCAGCTACCTGCTCTGCTGAGGCTGGATTTGGAGAAGGGTTTAGGTGTTAACATGCGGGGCTTCTACAGAAAGGCATTTTGTTGATAGTCTAGCCCTTCACTGCCAGCAATGGGTGCTCTAGTTCCCTCACTGTCCCCATCAACTGTAGACTTCATAAAGTAACTGTTCATGGTTTTTCACACTCTCAAACCTTCTCAATGGTGGCACCAAAGTTTTTGAATTTTCCAATTTTCCACAGTATGACATCTAAGCCAATATCATTAGTTTATGGGTCAAATAAATATGCATTTCATATCATTTTATTACATTTCGGAAACCCTATGGATAAAGTGATTTAACAAATAAGATTCTTATTCAGTTTCATCCCTTCCCAAACACTTCCATGGATATTAGAAAACCAGCTCTAAAAGTACCTTCTTTTACATCTTAATAAACAGAGAACTCTAAACATAGTCAAATTGTCAGTCTTTCTAAAATTCAAGTCTTTGCCCCATCAAACAACACAGTCCATCCCTAATCTCCCACAAACCCTCTGCTCTAATCAAGCTAGTGGACTTATGAGGACGCCTGGGTGGCTCAGTAGGTTGGATGTCCAACTCTTGATCTCAGCTCAGGTCATGACCCCAGGGTCGTGGGATTGAGCCCCATGTTGGGCTCCACACTGAGCATGGAGCCCCCTTGGGAGTCAGTCAGTCTCTCTCTCTCTCTCTGCCCCCTCCCCCACTTGAGCTCTCTTGCTCTTTTTAAAAACAAACAAAACAAAACAAAACAAAACAAAACAAAAAACTAATGCACTTATGATTCCTCAAATTCATTATTTACACTCAAGAGGCCCTGGGCCGGCTCCTCTCTGGCTGTTCGATGGCCGAGCCACTGCTAATCACGACAGCCCCAATGACTATAGCACTCAGCACTGCTCCTCCTCCTGGGCTCTCTTTCTACATACTTATCCATCTCCAAGCTCTTTAGAAACCACACCTTTCTTTGTCCAGGGCCTAGTAAAGTACAGACACACGGCATATTCCCAATACATGTTTTTGAGAATGAACTTAATGAAAGAGAGATTATTATACTGTAAAGGGATAATCTGAGGACTACTGAGATATAAAGTTGACTGTCCCTAAACTCAATGGTCTCAGACCACTCAGCATTTATAACTAATCTACCATTTCCTTAAATACTGTCAGACGTTATTTCTCCGTGTTTCTGTTTCTATAGCCCCCTTCTACTACTAACGTCTATAGGACACCTAGTTTCTATAATACAACGTACCATCTGCAAAGGGCTTTGAGCCACTGCATTTGCCATGGAATGTGCCTTAGCACAATACTGTCTGCATACAGACTAGATGAGGACAAACAAAATGCTTTCAGCACACTGGACAGGTTGTGCCCCTACTATCTCAGCCATTTGACAAATATTTGCTGAGAGCCTACCATGTGCCGGCTGGCCTGAACACTACGGGTAACAGCAATGAGCAAAGCAAACGCAGGCACAGGCACAGTCCTGGTTTTCACGGAGCGTTCCTCCTAATCTTATTTGAGGGAAACAAGCAAGAAGAGTAATAGCTAATATGGAAAGTAGTGGTAAGTGTTGAGTAGAGACAAAAAACAAAGCATGACGACAGAACAGAGAATGAGAGGGTCCTATTTCAGGGTGGTCAGAGCAGCTGCTTCTAAGAAGCAGGCCTCCTCGGAGCAGAAGGAAGCATGATGGTGAGGACACGAGCCACGCGGGTACCTGAGGGGGGATGTTCAAGGCAGAAGAAGAAAAGAGGGCAAAGGCCCTGGAGACAGGGAGTGGGCTGGCACGTCCTAAATTAGCAAGGACACCTGTGTGGCTGAAACTGAATGAGTGACACGGATGAGGTCAGCGGAGAGCGTCAGCACCCCCCGTACTCGAGCGGTAGGCAAAGTCACACTGCACGAGTAGAGACACCCAGAAAAAGGCAATCGATTCGGGGTATCTCATCTAAAAGAAGAATGTTCTTAGATTAAATCATAACTGGAAAATCTGCAAATCGGGCCAGGCTGAGAATTAAACAGCCCTAGTCCTCAACGAGTTCACAGGTTGATAAAGGGAACACAGAAATGGATCTCAGAAGAAGAGGCTGTACATCCGACCTGGGGCCGGTGGGATGGCCCACTTGGAGCCAACCTCACAGGGACCTGTATGGAGTGGTAGCCGTAGAGAAGGGTAGGACCCATGGTTGACAAGAGCATCATCATATACAGCTAAGAGGGATGGCTTTCACAAAAACAACACCAAAGACAGACAAAAAGACAGACAAGTTAAGAAATCCAATTCAAGGGGTGCCTGGGTGGCTATGTCAGCTAAGAATCGGACTCCTGATTTCAGGGCAGGATCGCACGAGGAGCCCCGCGTCCAGCTCTGCGTTGCCAGATTCTTGGGATTCTCTCTCTCCCTCTCTCTCTCTGTCTCTCCCCTGCACGCGCACTCTCTCAAAATAAATAAATCAACCTTAAAAAGAAGAAACCCACTTCAAGTTCTCAAATAACTTCTATTTCATAATAAGATAGCCTCACGAGCAAACCTAAGTATTGGGCCCATCCTGTGTCAGATGTTACGTTACTGCTCTGCTGCTGGGGCCCTACCAAAGCTCAACCACTGGGCTGCGTCACCCGGGTCTCATTCAACCCCCAACAGAAACACCGCGAGGACCGATTCACAAATTCTAAGTGTTACACGTTCAACTCTGTCATGCCAAACCATTTCTTGTATTACACCCTCTATTCATGTCTTGAGGAAAATACCTTCATCTTACTTAAGTTATTCCTTCCCAGTCACTTCCTTGAGATCACAGAGAAGGCAGAGCAAAGCACAGGCTTTTACTGAATTCTAGTGGGATCTACCCAACATACACTGAAAAATGCCAACTCATGACCCTGTGAACGACTTAGTCTTTATTTGAAATATATAAATGCTGAGAGGTATGGAGTAAAGAACGGATTCCTGGAAGATGTGCTATTTTAATCAGGCTTTGAAGATTAGCATCTCATAGAATTATTATTTTACCAAAATATCCAACTATCAGAGAAGCAGTTTCCACTAACTCCTTACAAGTCAATCTTTATTACAAGTGAATTCCCACAAACTCTGGGAGTTTATCTAAACTACTACAGTTGATCCTGATCTCTTAATAATAAATAACCAGTTATTTTTTTAAAAAATTTTTCTGATTACTTCTTTTGAAGGAGAGCGAGACAGAGCATGAGCAGGGGAGGAGCAGAGAGAAAGGGAGACACAGAGTCCCAGTTGTAAGTTGCCCTCGGTGGTTGCTAACACACTGCATTCCTCATGGGGCACCTGGGTGGCTCCGTCGGTTAAGAATCCCACAGCTCAGGTCTTGATCTCACAGTTCCTGAATTCAAGTCCCACATCGAGTGAGCTCGAGCCCTGCTTTGGGTGAACTTGAGCCCTGCTTCAGGTAAAACATGAGCTGGGTGAGCCCACTTCTCTCTCTCATTCTTTCTCTCGCTGTCTCTCTCTCTCTCTGCCCCTTGTGGGATTCTCTCCCCCTCCCTCTCTCTCTCTGCCCATCGCTTACACCCTCTCTCTCTCTCTCTCTCTCTCAACAAACCAACCAACAAACAAAACACTGCCTTCTCCTGCTCTCACCTGCTGGCACCACACTGGCGTGTTAAACATGACAAGTTACATTGAGGCCGGGGATGGTCAGGTGTGAGAGCATCCCCACTTTTCAAGTTAATATTCCCCCTTAAGTCAGAAGTGGATCCACCACACTGCACTACGGTTATAGTAGTTGAACCATTTAAAATAGTAGTTTGGTTTCACATGGAAACCGTTACTAAGACAAACCTTCCTGTAGAATGGAGTTCCAAGAACATTAAATCATCAGAAAGTGTTTCAGCAGCTGGTTAAAGCTGAGTGTACATAATATAAGACATCTGGTTGTCTGTGCATTTTCAGTTCATTTAAAAAAGTATAAACACATTAAAACACCGAAATGTTTGATATATTGCAACACTGTCTGCTTGCTCCTCAAGGGTGTTTAAGTGGCTGGTCTATTCATTGCATTCAAGGCTTATTTGCCAGCTAAAGAGATTTATTTATTTCCATCCACCCTAACTTCACCAAGACATTTTATTAACAAAGGAGAAAAAAAAAATGTACTCACTGAGGATATTTCTTAAATTGCTGATATTCAATAATGACATATGCATAATGAGATGAAACTTTTAAAAATTAAGTCAAGGGGCACCTGGGCGCTCAGTCGGTTAAGCGTCCGACTCTTGGTTTCGGCCCACGTCATGATCTGATAGTTCATGAGATCGAGCCCTGAATAGGGCTCTGTGCTGACAGTGAGAAGCCTGCTTAAGATTCTCTCTCTCCCTCTCTCTCTGCCCCTCCCCTGCTCATGCTCGCTTGCTCTCTCTCTCTCTCTCCCTCTCTCAAAATACATTTTAAAAAAACATTAAAAAAATTAAGTCAAGAACACACGAAATATCGCACGTACTATGACAAGTAGATAGTATGATATAGGTGTTCCCCTTCCCACATTTGACCATATGTAACAGAAACCTGACCACAGTGGCTTAAGCAAATAAGTGTTTATTTTTGTCACTTAAGAAGAAATCCTAAGATAAGCCACCTAGGGCTGGTGTAATAGTTCCATAGTAACATTCATATCCCAGGCTCCTGGGACACTATTCTTCGCAGGTGGCACTCACCATAATGGTTTCAAGACAACCCAAGCACCGCCTCCGCATCCCAGGGAGGGAAGAATGGTAACGGACAAGCTGAAGGCCTGCCCCGCTCCCCCGCCCCAAACAATACTGGCCATCTGTTAGAAAAAGGGCAAGAAGGGCCATCAGAAGTGCAAGTAACTGTGTCGCTCACAGAGTTCACTTCCACAGGACATTGTCCCCTGTACCCTTCCCCACCCGGTGATTCCTCAGTTGCCTCAGCCCCACCTTCCGAGCTGCACATCATCAGACCAAGTCCCGACAGGGTTTGGTAGTTGTCGTTTCTAAACCCAGATTACAATTCTGGATGCTGGACCTGTGCACAACAGAGGCCGGGAGCTCGTTTTCCACAAACACCTGGTCTTTCCAGTTTGGGCCACAGGCAAGCAGCACACAGGTCCAGTGATATCACCACGTTAACTGAGATTCTGTCCTCATCAATCTCAAAATCTTTGTCTTTAAAAAAATAATTGGGGCGCACCTGGGTGGCTCAGTTGGTTAAGTGTCTGACTCGATTTGGGCTCAGGTCATGATCTCACGGTTGTGAGACTGAGCCCTGTATAGGGCTCTGCACTGGGCATAGAGCCTGCTTAAGATTTTCCCTGTCTCTCCCTCTGCCCCTCCCCTATTTGAGCGGGCTCTCTCTCTCTCTCTCCTCTCCTCTCTCTAAGTAAATAAATAAATAAATCCTTTAAGTGCGCCTGGCTGGCTTGTTTAGTAGAGCATGCAACTCTTGATCTCAGAGTTGTTAAGTCTGAGCTCCATGTTGGGTATAGAGATTACTTTAAAATCTTTAGGGGCACCTGGGTGGTTAAGTGTCTGGTTCTTGATTTCAGTTCAGGTCTTGATCTCAGGGTGGTGAGTTCAAGCCCCACACTGGGTTCCATGCTGGGCATGAAGCATACTTAAAAAAATTAAAAAATAAAAAATAAAATAAAAATAAATTTTTTTTTAAATAATAATTCTTTTAAAATATGCATTCTTGGGGCACCTGGGTAGCTCATATTGAGCTTTGGATTTCAGCTCAGGTCATGATCTCGCGGTTTGCAAGTTCGAGCCCCGCATCAGGCTCCGTGCTGACAGTGTGGAGCCTGCTTGGGATTCTCTCTCTGTCTCTCTCCCTCCCTCTCTGTCTCAAAAAAAAAAAAAAAAAAATTAATGAAAAAGACTGCATTCTCAATGGGTGATATTACCCGCAAGAGAGTGAAAACTGATTCTTCAGGGGTGAAAAAACTTCATAGATATTATAATGGTTTGTGGCCCTCCAAAGGGCCACAGTACATAAAGATATATTCAGTCTAGGGGCGCCTGGGTGGCGCAGTCGGTTAAGCGTCCGACTTCAGCCAGGTCACGATCTCGCGGTCCGTGAGTTCGAGCCCGCGTCGGGCTCTGGGCTGATGGCTCAGAGCCTGGAGCCTGTTTCCGATTCTGTGTCTCCCTCTCTCTCTGCCCCTCTCCCGTTCATGCTCTGTCTCTCTCTGTCCCAAAATAAATAAATGTTGAAAAAAAAAAAATTTAAAAAAAAAAAAAAAAAAGATATATTCAGTCTATCTGGGGTATTCAAATTTCATTTGTGGGGAGAAGCAATTTAAAAATGTCTAAAACTTTAGAGAGACAATTTTTTTTTAAACAAAAGTTGAGAGTAACTGCTTTAAAAGTAACATTTTATAGCATGCAAGAATTGCATTCGGCTGTAGTGACAGAAATCCAGTTACAATAAACAAGTATTTTTCTCATGAGAAGGGGTGAAAGTGGCAAGGGGGCACTGGTAGTTGATGACTTTGGTTCAGCAGCTCAATGATGTCAAAGCAGAATTTTCTGTGGGTCTCCTGACTCATGCAAAGATGGCCACACAATTCAAATTACCTGGTCCCACATTCCAGATAGCAGGAAAAAAGAGCTGTCAAGAAAAAGATACATCTCCTAGCTGAGGCAGGTGCCCTTTAAAAACCTTTACCCAGGGGCGCCTGGGTGGCGCAGTCGGTTAAACGTCCGACTTCAGCCAGGTCACGATCTCGCGCTCTGTGAGTTCGAGCCCCGGGTCGGGCTCTGGGCTGATGGCTCAGAGCCTGGAGCCTGTTTCCGTTCGATTCTGTGTCTCCCTCTCTCTCTGCCCCTCCCCCGTTCATGCTCTGTCTCTCTCTGTCCAAAATAAATAAACGTTGAAAAAAAAAAATTTTAAAAACCTTTACCCAGAAGTTCTTTGGGTTTTTTTAAAAAAATTTTTTTTAACATTTATTCATTTTTGAGAGTGAGACAGCACGTGAGCGGGGACAGGTAGAGAGAGAGGGGAGACACAGAATCGGAGGCAGGCTCCAGGCTCTGAGCTGTCAGCACAGAGCCTGATGCGGGGCTCGAACCCACGTACTGTGAGATCCTGACCTGAGCCAAAGTTGGACGCTCAACCGACTGAGCCATCCAGGTGCCCCTACACAGAAGTTTTATTGGAAGATGTCCCCTTACATCTCAGGGATCACACCTATCTTCAAAAAAGGCTAGAAATGGAAATCCAACCTCTCCAGAAGAGGTCAGGAAGTAAGGAAGAAGGGGAGGATGCTTGGTGGCTAACTAGCTGCCTCTACCACATACAGATTAGAGTCTCTCTTACATCCTACTTACAGAGCTCTGTAAGATATCGCTACGGAGATTAATTCTGTGCCTACCATTTGCTCAATATTCCTAAAGATCAGTTTATTTTCCCCTGAACATAAAATCCTTATTTTGATAATGCATAGTGAGAGTATAAATATTAGGCAAAAGATACAGATGAACTCCATGGATGTACACAGAGACATACATAAAACGCATACATAACAATACTACACCAGAGGGGCACCTGGGTGGCTCGGTCAGTTAAGTGACCAACTTTTGACTTGGCTCAGATAAGATCTCATAGTTGTGAGATCGAGCCCTGATTCGTGCTCCTCACTGGGCGTGAAGCCTGCTTAAGATTCTCTCTCCCTCTTCTTATGCATCCCTGTCCCACTCGCTAGTGTGCACAGGCGTGCTCTCTCAAACAAAAACAAAACCAAAACCCACACCAGGACCCACAAACTCTTTGACGTGATCAATTACCATCTTCAATATACAAAAGAAGATAAAACAAATCCCGGCTGAGCCAGAACTTACAAGAGCGGAATATCAGTGATTAACTGCATCAAACAACAGAGCAATTCTTCCAAAAGATCTTCAGAGTCAGAACCTGGTAAGACACATAAATGGTTTTTTAACAAAGCATAAAACAGAATTGAGCTTTTAGTTCAGTCTTCATTTCTAATAAGAATAACAACAGTTATGATTACATAAAGTCAGATGCTGTATGTTGACCTCTAATAAAATCCGAACCATGAGCAAGTTAGCACATACTACGATCTTCATCTAGTATAGGAATTTTGAACGTTAGCTATTAAGTATGTAACTTTTAACACATCAAAGTCTCTTATGGTTCTGTAGGGCGGCAGTTTTCAAATCTCTTATTTTACACCACGTTGTTTCATATAAAATCTTACACTAAAGTGAAATATATAAAATAGACCAAAAATCAAGCTGCTCTAGCTACTTTGTTTGCATGAGTAGAATACCTATACTTCTTCCCCCCAGTAAACACGTGACCAAACGCTGGATCTCCTTGATGGGCCCCAGAGCACCTTTCTGAACCCGTGGGGCTCCACAGATCACAGACCGAAACCCACCAAGAGGCCAACCACCCCTTTACAAGTAAAGAGCCAGAGGTAAAATGGCTTTCCTGAGTCACAGAGGAAGTGGCAATGGTAGGATGCAAAAGAAGCATCCAGAAGAAATGCTCCTCTGTCCCAAACTGCTCTAAGGGACCATCTCATTTCCAAAGTCAATCAAATCAGCAGCTCACGTGACATCTGGCTGTGGATGCTATCGACACCTACTCCTTCACAGAATTCTTTCTCCCCTCAGGTCCTACGACACCTGATTTCCAATCTACTTCTTTTTCTATTCGTTCTCAGGATCCACTTCCTTAGCATTTCTGTCGACTACTGCGGTGTTACTGGCTTCTTCTCTTCCTGCTCCCTATGTCCTCCTTCATCAACCATCACTTACACATGGGTGATTCCTACACCTGCACTTCTCCTCTTGGCCTCGCCACTGAACTGTTTATCTCTATATCCAATGGCCTACTGGCCATCTCCACCTAGATGCTTCAGTAGTACCCCAACTCCGTGTGTTCAAACCTGACCCCATCTTTCCCAATCCACCTATTCTTTCTACTTTCTTCTGGTGACTGCATCAAGAAGGCAGGGCCAAACCCAGACTATGCTCCCGTAGCTTTCTTAACCAATCTCTAGGTCCACTCTAGGCAGGCACAGCCTACCTCTCTGACGGTTCCTCTTTTCTGCACTCCTCGTCAGGCTTCTGTTACTTCATCACCTCAGCTCAGTTAAACCAGCTCACTAAACTCAAACTCACTCCTGATCTTCTTTCAATTCCCACCTTCAATTTTCCTCCTCTCCAACCCAGACTCCAGCCTGCTGCCAGACAGAGCTAACCCAACTCCTTCCTTTCCCTCTCCTGGCTTACTTCCTTTCAACTACTTTAAGCTGAACACGAGGCATGAGAAAAAACTCCACGTGCAAAAGTACCGCATGCCAGACGCTTCAAGACACAGGCCCTGTACCCCTTTCTACCATGACCCCTCCCCATTATTCACAATTTATACTCCGACAACAACACAACTTATATTCAGACCAAATCGGCTACCTGCAACACGCCATTTCATGCCTCCTCAACAACATTCCCTCTGCCGAGCCTGCCCTCCGACGATAAAAACCTGACTTTTTTAAGGGCCAATTTTTATCCATCTGGATCCTCCACGGCCTTCCTCTCCTCCATAAAACCCAACTCTCCTGCCTCACTCTGAGTAAAAATAATCATCTACAAAGCATCTTGCCTCATGCATGGGTCTTTCACTGCATGTGTTGGTTACATTATGCCCTGATTCCTGTTTCTATGTGGGAAGGCTCCTCCTGGATTCTGTACTTCTCGAGGATGAGGACTGACAAAGAGCTTCACACACACCATGTACACTAAAGACATGTCTGCTGAACTAAATTAACCCAGGCGTCTAGGAGAAATCTAGTGGTTATTTCTGAGGCATCAGCGCACTTGGAGCTTCAAAGTTTAGCAATTCTTTTTTCTAGACCACCATATGACCTGGTACTCAGAAATTATGAAGAAATTCCTCCCTGCCTTGCTACAAACACAACTGGAACAGTAACCCTCTGAGAGGTAAATGCAGAACTTGAAGAAAATACTAAATCACACTGACCACAACGATCAGTGCTAAAAAGAACACACAGCAAGAATCAAGTTCAATAACTACCTTAAATCTATTCGA
Organism: Lynx canadensis; assembly: GCF_007474595.2. Taxonomy (NCBI): domain Eukaryota; kingdom Metazoa; phylum Chordata; class Mammalia; order Carnivora; family Felidae; genus Lynx; species Lynx canadensis. The sequence continues at coordinate 25,335,534 of NC_044314.2, read as the reverse complement.
GCAGTGCCAGGCTTAGCTCAACTAGTGAAGAAAGTAAAATTTGGAGATATGTAACACTGGTCTCTGAGGCTGCACCACAAAAAGTACACATAACTAAAATCCTTCTCATTGCAAAAGCCATCCAACATAACCCAAGTGAGCCAATAACCTACTCCAAGTTGATTTGCTGGCATACAATCTATACCCAATTCAAGCTTGCTGAAATGTCATTTGCTGGCTCATCCTACAGAATGGAGTGACACAGACCCAAGTAAGGACATTTAAAATCAATCATTGATTCCCTGAAGAACATTTCAGACCAAATCAGCAGGCCACTCGAACGGTGTCCCCTGTTCAGCCAAGTAGTCAGCAGTCTGTTAATTACAGAATGTGAGGGAACAAATGCTGAGGACCCACACATGGTTGGATTTTTTCCTTTCAGGGGTATAAACACATCTCATTCTCAACTCTTAACACCCTGAGGAGGACTTTGTATTCTATGTCACGTGCCATCCAAATCCTGACTTCGGCCAAGATTACAGCGTAGGTCAATTAAGGAGTCTATTCACAGCTTTGTCATCAACCTACCAATGAAAATGACAATAAATACATTTCATGCAAGTGAAATGTACCATTTCAAGGCCAAAACTCTAACAGAAGACAAGAATAAGCAATTTCCAGTTGAAATCTCAGACAACTTCCACTTCCTAAAACAAAATATCCCTACAGAATACCATATTCTTATGTCTGGGACTAATCTAGAAGCAGATAATTGTGTATCAAATGAAGATGGACAAGATCCGACTGCTTACCAGATCTGATGTCCAAGCAGTGTTTCTATCACTCAGCTTTCATTTGAGGCCAAATATCTTCCTTAGTGCCAATAAAAACAAGTAGATATAAACTCACCTGCCAAAAATTATAGTAACACTCATGCATTTCTCACAGGAAAGAGAATCTAGAAAGTCCTTGAAATCTTCAAGTCAGTGGCAAAGTAAATTGAAGTTCTATGAGCGACTTTGAAGAGATTCAGTGTGTTTACTATATTGTGAAGTTTTATACCCAGAGTTTTTCTCTCTTAAAGAGTTTTTTTTATTTACTTATTTATTTTTTAAATTTTTTTTTTTTTAACGTTTATTTATTTCTGAGACAGAGAGAGACAGAGCATGAATGGGGAAGGGGCAGAGAGAGAGGGAGACACAGAATCGGAAACAGGCTCCAGGCTCTGAGCTATCAGCCCAGAGCCCGACGCGGGGCTCAAACTCACGGACCGCGAGATCGTGACCTGAGCTGAAGTCGGACGCTTCACCGACTGCGCCACCCAGGCGCCCCTCTTAAAGAGTTTTAAATTGCCTCTTACAGCTTCAGTCAAATAGGCTCATATTTTCAATGTTAGCTTCTCTGGGGTAACATTCATAGCTAATATTTACTGAGTACTCTACCCTTTGAGAGGCACTGTGCCAAGCATTTCATTCCTTATTCCACATTAATCCTGACAATAGCTTTTTCTGTTTTTTAAGATTTTATTTTTATGTAATCTCTACACCCAACATGGGGCTTGAACTCACAACCCTGAGGTCAAGAGTTGTACAGCCCACCAACTGAGCCAGTCAGGCACCCCCCCGCCTGATAATAACTCTTCAGAAGTAGATATGATCATCACCATTGTATTACAGACAAAGAAACCAAGGGTCAGAGAGGTCAGTTTACTTAGAGTAAGTGGTAGAGACTAGATTTGAACCCAAATCCAGACGGACTCATAGAAAGAAAAAAAAAACAAAAACAAAAACAAAAAAACAAACAAAAACATTATGAATGATTTTTAAAGACCTGTTTCTACACAAAGTTGGAAAAAAACCTGGTCCAACAACCCATGATTCACTGAAGACCCTAAATACAAACCCCTGGTAAATGAATGAGGCGAGAGATATGAAATACCCTGTGTTAGGTACACATGAAGGTGATATGTTACACATTCATGAACGCATACTGGAAGTCTTTGATTTAAATATCCCATTCAGAAGGGCACCTGGGTGGCTCAGTTGGTTGAGTGACCGACTCATGATCCCAGAGTCGTGGGATCAGGCCCCGCGACAGGCTCCACACTGTGGAGTGTGCATAAGATTCTCTCTCTCTCTGCTCCTCTCCCCTGCTTGTGCTCACTCTCTCTAAAAAAAAAAAAAAAAAAAAAAAGAAGAAAGAAAGAAAAATAGGGAATGCCAACTGGTGCAGCCACTCTGGAAAACAGTATGGAGGTTCCTCAAAAAAATTAAAAATATTAGACACAGCAATTGCACTACTAGGTATTTATCCAAAGGATACAAAACTGATTTGAAGGGGGCACGTGCACCCCAATGTTTATAGCAGCACTGTCACCAATAGTCAAATTGTGGAAAGAGCCCAAATGTCCACTGACAAATGGGTAAAGAAAACATGATGTGTATATACCTACATACAATGGAATATTACTCAGCAATCAAAAAGAATGAAATCTTGTCATTTGCAACAACATGGATGGAACTAGAGGGTATTATGCTAAGGGAAATAAGTCAGTCAGGGAAAAACAATATATGATTCCAAGAAACAACACAGATGAACAAAGGGAAGGGAAGGAAAAATCAGACAAAAACAGAGAGGGAGGCAAACCATAAGAGCCTCTTAAATACAGAGAACAAACTGAAGGTTGCTGGTGGGGTGTTGGGTAGGGCGGTGGGCTAAATGGGTGATGGGCATTAAAGAAGGCACTAGCTGGGCTGAGCACTAGGTGTTGTATGTAAGTGATGAATCACTAAATTCTACTCCTCGAAACCATTATTATACTACATGTTACTAACTTGGGTTTAAATAAAGTTAAAAATTAAAATTAAAAAGAGAAAACTACCTAAGTTAGAAATAACCTCAAACAATGAATAAATAGAAACTGTTATTGTGAGTATTATGCAGAACAAGGCCACTGAAATCCTACTTCTATACCAGGGGTTCCCCGTTTTGAAGCCCTAACCCTGCTTCTCTGGTCGCTATGAGTGACGCCAGGGGAAGGAGCAAAGACCAGATGACAGCCACGGTCCCTTCCAACTCCAGGCATCTCCACTTGACACTGAGCTGTTCAGTCCCCATGCAGTACGTGCTAAAACACCACACGCTCCTTAGGGAGGGAACCAGAGGAGAGCAAGATACTGTTAAAATCAAATACCTTCCACCAAAGTAGGAGGGGAAAGGGAGAGGGAGAAAATCATGAAAAAGCACTCACTCGAGGAAGAGGGAAAGAAACATCACTAAAGGAAAACAAAGCAGGAGCCAGAGAAAAACCTATGGGTCATTTAAATCAGGTAGCATGGAAATATTAAAACACAGAGAGCTCACTGCTGTTTCCTTTTGCATGTAGAAAGCTGCCAGTTTCTAAATGCTGCTTAAAGCCACACCGTGCCAAACACAAGTATTAAAAATATAATCAAGAACTAACAGAGCCATATGCCACAAACAGGTTCCCAAAGTGCCTCAAAAGCTTAGAGCAAAACTGACTTCCTTAAGGTGGAGGACACATAAGCTGGATTGTATTTACTATAAACTTATATTCAGAAACCATGGTAAAGTCTGTAATTGGCAGTTTTATTTGTGAAACTAATACTGGAATTATTCTAAATTTTTTTAAAATTTTTATTTATTTTTGATAGAGAGAGACAGAGCACAAGTGGGGGAGGGGCAGAGAGAGGCGGAGACACAGAATCCGAAGCCGGCTCCAGGCTCCGAGCTGTCAGCACAGAGCCTGACGTGGGGCTCGAACTCACTGACCACGAGATCATTACCTGGGCTGAAGTCGGACACCCACCCGACTGAGCCACCCAGGGGCTCCTGGAATTATTCTAAAATATTAAAAATCATATTGAAACTTCTAATGAGCAAAATCGAACATGCTTCTATAAAATAATCATAACTTAAGGAAAAGCAGATGGACTCACTCTTTTCTAAAATGAAAACTGATCTACATTTTAATGTATTACACTATTTGTAAGCCTGTGCCCCACACATTCCAATAAAATCTGCAATCATTCCGGCTGCCTGCTATTACTACAATCAAATGGAAATGTTTCTAATTATACTCAAGGATAATATAGTCTTCCAGGTTTAATAAAATACGCCTTTTTTATTTCTCAGTTGAGTATAGTATAAACACTGTTGATAACAGAAAAGAGTAGAAAACGGTTTTGTGGTACATTGTAAAAAGTTTAGAACCAGATTTTAGTGAGTAACCACTAACTAGAATATACATGCGACAAGGTATTGTACTGCATAATACATACTTAGATTCTAGGCCAATTGAAAGTTCTATCCTCTTAAATTCTACTTTTGTTATTTTTTTGCATTCAATTTATACTAAAAAAATAAGTAAATGTACCTACTTCTACCACCCCCGATCCCCCAATCTGTTCTTTCCATCTATGAGCCTGATATATGTATAATATTTTTTAGCTTCCACATATAAGAGAGATCATATGGTATTTGCCTCTGACTTATTTCACATAGCCTAATGCCCTCAAGGCTCATCCACATTGTCGGTAAATGACAGGATTTCGTTTTTTATAGCTGAATAAAATCCCATTGTGTATATATACTACATCATCTTTGTCCACTCATCCATCAATGGACACGTAGGTTATTTCCATATCTTGGGTAATGCAAATAATGCTGAAATGAACATGCAGGTACATACATTTTTTTTAATTAGTGTTTTCCTTTTTTTCAAATACCCAGAAATGGAACTGCTGGGTCATACGGTAGTTCTGTTTTTAATTTTTTTGAGTAATCTCCATACTGTTTTCCATAGTGGTTACACCAACAGTGTGCTGCATTCCCACCAACAGTACACAAGGGCTCACCTTTTCTCCACATTCTTGCCAACACTGCTATTTCTAGCCTTTTTTGACCAGAGGCATTCCAACAGGTGTGAGGTGGTATCTCACCGAGGTTTTGATTTGCATCTCCCAGATAATTAGTGATGTTGAGCATCTTTTCATGTACCTCTTTGCCATCTGTCTTCTTCGGTAAAATGTCTATTCAGATCGTCTGCCCATTTGTAATGATTATTTTCCCTATTGAGTTGTACTATATAATACATAATACATATGTGTGTATATATTATATATAGTGTGTATATATGTACATATATGTGTATATATATATTTATATTTATAATAGTACTATGGTTGATTAAGCTGTGCCTTAGTACAGATGTTGGGGCCCCATGGCACTCCTGAAGTAGAAAGCCCAGAATTTCTGCCAATTGTTCTTGAGCAATGACACCAGGAAACTGACAGCTGTTGTATGCAAGCTTATCATCTATAACGTTCATGCCAGACACAGCACCTTCTTCATCTGGAATTTGATCGTGGACTTCACTTCATCCATTCTGGCCACCATGTTCTCACTGTGGGTCAACAAGGAAGGGAACTTGCCAGCCTTATTAAGTCCTGGGCCCAGGATTCACAGGATCTGCTGGATCAAAGATTATGAAGCCAAAAGGCATCATACTTCTTGGCCAGCTTCTTGCCTAGTTTTTTATTCCTGTTGAGTTCTTCAGCACATCAATGTCCATGTGGGGAATATCCACAGCCTTGGCCTCATCAAGCGTTGCTGGTCCCCCAAACACATACAGAGAACTTCAGGCAGGGAGTGGACTTAAGCCCAATGGTGCCCAAGAAGCATTTGTCCTTCTGAGAGCCACAGATATTCAAGGTGATATGCAGCTCGACCATCTCCCAAAACTTCCAGGACCCACGCTGGTTCCCGAGCAGGACTTCCCGCACTGCCTCGTAACAGGGTGTTACGGGAGGCTTTGCAGCTTGTGGTGCCATGCACTGCAATAACCCGAAAAGAGGTCAAAAACTGTTGAATCCTTAGGCTTTTTTGTTGTTGTTGTTAAGTAAGCTTTATGCCCAACTTGGGCTTGAACTCATGACCCTGAGATCAAGAGTCTATGTTCCACCAACTGAGCCAGCCAGGCGCTGAGTCCTTTTATATTTTGGATATTAGCCCCTTATCAGATGTATGACTTGCAAGTAACTTCTCCCATTCAGTAAGTTGCTTTTTCATTTTCTTGATGGTTTCCTTTGCTGGGTAGAAACTGGTTAGTTTGATGTGGTCCCACCTGTTTATTTTCACTTTTGGGGTCAGATTCAAAAAAGTCATCTCTAAGACCTATATCAAGGGGCTTACCACCTATATTTTCTTCTAGGAGTTCTATGGTTTCAGGTCCTACATTCAAGCCTTTAATCCACTTTGAATTAATTTTTGTGTTTAGTATGAGATAGGGGTTCAGTTTCATTCTATTTATTTATTTTATTTATTTTTTAAGTTTACATCAAAGTTAGTTAGCATAGAGTGCAACAATATTTTTTTCAGGAATAGATTAATGACCCTTACCTTTAGCCTATCCCCCCTCCTACAACCCCTCCAGCAAACCTCTTGTTTGTTCTCTATATTTAAGAATCTCTTATGTTTTGTCCCCCTCCCTGTTTTTATATTATTTTTGCTTCCCTTGCCTTATGTTCATCTGTTTTGTATCCTAAAGTCTTCATATGAGTGAAGTCATATGATATTTGTCTTTCTCTAATTTCATGTAGACTAATACCCTCTAGTTCCATCCACATAGTTGCAAATGGCAAGATTTCATTCTTTTTGATGGCCGAGTAATATTCCATTGTGTGTGTGTGTGTGTGTGTGTGTGTGTGTGTGTGTGTGTATACATACCACATCTTTGTCCATTCATCCATCGATGGACATACGGGCTCTTTCCATACTTTGGCTATTGTCAATAGCGCTGCTATAAACATTGGGGTGCATGTGCCCCTTCAAAACAGCACATCTGTATCCCTTGGATAAACACCTAGTAGTGCAACTGCTGGGTCGTAGGGTAGTTCTATTTTTAATTTTTTGAGGAAACTCCAGACTGTTTTCCAGAATAGCTGCACCAGTTTGCATCCCCACCAGCAGTGCAAAAGAGATCCCCCTTTTCCGCATCCTGGCCAACATCTGTCATTGCCTGAGTTGTTCATGTTAGCCATTCTGGCAGGTGTGAGGTGGTATCTCATGGTGGTTTTAATTTATATTACCCGGATGATGAGTGATGTGGAGCATTTTTTCATGTGTTGTTTGGCCATCTGGATGTTTTCTTTGGAGAAGTGTCTATTCATGTCTTTTGCCCATTTCTTCACCGGATTATTTGTTTTTTGGGTGTTGAGTTTGATAAGTTCTTTATAGATTTTGGATGCTAACCCTTTATCTGATGTGTCGTTTGCAAATATCTTCTCCCATTCCTTTGGCTGCCTCTTAGTTTTGCTGATTATTTCCTTTGCATGCAGAAGCTTTTCATTTTGATGAGGTCCCAATAATTCATTTTTGCTTTTGTTTCCCTTTCTTCCAGAGACGTGTTGAATAAGAAGTTGTTGCAGCTGAGGTCAAAGAGGTTTCTGCCTGCATTCTCCTCGAGGATTTTGATGGCTTCCTGTCTTAGGTCTTTCATCCATTTTGAGTTTGTTTTTGTGTAAGGTGTAAGAAAGTGGTCCAGGTTCATTTTTCTGCATGTCACTGTCCAGTTTTCCCAGCACCACTTGCTGAAGAGACTGTCTTTATTTATTCCACTGGATACTGTGTCTTGCTTCGTCAAGTATTAGTTGGCCATACGTTTGTGGGTCCATTTCTGGGTTCTCTATTCTGTCCCATTGATCTGAGTGTCTGCTTTTGTGCCATTTCCATACTGTCTTGATGATTACAGCTTTGTCATACAGCTTGAAGTCCGGGATTGTGATGCCTCCAGCATCAGTTTTCTTTTTCAAGATTACTTTGGCTCTTCTTTTCTGGCTCCATACAAATTTTAGGATTGTTTGTTCTAGCTCTGTGAAGAATGCTGGTGGTGTTTTTATAGGGATTGCCAGTTTCATTCTTTTGCACGTGTCTGTCCAACTTTCCCATCACTATTTACTGAAGAGACTGTCCTTTCTCTATTGTATATTTCTGGCACCTTTGTCACGAATTAAGTGACCACATATGCGTGGGTTTATTTTTGGGCTCTCTATTCTGTTCCATTGATCTGTATCTGCTTTAATGCCAATACCACACTGTTTCGATCACTACAGCTTTGTGATATAGTTTGAAATCAGAAAGCAACCTATTAGTAAAGTTTAATGATTCTATTCCACTGATAACAGAAAAGAAAGAGAGAAAAAAGAAATATCACAAAACAGTATTGCCTAATGTAAGGCCAAGAACAATTCAGGAGGTCCTAGAAGCACTTTTATTTTTCTGCAAAGACAGATTACAAATCTTATATGCTAAATATTTCAAATAATAAATCCATGCTTTCTTGAGTTCTTTTTCCAGCAACTGTTTTACTTGCTTTTTACATTACTCAACTAATGAAATTAAACTGTTAAGTTTTATACTAAGACAAAAATAAACCAGACAGAAACACTCCCCTACCCACTACACAATTTCAGGTTTACCTCTTGAGCTACAGCCTGCTCCAGGCCCTAGAGGGTAGCTCAAGCAAAGAGAAGAGAACAGTGAAATCCTGCTGCCATGGGAGCCAAAGCACCTCAGCCATCTGAAAAAATTCAAAACTAGTTTCAAAGAAGGGAGATTTACCTTTACTGCATTTAGTTAAATGAATTCATCATGGATTCTGAAGGTACTTCCAAAGAGTCTCAAAAAGGTTTTCAGCCAGAGGAGAATGAAAAGGAGAGTAGTTACGTTAGAGAGGTATGATTATGGATTATTTTTTTAATTTCCACCAATATTCTATCCTTGATCGTCTTTTCCTTGCTTTGGTCTCTCACAAGTTGGAAGTTTTTTTCAACTGCTCAGGACCCTTGGTTCCCCATTTGCTTGCCAGAAGGAAGCCAATGTTAATAGAACTTCTGCGTGCACAGGCACAGCCTGCCTCCAGGGGGAGCTTCCAGAGCTGTTCCATTGAGGGACACCCAAACAAGCATCTCCACGTCTTTTCCCTGTTTTGGGTTCATTTTCTCCAGAAGAGTATGCATCAACCTTCGAGATAATGGGTACAACCCCAGTGCCCACATTCCTGGAAGCCAAGTCAAGATGCCTCACTTCTCCATTTGTAGCGTTTGCTCTTAGCCCTGTTCTCAGTAGACCACCCCTCCACTGGGCCAGGGAGCCCCCGTATCTTGGTTCAGCCTCTTGGAGAAGAGATTCTAGTGTTTTTTTTTTTTTCTTTTTAAATAGGCTTCCTGCCCAGCACAGAGGCCAATGTGAGGCTTGAACTTATTATGACCCTGAGATCAAGACCTGAACTAAGAGTTGGACACTTAACCGACTGAGCTCCCCAGGTGGCCCAAAGGAGGGGGGGTCTTGGGTGGTCTCCTGACTGCGCAGAGCTGGGGAGAGGAGCTGGGCGACCCACTGTTTCTTTCCATCACTCCTCCTGGGTGTCTGCTTCGGAGACAGTTCCAACTCCTCAGCCTTTCCAGGGTTCTATGGCAAGAACTGGCTGTTTCCTGGAGTTCTCCAAACCTGAAGGCATGTAGCCTTCTTCGGCTTTCACCGATCAGTTGAGTTCACCATTACTCCACTTTCCAACTTGCGAAACGTTAACACTGTGTTCCCCCTGCCTCCTCTTTATAAGAAATCATGACTTTCTAACAGTGCTTTTACTGATGTTTTATTGGGGCTTCAGAAGAACGCAAAGATAAACATGTAGTTTCAATCCACTATGCTTGAGGGCAGTATGATTTTTTAGAATAAATTTTATTGAACTAGTTTATGCCAAGGAAACGTGGTTAAGTGAACCTTTGCATGGACCCGACAAGCTCCAGTGTCTTTTCTACCTACTCTCTGCACAGCCATAACTGACCACCACGCTCCACATTCTGCTGTCCCCAGCTCTTGGCACATGACCCATGTCCTTCATCCCCTCAACGCCCACCCACACCACCACCTGCTCACAGGCACACATGGTATGCTCCTTCAAAGCACCCCGCTCTGTGCTCTCGATCCTAGCGTCCCCCACTTCCCTGGGCTTTCGTTTCAGCTCGTTCCCCCCCTCTTTTTTTTTCTTCTCTCTTCAGTCTCTCAATCTTCAAAGCTTCTTCCCTCATTTATTTTTTTTTAATTTTTTAATGTTTATTTATTTTTGAGAGAGAGACAGAGAGAGAGAAAGAGACAGAGCATGAGTGGGAGAGGGGCAGAGAGAGAGGAAGACATAGAATTCGAAACAGGCTCCAGGCTCTGAGCTGTCAGTGCAGAGTCTGACGCGGGACTCGAACTCATGGACTGTGAGATCATGACTTGAGCCAAAGTCGGACATTTAACTGACTGAGCCACCCAGGCACCCCAGTTCGTCCCCATTTAAAAAAAAATGTAAAAATGTTTGTAAATAAACTATAATTGCCTTCCACTGGGGGCAATATTAGTGGAGTAGTTACTCCAAAGAGGCCTCCTATACAAAACAAGTAGTTCTTGGCTAAAATAACTCTTTTTAGTGCATTGATGGGCTTCCAGAAAGTAAAGGAACTCTCTAAGGACCCTTGCACCATAACCAAAAAGCACAACCACAGGCGAACAAACTGGCTTGAATCCAGAGTAAAACACTGGGCAGTAAACAAACTCTAAGGGTAGGGTGACCCTGATGATGAACGATGGTACAAGGCCGCTACACCAGGTTGCCACTGGGAAGCTGAACCTGAGATGTCACATTAGGCCCAGAACCTCTGGAGGAGGCTTAATGGCCTCGGGTGATGCAGCCCTAGATCCCTCCAGCAGCAAATGCAAATCCCTCCCTGATTTGGGGCCTCAGATTAAGATCCAACCAGCAAAAGCTCACAACCAACATCCTCAAATACATAAGGAAACAAAGTGTTTGCAAAAACAAATTATACATGCAAACCCCTCAGGACTTCAAATATCGGATTTAGGAGATGCAAAATGTAAATTAAGTATCGGAGGTAATGGAAGATGATACCGAGAACCACAGGACACTAGGAGGAACAGAACTCACACAGAAGGCAAAGGGGAAACAGAAACCGTTTTGTCGCGCTTCCTGGTTTCCCCTAGGGCTAGCTTTGTCCCCTCTGACTATTCTCAAAGGCAGGGAAGAGCACCAAGAGTTATAGGTACAAGAGGATACAAATTCTCCGCAGCAAACAATTACCGCATCATCCACAGCCTGTGGGGACATGTTCACCGAGGACATCCTCACAAATTTCTGTTACAAACTGGGAGCTTACTGACAGTCACATTAGCCTCAGAAAGAAGGCTTCCCTGAACATGCCAGCAACATCCATCTCGCCGCAGCAGTTTGACAAGGAATTGGAAGAAAAATCCTGTAGGGTGTGGTAACCCGACCATCCTAAAATCCCACAGCTGACTGCGCTTAGTTGTTTGTAGACGGTCCTGTACTTCCGTCAATTCAACCTTCAAACAACCAAACTGCATACTATCTACACCTGCAGCCTTCCGCATACCTAATGCGGATATGCACATACAAGCTGATAAATGGATGTTTTTAGGTACCGCATAATGAAGTCTTTTTTTTTTTTTTTTACCATTTAACAGTATGTATGCAATCACTTAATTTTATTACTTTTATAAACTGTAAAAAGACATTGATAGAAAATGTAAAAACGACTTAGACCACTGACAAGTAGAAATGTCAAGGGGTGCCTGAGTGGCTCAGTTGGTTAAGTGTCTGACTTCGGCTCAGGTTATGATCTTGTGGTTCATGAGTTTGAGCCCCGCATCGGGCTCTGTAATGACAGCTCAGAGTCTGGAGCCTGCTTCGGATTCTGGGTCTCCCTCTCTCTCTGCCCTTTCCCTGCTTGCACTCTATCTCTCTCTCTCGCTCTTTCTCTCTCTCTCTCTCTCAAAAATAAATAAAACATTAAATTTTTTTTTAAATTTTTTAAGTAAATAAAGTACAATATATGCATAATTGTTTTGACATAAAGCAAAACAAAGTGTTGGGTTTGTAGGTTCTTGGCTGGCTTAGCTCTCAGGCCCCATGAAGCAAACATGCACTCCATTCCTGCTGCTACCCCTTTGGTGGAAAGGTTTGCACCTCCCCGACTAGGGCTGCTTTGGCACTTTCGGTACCACAAAAACGAAGCCTAGCATTAACAAAATTAACACACGCCAGACAGAATTCTGATTAAAAGCTCTGTTTAAACATCCATGTATGTTTAACAAATACAGATTATCACAGTAGTAAACTGAACATATTTCTCTCTTAAAACTCATAATCAACATATAAAACTCTAGGTAGGGGGCGCCTGGGTGGTTCAGTCAGTTGAGTGTCTGACTCCTGATTTCAACTCAGGTCATGATCTCCTAGTTGATGAGTTCGAGCCCCACTCTCAGCAGAGAGCCCGCCTGGGATTCTCTCTCTCCATTTCTGCCCCTCCCCAACTTGTGCTGTCTCTCTCAAAATAAATAAATAAATAAACATTAAAAAAAAAAAAAAAACCCTAGGTAGACAATAAGTCTAATGAGAACAGAGACATGGTTTTTTAAGTTTGTTTAATTATTTTGAGAGAGAGAGAGCGCGCACACACGCACACACACGCACACACACACGCACACACACGCGCGCACACACACACAGGGGTGGGGGAGAGAGGCAGTCCAGAGAGAGAGGGAGAGAGAATCCCAAGCCGGCTCCCTCCGGGCTGTCAGCGCAGAGCTGCATGCAGGGCTCAAATGCACAAACCCGTGAGCTCATGACCTGAGCTGAAATCAAGAGTTGGACGCTTAACCAAATAAGCCACCCAGGCACCCCTAGAGACATATTTTGAAAAATGAGTCCAGGATAAGCATCTGACTTTGGCTCAGGTCATGAGCTCACAGTTCATGAGTTCGAGTCCCATATCAGGTGAGCTCGAGCCGCGCTTCAGGTAAACATAAGCCCCACTTTGGGTGAGCCCCACTTCTCTCTCTCTCTCTGCCCCTCACTCACTTGCACCTCTCTCTCTCTCTTAAAGAAAGAAAAATGAACCCAGAACCAGGAGCAACACTGCCTTTGCAAACCTCAGAGAGAAGTCAGCGGGAAGGGTAGATACAAAATCCTATACTCCCTGTATTTCACATAACAATCCCTTTCCGCCCTTCTACTTTCCAGGCTGTAAGTTTTCATGCTAAGACATAAACACCATCTTGAAAACTACAGGCCCTCCTAACTACTGCCCCCCCCAAAAAAAAAAAAGTAACACAAAAACCCAGCAATATCAAGAGAAAACGGCAACATTTTGCTGTGTCTTCAGAAAAAGACCGCACATTTCGGCATCATAAAACTGCCCTTAAATGTTATTTCTGATCAAGTAGACCCAAAGAGCCAAAGACTGCTGCGTCCTATGAAAGTAACCTTCAATATGTCTAAAATCCGTACTTCTGATTGGTTGTCTCCTTTAATAATGTATTCCCCTAGTAATGATACTTAAGTTGACAACCCTGTTTTCTGAAAGGTGTATTTGTGGTTTTTAATTTTACTTTCCATATGCGTCAGAGTCAAAGTAAGTAAAAGCTTTGCTGCTACCGGCTTCCTTATTTCAAAAGAAAAAGGAAAAAAAAAAGAACGTTGAGAGCTCTGGCTCATTTAAATATACGAGAAAAGGGAGTGACAGCGTGCCAGGTCGTTTAAAAATGAAAAGGGAAGACAGAGAGAATTTTCAACACTATGCTTTGATTCCTCAGGTTTCATCCTTCCGTGTTACACGTGCTCTCCCTGGAACATCTTCAAAGGCCATACTTACTGTAAGTGCCAGGAGATTTTTCTTCGTACGTGAAATGAAGTTGCAATTCCTCCTCTGACATCTCACAGATGAACACTTTCAGCAGACAGCAATAATAAACAAAGCGTTGTGTGTCTGCCAAATGAAGATGTGGCTAGAAAGGAAAGACCAAACCACACGGGAATCAGCACCTCATCAGGAGCACGGGCACCATGCAGTTCATGATTTCTCGGTCGTTTTGCCCATTCCGTTTGTAATATAAACACAGCGTCCCTATCTTTTCATGGCTAGTGATATCACTCTATGCCAATCCACTTCATGTTTCATGCTGTACATTTTACTTAGTGAGTCAACCTAACAAAAATATTTTCGTTAGGTATGGCTGCTCTTTGTTCTTAACTTCGTACTTGTCCCACACGTGGGCAGGGCAAAGAAAAGCGAAAAAAAATTTTTTTTTAAATATAGTAACATAAAGACATTATATGCAAACACACGACCAAAATTTTAAATGGGGCACTGCCAGCAGCCTAGGACAATAGTCACTATTTGTATTAGTAAGCAGAACTCAACAAGAAAAATTTAAATTAGATTCAATATAATTTGTTTGGAAGCAAAACTGGTTTTAAAAAATGCTTGAGGGCATCAAAGATTAACCTTCCAAGGCATCAAATATAAATTTTAATATCTACATTAGCTATACTGGAATTCAAATAAAAATAAAATTATAATATCTAATCAGAACTTTCTTTCATCTACTAGGAAAGGAAGAAAGGAAACAGATGTGGAATGAAATACTCAAACTTAGTCATAATTTAAACTAGGTATGAACAGCAATAATAATGGGGGGGGGGAAACTATCTTTTTTAATAATAATTACATTGCTATTAACCTTCTTAAGGAATGTATTTCTGAAGATTGTCTGAAATGCTGAAATCAAACAGATTCCAGAATTCATAACCTCACCACAATGACTTGGACAGTAAATTATAACCTCTCTTTTACTTTTTAATAATGAGAATTCCTTTATAGCTTTCAAAAAGACCATAATCCATTTCCACCAAAAAATGAAAAATACTCATATTGCTAAATATAAAGAGAACGATTTAATCAGCCAGCTTACTTCTGACATTCTGCCGAAAGTTTTAGTTCTTTGGTTCTAGAAAGGAAGACCTTAATTAGCGCACCAAGGTTTCCTGTTCGAGGATTGTTTACAACTGCAAGAAGATAAGGTTTTAAAAAGTTAAAATTAAAAACTGAAATCAAAGTGAACATATTAAAACACTTATAAAACCAAGCTGTCAAGCTGAAGTTGCTCACAGACAAACCTTATGACCAACTTCACATCTGATTAGGAAAAATAAACGATGAGAGAAATTGGCTGGTCTTAATTTTGAACAAAAGTGATTGCAAGGGGCGTCTGGGTGGCTCATCAGTTAAGCGTCTGCTTGGGCTCAGGTCATGAATTCCTCGGTCCGTGAGTTCGAGCCATGCATTGGGCTCGCTGCTGTCGCACAGAGCCTGCTTTGGGATCCTCTGTCCCTCCCCCTTCTCCCCCACGTGCTTGCGTGCTCTCTCTGTCTCAAACACAGATAAAAAACATTTTAGAAAATTAAAATGATTTGCAAACTGAAAATGAATGGAAACAATAGGACAAAGTAGCCAATTCATATCAGTCAGAAATTCAAAACTGTAAAGAGAGAATAGTTGATACATAACTCAATTTACACACACACACACACACACACACCACACACATTATTTCTCTTTAGAAAAGCAAATGTTAAAAAAAACTCAAAAAAATGATTCCCAGTATACAGATACAATCAACTGTACAGGCAAAAACTACTCTGTTTGGGATCATCATAAATCATTCTACGAAAACAGACACATAAAGCACTATGGCCGGGGGGAGCTATTTTGATCAAATACAATTTAAAAGAATTTGCTCAAGAAGGTTGTTTAAGTTCAAAGGGGGGCATTTCAGCAAGTATAGCCCAAAGAATGGAGCGGATACAGTAATGAGAATCAGAAGATCTGTTTCTAGATCCAAGGCTATAATTAACAGAATATAAACGTCAACAAATTACTTTTCTTCTCCAACCTGTTTTCCTCATCAAGCAACAGGTACACACACTGACCAATATACAGTAGTGCTCTACACATATCACCGTCACCAAATCCTCAAAACCAACTATGGATAAGCACCAATATCACCTCCATTTCACAGATCCTCACGTCTCTGTTGTTACCCGCTCAAGGACACATCCTTGTCTGCTGGTTACAATCCCTGGCTCTAAAATGCTGTGCTACACCAACCCTCTAATCAAGGAATCAGACTTAAATGAAGATATAAAGCTGTAATCAGGCTGCCCAGTAAGACACACGTGATGATTAATTTTACGAGTCAACTTAACTGAGCCACAGGATGCCCAGATATCCGTTAAACTTATTTCTGGGGTATCTGTGAGGATGTTTCTGCATTTTAATTTTCAGCTGAGTAAAACAGACGGCCTCTCCAAAGTGGGCGCACATCATCCAACACATTAAGGGCATGAACGGGACCGAGGTCGGAGGAAGACTGAATCCTCCTCTGGCTGACTGTTGAACTAAAACGTTAGCCTTCTGCCCTTGGACAGGGACGTACAACACTGGCTCTTATGGTTTTCAGGCCTTTGGACTTGAATGGGAATTCACACCATTAGTTTCACTGGGTCTCTGGACAACCTTAATACATCACAGAAGCACAGAAGTTAAGAACCCATCAGAGCTAAAGAGTACTATGCTAAGTGAAGTAAATCAGAGAAAGACATTACCATCCGATTTCACACATCCTATGTGGAATTTAAGAAACAAATGAGCAAAGGGGGGGAAAAGAGAGAGAGAGGCAAACCAAGAAACCGGCTCTTAACTACAGAGAACAAACTGATGGGTTACTGGCGGTGGTAGGGGGGAAATAAGTGATGGGGATTAAGGAGGGCACTTGTGATACAGACATGCTGAATCACTGTATTGTAACGCCTGAAACTAATACTACACTGTACGTTATTTAAATACACTGTATGAATTTAATACAAACTTAAAAAAAAAAAACAACTCATCAGAAGGAAGAAACCATTAGCCAAAAAACTTTAATTTATTGATGAAGAAAAAGAGACCCAGAAAGGTTAAGTGTTTGGGCCCAAAGCCAACAATGTTAGTGACAAAAGTCCAGTCTTTTTGCTTTACGAACGGTTTTTCAAACTGAGAGATTCCAGAGTTCTGAATATTTTGTTTCTCTTTCGAAATGTAATTTAACTATCTTGAAAAACAGAAAATGCAAACGCTCAAACACATTGGCCTCTGCTGCCTGAAAAATTCATTAAAAAAAATTTTTTTTAATGTTTAGTTTATTTTTAGAGAGAGAGAGAGAGACAGAGCACGAGCAGGGTGGGGCACAGAGAGAGGGAGACACAGAATCCGAAGCAGGCTCCAGGCTCTGAGCTGTCAGCACAGAGCCTGATGCGGGGCTCAAACTCACTAACCACGAGATCAGGACCTGAGCCGAAGTCAGGGCTTAACTGAGCCACACAGACGCCCCAGAAAAATTCAGACCTGACACTTATCTTTTGCTGCCATCTCTATGCATACATTTGAACTTGTTGAAATGTGTCAAGATTTGAAAGAACGAAGTTTTCCAGAACTGTTAAAAATCCAGGTAGGCACATACATGCATAAAAAAAATCACACATGGGAATAAGTACACCATTACAGCATACCTGCTCGGTGCTCAATAACTGTCAAGTTAATTCAGGTCAACCTGCTGGGAGCTGTTCTTGTCACAGCTTGAGTCAATGCAAGTTACAGTGTAACTTTCTCTCTGCAATAAAGCGTTGCGGCACCTTGCTACTCCAAGCGTGGTTCAGGGACTGGTGGCAACAGCGTTATGTGGGGAGCCTGCCGGACACAACAGAACCCCAGGGCCACCCCCCTGCACCTGCTGAAGTTACAGCGCTTCTCAAGGCTTAACGTGCCTTTAAATCACAAGGCACTCTTAAAGTTCCAATTCTGATCTCGCAGGTGTCGAGGGTGACCTAGAGAGTCTACACACTGCCTCCCAGTTGGTGCTCCTGTGCCGCTGACGGAGAACCCACTGTGGGCAGCAAGGTGCGACACGTGCAGTAAGTCAGGGCGGGGTTTTGTCCGGCTGTTATAATCAAGAATAGGTATGTGATTAGATGTCAAATCTGTCAGTTACACTTTGAAATAAAAAATTTCCTGCTTCTCTTTCAAGCTTTGGGGCTTAATGAAAGAATATCCTGAGATTTCAGGATACACTGTGTAAAAACAAACAAAAAAAAAACCCACAAAAAGTTAATGTTTGCAAGTGCATCTCTGTGTGAATTATTGTTACCTAGCTACTGTAAACCGAAACAAAATACCGAAACAGGGGCACCTGGGTTGTTCAGTTGGTTAAGTGTCTGACTTTCGGCTCAGGTCAGGATCTCACGGTTCGTGGGGTTCAAGCTCCGCGTCGGGCTCTGTGCTGACAGCTCAGAGCCCGGACCCTGCTTCGGATTCCGTGTCTCCCTGTCTCTGTGCCCCTCCCCTGCTCGCGCTCTCTCAAAAATGAATAAACGTTAAAAATAAATTTAAAATTAAAAAAAATACCGAAACAAGAGGATATGACTACAAGCATTATTCAGAACCCCAGCTTCACAATCTTGTGTTCATTCAAGGTCCTTTATTACTGAATGACTTCATAAGTATTGTTTGAATTTATAAACGGTTAGCTATTTAAAAGCAAACAACAACAAAAACACACTGTGTTGTTGGGAACAGCAACCAGCTACTACTACCGTGGATACCTTTTCTTTTCATTCATTCATTCAGCATGTATTATTGAGCTAATTCTACGTATGGACCCAGTACTCTTCAGGTACTAAGAGATACTCAGGACGCACAGTCTTAATGCAGCTGACATTCTAAAACATTTCAGTTTTCACACTACTCTTAGACAAGATGCAGACAGGGAAATAGACTATAAAACAAAGTACACTCCCTGCTGTTTCAACAACAATACCCAATGGTAGACTCAATATCCAAAACACCTGGATGGAATTTAATGGAATCAAAGTTAATTGGTAAAAATCAAATATGATGTTCAAGCTGAATAAGCTAGAGCAGAACAGGGAATAACTGACAGGAAGGCAGAAAAGCATAACAGATTAGACCACAGAGTCTGCCTAGGTTCAAATCCCAGCTGCACCACTGACTAGCTGTGACACCTGGCAACTTACTTTCAGCCCCCCACCCCATGCCTCAGTTTCCTCAACTGTAAAATTAAATACATGGCCCTTAAATTAAAACTAGCTCATTTCACTCTAGAGTTTTGAACTTGTAGCAATCCGTTCATAGCTTTTGTGTAAAGAAGAGACTTCCCTATCTCTACAGAGTTCAAGCAAAGTCTGAATAACATTCAGTAAAGTTATTATAAAGAAATTTCCATCTGGGTAAGAAAGTTGGACTTGCTTCCAGACCCTGAAACAACCTTTCGCAATATTTCACTAAATACCCAGTCCCCAATCCAATAATATACAGAAGCTAGGACGAGACAGGTTAGCAATCCATGGGATGCACTCACAAAATTTATTTGTGGGAAACTCTACTGCCCACTTTCTTCAATACATAAATAAATAAATAAATAGGGGAAAAAAGAGAGAGACAATAGCAGAAGGAACCTAGCTATGAAAGAATCATAAAAACGTATCAGCCAATAACAACATATAGGCTTTATTTGGTTCCTGAGTCACATAAACTAAGACAATCAGAAATTTGAACACAACACTCAGTGGTTATTTTATAATGTTAAAAATGATTTTCTAGGGGTCCCTGGGTGGCTCATTCAGCTGAACATCTGACTTCAGCTCAGGTCATGATCTCACAGTTTGTGAGTCTGAGCCCCGCATCGGGCTCTGTGCTGACAGCTCAGAACGTGGAGCCTGTTTCGAATTCTCTGTGTCTCCCTCTCTCTCTGCCCCTCCACTGCTCACACTCTGTCTCTCCCTCTCTCTCAAAAATAAATAAACATTGGGGCGCCTGGGTGGCGCAGTCGGTTAAGCGTCCGACTTCAGTCAGGTCATGATCTCGCGGTCCGTGAGTTCGAGCCCCGCGTCAGGCTCTGGGCTGATGGCTCGGAGCCTGGAGCCTGTTTCCGATTCTGTGTCTCCTTCTCTCTCTGCCTCTCCCCCGTTCATGCTCTGTCTCTCTGTCCCAAAAATAAATAAACGTTGAAAAAAAAAATTAAAAAAAAAATAATAATAAATAAATAAATAAATAAACATTAAAAAATGTTTTTAATTGCTTTCTAGTAAGATAGTGGTATTGTTTTCCTTAAAAAAAACAAAACAAAACAAAAAACTCCTCTTAGGGGATCTATGCCAAATATTTATGGATGAAATGACATGCCTGAGGTTGGTGTCTAATATGCGAGGACGTGCTCTCTGTTTGTCGGCTTTTCTGTACATGTTTCATACTTCCATGAATGGTTGAGAGATATAGATGAGGCCTGCCCATTAGCTGAAAATGAGTGAAGTCAGAAGAGGAACTTATGGGAGTTTATTACGTTATTTGGCCCGCATTTCTAGAAGCGTGAAACCTAAATATCAAACACGTTGAAAATATACAACAAGACAGAAGTTCACACAAATGCTAATTCCAGGCAGACAGTCCTTCTCCCCACCAAAACAGAGAACACTTGAACTACAGAGTTTATAGAACCGATGAGTATTTACTTGGTAATCAATGGACGGTTAGCAAGGCTAACCACTTGAAAGTAACTTTAAGGACAAAATCTCCCCCTCTCTGTCTACTCCAACAAGAAAACTTACGTTACTCATCCCATTTCCTACACTTCCCTCCTACTTCCTACACCAACTCTGAGGCTACCCCACCCCCACCCCGCTGAAAACAACTAGGGAGAAATAAACACGCCAGACACAGAGCAACATGCACTAGAGGGTACATGTACAAAAAAATGTTGACCCAGATGTTCCTTCAGGGAATTTTATAATTCTCTCCAAAGCCAAGGAGTAAGGGTAAGAGAAGGTCCCATTTAAACCAAGCAAAACCTACACAAAATAAAACCTTCCTGGGTTCTAAAATTAGGTTAGAAAACAGCAGCAGCCTGCCTTCAAGCTTAAATAATAGCAGATTCAACAAGCACCTACAGGATCCACACAAGGAACAAGGTTAATAACAAGGTGTATTTACACCCTCTCTGACAGCAAACAACATACCTACATGGGTACTCTCCGTGTGTCTACCCTGCTTTAGTTTTCTGAAGAGACACAGCATATGAAAGTAGGTCTGTTTATTTCTGGTCTGATTCCCCTAATGAGACAGAGCCATGAGGTCAGGAATCTAGGTCAGTCTTTTGCGCCAGAATATGGAATATATTATGCAATATATGGCACAGTATACAGAATAGAGCCTATAATATTGTAGGTGCGCAATAAATATTTGCTAGTTTCATGAATAAGGAAAAACAAAACAGTAACAACAGAGTAGGAACAGGCTATGGTAAACCTTCAGAGGAAGAACTGAATCAAACTATCAAACAAGGGGGCGCCTGGGTGACTCAGTCGGCTGAGTGTCCGAATTAGGCTCAGGTCATCATCTCATGGTTCACGAGTTCGAGTCCCACTTCAGGCTCTGTGCTGAAGCTCAGAGCCTGGAGCCTGCTTCGGATTCTGTGTCTCCCTCTCCTCTCTGCTCCTCCCCCACTTGTGCTCAGTCTCTCTTAAAAACAAATAATCCTTAAAACAATAAATAATAAACTATCAAACAAATTTGAGTAACAAGCATCATCATGGAAGAAGAGAAAATCGACTATTTTTTTTTATGTTTATTTATTTTGAGAGAGGACAGAGTGGGCAGGGGAATGGTAGGGGCAGGGAGAGGGAGGGAAGGGCAGAGAGAATCCCAAGCAGGCTTCACACTCAGCACAGAGTCCAACATGGGACTCAATCTCACGACCCTGAGATCATGACCTGAGCTGAAATCAAAAGTCAGACACTTAACCAACTGAGCCACCCAGGTGCCCCTCAAACGTCTATGGAAGGAAGGAAGGAAGGAAGGAAGGAAGGAAGGAAGGAAAAGGAAGGAAGGAAGGAAGGAAGGAAGGAAGAGAAGAAAGAAAGAAAGAAAGAAAGAAAGAAGAAGAAAGAAAGAAAGAAAGGGGGCCCCTGGGTGGCTCAGTTGGTTAGGCATCTGACTTCAGTTCAGGTCATGATCTCGCGGTGCGTGGGTTCGAGCCCCGTGTTAGGCTCTGTGCTGACAGTTCAGAGACTGAAGCCTGCTTCAGATTCTGTGTCTCCCTCCCTCTCTGTCTCTCAAAATAAATAAAGGTTAAAAAATTTTATAAAAAAATTAAAAAGAAGAAAGAAAGAAGAAAAAAAACCCAGAAAACCCCTGGGAAAAATGAGTATAATGAAAAGAGAGTCTGACATCCAGAAAAAAAAGAATGATTAAAACAAACTAAAAATGAAATAAAAGATGCACTAGAATCTTTACAAAACTGTAATGTATAGAAACACTGAATCAAAGACATAAAGGAGGAAACTCAAGAAAAGAAAGATGATGAAGAAAAAGAAGATACAGGGACACCTGGGTGGCTCAGTCAGTTAAACTTCTGACTTCAAGTCAGGTCATGATCTCACAGTTTTTGAGTTTGAGCCCCACATTGGTTGAGCTCGAGCCCCACTTCAAGCTCCACACTGACAGTGCAGAGCATGTGTAGGATTCTCTCTCACCCTCTCTCTCTGCCCCTCACTTGCTTGTGCCCCCTCTCTCTCTGAAAAATAAATTAACTTGAAAAAGAAATTTTATTTAAAAAAGAAATTATAGGGGCGCCTGGGTGGCTCAGTCGGTTAAGTGTCCGACTTCAGCTCAGGTCATGATCTCACGGTCTGTGGGTTCGAGCCCTGCGTCGGGCTCTGTGCTGACAGCTCAGAGCCTGGAGCCTGTTTCAGATTCTGTGTGTCCCTCTCTCTCTGACCCTCCCCCATTCATGCTCTGTCTCTCTCTGTCTCAAAAAAAATAAACACTAAAAGAAATTTTTTTAAAGAAATTATATTAATGATAAAATTACATTTAAAAAAAGGAAAAAGAAAGATACAGAAAGCCAAAACAGTCCAAGCTGACTGTTAACAGGTGATCCTAAGTTGGGGGAGAAGAAACCCAAACACAAGGAAAATCAAAACCATAACTAAAGAAAACTTTGGAACTGAAAAGACTTTAATAAGCCAATAAAAAAAAAACCTCATCAAATTTCAGGCAAAATCAAAAGAAAAAAGTATAATGAGAAACACTTAATCATAATGGTTAATGAAAAAGTGTAATAAACAAAGAAGCAAAAAAAAAAAATTACGATCTTCAGACTTCCTCTCCAGTAACCACTTTCTTAAACCATATACAAAAATAAATTTGAAATGGATTAAAGACCTACATGTAAGACCTGAAACCATAAAACTCTTAAAAATACATAGGCAGTAAATTTGGAATTCAGTCTTAGCAATATTTTTGGATCTGTCTCCTCAGGCAAGGGCAACAAAAGCAAAAATAAACAAGTGGGACTACATCAAACTAAAAAGCTGCACAGCAAAGGAAACCGTGAACAAAATGAGAAGGCAACCTAATGAATGGCAGAAGAGATCTGCAAATGACATATTCAATAAGAAGTTAATATTCAAGGGGTGTCTGGCTGGCTCAGCTGGTGTACCACGTGACTCTTGACCTCAAGGTTGTAAGTTCGAGCCCCATGTTGGGTGTAGAGATTACTTGAAAATAAAATCTTTTTTTAAAAAAGTTCATATTCAAAATATGTAAAGAATTCATACAACTCAACACCAAAAAAATCCCACATCTGATTAAAAAATAGGCCGAGGGGGGCACCTGGGTGGCTCAGTCGCTTAAGTGTTTGACTTCAGCTCGGGCCATGACCTCACGATCCATGAGTTCGAGGCCCACATCGGGCTCTGTGCTGACAGCTTGGAGCCTGCAGCCTGCTTCAGATTCTGTGTCTCCCTCTCTCTCTGCCCCTCCCCTGCTCACACTGTCTCTCTCCCTCTCAAAAATAAACAAACATTAAAAAAAAATTAAATAAAAATAGGCTGAGGACTTGAACAGACATTTTCCCAAAGAAGACATATACAGATGGCCAACAGACACATGAAAGGATGCTCAGTATCACTCATCATCAGGGAAATGCAAATCCAAACGGCACTTAGGTCTCACCTCACAGCTTTCAGAGTGACTAAAATCAAAAAGACAAGAAATAACAAGCGTGGGTGAAGATGGGGAGAAACGGGAACCCTCTTGCACTGTTGGTGGGAATGCAAACTGGGGCAGGCACTGTGGAAAACAGTATGGAGGTTCCTCAACAGATGAAAAATAGAACTACCCTATGACGCAACTCTTTCTAGCCTTTATCTGAAGAAAATGAAAACACTAACTTCAAAAGACCTACGTGGCCCCAGGTTCACGGCAGCATCATCTACAATAGTGAAGGCATGGAAACAACCCAGGTGTCCGTCGATAGATGAATGGATAAAGTAGAGGTGATATATACATACAAGGGAATGTTACTCCACCATAAGTAAGAATGAAGTCTTGCCATTGGTGGCAACATGGATAGACCCAGAGGGTACTGTGCTAAGTGAAAAGTCTGAGAAACACCAATACTGTGTTATTTCACTTATATGTGGAATCAAAAAAAAAAAAAAAAAAAAAAAACAAAAACAGACTCATAAATATAGAGAACAAAGTGGTAGCTGACAGGTGGGGCGGGGGGGGAATGGGTGAAACAGGTAAAGGGGATTAAGAGGTACAAACTTCCAATTATAAAAGAAGTAAGTCGCAGAGATGAATCAAGTCCAGCATAAGAAATACAGTCAGTAATACTATTATAACTGTGTATGATGACAGATGGTAACTAGACTTATTACGATGAGCATATTGTAACATATACAAATGTCAAATCAAGATCAAATCACTATGTTATACATCTGAAGCTAATGTTAACACTGTCCAACTATTCCTCAATTAAACACCAAACAAAACAAGCTAAAACAGTCTGTGGTTTAGGAGAGTCTATTACCACCACTGCAAGTGAGCAAGCATGTGTCTTGCTGCTCTTGACCAGATGGTACCTTCTAGTGGCCCCAATGAGCACCATGAACAGGAGTAAATATTACTAAATATAATCATCCAGAATATATCACTTCATTAATTTAATTCATATTACACTACCAAAACTTGTAACAGAAATTTTTAAATAAATGCCACCCATACACACACACACACACACACACACACACACACACACACTCACTCACTCACTCATTCATTTTGCCCCTTACCTAAAGACCTGCAGACTGAAACAGTTGCTTCCTCCAAGAGCTTCAGCTCGGTGCTGGAGGGAGAGAAGAAAAGGTAATTAATAACTACAGTGCTAAATAGGTACACACTGACCAGTTAAAGGAATAAATAAAATAAAGAGGAGAAAAACAATTTAGAAGGAAAATAGGATGTACCATGATAAACAATAAAATCACAAATTTTATTGGGTGGCTCAGTTGGTTAAATATCTGACTCCAGCTCAGGTCATGATCTCATTTTGTGGGTTCAAGCCCCAAGTCGGGCTCTGTGCTGACAGCTCAGAGCCTGGAGCCTGCTTCAGATTCTGTGTCTCCCTCTCTCTCTGCCCCTCCCCCGCTTGCACTTGGTCTCTCAAAATAAATAAAAACATTAAAAAAAAATAAAAAGACAAAATGAAGTTAAGCTTCTGTTTTCGACATAATTAGAAAATGTACTCAGAGAGTACCAATCATGGGGTTAGAGTTATTTGAAAAAAAATGCCATTATTTTTAGGAGAAACATGAAGTCTCATGATACCTGCAATACCTTTAAATAGATCAATAAAGGAAGAAACAAGGCAAGAAAAGCACGAGAACACATACATAAGCTTCAATAATTTATAAACAAAAAACAGAAACACACAGAGATAGATATGAGTGACACGGAGACAGGAGGCACAGACAGAAACAGACATAAAACTCGGAAAAAAACACAGGGGAAAGTTTTATGACACTGGATTAGGCAATGATTTCTTGGATATGATACCAAAAACACAGACATTAAAAGAAAAAAATATGTAAGTTTGACTTTATCAAAATGAAAAGCTTTTGCGTATCAAAAGATACTATCTCAGGGTGAAAAGCCAACACAGCAGAATGGGAGAAAATGTTTGCAAATCATCTATCTGATAAGAGACTGATATCCAGAATATACCAAAACAAAAACGAAAACCTCTGACTCAACAAAAAACCAAACAACTCAATTTAAAAATGGGCAAAACTTTAAAGAGACATTTCTCCAAAGAAGACATACAAAAGGCAATAGGTATATAAAAAGATGTGCAACAACACGATTCATCAGGGAAATGCAAATCAAAACCACAATGAGATACTGCTTTCACCCTATTAAAATGGCTATTTAAAAAAAAAAAAAGGAGAGAGAGAAGGTAAGTGTTGGAGGAGACATAGAGAAATGGGGACCTTCGTGCATTATGTAAAATGGTGCTGGTGCTTTGAAACAGAGTATGGCAATTCAGCAAAACGTTAAATATAAAATTACTGTGTGATCCAGCAATTCCATTTCTGGGTATACAGATACCCAAAAAGGACTGAAAGCAGGGACTCAACCTGATATCTGCACATCACATTCACCATCACTCATAACAGCCAAAAGTAGAAACAATCAAAATGTCCATCAATGGGTGAATCACGGTACAAAATGTGGTACATTCATACAGTGTAACATCATTCAGCCTGAAAAAGGAAAGAAATTCTAACACGTGCTACAACACAGATGAACCTTGAAGACATTATGCTGAGTGACACAAACCAGCCACAAAAAAAGAAATACTGTATGATTCCACTTATAGAAGGCTCCTGGAGTAGTCAGATTCATAGAGACAGAAAGAACGGCAGTTAGTGGCGCTGAAGGCGGGGGGAATGGGGAGTTAGTGTTTAATGAGTCGGGTTTCAGTCTGGGAAGATGAAAAGTTCTGGAGACGGATGGTGGGTCAAACAACAATGCGAGTGTATTTAATGTCATAGAAGCACACACTTAAAAATGGTTAAGGTGATCAATGTTATGTTGTGTTTTGCCACAATTAAAAAAAAAAAGTGCATTCCAATTCCAGCTCAACTACTTACCAGCTACGTGACTTTGGACTAATTTCTTAACCCTTTATGTCTTAGTTTCCTTCTATATAAAACAGAGATGATAAATAATTGTACCTGCTCCAAAAGACAGCGTTATCATTAAATTACATAATATGTTATGAAGTGCTTGGAACAGTATCTGGCACAGAGTAAAACCTAATAAATGATCGCTATTACTGATTCCAAAATGTAGTGGGTTCCCCCCTCCCCCAGTTAATTAAAATAATGCTTTATGTTATATTTTTCTTTTTTTCTTTTTTTTTTTAATTTTTTTAAGTGTTTATTTATTTTTGAGACAGAGAGAGACAGAGCATGAACGGGGGAGGGTCAGAGAGAGAGGGAGACACAGAATCTGAAACAGGCTCCAGGCTCTGAGCGGTCAGCACAGAGCCCGACGCGGGGCTCGAACCCACAAACCGCGAGATCATGACCTGAGCCGAAGTTGGACGCTTAACCGACTGAGCCACCCAGGCGCCCCTATGTTATATTTTTCAAAGCACTTTAAAATTTATTAGTACATTTAAATCCCATGACAACCTCTTCTTTTTTTTTTTTAAATATTTATTTCGAGAGCATGAGAGGGAGTGAGTGGGGAAGGGGCGGAGAGAGAGAGGGAGAGAAAGAATCCCAAGCAGGCTACACGCTGTCAGCACAGAGCCTGACATAGAGCTCAATCTCAGGGACCGTGAGATCCTGACCTGAGCCGAAATCCAGAGTCGGTCATTTAACCGGCTGAGCCACCCAGGCGCCCCATGACAACCTCTTCTGATAAGCAGAAGCTATAAACCCTCTTTTTATGTACACATAGATATATACGAAATGTATTATTAAGACTGATTTCGCCTGCTTCACTTCTCTAATGTGGCTGTTGGAAAACTTTAAATGACCTGTGTCTCACCTTTTATTTGCAGGAGAGCTGCTCCGGAACCTGTCTCCTGACAACGGAAGGCAGTGTCACGTCTAAGAATTATAAGTATTATACACACGCACAAAGCTGGAACCCACTTGCTACTTCAGCAAACATGCCATTACCTTAAGATTCTCAAGTTATAGGGGTGCCTGGGTTCGGTCGGTTGGGCGTCCGACTTTGGCTCAGGTCATGATTTCACGGCTCATGGGTTTGAGCCCCATGTTAGGCTCCGTGCTGACAGCTCGGAGCCTGGAGCCTGCTTCGGATTCTGTCCCTCCCTCTCTCTGGACGCCCCCCCCCCCCACCTTCACTCATGACCTCCCTACCTCCACTCATGCTCTCTTTCTCTGAAAAATAAACATTAAAAAAATATTTTTTTAAAGAATCTCAAGTTATACTCACATTCAAAAAGATAAATATCTTGTCAAAGTTAAATCTCTAAGTTTCTCATTGAAGTTTTTTTAGCCAAAATAACCTAGAAATAATGCTATAATAAAGCATTTGGGTCTCTGGGCTTTATCACTGTATTTTTATTTACAAAAATAGTTTTAGGGTCTGCCCACCTCACAGCGTCTGTCAACCTGATGTCCCCATCCCTTTCTTCATCTTCCCCCTACTCCCCAGGGGTGAGGAGAGCCAGACAGGCTTGTTCAGCAAGACCCCACTCCCTGGCCACTGCTGACTCAATCAGACACAGACATTGGAATGTCTGGGGAATCTGGAACTGGAACGGAAAGAAAGGTTTTCCATGCAACCAGAATATGGCTGCAAAGCTGAGAGTTATGGGAAACCATCCTCTATCCACTGAGAAGCAGAGAAAGCAAGTTAGTAAGAAAATAGAGAAAATGAATAAAAGAGATTCGAGGAAAGAAGCAGAGATGAACAGAGCAATTAAAGGATTCCTGCTGGCCTTCCAATTCTGGGGCCAGCTCTTCCCAAAGCCTGTCTGTGTTCTTGATCTTGGATTCAAATGAGACATCCCTGTCTCTTCATCACATACGCCCCTCTTTCTGCCATATGTCAAATCAAATTGATTCTTGTTAATAACCAAAAGAGTTCTTATTAATAAATCACTGTGGTCAGATTTAATAATATACACTTGTTGGCAAGAAGCAGAAACTACGAATTACTCAGTTTATTGGTTACTCAGGCAAAAAAAAAAAAAAAGTAAAGAGGTATAAATGCAAAAGACTGTAAATAGCTTTATGAGGTTAATAACTAGACCACACGCATAAAATCTGTTTCGGTGGTGTTTCGACTTTCCTCAGTCAATAACACTCTCTTAAAACTGGATGGAACCAAGAACTTCAATTATATACATGTGGCTACAGCCTTCAAGACCTTCTGAGCTTGTTCATTCAGCAAACACTGCCTGGGCGCTCAGGACATGCTGGGTTCCGTGAAAGATGCTGTCTCAGCCCCCAGGTTACACGGAGGAATAAAGAAGCAGCTAGACTATTT
This sequence comes from Lynx canadensis, assembly GCF_007474595.2. Classification (NCBI taxonomy): domain Eukaryota; kingdom Metazoa; phylum Chordata; class Mammalia; order Carnivora; family Felidae; genus Lynx; species Lynx canadensis. The sequence goes on along the minus strand of NC_044314.2, from coordinate 25,306,183 downwards.
GGTGGGGTGGGGGGGGGGGGGTTGGGGGGGAAACACCAAGATCAAGCCCAGCCCTGTATGAGGCCTAAGAGGTGCACCCAACCTACCTAGGAGCGGTCAAGGAAGGCATCCTGGAGGAAGTAACCGCAAGAGAACTCAGTCTGGGTGACATCAGGAGAGGGCTTTCCAGACACGACTGACAGTGCATGCAAATCATCACAGAGAGTCTGGCACGTTCTGGAAAGCAGAGGTTCGTCTACACTGGAGAATGGCAAACTACAAGACTAGAAAAGTAGGTACTAGATGGCTGGAGCATAGAGTTCAGTTCTTTAACCTGTTCTCAACAGAAGGGTATTGGATGTTCCCAAAACAGGGTTCTGATTTTATTTTTAATACAATATTAGCCTGAAAAAAGGATCAATTCAACATCTGTTAGCGAGGCTGGTTTGGACATCGCTTCCTCCGGGAAATCTTTGATCGTCTAAGACCAGGTGAGAAGCCCGGTTTCAGCCCCCAAAGCACCCACTTATAAAAGCGAGTACTCGGTAGCAACATTGCCCATTTCTTTGTCTGTGCCCCACTCCACTCCAGGTTTGTGGACTCCTTGCTCATCACGGCGTTCCCAGCCTGGTACAAAGCAGGCACATAATAAAAATGTACTGAGTGAATGAATGCCATCGTCAGACACTTCATCAGAGGACAAAGTTCATTACTTCCCCTTGTTCCTCAAGAAACACTTCACACTCTCCAGCCCTCAAGGCAAGGCCTGCCCCGAAGCTTAAATTTTATTAAACTATTTTTAAATACTTATTTAATTCCAGGTGTGGAAAAAGGTATCCTTTCGAAGCAGTCTGATTTCTTGGATGAAGAGATAAGAAAAGCTGGGAATTATCCCACCCCCACGTCTCTTGGAAAGCCCCCTCTGGTGGTTAAGCCAGCCAGCACCTGCCATCCTGTGATCAGGCCCATCAGGCCTGGGTCCCCCCACACACGGAACGACCTGGAACAGTCCCGTTTCACTGCCACCACCTCAACAATCGCCACCTCGGGTCGGAAGCGTCTCCAGCGCCGGGAGTATGAGCAAAAGAGAAGAGGGAACGTGTCTCATTCACCCGCCGCGCCTGGTGCCGTGGTTCGGCCGGAACACTTGAGTAATGACCTAGTAAATCAAAGATCCACAGAGCTCTGCTGTCGTAGTGCACACGCTGTGGTCTCCGCACCCTGAAGCGTTACTTTCTTCCGCAAAGAAAACCAGCCAGGCACACCCCTGCCAAAAGCAACACGCCGACTGTTCTACTAGAATCCCCCTTCCTCTCATCCCTCCACCCATTTTCTAAACTTCTTGGAACATTTTAGGAATGATCTTCTTTCTCACTTGCTTGACTCAGAGCCAAAATGAGGTGGTAAGCGACAGGGGTGGCTGGTAACTGTTGCTGTGCGTTATAGGCATCGATGCACGGGGCTGTTTTAGTTAAACAGATGAACTCAGATGTTCTGGCACCAGGCAACTGACAAATCATTTGCAGTAAATAAAAGTAAAACGGTGCTGCAAAACATGCCAATGTTTCCAAGACAATTACAATTAGAAACCGAATGTCATTTCTGAAGGCAAATTTGGGGCACTGGGAGCATGCAAAAAGGGGGCGAGAGGGCAGCAAATATCTACACCAGTACAGGTTCAATACATTAGTACCACACAGAGTATCTTAAACTCCACAACCCCCAGGTCGATATTTTAAATGTCAATGACGGGAGATTAAGGAGAAATACTTAAAACTAGTCATCAAACTTTCGCTAAATGAAGTAAACTCCAGACAAACAACCATACTGATCTGACGATCAGGTGTGGCTCTGTCTGCGGCCATCCTTCTATGTGATAAGGTATCACGCTCCTCATGCCTGGGGCTGGGCCACTACTCCAGCAGCAACACATGGGAGTCATGGGAGTCTCCAGGTTGCTGGTGACACGCTAAACAATGAGGCCTATGGCCGTGGAGAGACAGTCCCAAGAATTACACTCACGCATCACAAGAAAATGTGTAACTGCTCCAGGGATTTTCCCAGTTTTAAGAACTTTCACTGGACTTCCCTGAAGATAATTCGGCAATGAAGCAGTTACTAAAATTTTCACAACCACAGGCAAGTTCTTAAACATTACAACTGCCATTTCTGCTCCCTTTCTTCCTTCCTTCGATTCTCATGAAGAGAATCTCCTAAGGAGAACCCTTACCGACTTCAACCTCACACTCTCCACACGCTTGTGGGAGAGCTTCTGAGACAAAATTCCCCAGTGAGTACCGGTAACACAGCTCAATGACTGCCAAGTTACGTCTCAGATCGTCCACACGCTCTATGCCGCCTCTGCGGAATGTACTAACATACAGCAAAACCAAGTGAAATAGCTACGAAGCGTAGGCAGCACCGAAGAGTGGCACGGCAGAGAAGAAGAGTGAAGAACCTCCATGTCGTGTTAGGGAGTTTGGATTTCATCCTGCATTCAATGGGAAGCTACTGAGCACAGAATCAAAAACACAGCGAACTCTTAGAGCAGAGCCAAGGTAGCCAAGTGTACAACAGTAAAATGACTACAACCATCTTGAGATTTTTAGACAAAAAAAAAAAAAAAAAGAATAACCCTAATGCCTCTGGTGACGCGTGAGAAGCCTAATCGTGCACTCACAACAACACTGCAATTAGCCAATGAGACCAAGTGTTGGGCCAGCAAACATAGATAAATCACTAACTTAACTGTGACTAAAGGAGAACACAGTCAAGTGCATAACGCTTAAAAATTTTAGCTTAATTCCGCTAAAACGATATACCAAATTGGAGCGCTGGGAAGGAACACCAACAGGAAGAACACAGAAGGCCTCTGTCGCCACTAGATTCACAGGCCGGTCATTTTCAATACTTTTGCATCAGGTATACCACCTCTCAACTTAAGTGTTCCCATCAATTACCAAACTCACACACACCGGCACTCGAATTTCCAATCATGTGGCCTGTTAATGAAAGCAATGTACACGCATAATGGGAAGAGTACATATTTTGAAGCCACGTATTTAAGTGCCAGCTTCCTTGTTTCCTATTGGTATAAGCTTATACCAAAGTCACTTGGTATATATAAGCAATATCCAAGTTACTCTGAGAGAGTCTCGGTTTCCTCGTCTGTAGAACGGAGAGAAAGATACCACCATCTCGCAGGATAGTTGTAAGGAATAAACGGCAAGGTATGGAAAGTGCTCAGCACAGAGCTCAACGGAAGTCTCCTAACCCACCATGACAACAAAACCATGTGTATTAAAATATCAAATTTGCATATATTATTCCTTACCATGCCTTACAAGTAATTTGCCAGTCTTCCCCGCCATGGCACAGAAGGGAAGTATAAAACAAAATTCAGCAATTTCTGAAGTAGTTTTATACTTGTTGTGTCAAACAAGGGTAGGTGATTGGCTTTGATTTTATTTACACTAGTGTTCTACCATAGAAGAACAACCCCAGTGGAGTGCCAAGGAAATCAACAGTCCTTATTCACCTAGGAAACTTCTCAATCAATATTAAGCAACTTCTAATAAGTGGCAGAACAGGCTTATCTAGGTAGTTTTTCTTTTTTTCTTAACATTTATTATTTTTGAGAGAGAGAGAGAGAGAGAGAGAGAGAGAGAGAGAGAGGGAGGGTGGAGGGAGAGGGAAGGAGAGAGAGAGAGCACAAACAGGGGAGGGGCAGAGAGAGAGGGAGACACAGAACCTAAAGCAGGGTCTGGGCTCTGAGCTGTCAGCACAGAGCCCGACACCCAACTTGAAGTCACAGACCGCGAGATCATGACCTGAGCCGAAGTCAGATGCTTACCCGACTGAGCCACCCAGGCGCCCCAATTTTTCTTTTTTTAAGAGAATGGTTTTTATTTTTGTATTGCAAAACTGAACCATGCTAAAGAACATGCACCGACCTATCAGTGCTGCTTAAAATAAAAAACAAGTGACAACACCAAGGCCCGGCAAAGTGAAGAGAAACAAAGATCAATATGTAAAATATGTAGCCATGAGAAAACAGTTTGGCAGTTTTGTACAAACCAATTATGCACCCGGTAACTGCACTTACCATGGTGAGTATTTTGTTTATCACCTCACTATGCTGTATACCTAAACCAAGCAAATATGACATCAACTGTACTTCATGAAAATAAATTCTGAGGCGCCTGAGTGGCTCAGTCGGTTAAGCGTCTGACTTTGCCTCAGGTCATGATCTCGCAGTTCATGGGTTCAAGCCCCACATGGGCTCACTGCTGGTCAGCACAGATCCTTGCTTTGGATCCTCTGTCTCTCCTCTGCCCCTCCCCCCATGTGCACTATCTTTCCTCTCATAAAAATAAATAAAAACATTAAAAAAATAAATTTAAAATAATGATAATACATTTTTTTTAAAAAGAAACCCTCAACTTGCAAAAAACTGGAAACATCCAAATGTCCTCCAATGGGTCATTGTTTAAACAAACTATGGTACATACACAACATAGGCTACTACTCAGCAATAAAAAGCAATAAAAATGAACTACGGATATACAGACTAACTTGAATGGGTCTCAAGACTATCCTGAGTGAAAAGAGTCAATCTCAAAATGTTTAATATTGTATTATGCCATTTACATAACTTTCTTGAAATAACAAAATAACAGAGATTGAAAACTGATCAGTGGCTACCAGGAGTTAGCGATGAGGGGGGCAGGGTGATGAGTGTGGCCTATAAGGCAAAGCACAGGGAGCCCTGTTGGGATGAAGAGGTGAGCATCTTGACTGTGGCAGTGGTAATACGAGTCTACACATGTGATAAAAACTGTATAGAGCTATAGATACCACACAAGTGAGGTGCATATATAGAATTGCTGAAATCCCGAGCACCTTTGTGGATTGTACCAATGTCAGTTTCCTGGCTTTGGCACTGAACCTGTAGTTATGTGAATTGTTACCGCTGGGGGAGGTGAGTGAAAGAATGCAAGAGACCTCCCGGAACATTTTTAGCAACCTCCTAGTGCATCTGTAAATTATTTTAAAATAACAAATTTTAAAAACTGTATCATAACATAAGCTACACAAGACCTATATAAGATTATACAAATATACACATTTTTAAAATAACACACTTATACCAACTTTGCTTGAATAGATTACACTATATATGTAGCTTTTTTTTTTATAACTGGCTTTAACCACTTAATAGGCTGTGAAGCTCTTCCCCTTGCCATAGAACATATGAATCATTTTTAAGGACTTGCAATGTTACAGTGTGCAGGAATGCATTATTGTTTTATTTTTGTTTTATCTAGTTATATTCCTTACTCATAGGAACATTTAGAGTCTGTTAAGACAATTTTCTTTCAGAAACATGGCTATGACTGTCTTATAACATGTATCGTTCTAACACATTCTTCTGAACAGGTCCAATTATCTCCTTAACATAAACTCAGAAGTGCAGTTGGTAGGCCAATGAACCCTTCTGTTCCGATGAATATTGCATATTACACTGTAGAAAGATTTCACCAATTACCACCCACCAAAAACGCATAACTGTGGCTTATAAACTCACACATATTCCTAAATTTGCAAAATTACTAGCCCAGATCTTTTAACACCAAATCCAGTGATCCTAATACTCAGATAAGCATATGTTGACCAAAGCAAGCTAAGAGCCTTTATCACATTGAATTTTTTCCCCTCTAAATGGTCTACTGGGAGGAATTCATTAAGGATGTGATGTCTGGTAAATTATTATCATGCCACCGGTAAATTCAAAGCAAATTCTATTCAACACCACCTAAGTTCTTTCATCATACCAGGAAGTCAATTTTTGTATTAAATAACATGGGGGTACATCAAGAACTGCTGTATAGAGTTTATGACTTCTTTGGATTTAAACTCTGAAGTTACAATCCTCTGACAAAAACTCTGGCTGTAACTTCCAAATGGTACAGTGAAAGGGATACGGAAATGTTCAGATGTGGGGTGTCTGTCTGGCTGGCTCAGTTAGTAGAGCACGCAACTCTTGACCTCGAGGTTTAAGTTCAAGCCCCACACTGGGTGTAGAGATTGCTTAAAAATAAAAATCTTTAAAGAAAGAAGGAGAAGGAGAAGGAGAACAGGAAGGAGAAGAAATGTTCAGTTGTGACAGAAAAAGAAAAATATCAGCAAATATTAAGTAAAAAACTGTGGATATTTTGGGGGCACCTGGGTGGCTCAGTCGGGTTGAGCATCTGACTTCAGCTCAGGTCACAATCTCACGGTTTGTGAGTTCGAGCCCCGCGACGGGCTCTGTGCCGACAGCTCAGAGGCTGGAGCCCGCTTCGGGTTCTGTGTTTCCCTCTCTCTCTGCCCCTCCCCTGCTCTCACTCTGTCCCTCTCTCTCAAAAATAAATAAACATTAAACAACAACACAAAAAAAACTGTGGCTATTTTTTTTCATTATAAAAATAATCAACCATATCAGCCACTATAACAGAAAATATCTCCAAATATCTTCAGCCGCAATTCATGAGGTGACAGGAGAGACGGGAAACAACCTGTCCCTGATGGTTAGGTATCTGCTCTCCACAACCACCTCACCCGAGATCCCGACATTAGCTGGTAAATGAAAGAACAAAAGGGCCAGAGCTCGGTGTGAGGGCACACGTCCCTGCATTCACCAACACAGTGCCACTGCGAGACGGAGAGCGGTTTCCACAACTGACCAATAAACAAGAAAGAACATTGGTTGGCAGGGGGAAAAAAAAGCCAATTTCAAATGAGGCCTGTAGTTCAAGAATTCAAGGTTCTGCAACCAAAATAAATATATAAAAAGGGTCATCTAATAAACCAAATACCTCTTCCTGTTAATTGTCACACATGAAAATATGGAAGAGTTATTTACCACCATATTTTAGTCAGCTGGTGTACGAGGTCAGCCAGGCTACGGCTGCCAAGCAAAACACTCACCACTGCAGCTCCCAGGGGCAGCGCATTTAGGCTGATGACTGAGCTGACCTGTGACCTGTGTCATGGGGCCAAGAACACCCACCGGAAGGACCTGTCTGTGGCCCTCAAGTGGTTTCTACGATCCAATGTGGCTCCCCCCCCCCCCAACAATGCCCCCGACTCTTCCTTCTCTTTTCTACCAACCCATCTGTGTCATCCTTCATCCGGCCACACTCTGGATTTTGAGTAACCTAAGAGGTACCAATGGATGCTGCCAGGCCATGGTGCTGGCCCTCGGGGATTAAAGCAAGAAAAAAAAGGTTGAATAAACACGATCTTAGAAAAGAGATTACCAGTTGGTTGTAAAACAACACTGCAACCTAAACACAGTCTTACCATACTCTCAAATACAGAAGTATGTGGGTTCCCACATAAAAGCAAGGGTTTTTTGGGTTTTTTTTAAGTTTTTACACTACAGAGAAAAATATTTTTTTAACTAAAAACGTGACTTCATTAATCTGAACTCCACTAATTTAGAATTTTGGCTGTTTGGCTAAAATGGAGGTTAAACTGACTTTCATGTTGTTTTTTAAACAAAACACTTCAACGAGGGAGGGAGAAGTTTTAGGACAAGCGTTGTTTAATGTCTACAAAAGAGGGGTGCCTGGGTGGCTCAGTCAGGTAAGCGTCCAACTCTTGATTTCGGCTCAGGTCATGATCTCACGGTTCCTGGGTTTGAGCCCCACATTGGGCTCTGTGCTAACAGTGTGGAGCCTGCTTGGGATTCTCTCTCCCTCCCTCCCTCCCTCCCCCTTTCTGCCCCTCCCCTGCTTGTGCCCTCTTTGTCTCTCAAAATAAATAAATAAACTAAAAAAGAAAAAAAAAGGGAAAGTAATATTTAAAAAAAAAAACTTCTACAAAAGAAGCATGTTTAAGGTCTTTAGCATATTAATTGTTGATATGCAAATAAATTTGCTGATTAGAATTTGCAATGTGTATAGACCTAGAAACTATTCAAAGTTGTCTCACCATGGTCATTTCACTTGATTGCTTTCCAAAACCCCAAGAAGCTGCCTGACAAAACAGGAGTATTCTCATTTTATAGGCAACAGAAACAGAGAAGCCAAGTAGCTTGCCCAAGATCACAATGTAGGAATAAACACATCTTATATCTAATATTCTTACAATATGAATAGTATTTAGCTTATTTATTACAGTAAACCCACAGGACATCAATCTAAAACACTCCCACTAACTACTTGGAATTTCTATACATACCTAAAACAACTTGTGCCACACACGTATTATCCAGCACAAAAATTGTATGTTATGATTAAAATCGTGTAAAGCTTATATGAATGGTAAGAAACTAAAGGAAACAGAAAGTTTTAAGTCTAATAAGGAAAGTGGAAGGATGTCAGATGGGACTTTTTTGTAACTGTTAGAAATCATAAACTATACTTTGGTCAGGAAGCTAAATTTTTAAATTATATATTCCCTAATTCACAGCTTTCAGCAATTTAGACTGGTTTTATTTCACTTTTAAGCACACCCATCTCATATATGAATCTCAATAATGACAGATGACAGATTCATAGTTCAAATCATATTTAATGAAAAGCTGATGGACAGAAAGCTGTTGGGGTAAATTATACATAGATTTCTGATCAAACTATAATCATGAGGTTCAAAAAAGAAACTGAAAATGCTTATGTCCCTTTCACTGAGGATTTTGCCATAAAATGATTTCAAAATTGACATTATATTGATACTATCTCTTTCAGCCCACAGCACACACACTCTGACAAATATGTAATGTTTTGCCAGTTTAAAACACAACCTGAGTAAATAAACAAGTAACCATTCAGCAAAGTATGGAAGCATTCCTAAAGACTTTTCTTTCCCTTAGCAAAGAGAAAATTGCAGAAATCATTCACAAAACTAACTAGAATCAGCCCATTCACTGGTTCAACTATGGGAAAGGGAATGTTTCAAAAGGGCCTATTCATAGGAAAAAGCCAAAGGCTAAAAACTGCATATAAATTTATGATAGCAATTTTGAATGCGCCAAGCAGGACCTAAAAGGTGTTTAGATTCATGGGATTCACAGAGAATCCTATATGTTGCCATTCAACGGCCACAGTGAAAGGAAGCATAACTATTAAAATGTCACAGTTTCAGCAGCCACCATGCAAGATAATACTGTCTTTATTTTCTCAAGAAAGTGACAGAAAAAATGACTTGAAAATCCAGATGCTACCCAACACAGCGGGGAAAGGAAGGAAGGGAGTCCTCGCAGTAAAATGCACTTGCCCCTCATTTTCATGTTTTAAACAAGGCTGGTTCTACTGCCCCCATTTCCACTTTTAGTCTGAGGGAGAAATCATCAACCCCGGGCAAACTCACGCATCTTCTACAGTGATCTTGCATAGAAGGGGATAAATGAAAGAACGGGAAATAAAGGTTTTGACTCAAGATGTGAAAACTGACCTTCTTTCGGCCCCTCGACGGGAGAAAATAAGGTGCCAAAAGAAGTCTCAAGTTATTTATTCCCTTCGCGAAACACCGAGTATGTGACCCTAGTCACCATTCAAGTACACCAACAGCAGAGCAGACGGCTTCAACTTGAAACAGCTAATGAAACTGAACAGCAAGCATGCCAAAGGGAATAAAGGCACAGCAGCGGCCACAGGCATCAAAAATTCAAAGAAAAAAAAAAAAATGTTGCAATCACTGAATTGTTTCTGTCAGTTAAAACCATGTGACCTAATTCAATAAAAGACTCTCTTCCTGTTTCTCAGCTGAGGGAACATCAAGAAACTCCGAGGAAGGATCATTCAGGCAGCTCACTGCAAACAGGAGGAAGTCACACTCCACTCAAGGCCAGGCTAAATGGGGGACGGCCTACCCATGCTGTAAACAATGTAATCCTCACAATTACATTGTATATAACGGCCCTCAGACATAAAGTACCTGTTATTGTGACCTACTGTGCTTTGAAAGTGCTCCAAAATGTGAACAGATGATCTGGCGATTCTGTGCTCCAAGATCGTCATGCAATTTGATGTTGTAGCTCTTTCACCATTATGTCAATTCGTCTGCGATTCTGCTTCCAAATGGGAGACTGTGTACCATGAGGGCCCAAAGAATCCAGCTCTGGAGCTATAGAAACTGGGTGTAAACCTGGTTCCCGTCAGCCTTGAGCCAGGTGAGCCTGGACAACCCCCGAGGTCTCAGTGTCTCACGTGCAGACCCAACCTCACAGACCTGACAAGTGATCTACACATGGACAGGCACCTAAGGCAACAAGCCCAGCACCTGGCCACGCAGTACGTGTGCAATAAACCACTGCTAAATGAATGATGACGTGTACGTTAGCCGAGTCTCTTGGCTGAACGTACGTAGTTTCTTATAATGTAAGAGGGATCCCTGGAAAAACAAAAAACAAAAAAACAATCACAGTGGTGACTGGAACCTAACAATGCTGAACAGAAATGGAAAACATTTATTTTTATGTTTTTTAATTTTTTTTTTTTTGAGAGAGAGAGAGAGAGTGAGAGCATGCACGTGTGAGCGGGTAAGGGGCAGAGAGAGAAGGAGACAGAGAGACTAAAGCAGGCTCCACACTGTCAGTGCAGGGCCCGACGTGGGGCTTGAACCCACAAACTGTGAGATCATGATCTGAGCCGAAGTCAGACACTCAACCAACTCAGCCATCCAGGTGCCCCCAAAATGGAGACCTTTTTAAAAAGAATATGTAAGTACAACAAACTGAAGTTCAAATGAACATGATGTGATGGGGTACCTGGGTGGCTCAGTCAGGCGAGCATCTGACTCTTGGTTTCGGCTCAGGTCACGATCTCAGGGTTGTGGGATCAGGCCCCCCATCGGGCTCTGCACTGAGTGTGGGCTTAGGATTCTCTCTCTCTCTCTGCCCCTCTCCCCTGCTTGTGTTCTCTCTAAAATAAAAAAGTTAATTAATTAAGAAAATACGATATGGTATGTACATAAAATGGACATTATTCAAGCTAAAAAGGAAATTCTGACACGTGCCACGTGGATGAAAGTGAAAGAAGCCAGACATGAAACGACAAATGTTATACGGTTCCACTTATAAGAAGTACCTCAAAGAGGCAAATTCACAGAGACAGAAAGTACAACAGAAGTTACCAGGGGCTGGGAAAGGGGCAATGGGGGGTTAGGATTTAATTGGTACCCAGTTTCTGCCTGAGATGATGAAAGAGTTTTGGAAACATACGCTGGTGGTGACCATACAACACTGGGAATGTACTTGACTGAATCACACACTCAGAAACAACTGCAATAGTAAATTTCACGTTATGTAAATTTTACCATAAGAAATCAGACTATGTGAGTAAAATCTTTCCGTAGTATAGAAGAGTTAGTAAGTCTAACAGACTAGACTCCCCTCTCAAATGCCAGCAGTAAAACGTGCTCGTCTCTGGAATACCATGCAACATAAAAAGTCTCGAACGTGGCCAAAGTCCCATGCTTCCCTGCTAACTGTTCTGCCTCCTGCCATTCCACTGCCATGTAGGACTTCCTCCTGCGGCAGGTGCAGGCTGGTACCTGCCGTTCCCTCTACCTGGAATATTCTTTCATTTGCATGGCTCAGTCCCTGGTTTCGCTACTGTCTCTACTTAAATGCTGCTTCCCCAGAGACCCTCTATCTAAAGAAATCTCTTGCTTGTATTTGTTCCCATTCCGTCACTCTCCGCGACTTTGCTCTGCTTTATTTTTCTTCACTGCACTTGGCATTTTCAGAAATGATTTTATGTATTTATTTCTTTATGTATTGCCCATCTCCTCCACTAAAATACAAACTATAAGAGGGCAGGGACTTCATTCCTCATGTTCACAGAAAGACTTCCAGCCTTTAAAACAGTGTCTCATGAAGACGGGGCACTCAGTAACTATTTTTTTGATAAATAAACTTTAAAAATTCACAATTACTGAAAAGGAAATATGTCATATAGAATATATTAATTTGGGGCATCTGGCTGGCTCAGTCAGTGTAGCATGCGACTCTTGATCTCAGGGTTGGGAGTTCAAGCCCCACACTGGGTGGGTAGAGATTATTAAAAATAAAATTAAAAAAAAAAAGAATACAGGGGCACCTGGGTGGCTTGGTCAGTTAAGTGTCCAACGCTTGGTTTCACCTCAGGCCATGGACTCACAATTCCTAAGATCGAGCCCCAGGTCAGGCTCTGCACTGATAACATGGAGCCTGTGTGGAATTCTTTCTCTCCCTCTCTCTCTCTGCCCCTCCCCAACTCGCTCACTCTCTTAAAGTAAATAAATAACCTTAAAAAAAAAAAAGAATACATTTTTTGGTCGCATAACAGTAATACAGTATAATCCCATATTTGTAGGAGAAAAAAAGACATATAAATACACATGTCTATCTACAGGCATGTGCATTATAAAAAGTATGGAAGAATATATACCAAATATCAACAGTGGCTTTCTTTATGTGAAGAAAATACATGACTATTTTCCCTCTTGTTTTCATATTTTCTAACTTCTCTACAATGAAAGATTTGTGTGATTAAAAAAAAAAAAAAAGACAATTTTACCAGCAAATCAACTAAGAGCTCACTCCACTTATATAATTACAGATATGTAAAAAGACTTGACTACAAGAAGTTCATCATAGTTTTACATATAATGACAAAAACCAGACAACCAGGGGCGCCTGGGTGGCTCAGTCGGTTAAGTGTCAGACTTCGCCTCAGGTCATGATCTCGGGGTTGGTGAGTTCGAGCCCCACGTCGGGCTCTGTGCTGACAGCTCCGAGCTTGAAGCCTGCTTTGGATTCTGTCTTCCTCTCTCTCTGCCCCTCCCCTGCTCATGCTCTCTCTCTCTCTCTCTCAAAAATACATAAACGTTAAAAAATTAAAAAATTTAAAAAAAGACAACCAAAATGTTCAATGTTAGTTAAATTACTGACATACTGACATCCGTAAGACAGAATACCATACATCCATTTATAAGCTATGCTGTAGGAAAACACTGACGTGAGGAAAATGTAAGTTGGGGCGCTTGGGTGGCTCAGCCAATTAAGTTTCTGACTCTCTGATTTTGGCTCAGGTTATGATCTCACGGTTGTGAGATCGCGCCCCATGTGGGGTTCTGTGCTGACAGCACAGAGCCTGCTTGGGATCCTCTCTCTCCCTCTCTCTGTGTCCCTCCCCCGCTCCCTCTCTCTCTCTCACTCTCCAAAACATATAAGTAAACATTTAAAAAATGTAAGTTAAAGAAAGAACATGTAGAATATGACACATTTTTAAACAAGAGAATTGATGGCATATACACCAAAATGTTAATGATAGTTACTTCTGATTGCTATTATTTTTACTTTTTTTCCCTTCTTTGTGCTTCGCTGTATACAAAGGTACCAAAAGTAAATATGCATTATCTGGTATCCAAAAAAATGAGCTTATACTTGACACATCCCCAAAGGCAAGGGAATTAAAAGCAAAAATGAACTATTGGGACCTCATCAAGATAAAAAGCTTCTGCACAGCAAAGGAAACAACCAACAAAACTAAAAGGCAACCAACAGAATGGGAAAAGATATTTGCAAATGACATATCGGACAAAGGGCTAGTATCCAAAATCTATAAAGAGCTCACCAAACTCCACACCCAAAAAACAAATAATGCATTGAAGAAATGGGCAGAAAACATGAATAGACACTTCTCTAAAGAAGACATCCAATGGCCAACAGACACATGAAAAGATGCTCAACGTCGCTCCTCATCAGGGAAATACAAATCAAAACCACACTCAGATATCACCTCACACCAGTCAGAGTGGCTAAAATGAACAAATCAGGAGACTATGGATGCTGGAGAGGATGTGGAGAAACGGGAACCCTCTTGCACTGTTGGTGGGAATGCAAACTGGTGCAGCCACTCTGGAAAACAGTGTGGAGATTCCTGAAAAAATTAAAAATAGACCTACCCTATGACCCAGAAATAGCACTGCTAGGAATTTACCCAAGGGATACAGGAGTACTGATGCAGAGGGGCACTTGTACCCCAATGTTTATAGCAGCACTCTCAACAATAGCCAAATTATGGAAAGAGCCTAAATGTCCATCAACTGATGAATGGATAAAGAAATTGTGGTTTATATACACAATGGAGTACTACATAGCAATGAGAAAGAATGAAATATGGCCCTTTGTAGCAACGTGGATGGAACTGGAGAGTGTGATGCTAAGTGAAATAAGCCATACAGAGAAAGACAGATACCATATGTTTTCACTCTTATGTGGATCCTGAGAAACTTAACAGAAACCCATGGGGGAGGGGAAGGGAAAAAAAAAAAAGAGGTTAGAGTGGGAGAGAGCCAAAGCATAAGAGACTCTTAAAAACTGAGAACAAACTGAAGGTTGACCGGGGGTGGGAGGGAGGGGAGGGTGGGTGATGGGTATTGAAGAGGGCATCTTTTGGGATGAGCACTGGGTATTGTATGGAAACCAATTTGACAATAAATATAATATATTAAAAATAAAATAAAGTAAAATAAAATAAAATAAAATAAAATAAAATAAAATAATAAAATAAAATAATAAAATAAAATAAAATAAAATAGAATAAAATAAAGTAAAAATGAGCTTAAGTTAACTGTGTGTGCCAAAAGCCGCCTTCTTGCCTTGTTTGAGCGCCATCTAGTGGTTGGAAAACATAATACAATTTTCACAATGCAGTAAAGGTTTCTAAAGGTGATCTTTATAAAAGGACATTATGCAAGCACAAAGACAAGTATTACTATACTACGTGGCTGATCTAATTTTCTGAAACAACTGAACAATTAATTCAAAAGAGTCAGAGTATTCTCAAACTTTAGGAAATAGCAGTTATCGGAGAAATTGGTAATTCCTGTTGCTTTTTTTTTCAGCCCTCAAATATTTTAGACTGTCCCAAGACAGAGCCTTTCCTCTTTTTTAAAGTGATTGATAGTTAATCCTTAAAAGAAGCAGAAAGTCAAACACTTTTACATGCTTTATGGTGTTTTATACCCCCCCCCCATACACACACACCAAAAAATCTAGAGGGCAGGTGTTACCGTTTCCATTTTACAGAAGCTTCAAAAGTCCCAGTGAGATTAAGCAGCTTGCCTAAATTCACAAAACTAGTCAGTAGTGGAGCTGAGACAGTGGAACCAGACAAAGTTGGTCTGGCTCCAAAATCTATGCTCCCCCTATCATGCTTCACTGCCTCCATTCCTTACAGGTCACTCAAAAAGTCAGCGCAGGGGCGCCTGGGTGGCGCAGTCGGTTAAGCGTCCGACTTCAGCCAGGTCACGATCTCGCGGTCCGGGAGTTCGAGCCCCGCGTCAGGCTCTGGGCTGATGGCTCGGAGCCTGGAGCCTGTTTCCCATTCTGTGTCTCCCTCTCTCTCTGCCCCTCCCCCGTTCATGCTCTGTCTCTCTCTGTCCCAAAAATAAATAAAAACGTTGAAAAAAAATTTATATTAAAAAAAAAGTCAGTGCACCTTTTCAGTAAAATGATTCTCATTCTTAATAAGTATACAAAAGCATGTGGACTCTTAAAATAAATAGATAGATAGATAAATAAATAACAACCAAACAAACAAACCAAAAACAGAAACAGAATCATAAACACAGAGAACAGGGGTACCTGGGTGATTCAGTCAGTTAAGCATCCACCCGAGTCTTGATTTCAGCTCAGGTCATAATATCACGGTTCATGAGTTCAAGCCCCAAGAGGGGCTCTGCACTAACAGCAAGGAGCCTGCTTGGAACTCTCTGTCTCCATCTCTCTCTCTTCCCCTCCCCTGATAGTGCTTGCCTGCACTCTCTCTCTCAAAAATAAACATTTGAAAGGAAGGGGAGGGGAGGAGGGGGAAGGAAGGAAGGAAGGAAGGAAAGGAAAGGAAGAAACCTGGTGGTTGCTAGGAGAGGGAGGTGGAGGAATGGAGGAAATAAGTGGAGGGGATTGAGAGGTTTAAACTTCTAGTCATAAAATAAGTCATGGGATGAAAAGTACAACAGAGAACACAATCGATAATGCTGTAATGACGTTGTATGGCAACTACACATTGTGGGGAGCACTGCACAATGCAGAAGAAGAATTGTTGAATCACTAGGTTGTCCACCTAAAACTAATAGAACCCTGCATGTCAACCGTAATTCAATAAAAATTAAAATTAGAAAATAAGTGCACAAGCTGTCACTATATGGCTGAGCATTGCTCTCAAATCTAGAACTGTAAGCTCATTAAGTATTTATGTTCGAATCAAGTATCAATTTAAAACAAAAGAACTTTTTTTTTTAATTTTTTTTTTCAACGTTTTTTTTTTTTATTTATTTTTGGGACAGAGAGAGACAGAGCATGAACGGGGGAGGGGCAGAGAGAGAGGGAGACACAGAATCGGAAACAGGCTCCAGGCTCTGAGCCATCAGCCCAGAGCCTGATGCGGGGCTTGAACTCACGGACTGCGAGATCATGACCTGGCTGAAGTCGGACGCCCAGCCGACTGCGCCACCCAGGCGCCCCAAAAGAACTTTTAAAATATATCATTCTTTTTTATTTTAAAAAAATGTTTTTCTTAATGTTTATTTACTTTTGAGAGAGAGACAGACAGACAGCAGGAGTGGGGAAGGATATAGAGGAGTAGACAAAGAATCTGAAGCAGGCTCCAGGCTCTGAGGTGTCCACACAAAGCCCGATGTGGGGCTCGAACTCACAAACCGTGAGATCATGACCTGAGCTGAAGTCAGACGCTTAACAGGCTGAGCCACCCAGGCGCCCCTAAAATACATCCTTCTATGCACTGTTCTGTTAGCTGGCTATGCCAGTTCCAGGAGGATGCGGTACTTTCCATTTCCTACGTCGGCACAGACACTCAGACCTTCATCACGCGGTGGATCCATTACGGCAGCGCCTGGCATGTGGGTTTCCTGCCCTACTTTCTCTTCTTTCCTGCTCCTTCCAATCTACCATTCACCCTCCCTAACAAGTGATCTCCCTAAAACAATACTTTAGCCAAACCCACTCAACAAGAACCTACAATGCTCATCCTCAGCTTTTCAACAGGTGTGGCCCAAAATAAGCACCCTTCTCCAGGCCACTAGACCCGGGCAGGCTTATGACACTACCCTGCAACACCATGAATCATGTTGGGAAGCGTTTTTAGTGATCCGTAAAATCTGGTCCCCACCTATCACACTTGTGTCTCATGCCCTGCCAACACAAACTAGAAGAATTAATGGAAGTCCTTCAGTCATGCTTTACTCACAGCACAAGAACCGCTTTCATCCATACGTACATGGCTATTCATTGTGGCACTCGCTTGCAATGTAATAACAAAACAATGGAAGCAATCCAAACGGTTAATGTATTTGGCTATATTAATTTTGGTATATTCAGGGCATATGCTATGCCCGCATCAAAAAGAATGAGGAAGCTAATATAGAGAAGGCTCTCCAAAATACAATCCAAAACCCCAAGGTACAGAAGAGCATGTAACATACGTTATTGTCTAAAACAAGGGGGATAGGGGCGCCTGGGTGGCGCAGTCGGTTAAGCGTCCGACTTCAGCCAGGTCACGATCTTGCGGTGCGTGAGTTCGAGCCCCGCATCAGGCTCTGGGCTGATGGCTCAGAGCCTGGAGCCTGTTTCCGATTCTGTGTCTCCCTCTCTCTCTGCCCCTCCCCCATTCATGCTCTGTCTCTCTCTGTCCCAAAAATAAACGTTGAAAAAAAAAAAATTAAAAAAAAAAAATAAATAAAAAAAAAATAAAACAAGGGGGATATATGTGCATGCGTTTATAAATGCATGTGCTACAGTCTGAATGTTTGGATCCCCCTCCCATGATGCATATGTTGAAATCCTAACCCCAAAAGGTGATGGGATTGGCAGCTGGGCCTTTGGGGAAGGGGTGAGACCTTCAGGCATGGGATCAGTTCCCATTATTAGAAAGGCCCCCACAGAGCCTGCTCACCCCTTCTACCACGTGAGGGCCAGAGAAGGTCCTGACTACGCACCAGGAAGAGGGCCCTCACCCAGTCATGCTGATGTCACAGCCGCAGACTCCCGGCCGCTAGAACCGTGAACAGTAAACTCCGCTTGTTCATGAGCTCCCCAGTCGGGGAGGGGGGCGGGGTTCTGTTACAGGGGCCTAAACGGACTAAGACAGCATGAGACGTCCTCTGAAAGCACATCTAAGAACACTTGGCAACATCGGCTGCCTCTGGGGAAGGGAACTGGACACACGACAGGATGGAGGAAGGGAGACTTCCTGCTTTGCAACCTTTTGTGTCTTTTGAATTTGGGACCTCAAGAACATATTATCTTTTCAGACAAAAATAAATGATAATTTTTAAAGTTCCAGCTACAGGGGTGCCCGGGTGGCACATTCCAACCCCTCCAAAACACTTTCCAGAGTCCTGTAATCCTGACTATCCTACACAGCATCCGTATACCTTCTAACATTGCACCTACCTGAAACATACATAACTGATCCTGTAACCGAATTATTTAAAAAACAAAACAAAACAAAGACACTGAAGAAGTAATACAGTGGACCCTGAACAACGCAGGGGGGTTAGGAGCACCGACCCCTGCACCGTGAAAAATCCACATATAACTTTTTTTTCCAAAATTTATTTATTTTGAGAAAGAGAGGGAGGGACAGGCAGAGAGAGAGAGAGAGAGAGAGAGAGAGAGAGAGAAATCCGAGCAGGCTCCACACTGGTACAGAGCCAGACACGGGGTTCAATTTCACAACCATGAGATCACAACCTGAGCTGAAATCAAGAGTTGGACGCTTAACCAACTGAACCACCCAGGTGCCCCTGGCATGGGAACCACCACATATAACTTCTGACCCAAACTTAACCCCTAAGGGCCTACTATTGACCAGAAGCCTTACCAATAACACACAGTCTATTCACACGTATTTGTATGCTATATGTATTATATCCTATAGAAAGTCAGCTAGAGAAAAGACTATGCCATTAAAGAAAATCGTAAGGGGCGCCTGGGTGGCGCAGTCGGTTGGGCGTCCGACTTCAGCCAGGTCACGATCTCGCAGTCCGTGAGTTCGAGCCCCGCGTCGGGCTCTGGGCTGATGGCTCAGAGCCTGGAGCCTGTTTCTGATTCTGTGTCTCCCTCTCTCTCTGCCCCTCCCCCGTTCATGCTCTGTCTCTCTCTGTCCCAAAAATAAATAAACGTTGAAAAAAAAAAAAAATTTTTTTTTTTTTTTTTTTTTAAAAAAAAGAAAATCGTAAGAAAGAGAAAACAGATTTTCAGTACAGGGCTACATTTATTAGAAAAAAATCCACATACACGTGGACCCGCAGAGTTCAAATCTGTGCTGTTCAAGGGTCAACCGTAATTTCTGCTGAAGGACACAGTGACAGTCACAAGGTGATGCAGTCAGAGTATCTAATAAAATGAAAGTCTGATCCCGGCCTTTATGATAAAAATCTTTCAATCACATTAGGACAAAATCGAAACTGCTTTCTTTTTTACAAGACCCCTCAAATCTGCCAAGCCCCCGCCCCTCACCTCCAGTTCCACACACTGGGCCTCCCCTCTGCCGCTCCCCTACTGGGGCCAGCCCCTCCTATTCCCTAGGGCTCAGGAGGCCACTTAAGCATCTCTCCTTCTTCAGTTGCCTCCGGAAAGGGCTACTGGCTGAGGGCCACAGGGGTGGGAAGGAGACTTCCATGACATAGCCTTTGGTACCTTCTGGGATTTGAACCATGAGAATGAATTCCCTTTCAAAACATAAGTGCCACTTCTTCCCAGGAAATCTGTGACTCACCCTGTCCCGCTCTACCTCAGACCCTGAGACGCTGCTGCTGTGTTCATGCTACACTGCACTCATGTGTTGGTTTACAGACAGATTATAAGCTCTTCCAGGGCAAGAGACGTTATCTAGTTCCTCATTATATCCTGAGATGTAAATGGATAAATTTAGCTTACAGGAGCGCCTGGGTGGCTCAGTTGGTCAAGCTCAGACTTCAGCTCAGGTCATGATCTCGCGGTCGGTGGGTTCGAGCCCCGCGTCGGGCTCTGTGCTGACAGCTCGGAGCCTGGAGCCTGCTTCGGATTCTGTGTCTCCCCCTCTACCCCTCCCCCGCTCATGCTCTGCCTCTCTCTCTCTCAAAAAACTAAAAAATAAACATTTACAAAATTAATAATAGCTTATAAATAATGAAAGGTCATCTGGTCCAGTCACAAGGACGACACATACTAATTACAAACGTGTTCCCATATACCATACCCTCACGGGGGGATACTCGGATGCCCACAAACCAAAAAATAATAAGCACGGTTTTGTTTCTTGTTTTTGCTGCTATTATTTAGTATTTAGAAATATATAAAATCGGCCATGCAAGCAATTTTAAATATTTTATTAAGAAAAAATAAACAGCATATTATTTAAACTCTACTCTTAAATTAATCTTGATTTTATTTCAGACTTTTGCTTCACAAGTAATTTTAACACAGTGAAAAGTTAAAAACTATTGAAGAATCTTAATAGGATTTTGCAACCATGCCTGGAAACTCGAACAAAATCTGATTACTCTAGTGCCAAAAATAATTTATAGTAAGCAAGAATTAGATTAGTCCTAAAGGCCTTACAGTGTCTTAAAAAAAAGGCAGACATCAATTTTTGGCTGCAAAAAACGGGCTGCACTTGAAAACCGCACATATGGATCCAAGAAATTCCAGGAGTGAGCAATCTAAAAACCATCTAAATTCAGAGTCTTCTCTGCAGAGATTCATCGTAGTACTGAATAATTCATACACTAGGTAATCCCATCTCTGACTCTGCCAATGAGGCGGCACCTGCTAGCTCAGGGCCTGCTCAATGTCAATGCTCTACAGGTCACACATCAAACACCAGCACCGAGGGGCAGGTACAATACCAGCACAAAGGGGCAGAGGTACAATGCCACCAACGAAGCCTCCAGGACCATTCCACACACACACCTGCACGATGCCGCTTATTCACTCTACAACTTTTCACACTTTCTAAGATTCCGATATGCTTTTTCATATAAACTAGGGTGAATTAAGAAAACGGAATGACATCAAAGAGAATAAATACGTGAGGAGAGCAAAGGATCTTTGAGAAAGAGCAGTAATTAACAAAACTAACTATGAAGGCACAGTAATTCAAACCACGAAGCACCAGCAAAAATATGGCAAACTTTAGAGGGTACGAAATAGACAAAAAGAACTAACGAATTCTTCCCATCACTATTCCTTAAGAAGTTCATCCTTCCCCCAGTGCTCCGAGGTGCCAGTTCTGCATAAATCAAACACATGTCCGCATACGCACCCTTCTTCTTCTTCGATTATTAGCATTTGCTCTTTGCCGTTTACGTTTTAGAATCCGCTCATCAAAATCTCTCCACCTTATCCCCCCAGCCCCCATAAAAAGCTGTTGTGATTTTTAACTGGAATCACCTTCTCTGTAGGTCCATTTGGGAAGAACTGACATTTTTACGGTAGTCTTCTTCATCTCTAAACATGGTATCTCTCTCCATTTAATTAAGTCTTTTTCAATGCCTTTCAGAAGACACTAAAAACTGCGCTGTACCGTAGCTTACACAAGTGAAAAGAAAACGTGTGTGACAGCAAATGACGAAGTCTCTCTATGCCCTTTTTCCTCTAAGTCTTATTTCAACACAAGCAGTGGCACTCAGTGAGAAACTCCTCACGGAGTAAGGAAACAGATTCATTTTCTTTTTTTTTTTTAATTCAAGTTAGATAACATACAGTGTAGTCTTGGCTTCAGGAGTAGAACCCAGTGATTCAACTCTTACAAAGGACACCCAGGGGCGCCTGGGTGGCTCAGTCGGTTGGGCGGCCGACTTCGGCTCAGGTCATGATCTCGCGGTCTGTGAGTTCGAGCCCCGCGTCGGGCTCTGTGCTGACAGCTCAGAGCCTGGAGCGTGTTTCAGATTCTGTGTCTCCCTCTCTCTGACCCTCCCCCATTCATGCTCTGTCTCTGTCTCAAAAATAAATAAACGTTAAAATTTAAAAAAAAAAAAAAAAAGGACACCCAGTGCTCATCCCAACAAGTGCCCGCCTTAATGCCCATCACCCCTTTAACCCATCCTCCCACCCACCCACCCCCACCAACCCCCAGTTTGTTCTCTGTAGTTACAAGTCTCTTATGGTTTGCCTCCCTCTCTGTTTTTATCTTATTTTTCTTTCCCTTCCGCTATGTCATCTGTTGTGTTTTTCAAATTCCACATATGAGTGAAATCACAGGATATCTGCCCTCCTCTGACTGACTTATTTCGCTCACATAATACGCTCTAGTTCCATCCACGTTGTTGTAAATGGCAAGATTTCATTCTTTTTGACTACCAAGGAGTGTTCCATTGTATAGATATACCACATCTTCTTTATCCACCCACCAGTTGATGGACATTTGGGCTCTTTCCATACTTCGACTATTGTCAATAGTGCTGTTATAAATACTGGAGTGCATGTGCCCCTTCAAATCAGCACTCCTGTGTTCTTTGGATAAATATCTAGTAGTGCCACTGCTGGGTCGGAGGGTAGTTTTATTTTCAATTTTTTGAGGAACCGCCATACTGTTCTCCAGAGTGGCTGTACTAGTTTGCATCCCACCAGCAGTGCAAAAGGGTTCCTCTTTCTCCTCATCCTCGCCAACATCTGTTGTCTCCTGAGTCATTAATTTTAGCCATCCTGACAGGTGTGAGGTGGTATTCCATTGTGGTTTTGATCTGTATTTATTTCCCTGATGATGAGTGATGTTGAGCATCTTTACAGGTGTCTGTTAGCCATCCGGATGTCGTCTTTGGAAAAGTGTCTATTCATGTCTTCTGCCAATCTCTTCGCTACATTATTTGGTTTTTGGGTGTTGAGCTTGGTAATTTCTGTATCGATTTTGGATACTAACCCTCGACCCGATAGGTCATTTGCAAATATCTTCTCCCATTCTGTCGGTTGCCTGTTAGTTTTGTTGATTGTGAAGGAAAACGGTTTCGTACTCTGCTGATGCTATAATTGTCTTCAGTTTGACGTCTCCCACCAAGCCACAGCTTCTTTAACTTTCTAAGGATCTCAGAAGCAGTAATAAGTACCCACTTCCTATAACATGCAACTAATCCATGCTATCACATGAAACCGTAAACTAAGTGAAACTTCCAAGGCCCAATCCAACCGTATCCAGAAACTAGAAATTGAACATTATTGCCAAAATATATAAATAGTTCACAAAAAGGAAATAGCAATAATCCTTACTCTTTAAACACATAAAAATACACATACCCTTTATCATTAAAGAAAGGCAGATTGGGGGTGCCTGGGAGGCTCGGTCGGTTAAGCGACCCTTGACGTCGGCTCAGGTCATGATCTCATGGTTTGTGAGATCAAACCAAGCGTCAGGCTCTGCTGACAGAGGGGAGACTGGTTGGGATTCTTGCTCTCCCTCTCTCTCTCTGCCCCTCTCCCACCAGTGTCCACACTCTCTCGCAAAATAAATAAACAACCTTAAAAAAAAAAAAAAGGCAAATTAAAACCATAAGGACCACAACATACATCCGTAGATTTTTTTCTTTTTAATTCACCATCCAAAGGCAGAGAGACAGGCCTCCCAAGCCTGGGGTTGAGGGAGAGGGGAAATACTTATTTGTCACCGTTATCCTATTTTCATACTGAAAACTGGTGAAGGAAAGGAATTAAGTGTTCACCCTTAATCATAGAGTAAAAACTGCATATAACTTAAAAGATGAAGGAGAGTTCTTCTTTACAGAAAAATTCCAGTTAATAAATACAAAAGAAAGGATCAAATTAAAAATATCACCACTTTGTAATTTCTTATGAAACAGGTGATTCAGACCAAAGTCATCAATGGAGGCTAAAACACACTCAAACCTCAAATCAATCTTAGCACGATAACTGATACAAAACCACAGTCTCTGTATCCTGATGTAGCACAATATCAAGTATATGGAATCACTTACACAGTACCCTTACCAAAACTGTTTAAGTTGCATCAAGCCTTTAAATCTGACTTCCAGTTTACAAAACACACACACACACACACACACACACACACACACACACAGAGTTACAAGATATGAGAAGCAATCAGGTAAATCCAGAAGGTGGAACATTCTACAGAAAAACACACCCAGTGTGTTGAAAAATTTAATAGCACAGGGGAAAAAAAATGTGGCAGGGGCTGGAGAGTGAATATGTCTATTATAAAGACATTTAAAGGGCATCTGGGTGGGTCAGTAGGTTAAGCATCTGACTCTTGGTTTCGCTCGGGTCATGATCTCACAGTTCGTGAGATCCAGCTGTCAGTGCAGAGCCTGCTTGGGATTCCCTCTCTCTCCACCCTTGCCCCGCTCATGCTCTCTCTCCCCCCTCTCTAAAAATAAATAAATAAAGACATTTAAGAAATGTAACTGGGGTGCTGGAGTGGCTCAATGGGTTGAGCATCTGACTGATTTTGGCTCAGGTCATGATCTCGCAGTTTTTGTGAGTTCAAGCACAGAGCCTGCTTGGGATTCTCTGCCTCCCCCTCTCCCTGCCCCTCCCCCACTCAAGCTGTCTCTGTCTCTTATAAGAAATAAACTTAAAAAAAAGTTTTTTTCTCTCTCTCAAAAATAAACAAAAATTTTTTTTTAATTTTAATGGCTGCAGGGTAACTACAGAAAATATTTAATCAGTTTTCTATTTGTGGATGTTGTTTTTAGACTTCTGTCATAACAAATAATGCTGCATACATCATTTCCCCTGTGTACAAATACATCTCTAGTATAAATTCTGCAAAGTAGTATTGCTGGGTCAGAGTGTTCGTGTTTATAATTTTGACAGATCTTGCCAAACTGTTCCATGGAACTTGTGTCTATTTATACTCCTACAAGCAGGGCAAGAAGGTCTGTTTCCCCACCCTTTTGTCAATTTAACGCAATTTGAGACTCTTTGACCTGTGCCAATTTGACAGATGAAAACCAAGATCTCCTTTTTAACTTTATTATAAAAACTGATAGGCATATAATAACGTAGAGTGACTAGAATACTGAATACCCACATAGTCAATACCTACACAGGTTTAGTGTGACAGGCAGAATAGCAGCCCCCTAAAGATGTTCTAGTCCCTGGGATCTGTGAATGTTATGTCACAGCATATATCAATACCTCATTCCTTTTTCTTTCTCAGTGATAGTCCGTTGCATGAATGTACCATATTTGGCTTATCCATTCATAATTAATACCATTCTGACTGTTTCCGTATTTGCTTCACCTACTTTTTTCAAAGTATTTTAAAGTAAAATAAGGACATTTTCTTCTATAACCGTAATACCATTATCAGACCCAACAAAATTAACAATAAATCCTCCTACCGAGTCCATATTGACATTTCTACAGTTGGCTTTATAATGTCTGTTAGAATTAGGAACTAAATAAGTTGCATTCGTTGCTTCTGGTAGTTACATTTCTTTCTTTCTTTTTAATTTTTTTTTAATGTTTATTTTTGAGGGAGAGGGATATAGAGTGCGTGCTCACGCACAAGCGGGGGAGGGACAGAGAGAAAGGGACACACAGAATCTGAAGCCGGCTCCAGGCTCTGAGCTGTCAGCACAGAGCACAACGAGGGGCTCGAACCCACAAACCATGAGATCATGACCTGAGCTGAAGTCGATGCTTAACCAACTGAGCCACCCAGGCGCCCCCCTCAAACCACTTTATTTAAAAAAAAAAATTCTTTTAATGTTTATTTATTTTTGAGAGAGAAAGAGAGAGAGACACACACAAGAGAGTGAGCAGGGGAGGGGCAGAGAGAGGGTTGTTGGGGTTTTTTTCATTTTTTTCATTGTTTTTTTCAAGTTTATTTTCTGTAGCCATTTGAATGAGTAAGACAGTTGCATATAAGCACACGTTTACAAAATACATTTTACTTAACTGTAGGGAAAAAAAAAAGCAAGGGATAGGAGCAAAAAAAGAAAAAGCAAGACATGTACAGGATGCTGGCACTTGTGTTTAAACAATGTTGTAAAACTACATGAGATATATATGCTTAAATAACCTTGTATTATTCTAGAAGATTCAAAAGAAACTGCTATGAGGAATCACCTCCAGGGAAGGGAGGTGGCTGGGTGGAAGAAAGGAAAGAGAAAAACTTACTTCCAACTTTCCATACCTTTTGGATTTTCTACGGGTACACGTATGACAGAGGATGAACAGACAGAACGTTAAAAACTTTCTTTTTTGAATCGGCATACCACACAAGTTTACATGAATTTTCAATCTCCGAGTAACCTCTTACCTGCTGGTTGGTGCAGGGAAAGAAAACGAGAGGAGCTGATTCCAGAACGGGTCATTCTCAGAGATGGATTCCGTGCCCGATAACTTTTTTAAGTACTCATTTTTAGGAAGATCACCGATTCTGCTGCTGTTCGATCCCATCTTCCAATCTGGTAGATAACTTGTCCTTAAGCCTTCATTTCCGCAAAACAATCTACAAAGAATGAAAAGAAATTTCAAACTTGCTCAACATTAATCATACTTTTCCCATCCTTGACCTAAATGAAAAAAAAAAAAAAACAAAAAACCCAACCCGGAAAATTACTTAAGGGAATCACACTTCTCTTTATTTTTAAATATATTAGACACCAGATACAAAGTCACAAAGGAGAGAAAGGGGCTAAAATTAAAATCTGTCTTAGCTAACACACACACAAAAGTCCAACTCCATGCTTTAGATCTTCAAATGAGCATAGCTTTGCCTAGGAAACGTCTCAAAGCAAATCCCTAACAATGATAACTTCTTACCAATTGTCTGAAAATGAAGCTACTTTTATTTTTTTAATGTTCATTTATAATTGAGAGGAAGAGAGAGAGAGAGAGCACAAGGGAGGCACAGAGAGAGAGGGAGACACAGAATCCGAAGCAGGCTCCAGGTTCTGAGCTGTCAGCACAGAGCCCGACACAGGGCTCGAACCCATGAGCCATGAAATCATGACCCCAACTGAAGTCGGACGTTTAAGTGACTGAGTCACCCAGACGCCCCTGAAAATGAAGGCCTTTTACAACAAATGATGGTGATAAAGAGATAGAGAGTGCATATCTTGAACGTGCTCAGAAGGGGGGCAAGTAGCCAAAGGGACGGCCATCAGCTACCTACACTCAGGGGAGAAGGAACCTGAACTGAGTTATGTGCTGAAAGAGAACAGGCTCCCCGTTCCAAAGCTGACACTTAGTGTCCCTCTCGTTGTGCTGTCATGCATATCAGCATTAGCTGGCAGGCTTCTTCCCCTATACCATGAGGCACTTGGTTTCTCTGAAAATAAGAACTGATTCACCTTCCTCTCCCCAGTGTCTAGACTAGCATGTAACAGGTGTGCCCTGAGCAGTATGCTGAAGGAAAGCTTAGGCGAATAAATGATCAGCATCTGCAACATCTGTTGTGCTTGAGGTTTTTTTGTTTGTTTTTCTTTTTGTTCTTTTGACAGTGCAAACCATTTATTCTGGCTTCTTCTGGTGGTCCTCAGGGTCATCAGGGCACACTGAGCCCCACACAGCACCGCGGCAGGCCTGGGACACAGCAAGGCACAGAGGCGAGTCCAGCATCAGGTGACACTGACGGCCAGGGACGTCTGAGCACCAGGAGGCGGCCAGGCACTGGCCAGGGGCGTGGGGACCCCTGAGGGACAAGCAGTTCCAGTGTGTACTGAGGGGGAACAAACTGACCCCAACGTGGGCCTTACGGCAGTTCCTCGGGACATTCACAGCACAGGGGTGAAAACGCCCCTCAGCGCATCCGTGAGCAGCAGGCCAGCCTCACGGCCCCACGGCAGCCCCCCATTCCTCATGCGCCCGTCAAAGGGGCTCCCCCAGGGCAAGTGTCCACCAACCACACTAGGGTCCAGCCCCCTTGTTCTGGAAAAGGCCGGAAGCTGGTAATGGCCTCAGGGCCCAGCTGTTGCCGAGGCCACCCCAGGCCCCATGGGGATGTGCAGACAGGGTGGGTGCAGATGGGGCCAGGGAGGGGACTTCTGCCGGAAAGGGCTCTTCTCTTCCCAAAGCCCCGGCCCCTCCAGCCAGGTGTGGACAAGTGAGGGTGGTGCTGTAGGGCCCAGCTGTGCCCCAGGCAGCCCAGGGAGACCACGGTGAAGGCAGAAGGTTTAGATAAAGCATGAATTGCTGTCTTCATCAAACCACACTTGACATAGTTCTAGATCATGCTCTACCTCACTTTGTTCAGGAAAGCCTCTCACTGACAATATAAAATGGTGGTAAGATGAATAATAATTACACTATGCTAAAATTACCATCGCAATGAAAGGAAACCATGTCCAAAGGGAAAACTCCGGTTGGATGAGAACCTCCACTGGTAGCGACTTACTTTCTTACGTCTGTCCCTCCTTACTCCACAGAGACACTGAAGCCAACATCAGAATTTGGAAGCATGCCTTCCACATTCTCTTTGGAACTTTGCGACTGGACTAAGCTAAATTACCTAAACGGATGAGGCTCCCCCAGTGCGCACGGACAGCCGGTCTTCTGAACAGGAGGGAGAAATACTAATCTGGCTTCCTGTCACCTGGCCCTGAATTCAACACCACCTAGCATTTTCTTCTTCCCTACCCAGGGGACAGGGACCCCAAAACCAGCTGGCTCCAACTAAGCCTCCATATCAAGCCAGCTAATCGTATGTCTAGATTGTGGTTTAATTTTTTATTTTTATTTTTAAAAAATCTGGAAGCTTCACGAATCTACATGTCACCCTTGCACAGGGGCCACACTAATCTTCTCCGTATCGTTCCAATTTTAGTATGTGCGCTGCCCAAGCCAGCACTGTGGTTTAATATCTTAAATGAGGAATTAGTAAGCCCAATTAGAAAATGCTATAAAAATATTCTGAAATATATAAATGCCTTACTTGTCACACCCAATTCCAAAGCTATTTTACACATTTTAAGTCATTTAAAATGAAATGTTTTAATATAATCTTACAATGGGGTACATTACACTAATGAAAATGAATTAACTAGAGCTACAATTACCAACACGGACAAAATACACACTAAAGAAAATGCTACAGAATAACAGACGTGGTGTGATTTCATTTATATGATTTTAAAACATGCGAACAATATCATGGATATGTTCATACCTACTACAAACTATTAAAATATACATGGGAAAAATACACAGCAAATTCAGAAGAATGCTTTTACAGAATGTTATGAGGAGAGGAACAGAGGAGCTTTGGTGGTATCAATAAACACTTTCTCAAACAGAAAAGGGGAAAGGAACAGAGGGAAAGGGATGGGGGCGCCTAGTTGGCTCAGTCAGTTAAGCGTCCGACTTTGGCTCAGGTCATGATCTCACGGTTCATGGGTTCGAGCCCCGCATCAGGCTCCGTGCTGACAGCTCAGAGCCTGGACCCTGCTTCAGATTCTCTCTCTCTCTCTCTCTCTCTCTCTCTCTCTCTCTCTGCCCCTCCCCCGCTCACGTTCTGTCTCTCAAAAACAAATAAAAGTTAAAAAAATAATAAAAAATAAAATTATAGAAAGGGGATGAAGCACATGTGCCAAATATTTAGACTTGCTGAAAATGGACAGTATGTACAGGGGTCTGGCCTATTACCCTCTGTTCCTGCCATAAATATAGAGTGAGAGTTGTTTTAAAAGAATGGTTTCTCAATCACTCAGCAGCAATACTGGAAGATAAATGATAGGGAAGCAATGTCTCTAAAATATTAATAAAAAATAATTTTAGGGGTGCCTGGGTGGATCAGTTGGTTGAGCATCCGACCTGGCTCAGGTCACGATCTCACTATTTGTGAGTTCAAGCCCCACATGAAGCTTGCCGTAGTCAGCACAGAGCTGGCTTCAGATCCTCTGTCCTCTCTCTCTGCCCCTCCCTTGCTCACGCTCTCAAAAATAAATAAAAACATTTAAGAAAATAATAATAACAATTTTAACTACAATTCTTTGGCTAGCCAAGCTACCAGTTAAGTATAAAGGTAGAATAAAGGCATTTTTAGACTTGCCTCAACTCAAAAAAGCCTCCCATGGCCCCATCTTCTGGAAGGTACTGGAAGATGTACCCTTTCAAGGTGAGTGAATAAACCAAGAAAAATGAAGACAAGGAATTCAAGAAACAAAGGCTGCAACACAAGACAGGAGTAAGAGACGCCCAGGAGAAGACACGTGCAGCAGGCTGGGACACGAGTCGAGACGGCCCCATGACCTCCGAGGGGAAGCAAGCCAGAGAGCAACAGGTCACCTGACATGTCTGACCTTATTCTGTGGCGCGTTACCAATACTGTAGGAGAATCTGGTAGGAACGAAGGACAGCTACACAGAAAACAAATGATTTTTTAATTATGCACTTTGGAAAAAACAAAAATTGTTTAAGCGTCATGTAATCATAGTACATGACTCAATTCTACAGTTACCGATATTTATATAATCATCACAATAGAAAAAGTAGACATTTAACCAAAAATTGCGAGGGAACTATATTGGGAAGAGGCTTAAAAAAGAATCAGTAGTGGTGGTTTAAGAGCGTGAAATTCTCATCTTCCATAATAGGCAGGAAGTCAGCAGAAAATACCTAATTACTAAATCGGCAAATAACAGTGAAAGTATATTAGCTATAAATCAGGAAATAAATAACCAGAAACAACAGCTAAGAGACTGGAGTGCAGCCCTCTCTGGAGTGGAGAGGGTGGTCATGCAGTCCTTTTGTTTTGTGTCCATCAGATTATCTGAGTTTTTTTTAACTATGTCTACGTATTACTTTGATTTTAAAAATTAAATATGTTTAAGCTCCTTCACCTACTCATAGTTAAATTTTTAACACATATGGGAAACACAAAGTTACCATCATAACGAAATTCGTAGTGACCAAAACTGTAAATTATTCTTTACGGAGGCAAACAATTAGCAAACTTTAAGAAATCTATTTGTCTGATATAGTTTAATGTCATTATATTATTAAAGTTATCTCCCAAAATCTAAATTTCAGATTTCCACCCTTATGTGTTTACTGACAAGCCGTAGTCACAGCTTGGTCAGAAAAGAGGAACTGAATTCAAACCCACAGTAGGGATAAACACATAGATCAATGAAACAAAACAGAAAATCCAGAAAGGGACTCACTAGAATACAACCAGTTGATTTTTGTCAACAATGCAAAAGCAATTCAATAGAGCAAAGACCTTTCTTTGAACAAATGGTGCTGGAATCCAGAGGCCACTAACAAAAAACCCTTGCATCTTAAAAGTTAACTCAAAATAGGGGCACCTGGCTGGCTCAGTCAGTAGAGCCTGCGACTCTTGATCTCAGCGTCATGAGTTCAAGCCCCACACTGGACACAGAGCTCATTTAAATAAATAAATAAATAAATAAATAAATAAATAAATAAATAACTCAAAATAAATCACAGACCTAAACATAAAACAACAGTCTATAAAACCCTTTTTAGGAGAGAACAAGGGAGAAAATCTTTGTGACCTGGGGTTAGGAGGGGCTTATTAGACATAACACAAAAGCACAGCCCATAAAAAAACAAAGGTGACAAATTAAGTTTCACAAAAATTAAAAACTTTTGGTCAGTGCAAGACTCTGCAAAGAGAATGAAAAAAAAAAAAGCCACAGACTTAGAGAAAATATTTGTAAGTCACAGAGCCAAGAAAGGACTTGTACCCAGAACACAGAAGGAACTCTCTGAACTCAACAATGAGAAAACAGTCCAATTAGAAAATATGCAGAAGATTTTAACACATCACCAAAGAAGATAGGCAAATGACAAACACATGAAAAGACATTCCATCATTATTAGCCATTAAGGAACTACAAATTAAGAGCACAATGATATACTGCTAGTACACATCTACTGGAATCGCTAAGATAAAAAACAAACAAACAAACAAACACTGAGAGTACCAAAGCTGCCAAGGATGTAGAGAAAGTGGCACTCTCATACAGTGCCGGTCGGAACGTAACGTGGAACAGCAACTCTGGCAAACGGTTACGCGGTTTCTTATCAAGTTAAACACAGACATACCATTTGACCCGGCAGTTGCATTCCTGGACTACGTATGATCCCAGAGAAATGAAAACTTAGGTTCACACAAAAAAACTACCCAAATGTTCTTTCAACACGTGAATGAATAAGCGAACTGAGGTCCCTCCATATAATGGAATAAAAAGAAGGAACCCTTTGATATATCCAATAACTTGCACAGGTCTCCAGGGCATTGTGATAAGGGAGCAAAGCCCATCCCCAAAAGTTACAGACTCAAACTAAGAAGAGCCACACTGTGTTTAGTGATTCTAGTTTATATAAAAGTGAGTGAACAATGGGGATGATAAAAGGAACAGAAGAGAGGAATGAGGATGAGGTACTTTGTTATCGCAAGGTACTTGCGCTACCTGTGAAATGGTAGGGTGTGGTCTGAAAGTGCACTCGGGTTAGCTGTGTGTATTGCAAACACAAGGGCAACCACTAAACAAAAGTTTTAAAAAGCGCAATGGACATGCTAAGAAAGGAGAGAGAAGGGATTCACGTAAGTACTCCATCAGCACCACAAAAGGCAGAGAAAGAGAAGACAAAAAAAGGAACAAAAATAAGGGCAGTGAATAGAAAAGAGGAACAAACACTGGTAGACATTAATCCAACTTTATCAATAATCACCCTGAACATCAATGGCCTAAATCTGCCAATTAAAAGAGATTGTCAAAGTGGATCAAAAAATAAGACCCAACCAAATGTGTCTACAAGAAACACTTTATATTTTGTTTAATATTTTGTTGTTGTTGTTGTTGTTGTTGTTGTTGTTGTTGTTTTAGGGGGGAGAAAAGGTGTGCACGCACATGAACGGGGGAGGGGCAGAGAGAAGGGGGGACAGAGGACCCAAAGCAGGCTCTGTGCTGAGCCACCAGGCACCCCAAGAAACCCACTTTAAATATACGAGACACATACAGATTAAAAGTAAAGAGATGGAGAGAGATGTATCACTTAACACTAATCAAAAGAAAGCAGGAGAAGATGTATTAATCTTAGACACAGTCGACTTCAGAGCAAGGAAACTTATCACAGATTAAAAAAAAAAAAAACAAGAGAGCATTACATAATGATAAAGGAGTCAACTGTCCAAGAAGACCTAATCTTAATGTGGACCGCCTAGCACAACAGCGTCAGAATACAGGAGGCAAAAACTACCAGAACTGCAAGGAGAGGTAAACCACGATTATGAACGAAGACCTGAGCACACCTCTCTCGGAAATGCTCAGACCCAGCGGGGAATAAAATCAGTAAGGACCTGACCGATCTATACACCACCATCAATCAACCGGATCTGACATCTACGGCCTACTTCATCCAACAACAGCGGAATACACATTGCCCTCCAGTTCACACTGAATAGTCACCAAAACAGACCACATTCTGGGCCTTAAAACATCCTAACTAATCTAAAAGAAGCGCTTTTGAGCGCTCAAAACCAGGAAGCTTGAGAATAAAGAAACGACTGAGATGACCACATGCGGCAATATTCTGACAAACGCAGGATGCACGACATTCGTTGTAAAGAACCACCACCCTGTGCATGGGGTTGGGGGCTTCTCTCAACTGGAGGAGACTGAAGGGATATTGTAACAACCAAATGTATACATGAATCTTCAACAAACCCAGATTTGTAAAGAGAAAAAACCATTATAAAAGACAATCTTGAGACCCAACTGGATATGGACTGAGTAGAAGATATCATATGGACATAAGTGAGATAATGATAGTGTAAGTAGAAAAATGACCTAATTCTTAGGAGATGTGTGCTTGAACATTTAGTGGTAAAGAGTAATCTTATCTGCAACTTAACTTTCAAACGGTTTCAGAACAAAATACAGACAAAGCAAACATGGCAAGCTATTAACGATTATTAAATCCGGACGGAAGGAACAGGCGTTAATATTGTGTTGTACTGTTCTCTCTACTTTTCTGTATGCTTGTAATTTGTTACTGAAAAAGAGTTTTGGCAAACAAAAAGGTTATGCACCGTGACTCTATTTATGTAACACTCAAGATGACAAAACTAGTGGGGAAGCACAGATCGGTGGCCTGCCAGGGCGTGGAGGGGGCAGAAGGTGACCATAAAAGGGCAGCCTGAGGAAGTTCATTTGTGGGAATGGAAAAATTCTGTATTTTGACTGCGGTGGTGGTGGCGATGGCTGCACGAACCTACGCATGTGATAAAACTTCACAGAGCTACACACACACAAGGGAAAAAGAACGTAAAGCCTGAAGAACCCAAGTGCAGTCCACCGTCTATTATTTTGGGTCAATATGAACTTCCTGGAATGGATAATGTACAATCCTTATATTAACACTGAGGAAAGCTGAGGGAAAGGTACTTGGGATTTCTCCACATTATTTTCGCAACTTATGAGTCTATAATCATTACAAAATAAAGGGTTTGTTTTTTTTTTAATTGGGTAAAAAAAAAAAGACAAAAAAACCAAACCCTTTCAAAGTCTAATCCATGTGCCCAAGAAAGGTGCCAGCAAGTCTTACAGGTACTTTCTATCACAACCACTAGGTTTATTTTTCCATATTACATTACTTCATCACCTATAACATCACATGATGAGATATTAAGAGCTCACAATTATTTTTCTTGGTGGCTTGGAACATTCTTTTATTACACAGACTACTTTCCCCAGATAAATTATTTCAAGTCTTACTCAAAACAAAACTTTTTCAATAAAAGCAAAAGAAGTCATGCATTTGGGTCCATCAGGGAGTTCCTATTAACTGTATAATTCTGAGGAATACAGAGCAGATTTCATCCTCAACTACCTACTTCTTTTTTATCAAAGCTTTCCAATTCTAATAACAGAATTATAATACTCTAATAATTAATCATGCCTGAGACTCCTGAATATGTCTCAATGAAATATTTAAAAATGCCACTTTGGCATTTTGATGATTTTGAGCCACAGGCATGTGAAAACTAACAAATGCAGGACGAAGCTGTCTATCTGCCTCAAGACCGTTCTTCCAAAAGAACTTCATTATTATAAATCCCTCCCCTGAGAGTTTCGCCAACCGGGTAACTCATCACAGGGAAGACCAGAAGTGGACACCACACCAGACACACTGTCCCAAACTAACGCACCTCTCGTCTGTTCTTCTAAGGGCTCATTCCTCTTTCCTAGAAACCATTTACGAGCCCCTAAGAGACCCATACCTCCCCTCCCCTGTCCCCCCTGAGATGGTATTTGAGTCTGAAATCTACACCACCTCAGAGGATTGCTCATTTTTCCCTCGGTATCTCCCACGTATACATGAGGTACACACGTTAATAAACTTCTACTTGCTTTCTCCTGCTAACCTGTCTTCCGTGACAAGGGTCTATGAACTCAGATGGGTGGAGGGGGGACTTCTTTTCCTCCCGTGTACCGCTTAGCTGCCCTCTTCAGAGGCTGCCAGCCTGCACCCCGCTCACCTCTGCACCTGTTCTCCACAGCACGGCCACCACCGTCTCATCAAACTTTCTGATCCCTGCCAACTGCTGAGACAGAAAAGTTTTTCAGTATGATTTTAGTTTGCATTTCTTTTGCTGTGAAAGAGGTCATCGCCTGTTCTTCTCCTTTGCCTATTTTTTATTGATTTATAGCAAATAAATTTTATTTTCAAAGCTGCGAGGATAGGCCACAATGTATTAAAGTCAGTTCAATCCAGGACCACTATGAAACCCTTCTAAAACAACAATATGAATCAAGCCTATAAGCTTCTCGGGAGAGACTGAACAGAATATTCAAAAAAAAAAAAAAAAAAAGCTTAATTGTCAGTAATGCCACGGCCATACTCAGAATGTCACAGGAGACCAGAAGTTGTGAGGCATCCCCGGAAACTGGAAAACAGCCAGAGATGGACTGAGAAGGGAAGCGGCATCCCAAGGCAGGCAGAAGAGCCTCTGATCAAGGGCAGCAAGAGTATAAACAGCAACTCCAGTCCGGAAGCAGAAGGCCAGAAAAATGCCGGAGCCCGGGGACAACTGACCGGGATGACTCGGACACCCAGCCTGTCACCTTTGCCCTCACTCCCCCAGGGAGCAACAGTAAGTACTATCTGCCGAGAACAGTGAAGGCGGCGCCCAAGGCCAGGCCTCAGGCAGCTGGAAGGCCCAGGAGGGACAAGGGCAGCCAAGCAAGACAACTAGCCACTGGAGATTCTTGCCAGAAAGTTCCACCTGCTCCCAACCCTCACAGAAAGCAAAGTAGAAAACTGAGGCCCAATGGTCTCTCCTCTGCAACGATTCATGCCAAGAATTCCAAACACAAACACATACACACACACCACCTGAACTGAACACAATTTATTTGGAACTTTATCAGTGAGACCCTTATCAGTGAAACCCAGAATAAAACAGAACTTGAAAAACCCACTATCCAATCACCTCAGCTCCTAAGGGCCCTGTTGCTTTTCCCTCTGGCTGGGCACCAGGCTTCCTGGGCTTTCCGCCCTGCCTTCTCTCAATCTGTCAGGAACGGAGCCTATCTCCTGGTTCACTCGTGGCTTCTACTCCCAACCTCTGACCCGAGTGCCAGTTCTGTCTGTATCCCTAAAATACTTACAGTTGTTTTTAATTCAAGAATATGTAACTGTATATATAATCAGTAATTTTGTGGATAACCATGCTCCTTACCTAAGTCTAGACTAGAAATGAAATGTGTGCTGGGGCACCTGGGTGGTTAAGTGTCCGACTTCGGCCCAGGTCCTGATCTCGTGGTTAGGGAGTTTGAGCCCCACATCAGGATCCATGCTGACAGCTCAGAGCCTGGAGCCTGCTTCGGATTCTGTGTCTCCCTCTCTCTCTGCCCCTCCCCCGCTTGTGCTCTGTCTCACTCTGTCTCTCAAAAATAAATAAATGTTGGGGTGCCTGGGTGGCTCAGTCGGTTAAGCGGCCGACTTCGGCTCAGGTCATGATCTCGCGGTCCGTGAGTTCGAGCCCCGTGTCAGGCTCTGTGCTGACAGCTCAGAGCCTGGAGCCTGTTTCCGATTCTGTGTCTCCCTCTCTCTGACCCTCCCCCGTTCATGCTCTGTCTCTCTCTGTCTCAAAAATAAATAAACATTAAAAAAAAAATTTTTTTAATAAATAAATAAATAAATAAATAAATAAATAAATAAATGTAAAAAATAAATAAATAAAGTGTGCTATCACTAATGCTTTCAGTAATAAAC
Source organism: Lynx canadensis (assembly GCF_007474595.2). Lineage (NCBI taxonomy): Eukaryota > Metazoa > Chordata > Mammalia > Carnivora > Felidae > Lynx > Lynx canadensis. The sequence continues at coordinate 25,268,997 of NC_044314.2, read as the reverse complement.
CTTTTAAAGGGCCCGTTGTTAATGCCGTGTAGTCAAGAACTTGAGCTTCACACATAAAAACGGATGCCATCCTCCCTCCCCAGATCAGTTTCCCCTCTCAACTTCCCACTACCCCCATAAAGTTCCCACTATGTAAAAACTACCTTGAAACTTTCTGTTGTATCTATGACCTGTCTCCTGAGGTCGACTACTTCTGAGAGGCATGAATCAGGCTTTACCTTTCTTCCCCATTTCCAGTCAACCTGCAGCACACTGCTGAAGAGAAATTTCTCAAAAAAAATAATAAACCCCAACACCAAAAAACAACCTGTTGAAACAGCCAAGGCCCCACAAACAATAAATATATAAAAACATCTTCAGTATAAATTAGTAATAAAATATGCTAATTATAACAACATGGTATTATTTCGACCCATCGTATTAGTAAAGGTTAAAAAAAAAAAAACAAACCTTGATAGCAGCACAAAGCAATAGGAAACAGGCACCCTTTTAGTGTGTAGATATCTGGCAGTATCTATCAAAATTTTAAGGGCGTATACTCTCTGTGAAAACGATTTCATGAGTTTCACACCTGAAAGTCATGGATTGTATGCCAACTATACTTCAATAAAAATAAAAATTAAAAAAACTCCTGCGGCATCCACAATTCTACGTATCATCTTTTCATTTCATTTCATTTCATTTCATTTCATTTCATTTCATTTCATTTCATTTCATTTCATTTCATTTTTGCAAGAGAGTCCAAGCAGGGAAAGGGCAGAGGGAAGGAGACAGAAGATCCCAAGCGGGCTCTGCACGGACAGCAACGAGCCCGAGCCCAACGTGGGGCTCGAATTCCCCAACAGTGGGATCGCGACCTGAGCTGAAGTCGAACGCTCAACCAACCGACTGAGCCACCCAGGCGCCCCAACATCATCTTTTTTCAGGTAAGCTTCACACTTAGCATGGAGCCCGACACAGGGCTCGATCCCACAACCCTGGGATCATGACCTGAGCCGAAATCAACAGTTGGATGCACAACCGACTGAGCCACCCAGGAGCCCCGCCTGTACTTTGTTATGACACTTATCTATAGGCTGAGGTTACAGACTACTTATATCCAAATTAGTATGAACGCTTTTTTGAAAATGCAGATGCCTGGGCCCTCCTCCGACATTGTGAACCTGGGGGGGGGGGGGGGGGGGGGGGCAGGCATTTGCATTTTAATCACATGCTCCTCGGGTGTTTGATGTACTTGAATAAGTTTGGGAATCACTGGTTTGGAGGGTACTTGGAAATAAAGTTGGAACGCAAGCTTTCCGACTGTGGAGGGTCTGGAATGCCAGTACCGTACTCTGTGTTTCAGGTAATGAAGAATCACTGAATGTTATTGGGCTGGTGCGTGAAGTGACGGGAGTGGTAATTTCACTCACATTAAAGATCTATTACATCTCACCTTTTTTTTTGGCTAGGCACGCTCCCCCAGGTCCCTTCCTGAGTGCTTTGCATGCTGCTTCATCCTGCTTCGTCCTCAGAAAACTTTATGAGTTGGAAGTACTGTTTTTCCCATTATGCGGTGGTGTAAGATGGAGATTCACCCTCGCTCAGCACAGACTTAGTAAGGGTCTGTCTCATACTAGAACCTTTGGTTTTAATCGCAGTCCTGGCTTGAATGACCTGTTGAGGATTAATACGGTGGTGGCCTGTGCAGGGTGAATCCAGGCGAAGAGGCGGGAAGCAAAGAAATTTGGATACTGTTACACTCGATCATGTGGGATTACAGAAGCTGACCTAGCATGGGGGGGGGGGGGGCAGCAGGAGCTGCTTCGTAAAATTTTATGATTTTATGAGCCTGGGTGGCTCAGTTGGTTGAGCATCTGACTCTTGATTTTGGCCCAGGTCATGATCCCAGGGTTGTGGGATCAAGCCCCACGTTGGGTTCAGAGCTAAGCATGGAGCCTGCTTGGGATTCTCTCTCCCCCTCTGCCCCTCTCCCCACTCATGCGCTCTCCTAGCTAAAAAAAAAAAAAAAAAAAAAAGAAAAAATAGGTGGGGTGGGGGGCAGGGGGGTGTGGGGTGTGGAGCAGGGTGCCTGGATGGCTTAGTCGGTAAGTTTCTAGTTTTTGGTTTCAGCTCAGGTCACGATCTCATGGTTGGTTTGTGAGTTCGAGCCCCGAGTCAGGCTCTGCACCGACAGTACAAAACCTGCTTGGGATTCTCTCTCTCCCTTCTCTCTGCACCTCCCTCTGCTCATGCCGGCATGTGTAAGCATACACACTCTCTCTCTCAAAATAGGGAAATAAACTTAAAAAAAAAAAAAAAAAAACCAAAGTAGAGGCAAGTGTTCTTGTCAATAGCTAGCATGCCCATCTACACCTCTGTTCATGCCATTCACGCCTGCCTTCGACCACCACCCCTGATCCCCAGCCCCTTTGACCCTAACCACAGAATGAGCCCTCCCTTTCCTCTGTAATCCTAAAACACACTATCTTCACTATCGTTTGGAATTTAACTATCCTTCCGGTAATACCTGGTTTTGCTGTCTGACTCTCATACTGCTATTTAACTTCTCGGGCCAGTTATTTCCCCGAGTCAATTTTACCACCATGGGCAAAAATGATACTTTGAACAAGAAACGATATGCTCAATATTCTGTTTTTAATTCATGAAATATTTGATATATACGTAAAATTATGTCTCCTCTTTTATGCGTACTGACTCGCGGTCTCCTGATTTCATGTGCCTTAAATGGAAAGTAAACGTTAGTGGATCTGAAAAATCCATAACCAAATTCTGTCCTAACACCCTCAAAATATGTAAATGACACCACAGTGTACTTTATCCCAACTTAAGCTGAAAATCCATTAATCATAAGCTATATTCCAGAATCACCTGCTTCCTGAGAAAGGAAAAAAAAATAACACATGCCCCCTCATTTGTATGAGACTTTTTAAGAGAAACATGTTTTGTTTTGTTTTGTTTGAGAGAGAGGGAGCAGGGAAGAGGAGGAGAGGAAGAGAGAGAATCTTAAGCAGGCTCTGTGCTAGCTCAGCATGGAGCCCAACTCACGGCTTGATCTCACACCCCATGATCTAGGCAGAAATCAAGAGTCGGACGCTTAACAGACTAAGCTACCCAGGCGCCCCTGTACTCAAGACTTTAAGACAAAACCTCACGGTTGAAACAGGAGACGAAAGAAATAGTGGACAACAGTCACTGGCCAAAGGACATGTTAAACACACAGATGCCTTTGGTCCACCAAGTAATGGAACATTCTCCAAAAGGTCACTATGTTCCAAGTGCTATATTAAGTACAGTGGGGTATTCCACTCCTGTGAAATGAGAGTAACGAGAATAAAAAGATTAAGCTCACAAAGATCAGAAGAGGTGTGCAAGATGGAAAGGTGACAGAGGGGTACTAACTGAACCAGCAGAGCTGAGGAAGCCCCAGTGTAAAATGATTAGACTCGTGAGGAATGCCTCCGACACAAAATAAAGAAACGAAAATCAACCAAAGAAAGGAATTGGAACACAGATGATTCTAAGAAAAAATTAAAAACTAAAATAGCCTCAGAGAGAGTAAACAGTAACAATAATGAACGCAAATATTTACTTAGCACCTGCTATATCCCCAGGCACTATTCAGTTTTTTTAAGCTTATTTTGAGAGAGTGAATGAGCGAACAGAGGAGGAGCAGAGAGAGAGGGAGAGACAGAACCCCAAGCAGACTCCGTGCCGTCAGCACAGAGCCCAACGTGGGGCTCGAACTCACGAACCATGAGAATATGCCCTGAGCTGAAATCAAGAGTATGAGGCTTACCCAACCGAGCCACCCAGGTGTTTCCCCCCGTCCCCCAGGCACTATTCAAAGTGCTTTCTACATATTAACTCACCTGTTCCTCACCACAGACTAAGGTGGTATTTCTACGTTCTCGTCACATAGATCATGGGTTAGCAAATTACGACCCAAGGAGCCAGGTCCAGCCTGCTGCCTGAAGAATGATTTTTACATTTTTAAGCGAATGAAAAAAAAAAACAAAAGAATATGTTGTGACATGTGGACGTTATGAGAGTTCTAGTGGAACACTGCAACACTCACTTGTTCACATGTTGCCTGTAGCTGTTTTTGTGACAACAGCAGAACTGCATAGTTACTACCCAGACCGCATGTGACGCCTTCATCCCCTTATACCGCTGCTGCCCACACTACAAATCTCAATAACACAGTTAGAAGTCAGCACTGCAAGTACCCTGCATACTGTGACACTCACTACCACTGGATATACATCATGTCAAAACAAGAAAAGAAGAAAGCAGACTTTGACGTCATGCTTTTATAGCAGAGCAGAGATCGTTTTTTTAAACCTGATGAGATGGGGAAGCATCACGTCTGTTGGGTAACAGCATCACGCTTGCACTGGAACGCCACATAGGAAGACATTACCAGCTACGCACAGCCTCACATGCCCTACCACGGAGCGCTCCCGGTTCACGAAAGCGACGATCAGGAGAGTCAGCAAATTTAAAACACAACATTTCAGGGGTGCCCGGATGGCTCAGCTGGTTAAGCGTCCAACTCTTGATTTCAGCCCGGGGTCATTCTCATGGTTCATGAGATGAGCCCCACGTCCGGCTCTGTGCTCACAGTGCAGAGCCTGCTTGGGATTTTCTCTCTCCCTCTCTTTCTGCCCCGCCCCCACTTGCGCACGCATGTGACCTTGTGCACACTCTCCTCTCTCAAAATAAACTTAAAAAAACAAATAAAAATACAAAACACGGCATTTCATCACAGCAGGGTGCTTTCCCAACAATAAAGAATGAAAACGAGGGCTGCAACCAAAGTCTCTGGATGGTTCATGTATTGACCAAACAAGAAAAGTCACTGACCCATCATGAGATGAACTAAATCGTGTGTGAGTGCAGCAGCCAAAGAAATGTGTCCAGGAAAAATAAACATCTTTCAGACCCTCCATTGAAAATAACTGTTCAGAGAACAGTCTGAATGGAACAACTACACCTATGATTATTTTCCAAAAAAGTGGAGGAAAATACTAACTTGGTACAACCTGAAGTGGGATCTGCTAACATGCATAATAACTGATGGTGGTAAAAATACACCATCAGAAAAGGCTTAGATGGACAAATTTACAAACCTTGTAAAAATGCAAGGTGTTTATAACCTATTCAGTATTTAAACACACACACACACACATACACACACACACACACACACACACACACACACACACACACAATGGGGCACCTGGGTGGCTCAGTTGGTTAAGGATCTGACTCTTGGTTTTGGCTCAGGTCATGATCTCATGGTTTGCGAGTCTGAGACCCGCATTGGGCTCTGCGCTGGCAGCACGCAGCCTACTTGGGATCCTCTCCCTCCCTCTGCTCTGCCCCACTGCTCGCACACTCATACACTCTCGCTCTCTCAAAACAACTTAAAAAAAAAAAATAATAGCAACAATCTACTCATTGCAACAACCTACTCATTAGTCATTGTATGATCAATGAGCAGGAGCACTGCATAAAATATTTGAATCTAACATGTGTTATTAAACCAGTTACGACCGTTAACTTCATTACCTTCATGAACTTAACCACCATCGGTTCCATAAAAATTCTGTCTGAAACAGAAGCTGAATATCCTGATGTGTCCTACCACACAGTACCATGACTTAGCAGGGGTATGTTTTTACGGAAATTTCTCGAGCTCAGAACTGAGAATGAAATTCTTCTGAAGAACCATCCCCCTGAGCCACTGTTACTGAACACTGAATGGCTTTGAAAATTCATTTTTGCTGATTTGCCAATATTTCTCAATGAATTCAATCTAAAACTAGGAGGCCACTAGCACTTCCATGCAAAACCTATACTGAGGTAGTCATTTCAAGGACAACTGACACTGAATCTTAAGTCATGTCAAGCTGCATTACACACTTTCTAGGCTGTAAAAAAATTAAAATGAGATGGGATCTCCAATCCCAAACAAATATGCAGCAGATATACTTTCCAAAATAAAACTACAGTTCCAGCATTTTTCAGACCTCAATACAAGTATAAAAGTACTTTCCGGGGACACCTGGGTGGCTCGCTCAGTGGAGCATGCAACCCTTGATCTTGGGGTTGTGAGTTCAAGCCCCATGTTGGGTGTAGAGACTGCTTAAAAATAAAATCTTAAAAAAAAAAAGAAAAAAGTACTTTCCACATTTCGAAAACCATTTAACTATGCAACAAGAAGCTTCTACCTAACCTTCCATTGTAAGTGATTAGTGGGCAATGCGATGATTTGCTAAAAGGTAAGTATCAAGAAAACAATCTAGCAGAATTCAATAGATGCCTTCCAAGCAATAAATACGCTCCACTAAAATCATACGTTCATGGGTTGATATCTGTATTTGGAGGCACCATGGAAGAAGATACTTTCAGGGGCACCTGGGTGGCTCAGTCGGTTAAGCGTCCAACTCTTGATTTCACCTCAGGTCATGATCTCATGGTTCGGTTCGTGAGACTGAGCCCCGCTTCAGGGCTCTACGCTGACAGGCTCAGAGCCTGCCTGGGATTCTCTCCCTCTCTCTCTGCCCCTACCCCCACTCGCTCTCTCTCTCTCTCTCTCTCTCTCTCTCAAAATAAATAAACTTTACACGAAATACTTTCAAAGATGAAATACAAAAAATCTCATTAAAAACCCATGTTAGGGGGGCACCTGGGTGGCTCAGTCAGTTAAGCGTCCGACTTTGGCTCAGGTCATGATCTCACAGTTTGTGGGTTCGAGCCCCGGATCAGGCTCTGTGCTGACAGCGCAGAGCCTGGAGCCTGCTTTGGATCCCGTGTCTCCCTCTCTCTCTGCCTCTCTCCCACTTACACTCTGTGTCTCTTTCTCTCCCAAAAATAAATAAACATTAAAAAAAAAAACACCCACGTTAGGGACACCTGGGTGGCTCAGTCAGTTGAGCATCCGACTTAGGCTTAGGTCATGATCTCGCAGTTGGTGAGTTCAAGCCCCGTGTCAGGCTCTGTGCTGACGGCTCAGAGCCTGGAACCTGCTTCGGATTCTGTGTCTCCCCTCCTCTCTGCCCCTCCCCAACTTGTGCATGAGTGTTCACTCGCGCTCTCAAAAATAAACATTAAAAAAAAAATTTAAGGGGCTCTTGGGTGGCTCAGTTGGTTAAGCGTCCAACTTCGGCTCAGATCATGATCTCGCAGTTCGTGAGTTTGAGCCCTGCGTCGGGGCTCTGTGCTGACAGCTCAGAGCCTGGAATCTGCTTCAGATTCTGTGTCTCCCTCTCTATCGCTGCACCTGCCCAGCTTGTGCTCTGTCTCTCTCTCTCTCTCTCTCTCTCTCTCTCTCAAAAATAAATATTTTTTAAAAAAATTTTTAAACAGTACATATGAACATCTGTAATCAATTCTGACAACTGAGGTTTACATTCAGTATTCCCTATTAGGTAAAATGTTATCCCCTCTCCTCCAAAAAGAGATTTCATTCTTCTTGTTAGAAAACCTTTATTACATGAGTTCGAGCCCTGTGTCGGGCTCTGTGCTGATGGCTCAGAGCCTGGAGCCTGTTTCAGATTCTGTGTCTCCCTCTCTCTCTGACTCTCCCCGTTCATCCTCTGTCTCTCCCTGTCTCAAAAATAAATTAAAAAAAAAAAAACAACGTTAAAAAAAAAAAGAAAACCTTTGTTACAAAAAACCTATTCTCAGCCATTATTAGTATTGTATTTTCAATTTCCTCAGTAAAAAACTTATGGAAATTTCTCCTCTCTCATCACATAAGTGCCCGTATAACAGGGGCACCTGAGTGGCCCAGTCAGTTAAACGTCCAACTTCGGCTCAGGTCATGATCTCATGGTTGTGGAGTTCGAGCCCCACACTGGGCTCTCCGCTCTCAGCACAGAGCCCTCTTTGGATCCTCTGTCTCCCTCTCTCTCTCTCTCTCTCTCCCTCTCTCTCTCAAAAATAAACATTAAAAAAAAAAAGTACCTGTATAATAATATCCTTCATTTTGCTTCTTGGCCCACAATGCCTAAATTATTTACAATCTGGCCCTTTACACAAATGTCTGGCAACTTTTGGCCTAGAAGAAGGAACAAAGGTGAAAAAAGATTAAGTGACTTCCCCAAGACTATAGAGTTAGAAAATGACGAACCGGGGTTTCAGACCAAGGCAGGCTAGGTGCAGAAACCATGCTCTTAACCACTATACCACACAGTTTCCATGACCCAAGAACAAGATGTCATTAAAAAAAAGGAAACAATCAAAGAACAAGAAAAGATGCCTGAAATTAAAAACTGATTAAAGAGAGGGGCGCCTGGGTGCCTCAGTGGGTTAACCGTCCAACTCTTGATTTCAGCTCAGGTCATGACCTCACAGTTCGGTTAGTGAGATTAAGCCCCGCCCTGGGTTCTGCACTGACATCGTGGAGCTCGCTCAGGATACTCTCTCCCTCTCTCTCTGCTTCCCTCTCCCTCTCAAAAATAAATGAATAGGGGCGCCCGGGTGGCTCAGTCGGTTAAGCGTCCGACTTCGGCTCAGGTCATGATCTCATGGTCCGTGAGCTCGAGCCCCGCGTCGGGCTTTGTGCTGACAGCTCAGAGCCTGGAACCTGCTTCAGATTCTGTGTCTCCCTCTCTCTCTGACTCTCCCCTGTTCATGCTCTGTCTCTCTCTGTCTCAAAAATAAATAAACGTTAAGAATGAATAATAATAAAATAAATGAATAAACCCCCAAAAAAAGTTTTTTTAATTCACTAAAGAGAAGATAAGGTCAAGGAAACTCCCATAATAAAGGACAGGAAGACAGATGGCAAACAGGAAATGGAAACTTAGAAGGCACCACGAAGACAGAAGTAACAGGAGCGCCAAGAAGAAAGCAGGAACAAAACAGAGGGGTGTTAAGTGTAGACACTGCTGGGCTGGGTGTGAAGTATCTGAGATTTTATCTTACCCGAACACTAACAAAGCCATGAAGCCTCTGGGACAGGGACCAAAACGATTCAGTGCTCACAGCAACAGCGGTCGCCAGAGTAACATCTTGCGTCAGTTTCCCAGGCCCCAATCCCCACAGGCCTTTCAAAGTATTTGGTAAAAATTAGTAATACGTCCGTGAAAAAAGCACCAAATGGGGGTGGGGAGCAGGGAAACCAGGTAAATTACTCAGCTCAGCAGCGAGCAATATCTCTTAGCAGTGTAAACGCTGAACCCTCAATGAGCCAAGAATTCTTACTTATGGAAGGGCTGGAAGACAGGGGAGGAGGAGGAAGAGCACCTCGTGTACCATAACAAGGAGTCAATAGGTACCACCCACAGTTGATAAACCAAAAAATGGCCATTTACTTAGTCATAAATATAGTTCAAGTAGCTGTCTCTGGGAACCCGACTCCAAAGGATAGAGAAGGCAAGGCACTGCCCATTTTGTATAATGTACCTTCTTCTACTATTATTCTTATCTTTTCTAAAATAAAAGCAATGGGCGCCTGGGTGGCGCAGTCGGTTAAGCGTCCGACTTCAGCCAGGTCACGATCTCGCGGTCCGTGAGTTCGAGCCCCGCGTCGGGCTCTGGGCTGATGGCTCGGAGCCTGGAGCCTGTTTCCGATTCTGTGTCTCCCTCTCTCTCTGCCCCTCCCCCGTTCATGCTCTGTCTCTCTCTGTCCCAAAAATAAATAAACGTTGGAAAAAAAAAAAAAAAGAAAAAAGAAAAAAATAAAATAAAATAAAATAAAAGCACTACTTTAAATAGAAAAATTAACTTTTAAATAAAGTAGAGAAGGGGCACCAGGGTGGCTCAGTTGGTTAATCCCACTCTTGACTTCGGCTCAAGTCGTGATCTCACAGTTGGTGAGTTCAAGCCCTGCTTCTGGGTCTGCGTTGACAGCGCAAAGCCTGTTGGGATTCTCTCTCTCTGTCCCTCCCTCCCCAAATAAATAAACTTTAAAAATAAATAAATAAAATTAGAGAGAACGTGCTTTACTACTCACCATCACAATCACTGATTCATATAAACCACTCAATGTGCAAGTACCAAAGAAGAGTGCCAGGGTGAAAACACAAACTAGCAGTACCCAAGCACCATCACATTACGCTTAGGCAAACACAGGGGGTCTGCCGATATTTCCCAAGTGCCCACTAGTGACCAGCACAATGCTAAGCACCAAGACTGAAATTGTGAAGAATGGAATTGACTTACAGTCAAGTAAGAGATATAGGTAAATCAACAGGAAATTATAATATGGCAACTATTCAAGACTCAGTGAAAGCTTCCCAAAGGTCATACCATCAAAGCTAGGGCCTGAAGGATAAGAAGGACTGGCCTAGCTGGGTGTAGGGTTCAGAAAGTTGTCAAAGCAAAGGGAACACACACGTGAAGGCTTAGAGTGAAGACAAACACAGGCAAGGGCCCATTCCAGGAACTGAGAGAAGTTCAACACGGCTGGAGCAGGGCTGGAGCCGGGAGGGAATCAGAGTGGAAGCAAAAAAGGGCCAGAGAGCAGGCTGATGCCTGATGCTTACAACAGGTTTCTACTTTGTCCACTGGAACCAGAAGATAGCACACATCCCTGGGTCTTCTAAGAGATCAGTGAACTCTTCCCCATACACTGATGATTTCAAAATACCTACGTCCAGTCCAGAACTCTTTGTGGGTGCCAGACCATTTATCTAACTGCATGCCATGCACCACCATCGGGACCCAGAAAGCAAGCCACACCCCAGGGATGACAGAGTAAGAAACTGGGTAACTAATGACAATGGAGTCGCCATGCCAGCCCTGAGCTGTCTACCTCTGGACTTTTACACGGGAAACAAACAAGATGTTTAAGCTATTATTCAATCAAGTCTGCTCTGCACAGCCAAACCGAATCTTAACTGATGCAGGAGGCTTCAAAAGCATTCAAGGGGCGCCTGGGTGGCTCAGTCGGTTAAGCGTCCAACTTCGGCTCAGGTCATGATCTCGCGGTTCATGAGTTTGAGCCCTGTGTCAGGCTCTGTGCTGACACCTCTGAGCCTGGAGCTGCTTCGGATTCTGTGTCTCCCTCTCTCTCTGCCCCTCCCACTCACGCTTTGTCTCTGTCTGTCTCTCAAAACTGAATAAATGTTAAAAAAAAAAAAAAAAACCCACATTTTTTTTAAAAGTATTCTAAAGGGAAGGGTTGCAAGAGATATTCTGAAGGGACTGTTATGATTTGGTGACTGACTCCATCTAAAAAAGAAATTATCAATCACATCACATACAGAATATGTATTGTTTAATTCTTCCAGTGTTATTGGAGAGTTAACAGCTACTTTTAGTGCCGCATTGTTTTTACATTGAGATATAATTGACATGAAGCATTATGTCAGTTTCAGGTGTACCACAGAGTATTCTATGCGTGTATATATTGCAAAAATATCACCACAGTAAATCTAGTTGACATCCATCACCGTACATCGTTACAATTTTTTTCTTGTGATGAGAACTTAAAAGATCTACTGTTAGCAACTTTCAAATATACAATAGAGCCTTATTAACTGTAGCCGCCATGCTGCACATCACACCCCCATGACTTATAACTAGAAGTCTGTACCTTTTGACCACCTTTACCCATTTTGTCCACACACCCAGCCCCACTCCCACCCCGTAACCCCAGCCTGGTGTCCGCATATGTAACGAATGGGATCAAACTTACAGAAGAAATCGGAGGGCCTGGGTGGTTCAGTCGGTGGAGCGGCCGACTCTCAATTCCAGCTCAGGCCATGATCTCACGGTTCATGGAATCGAGGCCAGCACTGGGCTCTGCACTCACAGCGCAGAGCCTGCTTAAGATTCTCCCTCTCTCTCAAAATAAAAAAAAAAAGACATCTTAAAAAATATTAGAGATCAGAAAGTACCAACCAAACTTCCCGAAAGGAATGAAAAGAAACAGAACATTTTAGTAAGTGAGACCTATTTATAAAGTTGTTCTCAACGCTGCTAGTTTAGATTATTTGGACCACAAAGAAGTATCAGGCAGATAACTTACACGCTGTTTACACGCAGGTTTTAAGCAGAAGTTCAGGGCATTAAGCGCCACTAAGGAGCTCCCAAGGGGAAACGAGGTAAAGAGCAGGAGCAGATACTGAACAGGCTCTTCCTGAGACGCAGTAACTGGAAACGCACCACCACCAGAACCAGCACCTTCACGCCCCGACACGGTCCCGACCTCGGGAGCTGAGGATGGAAGCAGGACACCAAACTAGAGGCCTTCCCGAAGCCCTCTCTACCTCCAACATTCACTCTTCTCCTGGTCCTGGGAAAGGCTCAAAGCCCTTTTCAACCAACCAGGTCACAGAAGGACAAGTCGGGAAGGGGCCTCGAGCCCAGGGCTGTCAGGAGCTCACTCTTCCTGAATGTCTTCGCACTTTGAGAGCTTCCCGTCGAACTGGGGGTGCCTTGATCACCCACTGAGTCGGAGAGCCTTCTCCCTCACTGCCCCAGCCTGCCCTGTGACTTCAAGCAGCTGCTGGGTGTTACACACACTCTGATTACAAGTACACAAAACTTTAGAAACATGAATATAAAGAGACCAAAACGAAATACAAAAAAACTTCACAGGTTGTTACATCGCTTTTACGCTTAGTCACTTTTTTTTTTTTTTTTTTTTACATCCAAATTAGTTAGCATATGGTGAAACAATGATTTCAGGGGTAGATTCCTTAGTGCCCCTTACCCATTTAACCCATCCCCCCGCCCACAACCCTTCCAGTAACCCTCAGTTTGTTCTCCATATTTATGAAACTCTTCTGTTTTGTCCCCCTCCCGGTTTTTACATTATTTTTGTTTCCCTTCCCTTATGTTCATCTGTTTTGTCTCTTAAAGTCCTCATATGAGTGAAGTCATGATTTTTGTCTTTCTCTGACTAATTTCACTTAGCATAATACCCTCCAGTTGCAAATGGCAAAATTTCATTCTTTTTGATGGCCGAGTAATACTCCATTGTATATATATACCACATCTTTATCCATTCATCCATCAATGGACATGTGGGCTCTTTCCATACTTTGGCTATTGTTGATAGTGCTGCTATAAACATATAAAATATGTCAATAGTGCATGAGTCCCTTCGAAACAGCACACCTGTATCCCGTGGATAAATGCCTAGTAGTGCAATTGCTGGGTCGTAGGGTAGTTCTATTTTTAGTTTTTTGAGGCACCTCCATACTGTTTTCCAGAGTGGCTGTACCAGCTTACATTCCCATACACTTAATCACTTTTAATGTTTTTTTTTTTTTTTTTTCCAACGTTTATTTATTTTTGGGACAGAGAGAAACAGAGCATGAACGGGGGAGGGGCAGAGAGAGAGGGAGACACAGAATCGGAAACAGGCTCCAGGCTCTGAGCCATCAGCCCAGAGCCCGACGCGGGGCTCGAACTCACGGACCGCGAGATCGTGACCTGGCTGAAGTCGGACGCTTAACCGACTGCGCCACCCAGGCGCCCCACACTTAATCACTTTTAAGGGTCTCATTTTACCAAAGCCCACACTGCAAGTGCACAGGTACTTCCCGTATGTTTGTCATGGTCACTAAAAAGGAAGATGGAGTGGTCCTCTCTACCATTAACCATTCCCATTGCCTACACAGTGAAAGATGACACTTACATTGAATTTGTAGTAGCAAAAGAAGTCACCTCACCTATTTTCCGAAGTCTCAGCAAAATGTCCCCAAACACACCATGGCAGAAAGAATAACAGCCTCCAAAGATGTCCATGTCCTAATCTATGGAACCAGTGATTGCTATCTTACCTGGCAAAGGGGACTTTGCAGCTATAATTGAGTCAAGGACCTTGAGATAGGGGAGATCCTCTTGAATTATCTAGATAAGCCTGATCTAGTCACATGGGTCCTTAACCTTTCCCAACTGTCACTGGAGAGATACAATACTACTCACTTTGAAGACGGAATAAGAGGGCCACAAGCCAAGGAACAGGGGGTGGCCTCTAGAAGCTAGAAGAGGTAAGGAAACCTCTAGAAAACTCCAGAAGAGAATAGAGACTTGTTGACACACTAATTTTTTTAGCCCAGTGAGACCCATTTTGGACTTCTAAAATAGAGACCTTTAAAAATTTGTTTAAATGTTTCTTTATTTTTGAGAGAGAGAGAGAGAGAGAGAGAGCACGCACAGGGGAGAAGAAAAAGTGGGGGTGGGGGGACAGAGGATCCGAGGCTGGGTCCATGATAACAGCAGAGAGCCCAACACAGGGCCTGAACCCACGAACCGCAAGACCCAAGCCAAAGTTGGACACATCACTGACTGAGCCACCCGGGTGCCCCTAAAATACAGAACTTTAAAAATAATTTGTGTTGTTTTTAGGACACTAAATTTGTGGTACTTTGTTACAGTAGGCATAGAAAACTAATACACACACAGTAAACAACTTCTCACAATATGTGAAATTATCTAGAAAAGCATAATCAAATTGCCCCATACTTAGAACAGACATAAGTTATTTGTGAATATACATTTCACTTTTTAAAAATCTGTGCATGTGTTACATTTCACTTCTATCTTTCTCCCGCTCTTACAAAACTCCATCGATTAAAATGCCAAAGTGACAATTCTTCAAACTTTTTACACAAGATGAACCATATTAACCAAGAAAAAGGAACAGGATACCAGGAAGAACTGGAAAAAAATCAGGAAACAATTATACCATATTTTTTTAGAGAGTCAAACATCGAAGCGGTTGGAATGTGTAACTTCTTTGTATCAAATGGATACCACATTTTAAAAAATAAGTCCTTCTAAATATTGATATTAAGAGCTTACCATTGATTTTTTTGGATGTGATACTTGTATGTGGGTATATTAAAAAAAGAGTACCTCAACCTTCCACAGATATACACTCACATATTTACAAATGAAATGGTATGCCTATGATCTGCTTTAAAACAGGGGGCCAGGCACCTGTGAGGCTCAGTCAGTTGAGTGACCCACTCTGGATTTCGCCCTGGGTCATGACCCAGAATACTGGCATTGAGCCCCCAAGGCTGGCTCCGTGCTGTGTATGAAGACTGCTTGGGATTCTCTCTCCCTCTCCCACTGTCCCTCTCCCCAACTCACTCTCTTTCTTGCTAAAATTAAAAAAAATAATAAAATAAAATAAAATAGTTTAGGGGCGCTTGGGTGGCTCAGTTGGTTAACCATCGGACTCCTGATTTCAGCTTAGATCACGATCACAAGGTTGTAAGACTGAGCCCCACTGTCAGGCTCCACACTGGGCAAGGAGTCTGGTTAAGATTCTCTCTTTCCTTCTCTCTCTGCCTCTCTGCCCACTGGTGTCTTTTTACTTCTTTGTCTCTCTCTTAAAAAATAAATTAAATTAAATTAAATTAAATTAAATTAAATTAAATTAAATTAAAATTAAAATAGGAAGCCTGGGTGATTCAGTCAACTGAGCGACAGACTTCGGCTCAGGTCATGATCTCACGGTTCGTGGGTTCAAGCCCCACGTTGGGCTTTGCACTGCCGACACAGAGCCCACTTCAGATTCTGTCTCCCTCTCTCTCTGCCCCTCCCCCGCCCTCAAATATAAAACACTAAAATAAAATAAAATAAAATTAAATTAAATTAAATTAAATTAAATTAAATAGTTCAGAGTGGGGATGGGAATGGATAAAGGACACAGATGAAACTAAATTAGCCTGAGTTACTAACTGTCGAAGCTGGGTAATGGGTACATGAGGGCATATTAAATTATTTCAATGTCTGAACTCTTCTGTATTTGTATTTAAAAGTTACAAAAACAAAGTCCTTGGCCTCTATCAAAATAAGACTTAATACATTTAACAGAATCTCCTTCCTGTGGCATCGCCCCCCTCAATTCTCTGCCACTCAAACCATCTGCAATTTATAGTTCAATTATTCTTTAATCTCCAAGTCATTTTACCTTATTTAAAACCTTAAGAGTTTCAGAAAATCACTTAAGCTCTGAGAGACTAGTTCTTCATCTGCAGAATGGGAGTATTTCTATTTGGCTAGTCTCAGTTGCCAAGAGAATTATACCCAAGATGTAAGTTATAAAGCAGAATAATCTTTCCAAAAATCATAAATTTCATGCTCAGCAGCAACCACTCACCTATTCCTATAAATCTCCTCCCTTCCACCTCCAGTTTCTCTCTTGAGCTCTCAACCCATCAGACCGAAGCCTGGGTTCCTCTGTAAGATTACACTCCTCTCCCCGGCCTCCACCCTCCATGTTTCCACATCTTTGAGCAGCTCCTCCCTACACGCCTCTCCCACCAACCTCCGCTCTTCCCTTTCAGGGTCCCGCTTCATCTACCCCCCCCCCATTCTGTCCATTCTGTGTACCCCTTTGCCGGCCCTATTACAGTCACCCCATCACTCCTCTACCCCAGCTCAGTACTTTCATGCGATCAGCTTTATCACCCCGCTACTGCCACTAACTCACAAACACCTGGGCTAACTTCCCACCCTTTCACTGTTCAGCTGACACACAACTGCTAGCTGCCAGGGGGTGGGAAAGGGGGAAATACAGACCGTTAATGGGTAGGAGTTTCTCTTCTGGGTAACAAAAATGTTCTGGAATTAGAGAGTTGCACAAACCCAGTGAATATGCTAAAAACCACGAAGTTAAACTTTAATTGTACTTTTAAAGGGTGAATTTTATGGTAGGTGAATTACATCTCAATAACAATGTATATGTCAAAAAAAAAAAAAAAAAAAAAACCACTATTGCTCACCCTGCCCATCATACGCCCATTTGTCAGACCAACATCGCCCCATCTCCCGGAGCATCTACCTGCTCTTCGGTATCCCTCCAACTCTTACCGCGACTCGGACAGACGTCCCTCTCACTCTCTTGACTAACACACTCCCTCACCCTCTGAGTGCCACTGTTCCCTGGAAGGGGGCGGGGAGAAGGGAAGATGTGGGCAGCTCTTGGGGCCCAGGCACAGCCCCTCCAGGGTGGCCCAGTCCCCCACTGGCAGGAAAGGACCCTCTACCCCGCCCTGGCGGAGAAGCCCCACCGACTGGCGGGTGTCCTCAAACCCACTCCGACAAGGGGCCGGGGGCCCCGCCGGATTTTCAGGGCCGCTCCGCTGGGGGCGGCGCCAGAGCCCACCTGTCTCAGCCGGCGGGCAGATCCGCTTCCAGCTCCAGCGACACGCGAGAGGGTGGCAGAGAGGGATCGGAAGAAGCCGCTGTCGCCGCCGCAGCCGGAGTGGCGCACGCCGGCTCAGGCCTCCATGTTTCCACGTCCCTGCGGCTCGGGCTCCGGCTCGACTCCGGCTCGGCTCCCGCCCCGGCCGCGTCCGTGCGCAGGCCGGGAGGCGGGGAGAGAAGAGGGAAGCGGCCGAGAACGCGGCTGGGGACCGAACGGCCGGGCGCGCCCCGGCCGACGGTCACGTGGCGCGCGGCCGCGCAGGCTTCTGGGAAATGTAGTCCTTCAGACGTTAGACGTTTCTCCACCCACCTAGCGCGCGTCCAGGGCAACCGCAAAGCCACGTGGCAAATTCGAGAAGCGGCCAGGCCCACTTACAGACTGCTGGACCGCTTACCCCGCTCCACGTGTTCTGGTGGCTTAACTTTGTTAAGGCCCCTCTTTACCCCAACTGGATAGCCAACTCACAGTCAAGCAATTCCTTGTAGGGCTCTGAAGAATTGGGAAATAGGAAAATGATTAATCTTTTGGTGTTGTTGTTTTTTTTAATCTCCATGTTTATTCTTTTCAAACCCTTGTGTCGAGAGCTGACTTTTGGAAAATAACTTTTGATGGAGGCAGGTAGCAGATCTGTTACCTGCACCGTTTATAGAAAGCACACGTCCCATGGGAAAGAGTATCTATACAGCCAAAATTTGGAATTTGAAGTCAAATGAGCGCTGAAGTTACCAGATCAACGTCCGTCCTTGAACTTTTCCCGTTAGTTTCCTCTTAAACACGTACAAGATGATGATGATTCTTCCCATACAGGACTATTGGCAAATCAATAACAATAATTAGCAACTCCCATTCCGGGTTGGTTTCTATGTGCTGTGCACTGTTACTGCTTTCAACAAATAAAGGTGAGACAAATACCATTAATTTCCCTTTTACAGTCAGTGTCTCAGATGTACCCCGAGAAGTACTATACAAATTTTAGATACACTTTTCTAGCATCTATTACCAATAAACTCCCTGAGCTGTCAGGACTATTACAGAAAAACATACTAAAAACACAAGGTACCTTGGAGCCTAGCTAAAAAGAGATGGGCACTGCTATGCAGCCGTTGTAAAGAATGCTAGAATACATGCTCATGATCTATCCAGTGGAAATAGTATATGTAATCTTGTCCAATTTTTATAAATGAATTATGTATATAGATAGATAGATGCACACACACACATCCCCAGGAGGGGAAAAGGCTAAAAGAATATTAATTATTAACTTTGGAGTATGAGATGGTGTGTGATTAAATTCAGTTGTTCCCTGTTTTCTATTTTTTCTGCGATGAATATGATTACATGTATAATTTTATAATTTTTATTTTAAAATTATAGCGAAAGAGAGGCACCAAAGCCAAACTCAAAGTACTTTATATTTTTGCCTGTACCAAAAATTATACCCTCCACCTGCCCCCAAATGACCAAGCAACAAATGTGAGTCTCTCTCCAGAATTAGCGCTATAGACCAAGAAACAATTCATTCTACTTGGAGACAATCCTATTGTTAAATTTAACATTCTCCTTTTTTTATAGTTCTTGGAGGGCTTGAAATAAAAAGGGTCTTACCACTGTTCCTAGGTAAATGTCATAACACTGCTGGGCAAACATCATAAATCAGCGTATTAGATTAGGAATGGTTTTCCCAATATATGAAGCATGAGCTGGAGTAGCAATCCTTCACTAAATATTTATTGTGTACGTAATGTGCTAAGTATTATCCTTGGTCATCAACTCCCCATAGTGCCGGAACCACTGTCATGATAACTTTGACCTGATTACATCAGTGCCTAGTTGGTGCAGAAACACTACCAGAAAGTCATGAAAACCCTGCTACTAAATGCAAGTGAGTGTCTGTGTCAGATCCTAGAACCAAAAAAGGCAATAGTGGGAAAACTTAAGAAATCAGAATGAAGCCTGGAGTTGAGTTAATGGTACTGTACCAATGTTAATTTCCTAGTTTTGACAAATGTGTTATGGTTATGTAAGACATTAACATTAAAGGAAACCGGGAGAAGGATATACAGGAACTCTCTGTACCTTGCAATTCTTTTGTAAATCTGAAATTATTGCAGAGGCGCTGGGTGGCTCAGTCAATTAGGCATCCAACTGTTTATTTTGGCTCAGGTCATGATCTCATGGTTCGTGATATTGAGCCCTACGTCAGGCTCGGAGCTGACAGTGCAGAGCCTGCTTAGTATGCTCTCTTTCCCTCTCTCTCTGCCCCTTCCCCATTCGAATGCTCTCACTCTCGCTCTCTCGCTCTCTCGCTCTCTCTCTCTCTCACACACACACACACACACACACAATAAATAAACATTTAAAATGATTCCATGTGGTAGGCAGAATAATGATCCCACTGAAGATATCCACATCCAAATCCGCCAAACTTATGAATATGTTAGGTTACAAGGCAGAGAGTTGCAGATAGTATTAGGTTGCTAATCAGATGACCTTCAAGCAGGGAGATTATCCGGGATTATCAGGGGGGATCTAACGTAATCACGAAAATGAAAAGTGAGAGGAAGCCAAAAGAGAGTCCTAAATATGGCTCTGCAAGAAGGGCAAGTGAAGCAATGCGATGGTCGGTCACTGCTGACTTGGAAGATGGCAAGAGACTGGGATGTGCCCAGTGGCCCCTAGAAGCTGGAGAAGATGAGGAAGCACATTCTCCCGTAGAGCCTCCAGAAGGGAACACAGGCTTGCCCATACCTTGACTTTAGCTTAGTGAGAATTGTGTCAGACTTCTGACCTGCAGAACTAGAAGATAATAATTCTGTGTTGTCCGAAGCCACTAAATTTGTGGTGACTTATTATAGCAAGAACGGAAAATGAATACATTCCAAAACATAAAGTTTAAGAAAGAAAACTTTCCCAATGGCTGCCTGTTTTCCGGACACATTTTCAGTCTGAGACTGTACAAATATTCATGCTACTTAGAAGGTAACTGTAGGGGTGCCTGGGTGGCTCAGTCCATAGAGCATGCAACTCTTGATCTCGGGGTTGTGAGTTCGAGCCCCATGGTGGGTGTAGAGCTTACTTAAAAATAAAGTCTTTAAAAGAAGGCAGCGGGCACCTGGGTTGTTCAGTTGGTTGAGTGTCCTACTCTTTTTGTTTTTAATTTTTTTTAACGTTTTATTTATTTATGAGACAGAGAGAGACAGAGCATGAATGGGGGAGGGTCAGAGAGAGGGAGACACAGAATCTGAAACAAGCTCCAGGCTCTGAGCTGTTAGCACAGAGCCCGACCCAGGGCTCGAACTCACGGACCGCGAGATCATGACCTGAGCCAAAAATCGGCCACTTAACCTACTAAGCCACCCAGGTGCCCCGAGTGTCCTACTCTTGATTTCGCCTCAGTTCCTGAGCTCACGGTTCATGGTTTCAGGCCCTAAATCAGGGTCCATGATGACCACCCACAAAGCCAGCTTGGGATTCTCTCTCTCTCTCCCTCTCTCTCTCTACCTCTCTCTCTCTCTGCCTCTCCCCTGCTCTGTGCTCTGTCTCTCTCTCTCTCTCGAAATAAATAAGCAGAATACTGTAGACTGGGGGACTTAAACAATAGACAATTACTTCTCACAGTTCTGAAGGTGGGAAGTCCAAGATCAGAACCAGCGTCTGGTGACAGCCTTCGTCCTGGTTTGCAAACAGCATCTTCTCATCATATCCTCATATGGTGGAGAAAGAGTGCCAGTTTCTTTCTTTCTTCTTTCTTTCTCTTTCTTTCTTTCTTTCTTTCTTTCTTTCTTTCTTTCTTTCTTTCTTTCTTTCTTTCTTTCTGTTTATTCGTTTTTGAAAGAAAGAGACAGCGGGGAAGGACAGAGAGAGAAGGAGATACAGAATCCGAAGCAGGCTCCAGGCTCTGAGCTGTCAGCACAGGGCCCGACACCGGGCTCAGACTCAAAGACCGTGAGATCATGACCTGAGCCGAAGTCTGACACTTAAACAACTAAGCCACCCAGATGTTGCTAGGGCTCCAGTTTCTTCTAATGAAAACACTTAGCCATCATGGAGGCTCCACCCTCATGACCTTATTGAAATCTAACTACCTACAAAGGCCCCGCCTCCTACTGTCACCCCAGGTAGGGTTAGTTTAAAGATAGGACGTCTAGGAGAACACACACAGTGCATCACAGCTACTTGACTCCTTGGAGCCTCGTCTTCTTCTCTGTAAAAAGGAGACAGGAATACTCCCCTCACATCTCATCGTTGCGATGAGAATTAAGTAATGCAGGTAGCATGCCTTTTTTAATAAATGTGATTTCACCTGCGTAATCCAGATGGTACTCAACTCACATGTTGTCGTTGCCAGTCCCCAGGTATCCCTCTGAAGAGAAGTATAGATTAACCAGAACTGGATCGTCTGGACAGGGCAATCAGGATGGTGAGAGGTCTGGAAATCATGTCAGATGTAGCATGCCTGGCGGAACTGAGTATGAACAGCGAGACTAAGACTCGTTGTTATAACTGCTCTCAGGAGGCATGACCAGACTTGTTTTATGTTGTCCCAGAGTGCCAAACGGACCAAAGGTCTGAAGTTATAGGATGCAGATTTTAGCTCCACCAAAGAACTTTCTGACAAGAATACCAGGACTCATAATTAACAATTCACATCACGGGCTCTTTGCCATGAGCTGTGCACTGTTATTTTATTTAACTCCCCCAACAACCCTATGAGAAAGGGTTAGTGTAGAAACTGATGACTCGGAAACAAATGACTCGGACTTCACAATAGTTTGTTAAGTGGACGTTGGCTTACTGATAGCGAAATGGTCCGCTTGGAAGAAAAATGAGATGCCAATCCCTCTACCTGTGTTCGAGCTGGGTCTTGGGTAAACAGGTAGTCAAAAGGACAACTGGGAAGGAACATTGGCAATCAGTCAAGTCCCTTCATGTGAGAGATGAGGGACTGAGTGCCCCGGACGCATGAGGATTCGGACAAGGACACACAGCCAGTAAGCTGATGATGGGACGGACCATTTTCGCAATGATGCCAGCTGTTAGCAGTCAGCCAGACACCTGCCACGGAGAGTGTTGAATGCCCAAAAGGCAGTGACTACGCAGTTCCAGGGAGTTGCTTGGCCAAGCGAGAGGCTACGCAATTAGCCCTCCATTCCCTCCACCCCCACCGGTAGCTCAGCTACACATCCGTGCCGTGCCTGCAGGGTTCCTGTTCATCTCTCCTTACTAATCCTGAGCTCTGAGGCTAAGCCTTGGGAGAAAGGCTTGGGCCAGCCAGACCACCACAGTTCCTGCCAGCTTTCCTCCTGAGAGGAGGCGACCACCGCTCTGCTGCTGGAGAAACCCGGGGCGGGGGGGCCACTATGCCGTCATCACAGTCTCCTTCCTGCTGGGGACAAGTCAGGAGGAGTCACAAATTAATATTACTCAATGAATTAGTCTGGAAAGCAGCTACCCATGCCAGGCACTGTTCTAAAGTTTCAGGTGCATTAACTCAATGGGCTTTATGACCTTCCAGAATAGGTACCCAGACTTCCTCACACCACAAAACTGGCCAGTGGCGATTCGAACCCAGGCGGTCTGGCTGTAGAGCTCACACCTGCTCACGGGAAGTCTCAAGGCCGTCTCAAGGCCTCCCTTTACCGACACCACCGGTACTCGTGAAGGTCCACGCTGATTCCTTCAGGGTTATTTTGTCTTTCCAACTAAGGTGGACTACAATGCCTGGGCGTGTTATTCAGGGCTGCTGTGACAACGTACCACAAATCAGGTGATTTAAACAATAGAGAATTTATTGTCTTGAAGTTCTTGAGGCGCCAAGTCCAAAATCAAGATGTCGGCCGAGCTGGCTCTTTCAGAGGCCGTGAGGGAGATTCTGTTCCAGGCCTTCCAGCTAGCATCCGGTGGTTTCCTGGCAACCTTTGGAGTTCCGAGGCTTGTAGGAGGGTCACCCGATCTCTGCCTTCCTCTTCTCGTTGTGTTCTCTCTGCACGGGTGTGTGTGCGTGTGTCCAAATTTCCTTTTTATAAGAATACCAGTCATACTGGATTAGGATCCACCCTGACGACTTCATTTGAACTAATCCCATCTGCAATGACCCTATTTGCAAATAGGGTCACAGTTTGTGGTTCTGGGGGTTAGGGCTTCAACATAAAAATTGCGTGGGAGGCTGCGTGCCATAATTCAATCCAGAACACTGGGTACAACCAACTAATCCAAAGAAGATTTGAAGAAATGTAACCAATTTCAGAGGACACGGTTAGAGTTTATTGGCACAAAATGAACCAAACTAGGTAAGTGTTGTTTTGACACACACTAGATCATGTTTTGTAGAAAGATATACAATAATGAGACTGCTGGTCTCACTAGGCAAAGTGAATCTCCCAGAAGCTATGAGCCTAAAGGATTTAGGCCCCAGTCTGTGCTGTCCTGCCATCGTATGGAGAATGGAGATCAGGATATCCAGAGGAAAGAGCACAGGAGAGCTGGGACCAAAATCTCCAAACCCTCCACTGTGTCGGAATGGAGTGGTGGCTTAATTGTTTGATAAGGTCGTTTAAAGCACCTTTTCAGGGCTTTCTAGCTTTTACTAGAAAGGCAATCTTGAAACATGATAGATAGGACTGATATTTGGGGACAAGAGAACACTGGTGTGGTATAGAACAATGGTTACCAAATCCTGTCTAAGGTAGGTGATAAGTTTTCACCAACCAACTATAAAAAGAAGAAAAATGTGGACAAAATTAGTGTGAAGTTTCCATAAAAACATTTTTCATAAACGTATTCAAACTGACGGGCTATTGTTTTCCTTTATTCTCCTGTTCTTCTTCATCCTTTTAGTGTCAAAATGTCTTTTCTGAAATAATGGTGATAAAACATTATAGCTTTTTAAAATATTCTTGGTTGGCCAAATAAAAATGCCAACTGTGTATCAGTCCCCTCAAGCTTTTTTTTTTTTTTTTTTTAGCATTTATTTATTTTTGAGACAGAGAGAGAGAGACACAGCATGGACGGGGGAGGGGCAGAGAGAGAGAGAGGGAGACACAGAATCCGAAACAGGCTCCAGGCTCTGAGCTGTCAACACAGAGCCCGATGCAGGGCTCGAACTCACAAACCGCGAGATCATGACCTGAGCCGAAGTTGGACGCTTAACTGAGCCACCCAGGCGCCCCAGTCCCCTCAACCTTTTTAAGAACGTTTTACTAGTATGTAAGACACACGACTGGGAATCAGTGCTGGAGTGTGACACTGTTAAGAGGGGCAAGGGCCTCGGAAGACCAGCAATTCTTGGGAACGTGAGTTTACATGAACTGGGATGACTGGGGAGAACTTTACAAAAGTATCCATACTCAACCTCTGAGAGTATTGAATTAGAAAAATGGTGTGCTACAGAAAAAATGAGAGAGAAAACCGAGAGAGAGGAAGATGTGGGGTGTGGGATCCAGGAGCGGTAGGAAGTCCCAAGAACCGCCCCTGGGAACCAGGCCTCGGCAACAACTAGTCAGGAAAGGAAGTGCATAGGGAGAAAAAAGGTAATTTACAACTCTAGGAAAGCCATGCTTGTTGTGAAAGGAAATACATCATGCTACCATAGTTCCTTCTCATCTGTGGGTGATACGCCCCGAGCCCCACAGTGGATGCCTGAAACAGTGGATAGCACCGAACCCCACATATACTATTTTTTCCTACACATACATATCTATGACAAAGTTTAATTTATAAATTAGACACAGTAAGAGATTAATAATGAAACAGAACAATTATACTGTGACAAGTCGTGAATGTGATTTCTCAAAATATCTTATTAAAAAAAAAAACTTTTAATATTTATTTTTGCCAGAGAGAGAGAGAGAGAGTCAGAGCGTGAGCTGGGGTGGGGCAGAGAGAGGGAGACACAGAATCCAAAGCAGGCTCCAGGTTCCGAGCTGTCAGCACAGAGCCTGACACGGGGCTTGAGCTCACCAACCATGAGATCATGACCTGAGCTGAAACTGAGAGTCAGACGCTTAACCAACTGAGCCACCCAGGCGCTCCTCAAAGTATCTTACTGTCCTGTACTTGCCCTTGTGATGATGTGAGTCAAACACGGAAGGCGGGGGGGGGGGGGGGGGGGGGCGGGGGGGGGAATGACTGCAGCACACGCTACCCACTGGTGGTTCTTGCGTGCTCGTTGTTAGTGTCCCAGAAAGCAGAAGGCACTCGAGATAATGCAGTGACCCACAGCCCGCAGTTAAGAGATGCTATCACCCCTATCAGCCCCAAAGGACAAGGTGAGGGAGAAGTTAATGGAAACTGAAAACGTGCAGTTGGCCAATTTGAGGCACAGGGACTTTTGGTTGAGGGACAGAATTGACCTAAAGAGCCCTCAAGGGAGGCAGCCAAGGGAATAAATACCCGGACCGCCCTCCTTCCTTCCTTCCTTCCCCTTCCCCGTGCAATAGATCTCCACAGGCTAAACCCAGCAGAATCTTAGAGGCCAGAAGTCTGTTGATGTAGTTCATACCGTTTCTTGGGCAGCAGAGTAGGGCAAAGGCAGCAGATTTGGAGGGGCAAATGGAAGACATCTGGCACACTCAGGATGCTATAAATACTAGTGACAACCCAAATTCAGAAAACAAATTAGGAGAATGTGCGGGAGAAGCAGTGGGACTTGCAGTGTAAGATAGCTTGAGCTCAACCATGGCAGAAAGTAAGAGTTAATAGCTCCAAAGACAGCAGCAAGTATGTTATTATTTATTAACATGGCGATAAACAGAAGACCAACAATACCTAAATGAGTAATGCCTTTGGGGACGAAGGGAGTAGGGACATTATACGCCTTGCAATATTATGATTTTTAAAAAGTGATATATTTAATAAAAACAAATTAAGGGGGTGCCTGGGTGGCTCCGTCAGTTGAGGGTCCGACTTTGGCTCAGGTCTTCATCTCGTGGTTCTGGAGTTTGAGCCCCGCATCGGGCTCTCTGCCTGCTTGGGATCCTCTGTCTCCCTCTCTCTGCCCCTCCCCTGCTCACGTGAGCACTCTGTCTCTCAAAAGTAAAATAAAACATTAAAGAAAACAAGGGGTGCCTGGGAGGCTCAGTCGGTTACGCATCTGAGTTCGGCTCAAGTCACGATCTCACGGTTTGTGAGTTTGAGCCCCATTCAGGCTCTATACTGACAGCTCAGAGCCTGGAGCCTGCTTCGGATTTTGTGTCTCACGCTGTCTCTCCCTCTTTCTCTAAATTAAACATTAAAAAAGTTTAAACAAAACAAAAAAATCAAGGAAGTTGCTAGAAAGCTACACAAAAAACTACAGTGGTTACGTCTGTGGAGCTGGAATAAAGGCAGAGAAAGAACATTAACTTCTCATTTAACTTGCTCTTGAACTCTCCTACTACAAACACTTGCTGTTTTTTTTTTTTTTTTAATATTTTAAGTAATCTCCACACCTAACGCAGGGACTTGAACCCACAACCCCAAGATCAAGAGATGCACACTCCACTGACTGAGTCAGCCAAGCACCCCTACATTTATAACAGTTTTTATACCTTAAAAAAAAAACCTCATTCGGGGGTCCTGTGCAAAAAACCTAATCAGCTGAACACAGTCGCTAAAGGGGATCTCTCTTATCCTTCAGGTGGGGTGGAAGAGAAAAACTGTAAAGCTACTGCCTTGCATCAGATGAAGTCCAGGGGGGATCAATGACCTGACTCGACACACAGCTTAACAGAGCCTCAGTGAGGACCGAGGACCTCGAGGGCAGGAGTCCCTAACTTCTCCTTCTAAACTCATAGGGAATGCACACATCCAATACAAAGATATGGTCATCATCTTTGACTATTTATACATCCTGACACTAATGTGAAGAAGCCCAAGGAAGAAAGACGATGTGGGGACCCAGACCAGCAAAGGACTCTGCCCAGTCCCCCGTTAAAAACCACTCAATTTTGGAGTGTCTTATTATGCAACGGTAATGGATACAATCTACTCTTTTTTTTTTTTTATTTATTTTTGGGACAGAGAGAGACAGAGCATGAACGGGGGAGGGGCAGAGAGAGAGGGAGACACAGAATCGGAAACAGGCTCCAGGCTCCGAGCCATCAGCCCAGAGCCCGACGCGGGGCTCGAACTCACGGACCGCGAGATCGTGACCTGGCTGAAGTCGGACACCCAACCGACTGCGCCACCCAGGCGCCCCTACAATCTACTCTTAAAAAAAAAAAAAAAAAAAAAGATTGTTGTTTCACAACTATACAGATGCCATCGCACTGTAATTCTGCTTTTTGATGGGGTACAAAATGGCCCTTTTAAATATTTAAACTTTACCAGTACCACGCTCTAACCAGCTGAGCTAACCAGCCAACCCACTAAATATTTAAACGTTAAAAGAAAAAAAAGACACCACACGCTAAACAGAATATTTAATATACTTTGTAACAATAGAAGGAATGCAACAAGGATTAGAATTAGTGTATATTAGACATTTCCGTAAAAGGTATTCCATTTCTCAAAGGCGTCTCCCCAATTTCCCTGTCTTTTCTATTTTCTCAGAGCCATAAGCAGTAATTGCTACCCTCCTGAGTAAGCTTCTCTGTTGTAGTAGACAGTAATTATATCTTTAAGTTTCAAGTCCTCATCATCCCTCCAAACACTCTTCCCTTTCACTGCAGTCTCACTGCACTGTTTCACAGTAACATTGTGCTCTGTTCAAATTCAAAGAGCCTGAACAAAAGCTAGAGGCCCAAGGATTTATGAGTACTGATTTAGTAGCTGTGTCTACAGGCACAACCCTTTTATTTCTTCGTAACTGTAATAAGAGAAATTAAAGCTACTTTAATGAAAAAGAAACTCAGGAATGAGATCATTAAATATAACTCACTAAACACATCTTAAATACAAATATCACATATTTCCTGATCAGTATCAGGTAAGCAGCTAAGCTATCTATCCGGAATCCTGGTCTCAGAGAAAAAGGTCAGAGACAATTACAAGCAAGGTGCTTCATATTATCAGGTCCATTTTTAAACAATGCGATCCTTTGGGACAAGCACTTTAGTCTTTCTTTTTATCAGAGATTTCCATTGGTCCTTTTGTTGGTAATCCATTCATGTCTGCACCCTAAAATAAAAAACCATGATAGATATTAGTACAACAAAAAGACACTCATTTTAAGAGATCTTCTCTTTAAAAACAGACAAACTTCAGAATGAAAAAACCCTGGTTCCAGAAATGGGCAGGGTAGCTAAATTAGTGCAGAACACAGTTGAAGTTGAGCTTAACAAGCGCCAAGGCTAAAAACAGAGTTGTCCAAATATTCATTTTAAAAAATAATTTTTTTTTTCTTTTTTAGTTTATTTGGGGAAGGGCGGCAGAGAGAGAGAGGGAGACGGAGAATCCAAAGCAGGCTTCGAGCTGTCAGCGCAGACCCCGACGCGGGGCTTGAACTCACGAACTGTGAGGTCACGACTTGAGCCAAAGTCAGATGCTCAACTGAGCCACCCAGGTGCCCCTTTTTGTGTGTGTGGTTTTTTTTTTTTTTTTTTTGCTTTAATTTCTATGATCCTTCCAACTAAATCTCTTACCCAAGTTATCAATGAAACTGGCATATTTTAATATCATCTCTTCTCATCCATTAGCTATTTACTATTATTCTTACCAGCTAAGAAATATTGGTTACTATCATGGCTTAAAATCAAGACATAAATGCACTGACCAGAAGTCCAGTTTAAAACCTTAGTTCAAACCAAATGTTAATTACTTAAAAACCACCCCAAACCCCTTATTTTAAACAAAGAAATTAAGACACATTAAGGAAGGGGCGCCTGGGTGGCTCAGTCGGTTAAGCAGCCAACTGCCTCAGGTCATGATCTAGTGGTCCATGGGTTTGAACCCCGCATTGGGCTCTGTGCTGACAGAGTCTGGAGCCTGCTTCAGATTCTGTGTCTCCTTCTTTGCCCCTCCCCTATTCATGCTCTGTCTGTCTCTCTCTCAAAAATAAACAAACATTTAAAAAAAAAAAAAAAAGGCACATTAAGGAAGCTTCTGGTTCCAAGAGCTTGCCTTTTCAAAGCCACGTATTTTACCTTGACTGTACCAACCCCCTCACCCGCCCTTATTCAAGGTATTTTCGTGTTCCTACCTTGCAGTCTACTTGGCCTTTGTTTTTGTCGTGGGATTCTCGGAGGGCTTTACTAGGCCACATGCGACTAACAAAGGGGGAGAGCAGAGGGTATATGTACGGCTCCAGGAACTTCTTGTAGATCCAGAGCAGAACTGGAATGACGATGCAAGGGATACACACCATCCTCCCAGGCTGGGGTCCCGAAGTGCTGGCACACGTGAAAACACAAGTTCGGTTAGCAGACATGAATGACGCAAGGAACTTACCTAGGTCAAGATACTGGACAGGACCAGTTCTACATTAAAGGAAAAACTTAAATCATTAATTAGCGAAAAGCACAAGTCTATTCAATAAAATGCTACTTTTTGTAAAGGAGTAACAGGTGAAGACATAATAAAAATAATAGTGAGGCTCCCGTCTCCAGGCCTCTTCAGTCACTTTTTCCCAACCATAAATGTGATAAAGGAAAGACACCAGTTAGTTGCTGGGTACCAGGCAGTTAGGCCCTTTGCATTTATTAACTATGTAATCCTCAAAAAATCCAGTGAGATGGAGTACCCTTGCCATTTCCATACAAAGAAAAGTAGGCTCAAAGACATGAACATTAATTATGACTTCTATTCCAGTTTGGTGGGAATTAACTCCCAGGGCCTAATCATCTTCAGAAACTGACAATATTGACCAGTGAAAACTCCAAGGCTAAGGGCAAATCTTCTAACACGGAATTCGCTAAGGACTCACTTTGGAAGACCTCTGGGCTGCAAATCAGC
Source organism: Lynx canadensis (assembly GCF_007474595.2). NCBI lineage: Eukaryota > Metazoa > Chordata > Mammalia > Carnivora > Felidae > Lynx > Lynx canadensis. Next base: position 25,238,996 of record NC_044314.2, on the reverse strand, counting down.
TGGACTTTCCCAGGCAACAACTCTCCATTGATAGATTTGCTCTCTCTCTTTTTTTTTTTAATGTTTATTTATTTTTGAAAAAGGGAGAGAGCGCGAGTGCACGTGAGCGGGGAAGGGGCAGAGAGAGACGCAGACACAGAATCTGAAGCAGGCTCCAGGCTCTGAGCTGTCAGCGCAGAGCCCGACATGGGGCTTGAACTCATGAACTGTGAGATCACGACCTGAGCTGAAGTCAGACACTTAACTGACTGAGTCACCTAGGCTCCCCTGCCTTTTTCTTTTTAATAGCAATTAAAGTATGCTGAGAAAAAAAAAATTATGCGGTATTATCGTTATAAGTAAATTGTCCATTTCAAAAAAAAAATTAATACCTCGAATTTCCTTAATTAGAAATCTTGAAATTTCTCAAAACCAACAACACTACTTCCATAATATACTACTGAACCAAAGACTTTAAATTTACAAGAATTTTTAATCCCTTAAAGTAGGCATGAAACACTAACAAGCTTCAGAACAGTGCAGAAAACTAACAGTTCAGAACGCTAAAATTTCCTATTTTGGAGGCACCTGGGTGGCTCAGTTGGTTAAATGTCCCCTGATTTTGGCTCAGGTCATGATTTCAGGGTTTGCAGGCTCTGCACTAACAGCTCGGAGCCTGCTTGGGATTCTCTCTCTCTCCCTCTCTGCCACTCCCCTACCCATGCTCACTCTCTCGCTCTCTCAAAATAAACCCCCCAAAAAACTTACTTCAAAATATTGCAAATCAGGTAGTACTTGCTGGCAAATGAATCGGCACAATGACTACACTAAGGTGATTTAAAATTATTCACAATACAAGTAAGCAGTGGTATAGACAACCCAATCTGAATGTGGCTTTGAAATGAATTACAAGAGCTATAAACAAGTTAACATAAATGTACATCAAGGAACGATCAGCTATTTTATAAAGGATTCATAGCTACATTCTTTGAGACAGTCCTCTGGTCAAATTAAAGTAACATTATAAGAATTTACCAAACTATTTTGTTCCGAAGTTTTAAAGAACATATTTTCTGATGAAAAAACCCAAACCGAGCACTGAGCCTTTTTCAGCATTTACCAAGCAATCATTATTTTTGGCCATAGACCTTCTGAATTTGGTCTGAAGGGATGTGGTTTTTAGGTCTTGCACTCTTACACCACAGCCTACTAAGCAAAGCAGACTGGTTGGCAGCTGCCAGAATGAGACCTGTTCTCACCACTTTCGAATTGGTGTCCTTGGGCAAATTATCCAAGGAGTCTGATCTTGATTCCTTCCAGTGGAAAATTAGGACAATAGCCTCTCTCACGGGATGCAGACGGATTAGATATGGTAATAACGAATACAAAGGCCAGAAGAGTGTGTGAATGGGTTAAGTGCCTTCTAAGCGTTGTTACCACAAAAAAAAACCCGGAACCTCCCCCCCCCCCCCAACAACAAACCCAGATCCAAAAGCTGCAACCCGTCCAAAGTTCACGCAAAGGCAAATAGTAACTAGAGTTGGTTAAGATCAGAATTCCCAATTCTGGTTTCCTACCTCAATACTCTTGCTTTTTCCCCTAACAAAAATGCAATGATCAAGTTATTCCCCTCCTACCAAGCCTTCAAGACCAACTTAAACCCTTTGAAACAACTGACAGTGCTCCTAGGACTATGTTCAGTTAATGACCGGCAGCCCATCACAGATTCATCTTTACCTACTCCTAATTATTGTCTTAAAGAAACTCTCAAGAGCAAGTACTACCAATCGCTTATGTCACAAACATGGCTTTTATAAAACTGTTTAGCTCTCTTCATAATGAAACTACTGTATTTTATCTCTCAATCTTTATGACACTCTGAGGAACTTCATACATGTGGAAACTGTGGCTTAGGAAGGTCTAGAAATTGGCTATGACAAACTGATAAGATGATTATCATTCTACTTTCATGAAGCCAGTTCTCGGATATTACAGCAAAGCGGACAAAACGCATTTAAACTGTCGGAGGAGAGGAATTCGCTTTCATTCGGCTTAGTCCAAGACAACGGACTACAGAGGAAAAGGCTGAAGCTCTGTTAGAAATCTGACAGGTACCGTGTCGGAACGCCACCTCCCTTCAGGTAACCCAGTTTGGCACATCGTTCTACGGGACGGGCTGATTCAAAGACAACGACAAAGGACAGGACAGGATACGAGCGAACGGTGGTGAAGACAAGAGAGCGAAGTGAAGCCTACAGGGCAGGCCAAGGAAGAGGATAAACGGACATATGGAAAGGGAGAGGCGGGCCGGGAGGCGGGCGGCCGCGGACGGAGGAGGTAACGGCGAGGGGAGGGCAGGAGGCAGGGGCGTGCGTCTGGAGGGCGAAGCGGGGTATCCCGAGAGAGCGCAGGCGGGCCGCGGGGTGCCCGGCGCAGGCCAACTGCAGGCAGGTGGGGCTCGCTCAGCACCACCCGGGCTGGAGCCTGCGAAGCGACCAGACGGCACCAGGGACCCCCCGCGCGCACCCCCGCCCCGAACCCGCAGCCTAAAACCCCGGCCCACCCGGCACCGCTCACCCGCGTCCACCGGGTCCAAGTGGAAATGTCCGCACTTCCGGAGGGAGGGACGTGCTACCGCCGAGCCAATGGGCACCGCAAAAGGGGCCGATAAAGGCGCGCCTGCGTCAGGCTGAGGACGCGCAGGACGTAGCGGTGACGCCCAGGCGGACGCGCGCCCTGACTTCCGGCGCCGGCACCTTAAGCGCAAACCCTGTGCTCAAGGGAGTCGGGGGGTCAGCTGTCCCGGACACTCGAACAAAATCCAAAACGTTAATCCGGACACGGCGGGTGCCGATGGTTCACCGCCATAGAGAAGGTCACTCCACTTGCGTGTAAGGACCAGGCTGTTACCGAACGCTGTTGTGACTAAACTTCACTGTGCTAGTTAAAAGGGTCGGAGATTCAGGCAGGGAATTAACACGAAGTTGCTTAAGTGCTTATTGGACCCTCACAGATTGCAGTTAGGACTGTAAACAGCACGACAGGCGAAATCCAGTAAATCCACTCTTGGTACAGACCCAAGAGAAACGAGGACACGCCCACACAAGCTTGTAGTTTCAGCTGCACTACCCACAATAGCTTAAAAAAGGGGTCCAAACGTTATTAGTTTATACGATGCATACCTATTTGTCAAAAAACAGACTTGCTTTATCACAAAATACTATGCAAAATTAAAGCCAGTGACAAAAGACCACATACTGTCAACTCATTCGCATGAAATGTCCAAAAGAGGAAAATCTATACATCCATGTTAGTAGTTGCTCAAGGCTGGATTGGGTTAGGTAAGGTTCCTCTTGGGATAATGAAAATGCCCACAAAGATTTGCCCAGTGACAGATGTGTAACAATATAATAAAAGCCATCAACTGAATTGTGTTTGGGTGAGTAGGTGTTAAGTCTTAATAAAAGTGGTTGGAAAAAAATTCAGAAATAGCCCCATACTCAGATTCCGTTTTATGCAAGGTAGCACCAAGTAATTCAAAACAGCCTGTTTCCAAATCAAAATTAGTGGCACAGGGCTAACAGAATAATCGGTTTCTAATTCTAATCAGAAGAAAACCCATTTGATCCATTTTGTGAGGATACTTGTAATACGTTTAATAATAAAGACAACCAGCATTCTGTTTTTACTTTTATTTGCATGTATTTCATGCAGAATTTACTCCCGGGCCATAAGTTTTTGTTTCTTCAGTTTCTTCTGGGATATCTGGGGAAAGAAAAAAAAAGGCTGTAACAAGTTTCCTGGAGAAGTTTGCACTACATCTTAAAAGGAAGAGGTAAAGGGAATTCCTCTGGCATAGAGAAATGGCACGGGGGGAGTGACAGGAGAAAAAGTAAGCAGGGGAGTTTGTGCTGAAGACTGGAGACAGGGAGACCATGTGATTAAGTGGCAACAAGAACGGAAGACAGTATTTAAGAAATTAAACCAACAGAAGTTAGTTAGGCTGAAGGGCGGGGGGGAATCTACAATCACTCCCAGGTTCCTGGCTTAAAGAACTGAATGGGATCATTTACTGCAAACAAGCTTATTAGTTTGGGGAGGACGGAAGGGCCCTTTTTTTGCACATGCTGCATTTTAAGTTGCTATAAAAATTCAGGTGGGGTCATCAGCAGATAATTATACAGTGCTGATATACGTATATACAAAAAGGCAGTATCATACACAAAACCGATCAACGACTAAGTAACAGTGAGTAATTTACCTTTTTCTTCTGTGCAACCTCCTCTTCTGGTTTAGGAACAATCTGCTCTTTTTCAGTAAGGATCATCTCAATGTGGCAGGGAGAGCTCATGTATGGGTTAATCCGACCATGAGCCCTGTAAGTTCTACGCCGCATTTTGGGGGCTTTGTTCACCTGGATGTGCTCAATGACCAGAGAATCTACATCTAAACCCTGGGAAGAGACGAACAAAATCAAATTGACATCTTTATCTCAACACCACAAACCTTATCACTGGAAAATCAAGTCCCCATCTTTGCAAGGCAAACCTTAAGACTTCAAATAGCCTGTCAAACATTTTTTTGCTTTCACCTTTATTCTAAGGGTCCTTCCTTAAATCTAAATAACTATTAAAACTCAGTGCAGGGTGCACCTGGGTGGCTCAGTCGGTTAAGCGTCTGACTTCGGCTCAGGTCATGATCTCATGGTCCATGAGTTTGAGCCCTGCGTCGGGCTCTGCGCTGACAGTGCAGAGCCTGGAGCCGGTTTCAGATTCTGTGTTTCCCTCTCTCTCTCTGACCCTCCCCCACTCAGGCTCTGTCTCTGTGTCCAAATAAATAAACATTAAAAAAAAACACAAAAAACTCAGCGCTATATGCAGCTTGTAAGGGGCCTCCCTAAAAGTCATGAAGGGGAGTGGATCATGCTTCTGAAGATCTTCACACACAAAATTTTGGTCTTCTGGAAATTAGGAGGTAGAGATTTAAAAAAACGAATGGGAAATTTCAGTTACTGAGAAAACAAGACAGTCAAAGAAAAAATCTGGACAATAGCAACAATAATTGAAGAACAATCCAAGTTATATGCATATAAATAAAGATGTTGGGGTGCCTGGGTGGCTCAGTTGAGTGTCCAACTTTGGATCAGGTCACGATCTCGCAGTTTGTTGGGAGTTCACCCCTCACAGCAGGCTCTCTGCTGTCAGCAGAGCCCACTTCAGATCCTGTCCCCCTCTCTGCCCCTCCCCCGCATGTGCACTCTCTAGCTCTCTAAATAAATAAATAAAAGTCAATGGTTTAGATACCTTAAGTTCAGCATTACTCTCTGCATTTTTAAGCATGTGCAGTAAAAATTCGGCACTCTTTTTGGGCCACCGACCCTGTGTCCAGCCCCACTGTTTGGCCTGAAAGGAATCCAAGGAACACGTTAGTCATTTCCCCTCATTTTAATCAGTGTTACAACCAATATGATTTTTAATCCAACACCAAGGTTGCTCAGAACAGTTTTTTTTTTCATGGTTAATCCAAAGGTGTCCTAAGATGGTCATCCCAGCAACCAGAAAGAACCTGATTCCAGGCAGATCCTAACCCCACTCGACCCCTCTCCATTACAAAGTCATTTCAGCCACTGTGAGCTCTCACCTGGGCACACCTACCAACTCCACCATTGTAGCGTCGGAATGGCACACATTGCTTCTGCAAAGTGACATCTTTCAGATACTTGGTGGCTTTTCGGATATGCATACCCTTGATGGCCTGGGCAGTTTCCCGTGTGTTCTAAGTATAAACAGTATAAACTGTGACTTAACGATGTGAAAGAGTAACAATTTTTGAAGTAAACACGAAATTGTTTTTTAAAATGTCAACATACATCAACAAAAGATTTCCCGTTCTTTAAAGGGGAGGGAGTATTAGAAAAAAAAACCTGTCTGTGATTAAAAGCCAGGGAGACTTGGAAGTCAGGGAAAAATAAACCCCAAACCTCTATTAAGTGTAATAGGTTTTATTTTTTAAAAATTTCAAATGTTTATTTTTGAGAGAAAAGAACATGAGATGGGAGGGGCAGAGAGAGGGAAGACACAGAATCTGAAGCAGCCTCCAGGCTCTGAACGGTCAGGACGGAGCCCGACCTGAGGCTTGAACCTGGGAACTGAGAGATCATGACGTGACCCAAAGTCGGATGTTCACTGACTGAGCCACCCAGGCGCCCCCTAACTATAATGCTTTAACTCCATCATCTTGTAACCATGTTAAGGGTCTTGTTATCTTGATCTCTACACCAAGTTCTCCAATAGTTCTCTGGTAATCTCACGCAATTCCACAAATCAAAGTGCTCATTATATGACTGATCATTACAGACTCGATGTCTCAAAGGTGACTGCTCAGAACTGATTCGTTTTCATGGTAAATCCAAAGGTGTCCTAAGCAACGCATCACTGCAGCCACCTTTTTAGAATGGTCAAAACAAAACGAAACAAAACACTGGAACAATGTGGCACAACCCTTTCAGAACATATATGAGGATTCACATACCTTAAAGTGAACACGAAGATTTGAACCTCTTGATTTGCATGCTGAAAAATAAAAGTTTTGGTTAATTTTGGGTTATCTTATGATTCCTCTTACCCCAAGATAAGGAATTTAGATCCCTTCCGGTTCACTTACATTTTGTCGGGTTTTCCGGGTCAAGTGAATAGCGAACCATTTTCAGAGATCACCTGGAAGGGATCAGGAGGAAATTCTGTCAACACACATTTACAGTCACCGATGCAGTTTAAATACATATTAAATGCTACCGACAGCCGCTCAGAAAGTAGTTGTTTTCACGGTTAATCCAAAGGTGTCCTAAGAAATGCCATCATCGCAGCCATCCTTTTCTCCAGAGCTTTCTTCCCCGCTGCATCTACTAGGGACTCGGACCTCATGAGCCCTTTCCCCTCTGAAGGAGAACGTGGCCTGTCTCAACCCCACTCGGGATCCCTCAGGAGTGTAAGGACTCCACGCAATGGCACCGCAGAATGCTCGTCTACAACCCTCTGCACGCTCCCTCCCCACAGAAGGTGATGCCATCTTCCCAGGTGCTTTTGGGCTATTAGGTTAAGCGCCATCGAACTTGAAACACTCGTCCAAATGGGTAAGTGACACCTCAACCCAACTTCACTTTTATTCCCCCAAACTTTCTCGTTGCAGCCACACACGCGCCGCGTCGCGGCCAGCACTCGCCGCAACACACTGGCCCTCGGGAGTCGGAAACGGCACTGACGACAGGCCGCCGGTACCCGTTCCACCCCCATTCCCGCCCATCGCGGCCTTCTGCTCCGACACGTCCCCCTGCACAGAGGGACATCGCCTTCAGCGAAGAATCAGTAGCCGCAGGAGGCTTCCTCCCGCGGGCATAGCCATCAGCGCCCCGGAAGCCCGGATGGCGGCGATAACTGGAGGATTCAGCTCTTGGAGAGAGATAGCAAACAGTCACTCACCTCAGGCCGCTTACGGGAAGAGGAAGAGCGGTGGCTCCTGGGAGAATTCATGCGCACTCGACCTCTCGCGAGATCTCCAGCCTGAAGAGCGTGATTTGAAGATAGGCGGAGCGCTAAGAGAAAGGGAATGTGGGATATATTTGAGAAGATCTGGAAACGAATTGCCTTCTTAGGGAGTGTCTCAAAATTCTCCTTTTTTGATATCCAGAAATAAAGTTATGGATTTTAAATATCAATCAAGAACAGGTCTGTAATTCTAGCACAGGATCACATATTATTAGGTATAGATGAGACATTTATTCATCAACATCTGTTAGATTTGGTTATGTGATCACGTACCCCTAAAAGTGGTAGGTAAATGGACAATTAAGATGTAAAGGATGGGACGTAATTATGGTAATCAGAGAATTCTCTGGAGGGGAATACCACCCAATCAGTTCTACTGAAGAGTGCCACTTCTAGATCTTCCGGTGCAGAAAAACCCTTGGGCACTATCTTCCCTTTCTTCCTCACCCAAGTCATCTATCTGGTTATTCCCTCTCGGCCATTGGTGGTGTTAGCACTTTGGGTCTTCTATTTCTTTTTTTGTTTTGTTTTTCTTTTTAATATAATTTATTGTCAAATTGGCTAACAAAAGTGTGTACAGCGTGCTCTTGGTTTTGGGGGTGGATTCCCGTGGTTCATCGCTTACATACAATAACCAGTACTCATCCCAGCGAGTGTCCTCCTCAATGCCCATCACCCATTTTCCCCTCTCCCCCAGCAGCCCATCAACCCTCAGATTGTTCTCTGTATTTAAGAGTCTCTTATGATCTCCCTCTCTGTTAGTAACTATTTTTCCCCCTTTCCTTCCCCCATGGTCTTCTGTTACGTTTCTCAAGTTCCACCTATGAATGAAAATATATGATATCTGTCTTCCTCTGACTGGGTCTTCTATTTCAAAGCACTGTCACTCCAGGCAAATTTGAACTCTAAGTGAAAGAAGTCTGGACAATGCTCTAAGCACTCTTGGTTTCTTGACCTCAATTCCAGAGACCTCAGTCCTAGGTCCCTCTCCTGGAGTCCACTTCCATTGCCAGATGATGGATTCCACAGTCTTTCCTCAGTAGTTCCCATCCCTCACATGGCTTCCAGCAGAGGCTGAGAACACCCAAACTAAGGTTCCCATTCCACATCTCTTGCCTTAACTAGCCCCAAGTATCAGACAACTTTCCGGACATATTTTGCAGCAGGTCTGGGGGTCAAATACTTGAAACCTAAAGTACCCTTATCATTCAAGTTTCCTGGAATTATATCTTGAAGCTTGATTAGATTCAGTTCAATACCAAGGTCAAGAAAACTTCATAGGTGATATTGTGTAGGTGGTATTTCCCCTTGCATCCTATCAGAATGCACATAATGTCACCTGATTGTCTCATTTTTACTGATGTTAAGATGGGTAAGTGACTTCAGGAGTTGTAGCTCTTATCCCTTCTTTATAAAGTTCGACATCAGCTTTTCACCTAAAGGCTTTAGCAGCTGTTGAAATTATTTACCTATATCCATTATTTCAGCTGGAGTTAAAAATGGTGATTTTTTTTTCTCCCTAATTCTATCAGTGTTTTTTAGCTGGACTTGTGTCAAAAAGAATTTTCCCTCTTTCAATTATTTGATTATCTTGAAATATAGTTCATATAGAAAAGGCAGGATAAAACTAAATCTTCCCATTTATTTATGGACTTTCAGAAAAATGAGCTGGTTTCCTCAAAGGTTTGCCAAAGGTGACTGATTTGGATTTTTACAAATCAGCTTTATTAAGGTATACTTGATGTATAATAAAATTCCCCCAGTTTTTTAGCATAGAATTTATTGTTTTGACAGATAAATACAGTCATATAGGCACCACCATGATCATGATGTAGAACATTTCCATCTTCCCCAAAGTTCCATCCTGCCTCTTCATAGCTAATCCCTTTCTCCCATCCATGGGACCCAACAGCTATTGATCTGCTTTCTGTCACTATAGTTTTGCCTTTTCCAGAATATCACGTAAATGGAATCATATAGTATGCAGTGTTTTGTGTCTGGCTTCTTTTGTTTAGCACAATGCTTTTGAAATTCACTTAGACTGTCTCAGTCTAAGTTGCGTGTATCAGTCAGTCATTCTTTTTTGTTATTGAATAGAATTCCGTTTACAGCTATATCACAATTTATTAGTTCAGCCACAGACGAACATTTGTGTTGTTTCAGGTTTTTGGCTCTGATGAACACACCGGTTGTGAACATCTGAGTGCAAATTTTCATGTGGACATGTGTTTTCATTTATCTTCAGGCAGATACCTAGGAGTGAAATTGCTTGGTTACATGTTAAGTTTATGTTGAACTTTTTAAGAAAGCCCCAAACTGTTTTCTAACGCGCCTGTATCTTTTGATATCCCCACCAGCAATGTATGAGGGTTCCAGTTTCTGTATGCCCTTGCCAAAACTTGGTATTGTCTGTCTTTTTAATTATTGTCATTGTAATGGCTATGTAGTGGCATATCATTGTGGTTTTTGACTGCATTTCCCTAAAGTCTAATGATGTTGAGCATCTTTTCACATGCTTATTTGACATTCAGCTTTCTGAAGTATGTGTTCAACTCTTTTGGCCATTTAAAAATGGATTATTTGTCTTCTTATCGAGTTGTAAGAGTTATGTATTCATGCTGGATACAAGTGTTTTATAAGCTTTGCAAATATGCCCTCCCTGACTCTGACTTGTCTTTTTATTTTCTTAATAATGTCTAACAAAGTGAAAAAGTTAAAATTTTTTTCTCCCTTTTTTAAAAAAAATTGTTTATTTTAGAGAGGTAGGGGGAGAGGGGCAAAGGGAGAGAAAGAATCCTAAGCAGGCTCCCTGCTCAGCATGGAGCCCGGTGTGGGTCTCCATCCCACGACTCTGGGATTATGACTCGAGCTGAAATCACGAGTGGGACACTCAACTGATTGAGCCACCCAGGTGCCCCACAAGAGTTTTAAATTTTGATGAAGTTCAATGTATTGATTAAAAAAAAAATTGTGACTCTGGTATTATACCTAAGAAATCTTTGCCTATCCCAAGGTAATTATTTCTTTCCCATGTTTTCTAAACTAAACTAAACTAACCTAACCTAGACTAAACTGAAACAAAAAAGTTTTAGTTCTTACATTTGGGTGGAATTAATTTTTGTAACTCAGTTCCATTTGACATAAGGTCCAAATCAATCTTTTTGCATGTGGATATTCCATTTTTCTAGCACCGTTTGCTGAGACCATGGTCTTTTCTTTATTGAACTGCTGTGGCACTTTTACTGAAAATCAATTGACCAGAAAGGGGAGGATTTATTTCTGGACTTTCACTTCTGGTCCATCGATCTATTTGATTATCTTTGTAGCAACATGTCACTGTCATGTAACTTTACAGCCAAATTTGAAATCAGCTAGCATATGTTTTCCAACTTTATTCTTTTTGAAGTTGTTTCGGCTCTCCTGGGTCCTCTATGTTTCCATATAAATTTTAGAATCAGCTTGTTAATTTCTACAAAAAGTCTGCTGGGGTTTTGATAGGGACTGCATTGAATTGAAGAGGTAATTAAAGTAAAATGAGTTTATATGGATGATCAGTACGAGGCTTCAGAAGAACCTGGACACCTTGATCTTGGACTTCTAGCCTCTAGAATTTTAAGAAAATAAATTTCTGTTTAAACCTGCTAATCTGTGGCACTTTATTATGAAAGCCCAAGCACACTGATATACCTTCTCTCTCCAATAACTTCCAGTTCCCTATTTCTAAGGCTTCTACCGATATCAGTATTATATCCTTCCAGAAAAATTCTATGAATTACAAACACTCCCAGGATAGTATACTGTATACAATCTTCTGTATCTTGCTTTCTGTTTATCTTTGTTTTTGAGAGAAAGAGAGAGAGGGGAGAGAGAGAGAGAGAGAGAGCACAACTGGGGGGGGCGGAGGTGGGTAGGCAGAGAGGGAGACACAGAATCTGAAGCAGGCTCCAGGCTCTGAGCTGTCAGCAGAGAGCCGGACACGGGGCTCGAACCCATGAACTGCGAGATCATGACCTGAGCTGAAGTCAGACACTCAACCGACTGAGCCACCCCGATTGACATCTCTTATACTGGGTGTTGTGACTGCCTGCTTTACATTTGCCACTTTCTGGAAACTCCTGAATAGATGAGGTAGATGGCCCAGATTGGGCTTCCCAGAAAGCAGAGTCTGAGATAGAGATTAAGTAGTGCTCATGGATTCAGTATCGTGGAAAGGAGACAGGACTGATCAGAGGGTCAAGTTAGGGTGGGATGCGGTCCCAGTGAAGGTATCAGCCAGCACCTGCTCCTACCTAGGGGACCTCTGGAGCTGGTTGTTCCTTCTGACTTGTCCCAACCTGGGTGGGGGCTGGGCCTCTGTCCCACCCATGGAACCGTCACTGGATGGGGCTTCTCCAGGAAGATGTGAAGCAGTTGTCTTCAGCCAATTCTCAGAGACGACTGAGACGGCTGAGGACTGACAGCACTCCTGACAGAGGGAGAAGAAGTCCTTCATTCCTGAAGAGAGACGAGGGAGGCACATCTCAGTGTCCACGGCAGCAGGCGCTGTTGTTTCATTTTACAGATAAGATAAACAAGGTTCAAAGGGACAGGGCTGGGATTTGAACCCAGATCTCCTCTCCGCGCCTGTGTTCTTTCTCACCATCCTTGCCGCCAATTCTTCACATTCCTGTCTTCCCGACTGCTTCCCAGTGACCTCCAGGTTTCCTGGTGACCTGTGGCTCACTGGGGCTGCCCTCACTTCCACATCCTGCCTCGGGACAGTCCATTTCTCGATTTCCACTCCAGCTTTTGCACGGCTCTCCAGGCCTGGCCCACACTCCCACCTTCTCAGAATACTGTTGCTTGCATTCATAGGAGGGACCGAATGAGAGCAGGTCGAGGAGGATTATTCTGGCTCTGAGATGCTGGGTGGACTGGGGAGATCAGGAACCTCAGAGTGGATCGTGGCAGAGCCCCAGAAAAACTAGCAGATATTCAGGCATGAGGTCGTGAGTTTGGCAAAGGTAGAGAAGGTGGGAGCGGAATCGCAAATGCCTCTGGGCTCTTCGAAACAGGACAGAAACACAACTCCCCTGAGACCTCCTATTGGCTTCTCCTTAATGATGACCTCTGGGGCTCCATTTACTACCTAGATCTCCAGGGAGCAGCAGGAAACAACAAACCTTCAGTCTTTCCAAGTGGTAGCCATTCTCCTCTCTGACCCGACAAGTCAAGATATCAAGTGGGCCCTGCGGGGGTTTGACAGTTTGTCCAAACAACTGGTTTTTTTTAGCCGAAGCTATAAATCTGTTGGGAAAAAAATCTGTCTGCTTGGCCATTCAATCAGTCGGCCAGTCTGGATTAGTCCGACCATCTTCTCAGAAAAGAATGTCTTTGGGGGATTTTCAGATGAGTGAATATTCAATGTTCTGTCTTTTAGCATTGTCCCCCACCTTCCCTGCCCCTTTGTATAATACTCTTAGAGGGTTGGCTCCTGGGCCTCGAGGAGAACCAAGGAGGATAGTCTTAATCCCCTGGCAGATATTTATTCTGCCCTCCTCATTCTAAACCTCCCCACAATGCCGTTTGAGCTTCACTTGGAAATGGGCTTTATTTGCCAGGAAAGGGGAATTCTTTTCATGACAATAAGGAAAATGTAATCCCTTATTCAGGGGGTCGGAGGCCTTTTCTTTCCCCCTCAGGCTGATGGGCTGCTGCCCTCTCCTCCCTGTTGCCTGGTCTGTCTTTCCTGTACCTCCCAGAGCTCCCGCTGGGGTGGCGGGGATCACCTAGAGGGATACTGGCATCCAGAAACCGGGGATGGGATTCCAGTCCTTCCCTGCTGGGTGACTCAATGCAGGTGGTTTGGTTTTGCCCAGCTTTGTTCCTTCATCTGTAAAAAAGGAAGATAACAATACCAATTGCTGAGACATAGGAGATAGTGAAAAGACATTGTGAATAGCATAAAATAGGTATTTGGTAAATGTTGGGTCGTTCCTTCCTTCTTCCTTTCTCCTCAGAATTTATTCTTGGATATCACCTGATCGGATACTTGTCCCTCTGTGACACTCTGCAGTGGTTTTCCTCGGGGTGTCTCCCCCAGACCCATTCTCTGTGCCCTGCTCCGTGCCCCTTGAGGTGGAGCTCACTGACTGCTACCCTGGTTGGGGATGGCCAATGGTGAGCATGGGCAGGAGTTGGGAGGTCACGGGGAGAGAAGTCAGGCTATTTCTTCCCAGCTCCCTGGCTGCCTTGGCACTGGGTTCTGGAGTGGCTCTATCCCTCCAAGACTACGGCCCCTGCCAGACTGCCCCTCCTCCCAGGCTCAGATTTCCTTGTACTCCATTACAGTGTCAACTTTCCTTGTCCCACTAGTCCTGGGCATTGAAACGGCTTTGTGCTGTGAGGTTTCTGGGTGTGTTTCCACGTCCCTTATTAGTTTGCCCACATCTCTCAATTTCCTTAAAGCCTCTTCTGGTGAACTCTCTGCATGTAATTGTTTCCTGCAGGCATATAAACAGAGGTTATCTACCCTCTATTTGAATACCTCTAGGGACCAGAGCTCAATATTTGTCTTTTTCACGCCCATTTCAAAAATAATGATGTACTTGAGGACGGAGCTCATGTTTAGGGTACATGCTCAGTGCAACGTACGCTTCGTCACACTCATTCCCCATGATGACTTTGTAAGAAGGTTGTACTGCCCACATTTTGCAGAGGACGGACCCGAGACTCAGGGAAGTTTTGCAACTTGTCCCGGATTCTGCAGCTAATAGGTGGCACAGGACACATTTGGCTTAGTTAGGTTGGCCTCACTCCAGCATTTTTTTTTCTCGCCATTACACCTGCCTGTCATGGGGGAAGAATTCCAAACAAGGAAAACTGAAAATGGGAAAATTTGCCTCGTATTTCACAATTTCACCCAGGGCTAGCCTCAAGGAAACCTTAATATTGTTCACAAAAACTTCTTTTGAAGGGTACAGTCTCTTGTGGGGTGGCTGGGTGACACCATGAGCCACTAGATGGCACCAGTTCAGTGTTGGGTAAAGCTTGTCTCCGTAGTTTTTGTGGGCAAAGGGTGCGGGTAGCAAGTTCGTCCGTTTACTTTGACAAGTAAATATAACTTTGATCTAATGGCCTCTGTGTTTCCTCCAAACTGGGCTGCCTTAAGTTTTTCAATGATGAGGCTCCAAATGGACGGAGAGTGGGGTTGGGGTTATGGGGGGTGGTGGGAATGGGACGACACAGAATGATGAAGGCTCAGCCCCAGGGAAACCTGGCAGGCTAGATAGAGGGAAACAGTACTGACCTACGACACCGAACCAAGAAAACTCACTCAAAGACCGTGAGACCATTAGAGCTGGAAGGGTCTGATGAGCTCTTCCAGCCCTACTCTTTCATTATGCAGATGAAGAAACATTATGCTGTTCTCTGTGTAACAGAAAGTGATCCCCAACTTACCCGGTTGTCCTAATAAAAAATATTGTCCCAACATTTCTTGCCTTGTGGCCTTCCTGGTGGCTGGGGCCTTTTGTAAGGCAACTAGATAAAGGGTGAGGCTTTGTTTCTGACGGGGATTTCTTTTTGTCCCCATAACACTCTCTAGACAAAGTTTTCAGTTTTTTCTTTCTTTCTTTCTTCCTAAAATGTTTGTTTGTTTGTTTATTTTTTGAGAGAGAGAGCACACGTGCGTGCGGGGGAGCGGTAGAGAGGATCCAAAGGGGGCTCTGTGCTAACAGCAGAAAGCCCCATATGGGCTCCAACTCACAAACCACGAGATCATGACCTGAGCCTAAAAGAAGCATCAGAGGCTTAACGGACTGAGCCACCCAGGCACCCCAGTTTTTTCTTTTTTAATTATTATTTAATTGGTTCCCAAAATCAAAACAGTGTAAAAAAATATCTAATAAAAAGTCTCACTCCTATCCCTTTCCCAATCTGTCTCATTCACCCTTCCCCTCAAACCCCAGGTAATTACCATCTAAAAAAATTGTTTTCTGTTTATTTTTGAGAGAGAGAAAGATAGATCAGGAGCAGGGGAGGGGCAGACAGAGAGGGAGACACAGAATCCAAAGCAGGCTCTAGGCTCCGAGATGTCAGCACAGAGCCCGATGCAGGGCTTGAACTCACAGACTGTGATATCATGACCTGAGGTCGGCGCTCAACAGACTGAACCACCCAGGCAGCCTGGTAACCACCATTCTTATTTTAACTTGGGTGTTCTTTCGGCAAACACAACCGAGTGTAAACATGGAAAGGTATATTTATTTCTTTGCAGGAAATGATTCTCCATTGTTGCTTCCCACCTGCTGCTAAATTCCCTTTCATTTTCACTTGCCCTCAGCGGTGATTTCCGTAATGACCGCATTTTTTTTTTTTTTTTTTTTATGGAATAAAAAGTTGAGACATAAGGCCTGATAAGTATCATGAAACTGTGTCTGAATGATGCTCCTGTTCTGGAAAATGCGGAAGCTATTGTCGCTGCAGCCTGTCCAGAGCTCCTTATCTTTTCCCAAGTCCCCTTTCACTCCCGGAGGAAGGCTTTCCTGCTTCCTGAGCCGTGCAAGAGACCCTGCGTCTGTCTAGCCTCCTCACTTTGGAGCCTCTTCACCTCCCCCACCCTTCCCGGGGTGCTCCTCTCGCTCAGCACCTGCCGGGCTCCCCCCACCCGCAACATCCGCGGGGCTCCCACTCATCCCTTACTCAGCCGAATGCCGGGCTCCCCCTCTGCCTTTAGACACCCCCAACTCCTCCTTCTCTTCCTCCAACTCTTCACCGTCCCTTTCTTGCCCTCTTTGCCATGAAAGTTCTCCAAAGACTAGCTAGATTTCCTCACCGAAGAGCTCAGTTTGCTACAGCTTAGTTAGCACCTGCGGGGAGGAAGAGTCAAAGATAAAAAAGATGTGGTCTCTGTCCCTAAGGCTCTTAAGCTCAGACCTAATTTAGTGACATACAGGGGTTCTGTGCCCGAATACAGGCGCGGTGCAACCAGGCTGAGCACAGAGTGGGGACTCGATATTTCTGGGTCCGACGGGGAGAGTCCCCACCTGTGGAGCCCTCCAGGTGCTGGAGCATGGAATATTAAAATGCAGGCGCTGCCTCCTCAGACAGGGCCCTGGGGTAGGTTTGCTCCCCTTTCTTAGTCCTCTCCCTGTGCCATGTGTTTGGAGGCTATTCCCCTAGGAAACCCTCCCAGACAGGGCCTTTTCCAGATGTGCCCTTTCCTGGTGGTGCTCCGTGCTCCAAATGGCCCTCCCACGTCAAAAACAAAGCTGTGCCCTTTCCCTCAGGGTCCTGTGTTTGCTTCCCAGGGTGGCAGCTTGCTTGTGTGAAGATAATATATTTTCCTGAAGGGCGTTTCCCAGCTCAGTAACACAGGTACATTTTCCTGGAGGCCTGGAGGGGCGCCTGGGTGGCTCAGTCCGTTAAGCCTCCGACTTTGGCTCAGGTCGTGATGTCACCACTTATGGGTTCGAGTCCCCCATCCGGCTCTATGTTGACACTGTGCTGACAGCTTGGAGCCTGGACCTTGCTTGTGATTCTGTGTCTCCCTCTCTCTCTCTCTGTCTCTCCCTTGCTCATGCTCTGTCTCTCTCTCAAAAATAAATAAAACATTAAAAATAAAAAAAATTTTTTTTACATTTATTTATTTTTGAGAGAGTAAGACAGAGCACAAGCGGGGCAGGGGCAGAGAGAGAAGAAGACACAGAACCTGAAGCAGGCTCCGAGTCTGATGCGGGGCTGCAGGCCCGAGGTGGGGCTCAAACTCAACCACCAGATCGTGACCTGAGCCAAAATCAGACGCTCAACCAGCTGAGCCACCTAGGCGCTCCATCAAACTTAGTGGTTTAAGACAACACATGTATTATCTTACAGTTTTCTGTGTTCAGGAGTCCAGGCGAGGTTGGATTCATTGTAAGACTAATCAAGGTCTGGGTTCTCAGCTGAAGGCTTGACTGGGAGAGGATCTGCCAAGTTCAGCTGGTAGTCGGCAAGGTTCAGGTCTTTGCCGGCTGTCAGACCGAGGGCCTCAATTTCTCACTGGTTATCACTTGGAGGCCATCATCAGTTCCTAATTAGTTGTTGGCCAGAGGCTGCCCTCAGTTCCTTGCCATGTGGCCCTCACCAATGTGGCTGCTCAGTTCATCAAAGCCAACAAGGACAGTGTCTGTTAGCAAGATGGATGTCAGACTCTTACGTGACATAATAATGGAAGTGATATCCTGCCACCTGTGCTATATTGTATACTTTGGGAACCTGTCACATATCCTGCCCATACTCAAGGGGAGGAGATCGTATGAGGGCATGAGACCAGGGGGTGTGTCTGCCCTAGCAGCTCTGAAGTGGGCATTTCTATCCTTTCTATTCTCATCATACAGGTGCAGAAAAGAAAGATTTGCATATTAAGTAACTTGCCCAAGGGCACTTCGGTAGAAAACAGGAGATAAGGGATTCCAAACATGGCCTGTCAGATTTGAAGCTTATAGTCATTGTGTTACAAAGGTAAATTGTGGGTGTTTCACCTGGATTGGAGAAGCTCAGATCGGGGGTGGTTTTCATATTGATAGTCTTTTGGAACTTGGGTAACCACTTAGATGAGGGTGTAGACAGAAGTTAATTCCCAGTCCTGGGAATGATCAAGAATAGATTTAACTTCTGAATAAAGGACTTCTACCATTTACAGTGACCTTCATAGAATAAGCTGGCTGCCTCCTGAAGTGGCCTGTTCCCTTCATTACTTGGGTTCGACCAGCATCCATGGAAGCATGAACATTTGTCCAGGACACCAGAGGGAATTCTACCACTCGATGGGAATCTGCTGAGTAGGAATTAAGATCTCAGCAGTAGAGAGTCTGTATCTCTTAAAGGATATATATATATATATATATATATTTTTTAAATTTACATCCAAATTAGTTAGCGTATAGTGCAACAATGATTTCAGAAGTAGATTCCTTAGTGCCCCTTCCCCATTTAGCCCATCCCCCCTCCCACAACCCCTCCAGTAACCCTCTGTTTGTTCTCCATATTTATGAGTCTCTTCTGTTTTGTCCCCCTCCCTGTTTTTATATTATTTTTGTTTCCCTTCTCTTATGTTCACCTGTTTTGTCTCTGAAAGTCCTCATATGAGTGAACTCATATGATATTTGTCTTTCTCTAATTTCACTTAGCATAATACCCTCCAGTTCCATCCATGTAGTTGCAAATGGCAAGATTTCATTCTTCTTGATGGCCGAGTAATACTCCATTGTATGTGTGTGTGTGTATATATATATATATATATATATATATACCACATCTTCTTTATCCATTCATCCATCGATGGACATGTGGGCTCTTTCCATACTTTGGCTATTGTCGATAGAGCTGCTATAAACGTGGGGGTGCATGTGTCCCTCCGAAACAGCACACCTGTATCCCTTGGATAAACACCTAGTAGTGCAATTGCTGGGTCGTAGGGTAGGTCTATTTTTAGCTTTTTGAGGAACCTCCATCCTGTTTTCCAGAGTGGCTGTGCCAGCTTGCATTCCCATCTCTTAAAGGATATTAAAGGCGGACCCTGCAGAACCCAGCAGCCAGGTCGAGGAAAGAGCCCAGATGAAGTTGCACTTCACTCTGTGCATCTGTCCAAGTCGGTAGACCCCTTGACGAGGCCCCCAGCATGCGTCTCCATGTCTTCACTGATGTTTGCCTGGGAGGAAAGGTCATGATGATGGTAGCAGTTGTTCCCACGTGGATGTGCCCTCGGAGGCCTTCAAAGACACTTTTCTTAGTTTTATTATCCTGACTGTACAGATAAGGAAACTGGCCAACCAGGGAAGAGAAAGCGGAGGTCACTGTCCAGTATCTCTTGGCAGGTCACACTCAATTCTTTCCGCTCACATCAGCTGGGGTTGTAACAGCTCCCAGTTACACTGTATCTGTACGGGTCACCCCATGGCAAAATCTTGTCCAGTTGGAAGCCCCAGGCCAATGAGCTGAAGTGAACACCTCACCCCACTATTTACTGCTCCTAGAACAAATTCCTTGTCTCACTGATAATTCCTTTGTGTGTAGCTGAAATTGTGCCAAACGTTATCAGTTCTGGAACAGTGCGCATAACTTTGCATACATAATAAAGCTCCTTTCACTTATTTATTTATTTTGCTGAATAGCATTACTATTACTTCCTCTAGGAGTTTCCGACACAATGTTACCCCCAAGTAGAAGCTTTTGTATCATGATATTAATTGCTGAATCGGCTTGGAGCCGGATTCCTATGGGGGGCAAGGGCCTGGATATCAAAGCTGTCCTTTCAGATCCTGATTCAGCTGATATGCGATTAATTCTTTGCTTGCTGTTCATATTCTCTCAGGCAGAGTGTAATTTGAGGAAAACAAGGAATGCGTGTATGTGTGCATGCTACGGAGACAGAGAGTGAGCCCTCTCTCCCACTGTACCAGGTGACCTGGTTTGTCCACTCTTTCCTTGTGCCCCTGGAACTTTGTGCCTTTTGATGCCCTTGCCTGGAAAGCCTTGTCTGTTTCTCTCATTTAGTGAACAGAGCCCCAACCGGGGGGTTTGGGAAATCCAGCCCCAATTCTGGCTTTGATGTGCGGGATAAACGTTGGTCAAAGCACCTGGCTTCTTTGAACACTCATTCCTGATGTGTGGCAGGAAGTATTTGTTGACTCAAACTGAACCCACCCGGACAGTGGGAAGATCTCCCTGAATTATTCACCCTGCTGGGTAGCTGTAGGGATTAAATGATGTAACAGAAATTAAAGCAGGATTGTTCTTGACTCCTGGCCGTCATTGGCGTCCAAACCAGAGCCTTCAGAAACACTCCAGCCCACAGTGACTGCTCCCCTCTGATTTGTCACTTGTATAGCCTTATACCGTTTTGCTAATTTATGATCTATTTACTTGTGTGCTTTATCTAATCTTCTTGTACATAAGCTCTTTTTCTGGTCCTTTGAATCCTTTCGGTGCCTAGAGTGATGCCTTAATCATAACTGGGTTTAGTCTTTGTGGATTGAGTGCTTAATTGAAGCTGCATCCATAGAAGGAGACTCATTTTCAAAAGACCACCCAATGCAAGGACCTTAGGTTTGAGATCATTTTATGCCCCTTTTCATGGTGGAATGAACAATGAATAACACAGTCTGAATGAATAATTCAGTGTGTCATGAGTTGGGAAGGGAGAAAAAAGCAGGGTATCTATACATGTCATTTTCAATCATCTTGACTTGAATTGCCTGGTCTTATTTGGTCAAACAAGAACAGCTGGGGGGAAAATGGTTAAACTTCTTACTTGGTTCTTTGAGACGAAGTAGCTGGCTGATTGTCCTTTCTGCTCAGTGGAATGTGCTGGCCTCAGAGGCCATGACGGGTAACTGAACTGAGGCCAACAGGATCGTACCCAGGGAGGAAACAGCAACAGGCAACATCTTCATTTTTGCCTTGTTGGTGTAACCTTGTTCACAGAGAAGACACGGAAGAGAAAGGACTTGGAGAGTGAGAGAGGAAAAAGAGAAGACAGAGCGTGAGGAAGGGCCAGGAGGACGCAAAGGAACCTATCTGTTACCACTCAGGGAGTCTCCCAAGTGTCTGTGGGAGGGCCACCGGAGGGCTCGTTCCACATGCTGACCGAGGATGGGCTACACTTGTCTTTCTCGAAGCTCTGCTTCCCAGAGTGAGGTCAGTGGCCATCCTCTGCCCTTTGCCCAGTGGGTGACAAAGGTCCCCTCACTCTGCCTGTGCACAAGCCTGGGCTCAGTGATTCCCTTAAGCCCTCAAGTCAGAGTTCTCCAGAGAAACAGAACCAATAGCATGGCATATGGTAGCTGTAGGGATTAAATGATAGAACTCAAAGCAGGATTACTTCTTGACTCTTGACTATTTCTTGACTATATATATAGCGTGTAGGAAAGAAATCTATTTAATTTGTTTTAAGGAATTAGTCTACACAATTGTGGAGGCGGGCAGGTCTAAAATTTGCAGAGTAGGCTGGCAGGCTGGAGACCCGGGAAAGAATTGCAGTTGGAGTCAAAAATTGCATCTGCTGGTCAAACTGGCTCTTCCTTAAGGGTTCTCCGCCTTTTTCCTCTCAGAGCCATCACCTGATTAGATTAGCCCCACCCAAATCACAGAGGGTAATCTACTTTGCCCAGTCTACTGATTGATTGATTGATTTTTAATGTTTATTCATTTTTGAGAGAGAGAGAGAGAGAGAGAGACAGGCCGTGAGTGGGGGAGGGGCAGAGAGAGAGGGAGACACAGAATTGCGAAGCAGGCTCCAGGCCCTGAGCTGTCAGCACAAAGCCCGAAACGGGGTTCGAACTCACGAGCCATGAGATCATGACCTGAGCCAAAATTGGACACTTAACCTGCTGAGCCACCCAGGCGCACCCAGTCTACTGATTTATTTTTTTATTTTTATTTTTTTCAACGTTTATTTATTTTTGGGACAGAGAGAGACAGAGCATGAACGGGGGAGGGGCAGAGAGAGAGGGAGACACAGAATCGGAAACAGGCTCCAGGCTCTGAGCCATCAGCCCAGAGCCTGATGCGGGGCTCGAACCCACGGACCGCGAGATCGTGACCTGGCTGAAGTCGGACGCTTAACCGACTGCGCCACCCAGGCGCCCCCCAGTCTACTGATTTAAATGTTAATTTCATGTAAAAAACACCTTCCTAGAAACATCTGGAATAATGTTTGTCCAAGTATCTGGGTCCAGTTTGGGCCCAGCTGAGTTGACACATAAAACTAGCCATCAAACCTGGGAAGGGATGGCAGAACTGATTCTGGAGGAAGGGGAGTGGTGGAGTAACTTCTCCCCGCCCCTTTCCTTTATAGTCGTTATTTTTGTATGTATGTATATTTATGTATTTATATTTTCAAACATGAATACAGGCACACGGTAAACAATTCAAAGGGTCTAGAAAGGTATATAGTGAAAAGTGAGTCTGCACCCCACTCCTAGCCTATTTCTTGGGAATTCTCTTGGAGATATTATGCGGATGTACAGGCATATTCCCATAGAGAGGAACATACACAACACACATCACACGCTACACCTTGCTTTTTTTTCACGTAACTAGCGCACTGATGCAGCCTTCTGGCCAGGTGTGATGTGAGGACAGGTTTTCTCCTCCACTCTGTTGCCGTTGACAACTGTGTTGCAGCAAACATCCTTCCCTGTGTGTCCTTGACACAGCCCCTCTCCCTACTAAGGCCCTCGACTTCCCTGATGCATCATTCAGGTGAGTGCCATCAAGTTTTTTTTGACACAGTCCCCATCCCTCCCGGCCACACCCTGCCTTCACCCCACCTTTCTGTGCAAAGCCAGTGTCTCCCCTGCAGGCTCAATCCGTCCCTCCAGTGAGAGGTTAATCTCCTTCTGGTGTCCTGAGACACTGCTCAATTGGACGGTGTCTGCCTGGGTGTCTTTTTTTTTTTTTTTTTTAATTTTTTTTTTCAACGTTTATTTATTTTTGGGACAGAGAGAAACAGAGCATGAACGGGGGAGGAGCAGAGAGAGAGGGAGACACAGAATCGGAAATAGGCTCCAGGCTCTGAGCCATCAGCCCAGAGCCCGACGCGGGGCTCGAACTCACGGACCGCGAGATCGTGACCTGAGCTGAAGTCGGACGCTTCACCGACTGCGCCACCCAGGCGCCCCTGCCTGGGTGTCTTTGTCCCAACCCCATCGTGGTTCTTCACACTCAGCCAGGCTTGCTCTTTGTTGGAGAGAGCGTGTATATTTTCCTAAGCTTATTTCGGAAGCAGCAGCATTGACATTCAAATCCCTCCCGGCACTTAGCTTCAGTCAAGATGACCGAAGAGAATACATTGTAGCCGGACAGGCCCACACAAGCCTCCTGCCTGCCGGAGGGTTTTGTTGGCTGAAAATCCTGTCACCAGGCAGGCAGACATCCTCATTGCTCCCCGGCAGGTCCCGTGGGAGGCTGTGATAGACAGGGAAGGTCAGGCTCCCTCCAGGCTCTTGAAATAATTTCTGGTACCCAAGGGCCTGGATGGTGGGCTAAGGGAGGGGCAGCAGGAGCCCCAGGAGATGGCCGAAATCACACAGCTCACGCCTGCCTGGTAACGGATGAGGACCCGGAGCGGGCTGGCTGAGAAGCCGGCTCTGGGCTGCACCCGTCATCCCAGGGGGCCCACATTTTTGAGGCTCTGATAAAAGCTTGGGCTCTTCTTTCCAACAAAGTGAGCACATGCAGAGACACGCAGGGTTTTGGACACGCTGTGTGTCTGGATTGGGGTGGTGGGGAAGAGGGCATTCCGGGTGAAGCGTCAGTTAAGATGGTACCTGTTAGGGGCGCAGGCGGCTCCACTGGGTAAACGGCTGACTCTGGGTTTTGGCTCAGGTCCTGATCTCACGGTTTTGTGAGTTCAAGCCCTGCGCTGGGCTCCGGGCCGGCAGCTTGGAGCTTGCTTGGGATTGTCTCTCTCTCCGTCCGTCTCTGCCCCTCCCCGACTCACTCTGGAGCACTCAGACCAAAACATTCCTCTGCTAACCTGTCTTTAGCTGGAAATCATTGCATTTCTGGAAGGTGCTGGTTGAAATGTGAGGGAGGAACCTGGGTTTTCCCAGCTCACTGATGTGAAGGGTGGACATGCTTACATTTCCTGTAGCTACCGAAAAGCTCCTTTCTTCTCACACGGGCGGGTGGCACGTGTCCAGTGTGAGCCAGGCCCAGCGAAAGTTCTGAGTTGCCCAGTTGACAGATCTGATGGAACTGGTACCCATGGACACAAGACGGGAGAGGGCCTATTTCACGTTTGTGAGAAAGAACTTTCTCGCCCCGCTGAGTTTAAAACACGTGCGTTACCTCTGCCCGCTTTACCAAAGTAAAACGTGTTCATTTTAGGAAATGAAGACAAAAAGAAGAAAATAAAAATCACCAGCAATCCCAACCCTCAGAATATTAATATTTTATATTTTGAGGCGTGATCTCCCAAATGCACGCGTGCCCACACCCTACACACACTTTGCTTATGTCTCCTGCTTTAGTTCTGATTGTTTCTCTTAAAAAACCCAAGACTCGGGGCGCCTGGGTGGCTCAGTCGGTCGAGCGTCCGACTTCGGCTCAGGTTATGATCTCGCGGTCCATGAGTTCGAGCCCTGTGTCGGGCTCTGGGCTGATGGCTCAGAGCCTGGAGCCTGTTTCAGAGTCTGTGTCTCCCTCTCTCTGACCCTCCCCTGTTCATGCTCTGTCTCTCCCTGTCTCAAAAATAAATAAAATGTTAAAAAAATAAATAAATAAAATAAAATAAGTCAATTGTAGGGGCGCCTGGGTGGCTCAGTAGGTCGAGCGTCCGACTTCGGCTCAGGTTATGATCTCGCGGTCTGTGAGTTCGAGCCCCTCGGGCTCTGTGCTGACAGCTGGGAGCCTGGAGCCTGCTTCGGATTCTGTGTCTCCCTCCCCCCTGCCCACCCCGCCCCGCCCCAGCTCATGCTCTGTCTCTCTGTCAAAAATAAATAAACATTAAAAAAAATTTTTTTGTTTAAACCCATAAGACTCTTCCAACAACTAAAATGGTCCAATAGTATAATCAGATGCCTCAAAAACAGTGGGGCCCCAACTCTGGAAGTCTTGGGGCAGAGGTTTGACAGGGGTGCAATGGAAGGGATTGTAGATGAGCAGTTAGATGAGAAGATTTTAAAGATTCAATGCACTTCAGGCCTGGGTGAAGTTTTCTCTGTGGGTCACTGGAACTCCTTGGCTTATGCTCCTCAATCAGTTCTGTGATTCCTCGGTCTGGCTTTCCTGGGAGGCCCGCTGAGGCCAGACAACACGAAATTCACTACTCCCCTGCCTGCATTGTTACCAGCCCCTGGGAAACAATCTTCCCCGCAAAGGCTCTCATTAGTGGAAACTTCACTTTCAAGCAATGACCTGATTCTTAATACAAAAGAGAGAATATTCTATTTCTATGCTATTGTAATCCTCCTGTGGCAATTTGTATTTTTTATTCAGCCCTCCACAACCCATTGGCATGTGGGCGTGCGTCACGTGACGTAGCGTGAGGTTTTTACTCGTCCAAATCATCCCGTTGCAATTATTTCCCCCTATTCAAATCTTCTCACACGGCCTCGTGCTTCAGGAAGCGGGCAGATGCCTGCGTTGGCAAGCTGGTAGGTAGTGAGAATTTGGTTAGAATTGGTATGTGTCAGTGATCAACTTAATTTAGTGTTTAGGGTTTAAATTATAAGCTATTCCAAGAATACAGAACAGTACAGAAAAATGTAATTGGCCTCCATGCATCCCATCCACTTGGTTTAAGAAATGCATAATATTTTGCCGTATGTACTTCAGAATGCCCTCCTTTTGCAGGAAATAAAATATTACAGGCCAATACTCTCATTCTACCTTGTTCCCTCCCTTCAGGTTAACCACTAACCCAAAATCGCGTGTTTTCATACTTTTGCTGTGTACATGAACGAAGCTGTGGGCAATACCTTATGCTCTTGCTTCGTTTTGAGATTTACGAAACAGTATCACACCGTAGATATAATTTGCTGCCTCTGTTTTACTCAACCCTGTGGTTTTGGCACTGGCCACGTTGATCAATGAAGTTCTCATGGATTTCATTCTCAATATTATATAGCATGCCATAGTTTGCAATGGTGCCATTTATTCATCCATTTTCCTAACGGGACTTTTGGGTTGTCTCTCTTCCCCCCTTCGCTGCTGCTGTTGCAAATAAAGCTGCTGGGAAATTCAGCGGACTTGCTTCCTTCCTCGTGCGCAAGCGTGAGAACATTCCCAAGGTACGAATCCCAAAGGAGAATCGATGGTTCATGGGGTATGCAGCTTCATTTTACAGTTGAGAATAAAGGGTATTTTTATTGTGGTTAGCTTGGCTGTTTTTATTGTGATAAAATACACATAATGTAAAAACTACCATTTGAGCTGTTTTGAAGCGTGCAGTTTGGTGGCATTCTGTGCATTCACACTGTTGCACCACCATCGCCACCATCCGTCTCCAGAACTCTTTCGGCTTCCCAAACTGCACCTCGGTCCCCGTTAAACACTAGCCCCTCTCTCAAGTCTCTCTACCGCTCCTTGTTCTTGTTTCAAACAGAGGAAGCCACCATTACTCCTTCACTCGTTCCATCAACATTTATTGCACACCTATCATATTTCAGATATACAAGTAGGTGCATACAATTTAGTTTCTGCCATCAAGAAATTGCCGTCCTAGGGCACCTGGGTGACTCAGTCAGTTGAGCATCTGACTCTTGACTTTGGCTCAGGTCATGATCCCAGGTTTATGGGATTGAACCCTGTGTTGGGCTCCAAGTTGAGCATGAAGCCTGCTTGGAATTCTCTTTCTCTCTCTCTCTCTCTCTCTCTCTCTCTCTCTCTCAAAAAAAAAAAAAAAAAAAAAAACCAGACATAGGAATGATTATATGGACAAGGGCTGGAAGAGTCCAGAAGCAGGCAGGGAATTCAGGGGGACAGCTGAGGTGAGATGAGGTAGGAGTGGGAGACGGGAGAGCCTTTAGAAAGGAAAGAAATTCTAAGCTGAACCCTGAGTATGAAATATGATTTTTTCAGGCAAGCAAGCAAAGGTGTGTGTGTGGGGGTGTCATGGATTTGTGAAAATGTCTTTAAAAACCAAACCAATCAGGGGCACCTGGGTGGCTCGGTTGGTTAAGGGTCTGACTCTTGATTTGGCTCAGGTCATGATCTCACTGTTTTCGAGATCGAGTTCCATGTCAGGCTCCACACTGACAGCAGAAGCCTGCTTGGGATTTTCTCTCTCCCTCTGTGGCTGCCCCCCTCCCTTTCAATAGAAATAAATAAACATTAAAAAAAAAACCCAATCAAATATAGCTGTGTCATTAGGGGCTAACCAGGGTGAGAGAAACCACTGGAAGTATGTGACCCAGAGGGAGTGGAACAGTGGGCATGGGTTACACAGGTGATGAAGGAGGTGAGGCACCAAACAGGCTAATGAGGCCCCCAGAGAACAGCAATGGAAGGAAGTGCCTCCCACCCCTCGATCAGAGGGTCAGGGGGAGGGGGTAGTGTGGTCAGAGCCAGAGGCTGGGATCTTCCGAGGAAGATTGGAACCACAGCAGGTCTGACAGCCGTTGGAGCCCTGGGGCAGACAGAGCCTCCTCTGGAGAAGCTGCAAGAGACAGAGAGGGAGGGGGATGAACACCCAGGCTTCTTCCTTCCTCCCACCGTTCGCTTCCCATTGTCCAAAAGAACAAAACTACAACACGGAAGTAAGAAAGCAGCTATCATCCCTGGGGAGGGAGATGGGGCCAAGAAGAAGAGATTGGGGGCATCAGAATTAGAGTATTGGAGGACGAGCTCCATGGAAATTTCTGAGAAGGAGGGGCCTCCTAGCTCCTTCTGGGGCCTCATAATGAGAGGGCAGGCCCTGATTAGTTGATGCACAGACTTCTGAGAAGGTCTTCCCTTCACCAAAACAAACATGGGTCCCCTCTTGCTGAGAGTCTAATCTGCTAATAGCAGGCACCACTGCTAAGCCCCCAGTGCAGCAGTTTTCCCTGGAGGGTGGTGGGTGGGGTTATGAAGCCACCCGGTGGCAGGTTGATGACATTGGGTCCCTTTCATTAGGAAAGGAGCAATATTTTGTTATAACTGGAATAGGTAGTATTTTGAATGTGATTTGCCTTCTCCAGTTGTGACACATGGCACCAGCATCATCTGTGGATTTAGGGAATGCCTTATACACTGAAATGTATACCACACAACATTGCTTGCGACCAAGGGGCTCATTTCATTTCATTTCCAGGGGGAAAAAAGTAGCAGTGGGCTCAAGCCCATGGAGATCACTGTTCTTACCATGTGCCCCATTTGGCCTGAGTTGTGGAATAGAACACGCAGATACCATGCCAGTTGGAGGAACAAGCTGGAAAGCTGAGGTTTTGGCTTACAGGATGTGGTATACGCTTTGAATTGGTGACCAAAATATGGTGCTACTTTTCCCACGGGCAGAGCATGCGGGTGTAGGAATCGAGGGAAAGACAGGGAGTGGCTCCGTTAACTATTACACTTAACCGATTCATAGAATTTTTGCCTGCTGTTCCTGCAACTCTGGACTCTGTTGGTTTGGAGGTCTTAGTTCCCAAGAGAGGAATGATTGCACTGGGAGACACCATATTGGTTCCATAGAATTGAAAGATGAGTGCACCTCGTGGCCAGAGGGATCGATCCTCATGACCTGGGAAATTTGGTTGCTGTCATGCAACTGGGGCAAAGACGACCCTGTCTGGACCCTGGGCATTCTCTGAGTACCTCTTGGTACTTCCATGTCCTATAATAGAAGCTAACGTAAAAGTATACCATCTAAAAAAAAAGACAAAAAAAGACAAGCTCACTGGGGTTTCAGACCATTCAGGAATTGAAGGTTTGGCTCACCACACCAGGGCAAATGGAACATGGAATGGGCAGTGGAAGAAGAAAGTCACAAATATCAGCCTTGTGACCTGTTATAGAAATGAGGGTCATAGCAGCTATGTGTATTCTCTCTGATTTATCCACTCACGGTTTTGGCTAACTTAGTTATATATTATGCATGTATACTAAGTATTTTCTTGTCCCCCCTCCCCTGCCTTTCCCTTTATTATCTTATTATTGTGTCATCCTTGTAAAACTTATCCTTTGTGTTCTAAGGGTCTATTGTGGGTCTGCCTCCCTGTTGGGCAGAATCCTTGAGTGAAGGCACCTTTTACCTGCACCTCAAAGACAGGCCCGATTGGCTGGGCATGTCTTGTGGCCTTCTTCTGCTACTCCTGTCCGTGATTATCTGCTTGACTACTTGGAATTCCCTGCACAGAAACAAAGGGTTAATTCAGCTCAGGAGCTGTCACAGCCGGTTAGTAACAATTATCACTTGGCTCAGCAGGCTCACCAGAGAAGAGTTAAGCGCTGTTTAAGGAAGCCGTGGTGATTTATGGAACTCTGTAATCACTCAATATATATGTATTATATTCATTTATTGAGTGCTTAATAATAATAGCTGTTAATAGCTAATATTAATTGCATTTCCAGCGCTGGAGATGCAGTGAGGACATAGTCCCATCCCAGTGGGAAGTGAACTAATAAATCCCTGGTTATGGGACCGAGTCATAAGTGTTGAGCTAGAGGTTTTGGGGAGGCCTAGCCTGGACGGCGAGAGATCTGCTGGGAAAGCTTCTTGGAGGAGGTGGCCCTTGAGCCGAAGCTTCACGTAAGTGTCGTAAGTGTTGGAGTTCACTTACCCAGTGGGGTAAGGCTATATGAGGCTCTTTTGATGCGGGAAACAAGATCTTCTGCTACAGAGCTCATGCTGGCTTTAGCAGTGGGGTTGGTGATAAAGACACGCACAGCCAGGGATCCATACACAGGAGTCCTGGTACCTCTGGGCATCGGTGTCTAAGGTGCCAGTGGTTCTCAAGTGCATCAGAATCACCTGGCGGGCTTGTTAAGGCACAGTTGGCTGGGCCACCTCCAGCGTTTTCAGTCAGACTAGGGAAGGGCCAGAGAATCTGCATGTCGAGCAAATCCCCAGGTGATGCTGATGCTATGGGTCTGAGGACCACACCTTGTGACCCCCTTGTCTAAGGCAGGGCTGGCGGCCTCAAGAGCGGCAGTTCGTGGATCTCGGCCCTAGCTTTGTGCAATCACCGTTGTTGGGACGCAGCTACCTTCTCGCCCTGGCTCTTGCGTTTACCCTCCGGCGAAAGTTCCTCACCTGCAGCTCTGCGTGTCTTGTCCCCACCTCCTACCTGGCTTTGGCTCGCTTCGTGGGCCGTGATCCCTCTGACAGCCTCTCTCTGTGCATCATTCTGGCTTGGCTCTTTGGCTTCTACATACTTCAGTTCAAATGCTGAGAGAAATTTGGCCACGCTTGTCCCTGGATGGGCGAATTTGGGGGTCTGGGCAACCTCACAGGCTGCTGGCCAGCCCCCGAAGGGGCTTTGTTTGACTGAGGGCACGAAGGACGGCATGGGGGGTCCAGAGGAAATGTCCGCTGCCTGCAGTCCTGGACATCTAGAAAGGGGGGCCTCCCTTTCCTCTCTCCACTCCTCTCCTCCCAGCACCGCCTGAAATGTACTGCTTCCGTCACTCTGTTGAAGCCTCTTCCCGAGAACCATCCACAGCTACTGTTCTCCAAGCCCAGAGGCCTCCTTTAGGTTCGCAACACTTATTTTATTTTGCTCTACTTGCGTCATTTTAGCTTTGAATAGATTATGTATTCATACAGTTCAAAATTCAAAAGGTTCCAAAAAGCTATGGAGTCAAAAAACAAACAAACAAAAAAACCCCCTCTCCCCGTTCACCCGAATGCTCTCTCCAGAGGAAACTAATGTTTCTAGTTTCTTCTAAATCCTTCCAGAAATATTCTGCGGTTGTGTAAACATGTACGTATAAGTATTCTCATTTGCCTAGTTCCCTGTCCATGGACATTGTTTACAATGTGTTGCTATTTGCAATAAGTTATTCTGTGTGTGTGTGACTTTGTACACAAAGAATGAAGGACAGATTTCTTAAAGTGGGTTGGGTAATTCCAAGGTATTGGCACGTGTGATTGTCTTGGGATGGATTCCCCAGAGAATGGACTTGAAGCAGCGTTTTGTGTGTAGGTGGTTTATTAGGGGAATGTTCCCGGGGTCCTATCAGGGAGGGAGCGAGGCAGCAGAAGTGGGCAGAGGAAGGTGGCGAACTGTGATGCTACAGAGGCCCCAGTCATCCAGCAGCGTCCTGTGAAGTTGAGGCAGGCAACGAAACCTGGCCTTTGCGCCACCCGGTCTACCGGACAGCATATGCAGGTTACAGTGGGGGATGGGAGAGTGACTTTGGGCAGGCAATTCCCTTAAACCAAGAGCACTTCCCGGGAAGAACTCTGCTCTGAGTCGTCAGCAGCCCACACTTCCATCGGCCGGGAGGGCGCATGCCTTACACCTGAAGGGCATTTGGGTGAAGCACCATGGTATTCATTACAGTCTGCCCTTGAGCCAGTCAGCTCCTTTCGGTTTATAAGGTAGATTTACTGCCTCTCGGAACATCTCCAGAATTCTAGTTGGCCTTTTCCTGGCAAGGAAGGCTTCATGGAAGAGGTGATTTCTGACTTAGATTTTTTAAAAGTTTGTATTCAAGTTAGTTAACATGCAGTGTAATCTGGTCTTCAGGAGTAGAACCTAGCGATTCATCTCTTACCTAGGACACCCAGTGGTGATCCCCAAAAGTGCCCTCCTTAATGCCTGTCACCCATTTCACCTTCCCACTCCCCCTTCCGGCAACCCTCAGTTTCTTCTCTGTATTTAGGAATCTCTTGCTTACCGCCCTCTCTGTTTTTATCTTATTTTTCCTTCTCTTCCCCTTTGTTCATCTGTTGAGTTTTTCAAATTCCACGTATGAGTGAAATCATATGATATCTGTCTTTCTCTGACTGACTTATTTTGCTTAGCATAATACCCTTCAGTTCCATCCATGTTGTTGCAGATGGCAACATTTCATTCTTTTTCCTTGCCAAATACTATTCCATTGTGCATATATACCCCATCTTCTTAATCCATTCATCTCTTGATGGACATTTGGGATCCTTTCATAATTTGGTTATTGTTGATAGCACTGCTGTAGATACTGGGGTGCATGTGCCCCTTCAAGTCAGCATTTTTGTATCCTTTGGATAAATTCCTAGTAGTACAATTGCTGGGTTGTAGGGTCGTTAGTTCTATTTTTAATTTTTTGGAGAACCTCCACACTGTTTTCCAGAGCGGCTGCACCAGGAAGCATTCCTACCAACAGTGCAAAAGGGTTCCCCTTTCTCCACATCCTCGCCAGCATCTGTTGTTTCCTGAGTTGTTCATTTTAGCCATTCTGACCAGTGTGAGGTGGTATCTCATTATGGTTTTTGATTTGTATTTCCCTGATGATGAGAGATGTTAAGCATCGTTTCATGTGTTGGTTGGCCATCTGGATGTCTTCTTTGGAAAAGTGTCTGTTCATATCTTCTGCCCATTTCTTCCGGATTATTTGTTTTTTTAGGTGCTGAGTTTGGTAAGTTCTTTATAGATTTTGGATACTAACCCTTTATCCGATATGTCATTTGCAAATATCTTCTCCCATTCAATCGGTTGCCTTTTAGTTTTGTTGGTTGTTTCCTTTGCAGTGCAAAGGGCAGAAGCTTTTTATCTTGGTGGGGTCTCAATAG
Organism: Lynx canadensis; assembly: GCF_007474595.2. NCBI lineage: Eukaryota > Metazoa > Chordata > Mammalia > Carnivora > Felidae > Lynx > Lynx canadensis. Next base: position 25,206,308 of record NC_044314.2, on the reverse strand, counting down.
TTCATTTTTGCTTTTATTTCTCTTGCCTCTGGAGACCTCTGACTTAGATTTTTAAGGATGAATAGAATAAACATCTTGAGGGGCTTTTCAACATAAATGTGCCTAGGCTTCTCAGGTAAGAAAGATCTGGTTTACCTCCTCATTTTACAAGTGAGGAAACGTAGGGGTTATGCTGATTGAATTAGAACAAAACCAAGTTGGATTCTCCGGGTCACTACCCCCTCACCCCACTGTCCCTTCCTCTGCTCCCTCCAATGCCTCTGCCACCTGTGTTTTCCAAACTGTGCTCCTTCTGGTGAGTTTCAAGAAGAGATAAAAACACTCTGAACTAAAATGGAATAACTGCTTTTCCCTAATTTGCAGAAAAATATTAACATCAATAATATTCTCCCGTAGTTTTCTCCCATAACTTAAAAAAATGGAGGTATTATACTCATTTCAGGAATATAGCAAAATGAGTTGATATCAGTATATATTTCAAAATAACCAGCACAATAAGTCTGATTCACATCCATCACCACACATAAAATGTTTTTCTCTTGTGATGAGAACTTTCAAGATCTACACAGCAATTTCAAATATGCACTACACCAACTATAGTCACTATGTTGTACATCTCCCATAATTTTTTTTAACCTTGGATTTTTTTTTTGTAATTTTACATCAGTGCTGTGTATTCCTATTTTGTAAAATAAAATTTTAAACTTTGTTTTGAACTAATTTTTGCCTTACAAGTTGCAACAATCATACAGAGAGCTCCTTCTCCCTTACCCAGCTCCCCCTAATGTTGACACCCTACATAACCACTGTGGAATGGTCAAAACAAGGGCCCCGACATGGGCACAATACTCCCAGCCTAACTGCAAACCTTATTTGGATTTTATCATGTCAAAAAAAAAAAGTTTTATTTTGAACTAGTTTAGGCTTACAGAAAAGCCATCATCTTTCTTAAAGTATTTGTGCTTTCTACTATTGTGTGCCTTTAACAGAGAAAAGAACACCAACAAGTAACAAAGGGGTAGTAATGGAAAACCCAGGACTGGCCAATAATGTCGAGACAGCTGGTGTTCCATCTGTATTTTCACACTGCGTTTTGTAGTTTGCAAATTTCATTAAACTGACATTTTAAAGCAACCCAGATGAGCTAAATAAATGGTTTATGTGAGATCATAGTTTCTGCGATAGAATGGGATATTTTAACATTTAACCCTCTTCGGCAAAAAGCATCATGACCTTTAGGAGCTCTGCCATCTACAAAGAGCTCGAACACTATTGCACTAGATAACGCCATCTGTCCGGTTTGAGATGCAACACACTGTGAGGGTGGTTGTTGATTTTGGGTTTTCCTAGGGGCAGAGTCAAGCTCTTGGCTTTCTGGACCAGGCTCTCTCAACCAGTTACTGCTGAGAGGGTGGTAGACTTCAGACCTCTGTTAACTATTAGGTACTGGTATCAATATTATGTGTCTTCCTTGGAATCATTCCTCTATCTCTAATATTTAGCTCTTCCGTGTACTAATTTAATTAATTTATATTTTCATACTTTAATTATTCATTTTCTTATGCATGCACACAGTGAAAAATTCAAGCCGTACAGAAAAGCATGAAATAAAGAGTTAAAATCTTCCTCCACCCCTTCCAACCAGTCTACACCACTGGTTCTTGGTTCTCAAAGGGCGGGGTGGGGAGGGGGTGCTATTTCCTGGGGGCATTTTGGAAAAGCCTAAGAGTGTTTATGATTGCTCCAATGATTAAAGGGTATTACTGATTACTGGAATTTGGGGAGGGGGCAAGAATGCTTTTCATCCTGCAGGAAAAAAAAAAAAAAAAAAGAATTTACTGGCATCCAACGCCATGTTTTAATCTTAGTGGATGTTCATGAAAGTGAAAAATACTATTTACCATTACCTAAGTCTAGAATATAGGGGGTGTCGATGGCTGTGTGGGTTGTATACTCTCCAACCTAGGGGTTGCTATTCACATCACAGAGATCATAGATTTCAATATTATGCCATTTTTCTGGAAGATAGCAGTGAAGTGTCTGGTCCTACAAAATTAGCATGGTGTGGTCTTTTTCAGAAAAGTGGAGGTAAAATATTTTGAGGAAGGGAGTCCTTTTTCTGATTTGCGCGAGGTGACATATTGTATATATTTTTTAAGTTTATTTATTTATTCAACTAATCTCAGCACTCAACGTGTGGGTCAAACTCACAACCCTGAGATCAAGAGTCACATGCTTCTTCTGACTGAACCAGCCAGGCACCCCTGGATTCTTTTTTTAAAAATTCTTTCAAAATTTAGAAATGGGTTCTTATATGTAAACAGATATTCTGGAACTCAGTCCAAAATTGTCTTCTAACTGCATTTAAAACTTTTAAAAAATATTTTATTCTTTTAAAGTAATCTCGACACCTAACGTGGGGCTTGAACTTAACAACCCTGAGATCAAGAGTTGTGTGCTCTACCAAATAAGCCAGCCAGGTGCCCCTGAAGTGTTTTTTCCTGCAGCAAAAAAGTTTTAAAAGTTTTTGTGTAGTCAAGCTTACTATGTTTTTCATTTATCTTCTGTGTTTATATCCTTCTTAAAGATTCTTTTCCTAATATTTTACTTAAAACATTTGAAATGAGATGGCTTATAGTTTTTTTTCTTTCCTTTTTTCTTTCTGCATTTCAATCTTTGTCAGATTTTGGTATCAGTGTTATTCTGATTTTGTAGAAAGGATTTCGAAGCTTTTCTTCTTTTATTTTGAAGCTCTGAAAACGTTTAGTTACAGATTTTATTCAGGCACTTATTCAACAATTATTTATTAAGTCCTGGTTCTGGAGATACAGCAATGACCAACATACACAAAAATCCCTTTCATCCTAGCAGGGAAAGGCAGACTGTAAACAAATAAGAAGTTAAGATACATCACATGCCAGATGGTGGTAAGTGTTAGGGAGAAAAATAAAGCAGGAGAGGGAGATAGGGAATGTCAGCGTGTGGGGGGGATTACAACTTTCATTTGGGTCATCAGGGAAGCCTCATGAAGACATGGGAGCACAGATCTGAAGGCAGGGAGGGAGGGAGCCCTGTAAATACCTGGGGAATCAGCAGAAGGAACAGCAAAGGTGAAAGCTCCAAGATGGAACATGGATGGTGTGTTCAGAGAACAATGAGAAGGCCAGAATGAGGAGGGGGTTGAGTCGGGTGGAAAGTAGGGTGAATTAATGTCAGAGAGGTACAGGGGAGGCCTTGCAGAGCCTGGCCCTTTATTAGAAGGACTCATCTTTACTACAAAGGAATTGGGGAGCCACTGGAAAGTATTTCAGATGGTTTATTTCAGGTGGCAGATGCTGGTGGGGGCAATGGAGGTGTTAAATGGTGGTCAGATTCTGGATGAGCATTGAAGGGGAAGCCACCAGGAACTGTTGAATGTTGGATGTGAGACGAGAAAAAAAAGGGAGAAGTCAAAGTCAGCTCCCATTTTTGGCTTGAGTGACTGAAAGGATTAGTTTGCCATTTACTGAAATTGGAAAGATGACTGAGGCAGGAGTAGGTTTGGGGGGAAAGATCAGGGATTCAGTTTTAAACATGGTATGTTTGAGATGGCTTTAAGACATCTAAGGTCATGAACAAGTCTAGAGTTCAGGGAAGAGGTTCAGGCTGGGGGTTATATATCTCTATCTCTGTCTTTATCTCTCTCTCTCTATCAAATCTATACATCTGTATATATCTCTATATGTTTGAGAATCACATACAGATGTCTTTGAAGGTGTGAAAATAGGTGAGATTATTGAGGGAGTGATTTTAGATAAAGGAACATAAGAGCTCCATAGATGGACCCTAGAGTGCTCTAGCTATGCCAACAATGAGAAGTCAGTCAGCAAAGAGACTGAGGAAGAGGGACCAGTGAACAAGGAGGATTTATAAGCCAGATGAGATTCCAAGGCTGAGGGAGTGGCCGTGATGGGGGTAAGACGAGGGCTGGGGATTGACCTGGCTGTGTGGAAGCCACTGGTGACCTTGATGAGAGAGATTGTGGAAAGGTGGTGGAGTCCGAGTGGGATGGGAGGAGAGGGATTGGAATCAGGGATTAGGGACTCTTTAAAGGAATTTTGCTGTAAAGAGCAGCTGAGAAGGTGAGTCTTGAGACAGAAGGAGGTAGAGTCAATGCAATTTTTTTAAGACGGAGACATTGTAACTCGTGTTTGTGTGCTGATGATCCATGGAAACAATCAATAGAGAGGGGGATTGTTGGGGTGATGTTCTCATGTGGGTGAGAGGGGATGGAATCCGGTGTTTAACTGGGGCTCCCCTGGCGGGGGGTGGTGCTTAGACAGCAGTAGAATGTTCATCCTTAGCAACAGGAGGCGGGCTGAGGACATGGGGACAGATGTGAACAGATGGATGGGTGTGATGGTAGAGGTTTGTGGATGTTCTCTTCTGATTGACTTTATTTTCCCAGTGAAACGGGAAGTCAGATCATCAGGATGATGGATGGGGGAGACATTGGAGGTCTGAGGGCAGAGGACAAGATGGGAGAGAGTTGTCTAAGAGAAGGAGTAGAAAGAGGAAATTGTCTAAGGGAATTTCAGTTCGTTGCTAGGCAAACTTCAAAGACCAGGTGAGGTTAGTGGTGGTTACTTTAACTTAGCAAGCTCATGTGTTTTTTTTTTTTTCCCAGCTATTATCTGCTATGTAGGTGTAGACATAGGAATATGTGGAAAATTGGATTTAACTGAAGGTTTGGTAGTTTAAGGGAATTTATCTGGGGAACCATATACATCTGGCACTCTGGGGGTTGTAAGGATAGAATTGTTGGTCACTATCAATCTTCTCTTGTGGTTATTGGGTCTCTAGATATCCTGGGGTCAGTTCTTTGTAACATATTTTGCTAGAAGATGGACCTTTTTGAATTAGGTTAAAGTTTTTTCTTTTTACAGAGCTTTGGAAATGCCAGAGCATTTCAAAATGGACTTAATTTGGTGATCTAGTCTTCCAGGCTGTCATTTGAGCCATTATCCGTGCTTCTCAGTTTGGCAACAAGCTCCTCTGCCTCAGCCTTTCCTTTGCCTGTTCTATTGTGTGGACGTGATGGGCGAGAGAAAGAGTCCTCGCAGGGCCTGCACGGTTTGCTCAGCTGGGCTCCCTCTGCACGGAGTTGGGTGCTGTCTTTTTGTCCTCTCTGTAGGAGGTGTGACCCCCGGGCCTGTTCAGGACACTGAAGTTCTTGGCTGGGATCACAGTGGTTATTGAGTTTTTATATGTAGGGCTAGTTGGAGAAGATTACTAACAGTGAATTCAATGGCACTCTGAGCCGAACCACTCTGGTTTTGTGGGGGGTAGAGGGTGTGAATGGGGCTTAATATCCTTTCCCTGGGTCTCATTCTGATAATGTAGCCCAGCACTGCATTCGGTCTCTTCCCAAAGTAATGTGCCCAGCCTGACTAGTTTCTCAGGTAAATTCCTTAAGCCTTAAATTCTTTAACCCCCTGGTTAAACCCAGTATTTGACCTGTTCAATGCCTGTATATATGCAGGAGGAAAACAACCATGTGTAAGCCGCAAATACGGATTTGCAAGAACATCTCTTCATTAAGGAGAATTACTTAGCTCCCTCTAGATGTCTTCTAAGTAAAAGAATCCGAGGTGCTGAGGTTGTGATTTGCAGAGGAAGGGAAACAAACAAATAAACAAATCCAGACAAGCCTACCCATAGCTACCTTCAGCATATGGGAGAGCTGAGGTCATACTACAAATGGAGATTAAAACTGAGGCTCAGTTAATTTCCTCTGTAGTTACAATTCCTAACACAGTGCTCTCCAGACTATCTTTTTGGAGAATTCTGAGCCTTCGCTAAACTTTTCAAGGGGTGAGGTTTCTGTGGTCAAATCAAATTAGCAAAAGCCAGATACTCTGTCCCCGTCTTGGAAATTTATCATATACTTTATTTATAGAATTAATCATTCAACAAATATTTCACAAGTTCTTTCTATGTGCCAGGATTTGTGCTGGGCTCCAGGAGAAAAAACAAAACAAAACACCAAAATCAAATATAGAAGCTGCTTTCATGGGGCTTATACACTAAGAGGGAGATGGACATTAATCAAATAGCCAAACAAATAATGTCTAATTACAGAGCCAGGTAAGTTCTATAAAATAAAGGGCTAAGCTTATAGGAAACGTAGGCCAGGGGCCAGGGAAAGTGTCTCTAAGAAGAAGAAAACACAAATGGATATCTGAAGTTTGATAAGAGTTAGCGTTAACCAGGGTCAAAGGTCAAATCTTGACGCTTTAGAATATCCAATAGAAATATAATGTGAGCCACATATGTAATAAAAAATTTTCATATTATGGCAGCCATGTTACAAAAAAATAAAAATATGAAATTAACTTTAATGATGTATTTTACCTAACTCAATATATCCAAAATATTGTCATTTCAGCATTTAATCAACATAAACAATTATGAATGTAGTATTTTATTTTATTTTTTCATAAAATTTTTTTTAAGGTTTATTATTTTTGAGACAGAGAGAGACAGAGCATGAGCAGGGGAGGGTTAGAGAGAGAGGGAGACACAGAATCCGAAGCGGGCTCCAGGCTCTGAGCTGTCAGCGCAGAGCCTGACGTGGGGCTCGAACCCATGCACTGTGAGATCATGACCTGAGCCGAAGTCAGATGCTTAACCGACTGAGCCACCCAGGCGCCCCTGAATGCAGTATTTTATTTACTTTTTTGTTCTAAGTCTTTGCAATGCGGTATGTCTTCTATACTCACAGCATATCTTTGTTGAGACTGGTCCCATTTCAAGGGCTCAAAAGTCACAGATAGCTCATGGGTATTTTATTAGAGCGGGCAGAGGAACTGAAGAGAAGGCCCATGGGGCAGGAAGGGAGAGAGAGAAGAGGAGGGTGGTGTGAGCTGGGGTGGTGCCATTCCCCAGAGCAGTCCATGGAGAGGGTTGTAGGCCGTGTGAAGGATCTTAATTTTGAACTTGAAGCCCCTGCAGGGTTAAAGCAGATTGAAGGTCCTTGGAAGTTCTGCAGGGAGGATGCCTGTTATAGCTTGTATTTTACTCAGTGTTCCCATTTTATTCCTTGTAGCACCTGTTACCATTTCTGGCCCACACGCTGGGAAATGCTGTTCCAGTCTTTCCTTTTGGGAGAAAAGCTGCTGCTGATTGATATAAAGTTCAGTAGCTGAAGACCTCAGGCTTTTGAGTTTGTCAAAGGGAGAGCCAGTTTACTTTAATTCCTGCTAGTCGGTCAGAAGTAAGAGACAGTAAGCACTCCTTTGCCAAAAATTGTAAGTAGTAAATAACTTAGAGGATCCCAGTGCCAGCCAAGAGTTGAGACATAAGGCTTTTCCATTCTTTAAGGGCTTGTCAAGTCCTGCTTCCCCCCCCCAATACTTTTCCCAATAGCTTTGATTCACTTATATTTTTTTCTTCTTTGAATGTATAATGTGTAGTTTGAGTAAGCTGTGCATTTAATTATAGTTTCCACTTCTTTTTTGAGTTTCTTACAGCATTAAGCGTAATGCTGGACATGTGACAGATGTTTAATAAATATTCGAAGGGGTCAAGCTTGTACTCTTTTTTTTCTTTTCTTTTCTTTCTTGGAACCAGTGATTTACCTTTATTCCAGGATTTCCACTAAGTTGGGTCCTCTCAGCTCATCGTTTCTGTCCCTGAACAGAGAGAGGACACAAGAAAAGCACTGATTTTGGAATCAGAAACCTGGGTTTGTGTTTCATCTCTGCCTTTTTACCAGCTGTGTGATTCTGAGCACGTCGGTTATTTTGGCTCAGTCTTGCTTTCATTATTTGTAAAGCGAGATAGTTCTACCGAAGGATCTCTAAGATCCGTCTTAGTTTTAACACTAGATTTCTGCCGTCCAACATGGTAGCCACCAGTTATGTGTGGTTACTGAGCACTTGAAATGTGGCTGGTCTGATTTGTCATGCGTTGTAAGTATACAGTACAAGAACAAGAACGTAAGACATCTCATTAATACTCTTCTATATTGACGACATGTTGAAATACCATTTTAGACCTATTGTGGTCAACAAGATATATTATTTTTAAAAAGTTTATTTATTTATTTTGAGAGAGGGAGAGAGAGAGAGCAAATGCCAAGCAGGCTCCACAGCCAGCTCAGAGCCTGACATGGGGCTCGATCTCACAACCACAAGATCCTGACCTGAGCCCAAATCAAGAGTCAGATGCTTCACCGACTGAGCCACCCAGGTGCCACGAAAGTACATTATTTAAATCAATTTCACAAGTTTCTTTTCATCTTTTTGTGTTGCTATTAGAAAATGCAAAAATATACATGTGGAGCTACGGAAAGAATTGTGTCCCCCCACCCAAATTCATATGTTGGAGCCCCGACCCCCAGTATGATGGTATTTAGAGATGGGGCCTTTGAAAGATAATTAGGTTTAGATGGGGTCAGGAGGTTGGGGCCCTAACGATGGGAATTAGTGCCCTTATGAGAAGAGACCAGGGAGCTAGCTTTCTCTCTCTCTCTCTCTCTCTTTCTCCCTCCCATGTGAGGGCATAGTGAGAAGATGACTATCTATAAGCCAAAAAGAGGGTCTTCATCAGAACCTAACCATGCTGGCATCCTGATCTCAGACTTCTAGCTTCCAGAAGTGAGAAAATAAATGTCTGTTGTGCGAGCCATCCAGTCTACGGTATTTTGCTACCGTAACCTGAGCTGATTAAGACATGTGGCTTGTATTATATTTCTGTCGGACAGCACTGGATGTCTGGTAACCCCTCCGCAGCAAGCTGTTGCCACTTCTAACTTTCTGCCTTGTGTTCGTGAGAGCCGGGATGGCCTCCCGAACGTTCCTTGGGGGTGCTCTGCTCAGTGCTTTACCTGTAATAGCTGCTCAATTTACATGTGGTGATTAAGCCATCTCCTTTGTTGCAAGCACTATAGTTTCTGGCTCATTTATGCAGAAGAGAATCATTAAAATGATACTGGGAAGTTACCAGAATCTCTGTGGGGCACAGGAACCAGGCTTCGGAGATGGTTCAGGCACAGGCAGTGCCTAAATCCCACTTCCCACTGCTGTGCCAGAGAAACAGAGCTGCTGCCCCACTGAGAGGGGCTACCTGCTTCTAGCCTCACTAGCTCCCAGTGCAGAGTTCGACTGACTGAATTTAACTCTAACAACAAGGGAAGCTGGAGAGGTCTCCTAAGAGGGGAATTCATTCCTCTAACACGGAAAGGTGCCTTCACATGTTGGTAGCCAAAAAGAATGACCAGAATCCTTCACTAGCGTAGCCTGAAACCTTGAAATTTTGACTGCAACACAAACCCAGAATTTTCCGTTGAAACTCCTCAGACAGACTTCCTCCACACAGGAGGCTCCCCAGATCTCGTGGTTCTTCTGGAAAGTATGAAGCATAGCAAACAGTTGATGTTACACATTACTCTGATGCTGTGATTGTAATTTCGTTATGTCTTTTGACAGTTATCACATTATATTTTATTATAGAGACACAGGAGGGCACTCTAACCAACCAGCAATAAAACTTAAGTGGTTTAATAGCCTTGGCAGTTTAAAAAAATGGATATGGGCTTTGTTGAATCTGTTTTTTCTTCCTTCCCTTCCCTCCTTCCCTCCCTCTTTCTTTCTTTCTTTCTTTCTTTCTTTCTTTCTTTCTTTCTTTCTTTCTTCTTTCTTCTTTCTTTCTTTCTCCCCCTTTCCAGGTAGGATAACCAACTTTGCAGGAATACCAATTCCCCTAGGGGATCTACATGTAGCAAAGATTCCCAAAACACATCCTCCACACTGTCCGGTTAAAGTCCTAGGGACTATGGCTTTGAGCAACCCAGAACAGAGAAGGGGATTTTTGGCTCACAGGTTACCCACTGCCTCATCCCTGAGGCATGACAGATGGAGACAGGGTTCCCGAGAGCTCATATGTTAGAGGTCAACCGCCCAAATGAAACAGAGAGCAGAGGAGAGAGACCTAGTTGTCAAATGTCCTTCAAATCTGCAGCCTGCCCCCATGACTTACTGGGGGCCTGCCCTCATGTGTAAGTTATACCTGACTTATGTCTGCATTGTTCACCAACGGAGGAGAGCTGGAGGGGAACGGAAGCAACATATCTAGGGGTACCATTTACCATCCCATAAAGTGCACGGGGTTTTATACTGAAAAATAAAGCCAGTCGACTTCTTGTTAATGAATTGCGGCACACGGGAAGGACAAAGCTTGCTCCGTTGGCGGCTGGAGTAACAAAAGTAACAAGGATAGGCGGGAACAATACCTGCTCCTCGGGACTGGTTTCCCCACACTGATCTCCTCGGCTGGGGCCCCAACACCAGGGAGAAAGGGGCGCGAGGCTGCCCGGGCGCTTTTCCTCCCCAGGCGGGAGTGGGACCGGTTCCCTGCGATGGTGGGGTTACTAGAGGTCAAAGGTGCAGTCTTGCCGAGCCAGCTTTGGCTGGCCGGACCCGCTGGGACCGCGGAGCGCAGCCCCCCCGCCCCGCCGCAGCTCTGCGTCCACAGGGGAGGTTGGTGCCGCGGGTGCCCCAGGCGCAGCTCTGCTCGCGCGCGCCAGACGCAGACTCACGGCCAAGGTCTCGGGCGCTCTCCGCTCGTAGTCCCGAGGTCGCTTCGGGCAGGGAGCCGGAGCCAGCGCAGGAGGGAGGAACAGGGACCCGGAATCAATAAAGGGAAGGACTGGAGGGAAAAAATGACGAAGGAACGAGTTGCTTAATTCCACTCAACAGGTGGTTGCGTGTGTCGGCCGAGACTTGGCAATGGCCACGTGTCTGAGAACCCCAAGTTTGACTCACTGTTCCCTTTGGAGAGTGTCGCCTGGTATCCCTCTAGCGCTGCATTCCCAAGGTAAGAGAGAGCCTACCCCGTCACTTGGCAGGCCCCGCGCTGAGCGCTGTACCCCATTATCTCTTTTTATTTCCCCGAGTGCCATAAGCTTGGGGCACTGTTAACACCCGAGTATTGCGGACGACGGAACGACCTTAGAGAAGCTGGGGGGGCTTTGCTAGAGTTTTACTGCTAGTGGCGGAGCAAAGACTCCAGAAGGGACTGTGCGATCCTGAAAAGCCCAGGCCACAGCCCACAGCCCCTCAGCTCTGCCTCGTCCTTGTCAAGTCACTCCGTATGCACCTGTCGCGGGCCTCGCTGGGGGTGGGGGTGGGGGCTCGAGAGGAGAAGGACCGAAAGGGTGACCAGATGACTCTCCTCCATCCTGACCCTTGGCTCGCGGCGCGGAAAGCTCACTTAGGGCGCACTTTGGAGAGGGTAACCCTCCTTCTCCGGGGATCGCGTCCCCAGCGGGCGCGGCTTTTCGGGGCAGTGTCCCCCCTGGGGCGGCAGGGGCGAGGAGAATCTGGGGTCTGAGAGTGGACACTAGCAGGAAGTGGGGTGGTGGAAGCTCGGCTGCCAGCAGGGCGGGCGGGGCTGGGCGCGAGGCGCGCGTCCACGCGGTGGGTGTGTGCGGCGCCTTCATTCAAACTTTGGGGAGCCTAGGTTCCGGCGTCAGCGAAGGTGTAACCAATCAGAGTCCGGGGACGGGAATAAATTATGCAAATCACCATCTGGCGATGGGTCAGATGACTCCCATACTTTAAAAACTACCTCGTCGGGAGCTCCAGGAGTGACAGCGGCGAGTCCTGGCTTCCCCGGCGGGCGGGCGGCCCGGGTGAAGGCACCTCTAGTTCAAGCCCCTTCATATTCCCGTCCCCTCCTCACGGCTCACTTTAGCCAAGTTTTCCCCTCCACCTTCACCTTCAGCTGGCTAAGGCCACCGCTCTCTCCCTGGGCGAGAGAGGGCTGCCCACTTCGGGTCTTACCAGCGCGGACTGCTGGAAACCCCGAGAGGTCTTCTTCCTCTTCTTCTTCTTTTCAGTCCTGTTTCGGGAGAGGGGGTGTGGCGGGGAAGGATGCGAAACTCCGTTCCTCTGCTCTGCCTCTGGAGCGTCCATTGTTGCTTTGCGGCGGGAAGCCCCACACCCCCCGGTCCGGAGGGACGGCTGCAAGGTAACGTGCACTTACCCTTATTACCCACCCCCCACCCCAGCTTCTCCGGGCCATGCCCCCTCTCTGTCTCGCCGACGCTTTTCCAGCCCGTCCCGGTGCCTGCGAAATCCTCTTTCCTTTCCCACTGCCCATTCGCTCTTCCTCAATCAGCCTTGCAGTTCACTTGTTTCTTGGCGCTCCGGGCGTGCACATCCCCAGCAACGCATCCGAGAAGCCGCAGGCGAGCGTGTGCGCTGGCCCGCGCTCACCCTCTCGCCCCACCCCCTTCCTTGATAAGATTCCCTGGATCGGTGCTGTCCAGCCAGCCGAGTCGGCTGCCGGCTGCTCTTTAACCGTGTCCTTTGCGAGGCGAGAAGGTTGTTAGAGCTAAGTGGCTTGGTGCCCTTCCTTCTAGTCTGGGTGTAGGTGTTGGCAAAGTTGGGCAGCACGGGTAGCTGGCTCTGGTGTGATTAGCGCTTGCGGAGAGCGTTTGGTGAGTAACTTGTGCCCAGAAGCTGCTGGGCCGATTCCCCCAGGTTGCCAGCCTCCTCCTCCCCAACACCCTTTCCCACCCCCGCTCTTCCTCTTCCTACCTCTCTTCACCTTCCTCCTTGTAGCTGCTAGCTTTTCTTCCGAATTCCTTTCATCAGAGGAAGCCTTGCCCTGGTGGAGTGAGGGTAGGATCACCCATCCGGGTGCCCAATCTATTAGCGAAGCAGTGGAGAAGGGAGATCTCCCAAACTCCACCCCATTATTTCACCTTCTTCTAGTCTGCCGAGGTTGGGCCAACGATGCTGGTCCATGTCAGTTTATGTACTTGTGGGAGGGGTAATTTGAATGAATGGGAAAGCCTTGCTTTACTTAACATGTTCCAATGCTAACTGGAACTGGGACCTGGGGTAGGTCAGGTCTCTAGCTCCTGTCCTGTAAATCGGTAACACTCCTTCCGTTTCACGTGTTCTGTGATTCCGAATATTTGTGGGCCATTCTCTCAGTCGAGAAAGTATGGCTGCTCAGTGCCAGGCACTGTTCTAGGATCAGGGGATGTGATGTGGAACAAGACAGATGAAGACCCCTGCCTCACGGAGCTTGCATTTCAGTGGTGGGAAGACAGACGGCAGAACTAATTAAGATATATAATGATACTCGGTGGGAGAAAAGTAAGCAGAGGAGGAAGGAACAGGGTGCTGGGGGAGAAGGTGGCACAGTTTTAATCTGTGGTCTGGTTTCCCTCACTGAGAAGTTGACCACGGAGCAAGGAACCGAAGGAGGTGAGAGAATGAGCCATGAGAGCACATGGGTAAGAATAATCACAAAGTCCCAGAGGTTGAAGTGCCCCAGGCTGGAGCACTCTGAATGAAGCCGGAGAACTCTGGGGTCAGAAAAGGCCGGATGCTAAGGTGGAACTTTTATGTCAGTATGTGGGTTTATCCACAAATCTGTCCCAGGAAGCCAGCAGACTTCTCTCCTTTTCTCCTAGAATTCCCCATCTGGTCTCTGTGAGTAGCTATCTGGGTGATAACTGGGGAGGGAGACTATTTTGTCCATGGTTCAAATTTCTGCTGGTTGGGGCTTTGTTCATTACTTTAATGGCAGTTAAACCCGAGGTCTGCTCATGTATATTTAGTTGCATTTTCTGGAACCTTACCCTTTGTACATCTGGTGTATTCTTTTCCTCCCCCACTGCCCTCTTCACCACCACCTTCTCTACTGTTTTGCTGTCTCTTTCCATGATGCCTTTGCCCCCCCCCCCACTCTGGGAATAATGAAGCTCCTGGTTTGGTCATTGGTATTTTTTCCCTTGATTTCTGGGTGACAGGAGAGTTTGATTTTTCTAATTTCCCAGCCTGTTATCAAGAGGTAGTTTCCTGGATGGCTGAAAGAATGCTGGATGGGGTTCCTTTATGACTGTCCATAATAATGTGGTGATGACAGTGCTTCGTGTTAAAAGGGCATAAGGGCACTGTATGCGTGAAAGTTACGATTTTGCTGCTTTTATGAATTTCCTCATGGCTCAGTCACTTCTTTAACAAACTTAAAGAACGTCTGGCCCATGTTTAGCACTGCGAGAGCCCTGACGCAGGAGGTGTTTGAAGTAAGTACTGGAATCTAGCTGGCAACGCTGGAGGAAGCCCATTGTATGATAGCGGATGGCTTCTTACTCTAAATTCCAAAATCCAGAATCTCTCAAAATTGGAAAATTTGTTTGGTAATTTGTTTGGCAGCGAGACTTGGCCTCACCGGCCCTGAACTCCTCTGGCAGCAAAAACTGATCAGAACTGACACGAGGCTATCGATAGACTTGACTTCTGCCCTTGAGCGTGAGTAGTTTCGTACTTCCCTGCAGAAATTTTAGTGTGTTTGATTACTGGGGAATGCCCCCAGACCCTACTGGGGATGTCATGTACTGTGTGGCTTATGTGCCACGATGCCTTTCTAAAATCTGAAAAGTGCTGAATTTTGAAACTCGGCTTGTCCCCAGCATTTCAGGAAAAGAATCGAGGACGCATACTCTCTAAAAGTAGCCACTTGAGCATAGGAAGGAGAACTCGTTTTGGTAGGGAAGAGGAAAGAGAGGTAAGAGAACCTATTTATTTCAGAGTCACAGTAATTAGTACCGATGGCTTAATATTCTTAAATTCTGAGATGTCCCTTTATAATATCTTTGCAACTCTTCCGGGAAATGAGAAAACATTCAGCAGGTATAAAAGCTGAAACCCAGAGGATTAGGTAATGTGCTCAAGATTGAACTAGAACTAGACTCCAGATCTCTAACTACCCGAGCCTACTAGATGCACCCACGCTCTGTTTCTTTCCCCCAGATGAGCTCCGTACGCCCAGGAATGTACAGATTGTTGCCAAACCTCTTGTGAGATTTAACCTCCGCACCTCTGGGGACTCAGAACACGAAGGATGCTACCTCTCCCTCGGCCACAACCAGCCCTTGGAAGACTGTGGCTTCAACATGACAGCCAAAACCTTTTTCATCATTCACGGATGGACGGTGAGCCCAGTGGAGGGAGCTCGGCAGCTTGACACAAGATTTGGTTGCCTTTGTTTTGGTCAATTAAAAAGAAGGCTGGTGCTTCCAGATTCTACTGTCTCTTGCTCTCTCTCTTTTCTTGTGGGCTGCTTGTGTTTCAGACAGCTGTGAAGAATGTAATGGGCACTTCGCTGAGGGGGCTATATGGATGCCAGCAGGGTGGTATTTAATGCTGGCACGCAGCGGGCTTTCAGAAAGTGGCTCTCCTGAAGGCAGCGGCCCAGTTCCACCGGCTCTTAAGGGGCCCTCTAATTACACTTAATTACATTGGTCAACCACTGCCTCGAGGGGGCCATCCCTCCCTAAGAGCTGAGCTGAACTGCAGCAACTTGACTGGCTCCGAGAGTCTATGAAGAGCCAGCTGGCCCAGATCGCTGGCCGCCGTTGGCATGGTGCCCTCCTGTTTGCATAGAGATGGCTCCGTTTAAAGGCACTGGGGCTCTTTATGCGCCCTAGCTGAGCAATTCACATTGAAAGGCCATGACAAAACTTCAACAAAAAGGGCTTTAACGCTCAGCTTTAGAAGCTTTTGACCAGCGAGGGGTTTATTCATTCCTATAATGATGGTCTGTAGGAAAATGACACTATTAAGTGAGCAGGTTTCTGCCTGGGCTAATTGAGGGGGGGACATTCCTTCTTTTAATGATGAGAAATTCATATCCGTTACATGCTTTCTGGGTCTTTAGGTCTATCACCAACTGCTGGGGTCAGGCCTTGTGGGTGGGGGCGCCTATCTACCTAATGTGACTGAAGAGGTGGTCAGGGGCTTGTCTATCCATGCTTATCCCACAGCCTACAATTAGAATCATGCAATTGAACCTTTTTAAGCCCCCCTGTCAAAATGCAAATACAAACTGCCTGCAACTTCCAAATGGGTTGCATTCCAGAAAGTTCTTTTGTAATCTGGAACTGGAAGAGCTTTTTTCCCATAGAGGCAGGATTGTAAACGGCGTTTGGGTTCCCAGGCCACGCACAGAAAACCTATTTATCTAATAATGTACATGTGATAGGTTTACAACTGGACTAGTCACTATTTATAACTTTGTTTCTGTGGGAAAATGTGTTCTGAGTTCTAATTTGGGATTCCAGGGACAGATCTTCCCTACTCTGGGGTCAAGAGGGATGGCAGAGATCGGTTGTAGGAAGGGGTCATTTGTTAACTCTGCATCCGCCTAGGAGACCGCGTGTCCTTGCGTCTCCAAGAGAAGAGCTAATTCTACAGGGTTACCCTTTCTACCTGCCTTTGAGGCCTCTTGCTTGTCTGTGACAGGGACTCAGGCTAAACTCAGGCCAGTATCGCCACCAATGTTTATCTCGTAATGGTCCTGTTGGACAGTGGGTAGCAGCCTAAGACACCAGCTATGAAAATTCTGATGGGAAAAAAAAAAGATATAAAGAGCAATGGAAGACAAACACTCATGCAGCAGTCCTGTCTGTGGCGGGCCCTGCTCAGGTACAAATGTCTGGTGCCTGAGCAGCTATTGCGAAACGTTCTGGAATTGGCTGGGGAGAGGGTCATGGAACTGAATTCCTATATTCATCAGGATTCCTGAAACGACAAGGAGAATTTTTAAAAGTGTCCTTTGTTCTTTGCAGATGAGTGGCATGTTTGAAAATTGGCTATACAAGCTTGTGTCCGCCCTGCAGATGAGAGAGAAAGAAGCCAATGTTGTGGTGGTTGACTGGCTTCCCCTGGCCCACCAGCTCTACACAGACGCGGTCAATAACACGAGGGTGGTGGGACACAGTGTTGCAAGGATGCTCGACTGGCTGCAGGTAAGTGCTTTTAAGAGCAGGATCTTGAACCTGAACCTTCTTAAGAAACACAGTTCAGACTGTGTTCCAGTGAACTTCAGGCTTCTGAGAATACCTCTGGGATGCAAATTTTTACTGAATTAAGTATGCTTGAAATACTTGAAGGCTGGCGCTTTGGGAAAGCTTTTCAGTTATTGATATATCTCTGGATTCTTTTCTGTTCTTTGATTCGCCGGAAGAAAATCTGCCTTATGGGTTGTTACTAGCTGATGCCCTCATATTGGGAATAAAAAAACTTCCTGGAGTCTGCTCCTTGCCTCTGAAGGGTGGCTGTCCTCAGGGGTGAGGAGAGGGTTGGTTCCCCCAAAATGCAGCCTAATGCCACACTTAAAATATTAAGTGTGGAAAATATGTCTTGAGGTCTTAGATTCACTCTCTATAGGTTAATGATTTGCCTGAGATCACAGACTTTCCTGGGGGCAAGGGTGCGCTGGCAAAGTGACCCCATTATCTGGGCAATTCCAGCCTGACTTTCCTTTTGTCCCTGAAATCTGATGAATTCTGGCAGCATCTGGTCAGGGGTACTCTAGCATTACCTCATTTTTCTGCCTAGGTCGTTTTGTAGAGCTTGGTGTCTGAGCTGTGGGACCAAAGTCCCACCTCGGCACCCCTGCCAGGAAGTGCCCTCTCAGGGTATGGTGCTTCAGCTCTGGGGTCCTGGGTGGGCTTGTGGTGAGCAGATCGGCAGCTCCTGGGGCCTAAGAAGCGAGGAAAGAGTAGGCTGCTGCAGGCTGTGGCTGGCACTTAGTCTCCAGTGAGTCTGGTGGCTTTGATTTCCACATGGCCACCCCCACCTCCTGCAGTGCCAGAGAGAATGGGAACGTAGCCAAAGGGTCAGGTATGTGGTTTCTAGTCATAACCTCCACCCTGCCCCCAGCGCTTGGCATTTAAAGTGGCACAAAGTCCTTTTGCCTTCCCCTCACCTGGCTATGTCCCTTCCCTGTCTCATTGCCGGCAATGAGGGCCATGCCCTGGGAAGTCTCTGCCCCTGGTTCCCGTGGCTCTTCCTCGTCTCCATTGAATGGTTGGTGACCCAGTGGGCTCGGGACCACTGGCTGTGCTCACACACTTTTGTGGTTTTCTGCAGGAGAAGGATGATTTTTCTCTTGGGAATGTTCACTTGATCGGCTACAGCCTTGGAGCCCACGTGGCAGGGTATGCTGGCAACTTCGTGAAAGGCACGCTGGGCAGAATCACAGGTAGGGTCTGCTTCCTGCGCTGACAGCTGACCCCCGAGCTCCCCCGGCTCCTTGGCCAAGCTGGCTTTTCTGAACTGGAGTGTTCCCAAAGAGGCAGCATGGAGGGAGCCATACAGGGTTAGCTTTGGAAGGGACCGGGGGATATGGAATCCAGAGCTTTCAAGCGTTCGTTTCAGTCACAGAATCCCTCTTTCAAGTTGAGCTTGTGTGGGACCCTGATAATGAAACAGACAGAAGGGATTGTTTCTGGTCGAAGCTGGATATATGGTGGGTAGTGTTAGCTTTGCTCTTGGGCCTTCCCCATCCCCAGAGAAAGGTCAGGATCCCAGAGCACCAGGGACCCACTTTTGAAAACCGCTGGCCGGGTCTGACAGGCAAGGAAACACCGAGAGGCAAACAGCTAATAACTGAAAAGTACAGAACCGCAGTGGGTCCTGACCTATCAGCCTTTGAGGCTCACTCTTTTCTCCACCAGTGATGCTTAGGACCTTCAAGGGAAATGAACGGGTGGTGGAGTCGAGTTTGAATTCTGCCTTATTTCTGTTTCATCCACCAAGAGCCTCTTTCCAATGTTTAGCTGGCACATTTATTAGTGATAATTATCTGTTAGAATGTGCCGCTTGAGATTCTCTCCTCTTCCTCCTTTCTGTCCCTCCCCCACTCATGGTCCTCTTTCTCTCTCTCTCTCAAAATAAATAAATAACCATTAAAAAAAAAAAAAGAGGGCTTAGGGGCCTGGTGGCTCAGTCGGTGAAGCATCTGACTTCGGCTCAGGTCGTGATTTCATGGTTTGTGGTTTCAAGCCCCACGATGGGCTCTGGGCCGACAGCTCAGGGCCTGGAGCCTGCTTTGGATTCTGTGTCTCCCTCTCTCTCTGCCCCTCCCCTGCTCGTTTTCTGTCTCTCTCTTTCAAAAATAAATAAACGTTAAAAAAATTAAAAAAAAAAGAGGGCTTTCTGATATTGGCACCCAGGTTGTCAACAAAAAATTGGGTTTCCCTTCTTGCTGAGCTTTTGATGTGTGTTTGGATTAAATCATTTAATGATTTAAAAAGTGTGAAAGATTTTCCTTCCCATTTTTATGCTTCCTCAAATCTGTAAACAGAGCTACCCCTAGGCTGAAGTTAATGGCAGATTTGTTGTCCTAAACCTTTATCTTCCTTCCAGAATTCTTTTTGTCTTCACTCCCAGCTTCCCTCTCACCTCCGAGGTACCAAGGCCCAGCTGCTCACCTCGAAGGAAAGATTTGATCAATTTCTTTCCTGGCAGTATTTTTATTTTAAAACAGGACTTGGGAAGAAGGGAGTCCTTAGCTAATAAATAATTTAGTAAAGGGAGAATTTCAGGTTTTAGCAGCAAGCAAGTGGGGTAGATTTAAATATATATGGATATTTGTAAAATTTTATTGGCTCACCTCAAATCATCCCTGGGCTTCAGTCTAAGGTATACACACACACACACACACACACACACACACGTATACACACACTCTCCTTTAGATCCAATTCCTTGATTTAGCACAGCTTGAGAGCCTCATTTTTGTTTACCAAGACTGTGGGGCCTAATCATCCAGGCGGACAGTGATCGTGTGGCCGCACAGGACTGCTCGTTAACCTGTTGCTGGCACAGCACTGTTGGGCTGTGAGCCGCTCTGGGTTCCATGGTCCGAAGGACTCCTCCTGGCCCCCAGTGAGAGGCCTGATGCTGCAGAACCAGGCCAGCCATGTTCAGACTGCAGCTCATTCAAATCCCCAGCCACCCCTCCCCCTCCCCGCCAGCCCAGGGTCATGGGCAGCAAGGACAGGTTGCAGATCTTTCCTTATTCTCTTTCTAAAGCTGCAATGAGCTGGGGAAGAGTTTTCCAGTTCTTTCCCCCTGCCTCTTTGGGTGGCAGCTGCTGAGATGGGGGCTTTGCTGACCGAATGCTAATCAGTGCTCCGTGCTGTCTGCACGCAGCATGGGGCCTGCGTGTCCCAAGCATGGTCCTCTCCTCCAGCCCTTCTCTGCGGGCAGGGGCCTGAGTGAGCCCTGCGGGAAGAAGTACCCTCTGTCCAGTTGCCCAGCAGCACCTCAAGAGGGCACGTGGCTCACCTGACGGGTGCTGTTGTGCATGTCTGGTGTGGGGGAGGGGCATGGATGTTCTTCTCGCTCAGTCCGCAGACTTCCCCTGGGTCTGGGAACCACGTGGTTCCAACTGGTAGAAGGACCAGACTGTAGCTCGCGTGGGGTCCTAAGGTCCATGATGCTGCTATGCAGAGGCCAGCAGGGAGACACCTGAACCCTAGTCTTGCTTGGGTTAGGGCTGTGGACGGGGGTTTGCCAGGGTTTTACCTTCTTGGGCTTTTGAGAGAATTCTGTGCCTCACTAGGAAAGAGGTCATATACTTCTCTCTCTTTTTCTTAAATTTTTTAATGTTTATTTATTTCTCCAAGACACGCTGCGGTGGGGCAAAGGGGGCCCTTTGGCTTCATTTTGCGGATGGGGTAGTAGGAACCAGTGCTTAAATGACAAGTGCAACATTTTACACCCTTAGTAGCAGAGCCAGGATTCAGACCCAGGCTGTCGGGTTGCAGAGCCTGCCCTGGCCACTGTGCCACACTGCCTCTTCTTGGTTGGTGAAGATAAACCAGCAGTGGGAACCGAGCGGGACCTGCCTTGCCAGATGAGTGCAGAGGCTTTCCCGGGCGTGTGTGCGTGTGTGGTTTCCATTTGCTGGACGGAACATCTTGGAAGGTGTCTGACTGAATGGAAGAAGGGCTGGCTCTCCACCTTTTCTTTTTTTGGAGGGGACAAGCTCTCCCTCCCATCCCTAGTTAAAAAAAAGTAAATCGTACCACTTTTCCCCAGAGTCTGTGAGCCCTGGCTCTGTGTCAGGCTGGGTCAGTCTGGGTGGGTGAAGGCTCAGCCTGCCCCCCCAGCCATCCTTTCGAGAAGCCCTGTCAGCTGCCTGCATTCCTACAGCACAGCTTGGTTTCCATGGCACTGACCGTCTGGTGGAGACTTTTGTTCACATCAGGCGAAGAGCCCCTCTCTTGTATTGGTTGCAAAGCAGAATGTTCCTCCCTCTCTCTCTCTCTTTCCTTCCAGAAAACATAGCAAGAGGCAGGGGGAGGCTGCCTGTGTCAGTCCTGTAGCCCTTGGCAGCCTCTGAAATGAGTCATCGTGGGCTGTGCCGGGGGGTCACCGCTTTTGTACCATCCTTCTTGAGGGCCCTGGGCTGGGGATGAACCGCCAGGCAGCTCGGGCTTCTTTTCTGCCTTGGCCATGCATATGCATTTATTTCAACTTCTTCTGGAGCCCGCTTGCTTCCACCAGCCGCCACAGCTCTCGTGAGTGACGGATTTCATAAGCTTACCGTCCGCTCCAGCCAATAGCTTGGCCTATTGCTTGGCTTAAAATCACCCCCGTCAGGCCTCACAGGGTGCTCCCTGGTTCTACTGCGCTGGGATCTGGTGGGTTCTTTTGCCCATCTCCTCCTTTAACGACTATGTTCTCCGTCTAAACTCCTCTCCCACGTGGTGTTTCTAGATCAGGGTGCCTCGACCTCAGCACTGTTAATGCTTTGTTGTGGGAGCTGACCTGAGCATTGCTGGATGTTTATCAGCCACCCTGGCCTCTGCCCACTAGATGCTAGCGGCTTCTCGTCCTCGTCCTTCTCCCCCCCGCAACCGCGACAACCAAAAGTGTCTCCAGACATTGCCAAGTGTCCCCTTAGGAGCAAAATTACACCTAGCTGGGCACCCCTGTTCCAGGCTCAACCGACCCCCCCCCCCACCACCACTTATAGTGCACTGTATTCTCAGCTTTTTCCAGGTCCTCTCTCTGTGTCCATAGGGCGGAAAGCCTTCTATGCGGGCATGAACTTGGCTCCCATAATTACTCGAGCTTGGCAACAGCAGCTGGTATTTACGCTGATGAGCGCTTAATCTCTTAATATCTCACATGCGCTGTATGGATTACGACGTTCAGGTTTAATTTTATTGATGATGCTGAAGGTGGGAGAAGTTTTTTCCACTCTGGTTCACCTCCTTTCAGCATCACCTGGGGGTGCTTGCCAGTCAGGATCTCTACGGGGCTGGGGAATCTGCATTTCATGCTTTGCAAATTCCTTTTTTTTTTTTAATGGTTTTACATTCATGCGGTTCCAAAATTAAAAGATGGTGAAAGTCTTTTATTGTTGCTACCATCTGCTCGGTTCCCTTCCCTGCCGTCTCGCCCAACACACATACACACAGGTAGCCAGGGGCTTGTGTGTCCTTCCAGAGTTTTCTATAGCTACATGGTAGAATTTGAATTTTCAACAAGCTCCCAGAGATATTTGTGCTGTTTCAAATGTGAGAACCGATTCTCTCTACATTGCCGCTTGTCTGCCTAATGCGGAAAGTTTGCGGGCAAAAAGATTTCTCCTTCTTGCTGCAAAACAGAGGAATTTGGAGGCCTGGGATATGGATCCTCAGTGTATCTCGTGTCCGCTCCCCCCCCCCCCCCACGTTGCCTCAATCTCATCGATCCACCTTTGGGCCTGATTCATAACTAAAGGAAGGGGAAAAGGAAGTCCAAATGCAAATAGCTCGGTTTGGGGAAACTGAGTCCTCCCTCCAGAAGATGCAGGTAGTTTAGTTATTCTGTAAAGGGGCTGCTACATTAAGGCTGCAGAAGGCTCCCAGTGGCAGAATAGATAGGACGGCTGGCTTAGTTCAGCCACAGCCAGCCCGAGTTCTTTCTAGGAGTGCTCCGGTTCTGACAGTCTGTGGTTCCTTGGAGCTGTATGTCATTGTGACTCAGTTGAGTTGTCAGGATAGGTGAAGGCTTCAGAAGAAAGCAAAAGTTCCTCCAACCGCAGGCATCCCACGGTTCCAGATTTACGGGGCTTGGCTCTGAGGGTGGCTTCTCTGTGCACACTTAGATTTACTTTTCAATCAAGACTCCAGGACTTTGCACACCCGATGCAGCTGCTCTTGGCTTGCTCTTCTGCTGTAGGTTTGGATCCTGCCGGGCCGCTGTTTGAAGGGGTGGACATCCACAGGAGGCTGTCCCCCGACGACGCGGACTTTGTGGATGTCCTCCACACCTACACACGTTCCTTCGGCTTGAGCATCGGAATTCAGATGCCCGTGGGCCACATCGACATCTACCCCAACGGGGGTGATTTCCAGCCGGGCTGTGGACTCAATGATGTCTTGGGGTCAATTGCGTATGGAAGTGAGTTCCTTACTTTCTGCTTCATACAGTGGTTTGACTCGGTTATCACATCTCCTAAGTCAGCCAGAGCACGTAGTACTCCCAACAATGTTCATTTTGCGATGCCCACTCCCCCCACGGAGGCGGCCAATCCCGTGTGCAGTTTATCTTCCTGCAGGTCTACTAACAGCCATCTGTTGGCTTCTGCTTTGCCCTCTCATGCACTGAGGTCCCAGTTGTTATTGGTTAATTTCTTTTTATAAGAAAAGGAATATATATCTGCTGGGAAAAGCACTGTAGAATCGCCTAGAGCAACTCTTCCTCCAGCTGCCTCTTTTACTCTTTAAAGGTAGGCAGTATGAACAATTTTGTGTGTATCCTCCTGGTCTTTTTTCTTTGCAAATTCATTTGTGTGTGTGTGTATGTGTGTGTGTAAGATTATATTTTTAAAATCACATTGTCCTGTAATTTTCCTTTTTCGGTCACTATAATATTTATATAGTCACTATATTATAATAATAGTATTATATTATATTATACTTATATAATATATATAGTGAATATTCTTAAACATCAGAACACATAGATTTACTTATCTTATTCTTTTTATTTTAAAAGAAAGGTATTTTTACATTTATTTATTTATTTTGAGAGGGGGGAGGCAAGTGAGCAGGGGAGGGGCAGAGAGAGGGAGAGAGAGAATCCCATCCAGGCCCCACACTGTCTATGCAGAGCCCAGTTCGGGGCTCAAACCCACGAACCCACGAGATCATGACCCGAGCTGAAATCGAGAGTCCGATGCTTAACTGAGCCACCCAGGCGCCCCCCGTCCCCCCCCCCTCCGCTTATTCTTTTTAAAGGCTGTACAATATTCTACAGCATGGATGCTCTATAATTTAATTTTTTGTGACATTTTAAAGAATTAAAACCAAGATGAGGTCTCCATTCACTTACGATTTACCTTCTGGATGCCTGAGCCTGTTCCCAGCAGACTTGGATTGAACTGAATCTGCTGCCGAAACCCATGTGTGGCTGGAGTGACCAACCCCTTTCTGGATTTCCCATTTTCTCACTCCCTCTGGTCTCGGCTGTATTGCTAAGTCTTGGCCCCTATTGGCTCCCTCTACTCTGATGCTCCGCCCTTTGGATGTCCCGCCCTGTCATTCAGTCTTAAGACTGTAGCCCTCTCCCAATGTGATAATATTCAAGTAGCCCCTGCAAAGCTTGGAGGTCCAGCAAGGACCAATGTCAGATGCTGGCATTCCTTAAGACTAGTAGTGTTACTGAGGAGGGGGTGGGGGTGGCTTTGTCAAATTTTTCCTAAGGTCCTGGGATTTACCGGGCTGTTGGCTGTAGCTTCCGGTTACAAGAGATAGGACGCACCGTGGGCATGGAAATCCCAGTTACGCTCCTAACTTCGTAACCAACCGATCATGTGACTCTGAGCAAATGGCTTCATCTCGGTGGGCTTTGAGGGCACAATCTATATTTGATGAGAGGCTCATCCTGCCCGTCCCCCCCTCCCCCAGCAATCACGGAAGTGGTGAAATGTGAGCACGAGCGGGCCGTACACCTCTTTGTTGACTCCCTGGTGAATCAGGACAAGCCGAGTTTTGCGTTCCAGTGCACGGACTCAAATCGCTTCAAAAAGGGAATCTGTCTCAGCTGCCGCAAGAACCGTTGTAACAGCATTGGCTACAATGCCAAGAAAACCAGGAGTAAGAGGAACAGCAAAATGTACCTCAAAACCCGGGCAGGCATGCCCTTCAGAGGTAACCCTCTGTCCCCACAGTGTCCTGAGGAGGGACCTTCGTCCTTTCCCTTTGTCTAATACCATGTTGTGGAGCAGGGCACGTCCCAGCCCAGGAGATGTGGCAGGGCACAATTAAACCAAATCATTGCAAATCAACGATGTTGTGCGTGCCCTAGGAAAGTCAATCTTTAAAAATAAATGGTGAGGACTCCTTTTGTGATGAAAACCATCACTCCATGGTCGCAACATCAGTATCTTAAATTTGTGTTGAGACGGAAAATTGTCATTTCTTTGCAATTAACTTTTGCAAAGCTATTTCGTATTTTTCTCATGATCGTCACAGCAAATCTGAGGGAGGACCGATAGGGCATCAAAATGAGGTCTTGCATTTTTACAACATGTGAGAAAACCATAGGGTTTTGCGGATGGTATTTTACATGTGAGGAGGCTGGGGCTCAAAGCGGTTAATACCTTGGTTCTTAATTCAAGGTCACACAGCTAGAAAGTTGCTAGGTTGGAATCCCCGAAAGAGTCGCTGGACTCCAAGTTTGGGGCTCCTCCTATACTGAGGTGATCCCTTATGCCATTGGACTGAAGATGACAAGAGGGAGGCTGGGCTGGACCAAAGGGACATTAGCCCCTAAAAACTCAGTGTTGTGAGTGACTCAGTTTGGGTCAGCGTGTCCTGAGATGACCGGCAAAGTTCACAAATGCCTTTGTCCCACTGTCTGTGCAGTTTACCATTATCAGATGAAAATCCACATCTTCAGCTACAAGAACATGGGAGACATCGAACCCAACTTTTACGTCACCCTTTATGGCACCAACGCAGACTCCCAGATCCTGCCTTTGGAAATGTGAGTCCCGGGCTCCCTTTAATGAGTTCAGGACTGAGAACGAGTCCGGCTAAGAATGAGCGAGCGTGGGAGCGTGCGAGCCAGTGCAGGGGAGTGCAGCCTGAGTGCCTGCGGGAGGGGCTGGGTGGCTCTGTGGTCCACAGTCTCCACCAAGCCCTTGACTCAGACCCTTTCTGGGAAGGATGCTCCAGGATGAGTCAGCAGCATGAGAAACTGCTGGGTCAGCTGGACAGAAGCTGTTGCTTCGTTTCAGGCAACGCCTGACACCTGGGGCTCTGGGAAATTTGGAACATAAATGTTATCCCTGCACCGTTTCTAATGATCTGTGGGAGGGGCACATGGCGACCGGTATATGTTTGTTAAGCGCACACGAGGTACAAGGCGCCATGCCAAGTCATGTTGGGACTGCAAAGTAATGTCCTCAAAGTACTCGCTTCTCAGGGCTCAGGGTCTAGCTGGGGGACCAGGTATGTATGCACACACTCACCTCCATAAATGGGATGGGACAGGTCCCCCCAAGGGTCACATGATGGGGACAGGCAGGAAGGGGCTGGGAGTTCAAAGGGAGGCAAGCGTCTGTGGGCTCATTTCTCTGCAGTCACCATGTGGCAGGTGCTACCACCGCGTCACCCCACACGGTGGGACAGTTTTCCAGGTGGCCAGGCGGTGAGACCTGCTCCTATCTCCCCTTGTAGAGTGGAGCAGATCGGGCTGAATGCCACCAACACCTTCCTGGTCTACACCGAGGAGGACCTTGGAGACCTCTTGAAGATCAAACTCACCTGGGAGGGGGCAGCTCAGTCCTGGTACAACCTGTGGAAGGAGCTTCGCAGCTACCTGTCCCAGCCCCGCAGCTCTGAGCGGCAGCTGAACATCAGGCGCATCCGGGTCAAGTCTGGGGAGACCCAGCGGAGGTAAGGGCTTCGCGACCTTTCTTTTGCCGCACCTTGTCTTGGCTTGGAGGAAGGGGGGCTTCTCCTGGACGGGGCTCCCTACGAGCACTGCCCTGATGACCTGTTTGCTGTGGGGTCCACACAACCAAAGCCTTCGCTTGCCCCTGTGCAGAGCATACCAGAGTATCAGGCCTACGGAGCCCCCACGGCTGAGGTCTGCAAGAGGCCCTGATTTCCCCGGACGCTTCGAGCATTATATCCTTCCTTCCAAGGCTCTGAGTCAAGGGTATGGGGTGGGGCCCTGACGTCAAGTCACAGAGAATGCTCTATGCCATGCCAGCTGGCAGTTCCCCCACGAGTTTTAACCTCAGGCTTAGAGTGAAAACTCTAGACCTTTATGTATCATCCCCTAAAATGGTGCCTTGACTCTCTGAGCAAACTTCTGAGCAGAAGCCAAGGAAGCCCGTGGGACCTTTGTCAAAAGAGGAGGGTTTCCTCGGCCATATCTTTCTGCAGACCGCTGGGAGGTCACCGCCAGCCTGGGGATGATAGGAGGCAGGCACCACCCTCCTCGTACCTCATCTGGTATTTTCTCCATCACAGTTCTTCATGTGTCCTGTTTCCATCCATCGCCTGTGGCATAGTGTGGCCTTAGGGGGAGGGAGGCGGAGGTCCCTTGTCTGAGTGATTCTGGTCTAGAAGTCTGTGAACTGGGGAGAGCTGAGGCCTCTTTGCACCCTACCCCTGTCGCTGGGTTACAGTAGATGTATTCTCCAACTTGACTAGATATTATGGAATCTCCGTCCAAAGTGTTTAGACCAATACAATCTAAAAGTAAGAGCCCCCTTTTCCTTTCCTCCTCACCTACACTGGAGGGGACACTCTTGCCATTCTGTTGGGTGTGAACTGGTCCCTTATTGTTGCTTTAACGTGTTTTAATTTCCTGGTTGAGATGAGATGGCTCACCTCTTTATATGTTTATGGGCCATTTGGGCTTTCTGGTAAAGGTTCTTTTGTTTTTAAATGTCTATTTATTTATTTTGAGAAAGAGAGAGAGAGGGAGGAGACAGAGAGAGAGAGAGAGAGAGAGCACAGGCAGGGAAGGAGCAGAGAGGGGGAGGGACAATCCCAAGCAGGCTCTGCACCATCAGCACAGAGCCTGATGCGGGGCTTGAACTCATGAACCGTGAGATCATGACCTGAGCCAAAACCAAGAGCCGGACACTTAACTGAGCCACCCAGGTGCCCCTCTGGTAAAGGTTCTTAAACCTGTTCTGCAGGTGGCGTTCGTCCTTCCCATCGGCATCGGGATCAGGTATCCCGTACATCTGTCAGTCGTGGGGTCATACGAACGCCACACCACAGAGGCTGCGGTAACCCACGTGGTTTGGCTGTACGTTGGAGTTGAAATGGTTATTAGACTAGTGATTTTTCTCTGCGACCTTGGTTGAGCATTTTCTGACTCACAGCTGCATCCAGTTATGCTTGTTGATGGGTGCTTATGAGCACCCCGCTGGAGGTACATTGAATTCCTCCATTTGAGGAGACTGCGGTCCACCACAGATACAGGAATCCATGAACAATTCGAGGCAGTGTATGATGCGTAAAATAAGATGAAACATTTATTATTAACTCCATGCCGTGCATAGGAATGACAACAGCAAAGGCAACACCTATAAAACAATATGCTTTTCTATTAAGGTCAAGGGCTTGGGCAGTCAGGGAGACTTCAGAGAGGCTATGCCTTGAAAGGCAGGCAGCCTTTTGGATGGACAGACAGGAGAAGGTGGAAGGTGTGATCAAAGGGCTGCATGAACCAAACCACAGGAGATGTCAGAGTGGGACATGGCAGCAGCAATGAGGGGTTCTGAAGATTCTGAGTCAAGGTGTGGCATGATGAAAGCCCTTTTCTCCTCACTTGGTCCACTTTGGATCCAGAAAGCACTGTCTGGCTAAGGCACAGCAATGTGCCTCCCCCACTTGAGTTTTGGCTACATTAGTGGTTTCTTCTTCCTCCTAGGTTGACCTTTTGTGTGGAAGACCTTGACAACACCAGCATATCCCCCGGCCAAGAGCTCTGGTTTCACAAGTGTCGGGATGGCTGGAGAATGAAAAATGAAACCAGGTAACCAGGGACTTTCTCATAGGGTCACGCGGTACCTGTTAGACAGGTCACCTAGCATGTGCTGGATGTGGGTCTGGGTGCTTGGGATGTAGCAGTGAACAGACCAGATACAGATCTCCTCTTTCGTGAAGCTGACCTGTTGGGAAGAGATAGACCAACCCGTGGAATATGCAGGGTGTCGGAGGGCGTTTGTGTCCCTTTGCCCCTTGGTCCAACTCCCCTTCAAGATGTTCACAGACCATGGTCCTGCTGGAGTCAGGCCATCTTAGGTTGAACTTCTCCATGGTGACAGGGGCTACAGGAAGATTCCAGGGCCCCTAGCTTCCTTCTGGGCGCCAGTTTGGAGTGGGGACTCAGATGGGAGGTAAAGGGGAAGAGCATGGTATAATCCCCATTTTTAGGTTTTTCTGGAACCCCGGGTGGGTGTCAGGGATAGTGATCAGCTCTCCCCCTTTTGGAGAAGCAGGAGTGCTCATGTGTATGACACTGAACCAGACAAAAGGCACGTCTTGATTCTGTGTCCCATGACCCCATGCCGGAGTCCCATTATTTCAGATTTGAGGAAGGCAGATCTCATGGTGTGAGGCAGCAGGTGCATCCAAAAGGGAAATTCATCACAGAGTCTCTGAGCCTAAACACCTGCTTCTGGAGGACGGAGACGGGCCCCTCGATGGCTTCCACCACTTGCCCCAACTGAGATGCTGTATAATAATGCAGCCTCCATACACCGAGCACACGACACGTGCCCAGTGTTTAGTGCCTTTTCTATGTTAGCTCATTTACTTGTATCACCAGCCCCATGACATTGGTGCTGTTAACCCTGTGTACTGTTGTGGACCCTGAGGCTCAGGGAAGTTAGGTCACTCTTTCCAGCTCCCCCAGCAGGCAATGGTAGAGTGAAGATTTGATGTTGGTTTATTTTAAAGCCCGTACTCTTTCTTTTTTTTTTAATTAAAATTTTTTTTTCATGTTTATTTTTGAGAGAGAGACAGAGCATGAGTGGGGGGAAGGAGCAGAGAGAGAGAGAGAGAGGGAGACACAGAATCCAAAGCAGGTTCCAGGCTCTGAGCTGTCAGCACAGAGACTGACATGGGGCTCGAACATTCAGGATGTGAAATCGTGACCTGAGCTGAAGTCGGAAGCTCAACTGACTGAGCCGCCCAGGCGCCCCGTCTGTACTCTTTCTTGAGCATGGGGGGTTCACTTAGATAAATTACCTCACTTTGATCTGGGTATCAATTATCAAGCAGCTGCACCCATTCGGAGAGCCCCTGTGATGAGCCCTCTGCCAACCCTGGGGACCAGGCTTCATCCTGGCTGCTCTGTGTCCTGTTCAGGATCACCGGCCTGATCACAAGCTTGGTGATCACAGGACGTGCAGGATTCTGAAAACTGCCCATCGAATGGCTCAGTCTAGTGCAGGTTCATAGGATATTCTGCTATAATAATAACTTTAGTTCTTTACGTTCGTATTCAGATTATTACCTTTCCAAAGTGCTCCCCCATGCATCAATTTCATTGATCCTCAGAATAGCCGTGTAGAAGGTATGCACCTAGGAAGGATCACTGTTCTTATCATTATTGTTATGATAACATATCTTATGATAAAACATTTTCTTCTTCTTTTCCGCTCCGTACCTTTGTAACAGCTGAGGATGTTATGTTGATACTTATGTAATGTTAGTACCTCGTCCTACTAACATCCTACCTTACTCATCCTGGTAATGAGAAAGCCAGTCATTACCCCCAAAAGAACATAAGGCGATAGAAGCCTGAGTCATGCATCGACACTAGGAAGTTGTGACAATCCCTAGACATAGGTTATGCCTTCGGTATCCTCTCACCTGATGTGGATACTATTCGCCTATTCGCCGATAAAGAGACTGAGGTTCCAAGAGGTTCAATTGCATGTTCGTGTAGCTGAGACTAGAATCAAGATCTCTGGATTCTGCCTTGCCCCCTTCCTGCCACCCTACAGTCGCTCTCGTATTTCTGGATCAAGGCAAAGAGGATCATGGATAGTTTTCCCTGCATTTGTGTGTGTGTGTGTGTGTGTGTGTGTGTGATAGGTGTGTAAGAAAGCTTGAACTTGTGGCAAACAGAGCACACCCTCAGTACAGGCTGCACGTTTGCCAAGCAAGCCAGGTGAGGATGCCAAATATTGCTCATCTCTTACATGGTTCCTTTCAGCCCAACTGTGGAGCTTTCCTGAGGGGCCAGTGAGGCCCACTCACACCCGCCTTCCAAACACATGGAGGAAAGTTACTGCTGAGGACCCACCTGATGGAAGGACCCCTCTTGGCCTTGACCCTCAGGCACTGGCAAGAGACTGTTTGCTGGGCCCAGGACCTTACCTCCTATGACTGTTGGGACTTCTCGCCGGAGGGGACCATACGCTGCTGTTCCTGCTGTTCCTGCCGCTCTAGAATTGCTCTAACTCCAGACCTGTGTGCAAAGGGTCGGACGCCCGGGCCTCCTGCGCACACTGCACTAGTTTCTGGGTGACTGGATGAGCCTGTGCTTCGCCTGACAGGGGACACTTGTGAAAGCGCATGGAGGACTGTCAGCTGCCTGATCTGAATGGTGGGGAGAGGTCTTTCCACTGGGAGCTGACTCGTGTCAGGATGGCAGACCCATGATCTCATTTGCCCAGAGGGAGGGGTGTATAGATGTGGGGTGGTGGCGAGGCCCTCACTGTTGGGGTTCGGTGGGCTGCATTGATCAATAATCATTACATTGCAGGCATTCCGTCCTGCTCCCCAGCTTACTCTCTAAAGCACACATCTTTGGGTGTCTTGGTTTTCCAGTTGCTTATTGTTTGATTGGACAGATGTTTATTAAGCACTTATAAACTTGATTAGCACAAGGCAGTAGACGCATTAGTAAACCTTTCCAGACTTGGAATCTAATGGAGTTGGGATTTCTAGTCTCCCTTCCAGTTTAGATGATCCATGAATATACATGGGATGAAGGGCACAATGGACACCGGGAGGGCTACAGGGTGTAAGCCTCGGGGATCCGAGGCTTGAAGTGGTTTCAGCTATTTCTTGTTAGTTAACGTGCACACTCCCTGTAAGAGCGACATGTTTGATCACTTGCATGGAAATGAGCAGAGTGGTGCTGGGGATGGAACAGTGGCCCATCTCCAAATGCGATTGCTTCAGAGCAAAATCTCTTCTGCTTGGGGAGGTAGAAGGCATCATATATCTGTTATACGTATCTGTTCATACAGAAACCAGCACCTGTCAAACAGAGCTGGCGCTAAGATTCAATAGAATGCCTTTTCCTCCGTGGAATATCTTGCTCTAATAGCACCTCCTTCTCTGTGTTGAACTTAGAAAAGCCTCCAATTGTAGATCTTGACATAAATGAATATATGCGATATCTGAGAAACTGGTTTATACTTTTCAAAAGATTTGCATGTGCATCACTTCGCTGGAGACTCACAAGAGAAGCGCAAGGCAGCTAATGTCTGTTTTACAACACGAAGGCTTAATGAGGTTCAGCCACATGCCTAGATTTATATCCCAGGTCGGTGGTGGAGCCTGGTGAGGACCCAGATTTCCTGGAGGCAAAGTCCGTGGTATGTTCATTTCTGCAACTTCCTCAAGATGTCTACAGCCTTTTCACCCCAATATGCCTCAGAGGTGACAAGCAAGGAGCTGGTTTTTGGAGGCATCCATTAAACCATAAACCCTTATATTAGTATATAGCCAGGAGAATAAGAGGTTGGGCCTTTTATGGACGAGATTTATTTGGAAGGAGGTGTGATGTCAAATTGGGGAGAAGAGTGGTTTTTCTTTGTACTTAGGTTTTTCGAAAGATGTTGTTTTAACCTGTGTTGTGCCAAAGTTGTGTAATTTTCAATGCCAAACTTTTGAAGACGTAACCAGTCAAGTCTTAGTTCAAGGTGTTTTCTTAAATTGTGTTCTTCTTCTGTTGCTTCTGTGAATGCTTTCTAGCCAAAGTGGAGCTTCTGTTATTGGCCATGCCTCCTGATTACTTCTGCCTTCTGTTTTTAGGAATGGAAGCCTCGGGAATCAAATCCTCAGTGGGTCCTGTATTTATACATTTGGCTTGAAGCCTTAGTTGTATATAATGATGCTTTTTTTTTTTAACACTTAGAGTACTATTTATTTCTCCAGTGTATATACTGTATAAAAACAAATATATGGTTAGTTTTTATTTTAAAATTAACCAATTTCAAGATTAAAAATTTTTAATAGGAAAATAATAAAAATCTATATAACTCTTTGTGGTCTGGCCTCTCGGTTCTTAACATTTGAAAGAATTATGGCTGCCCAAGCCTAGAGTTTGACGAAAAGTGACCTACATATAAGCTATAGTCTCTATTTGGTACTAATTATTGGTAGGAAGTGGACAACAGCTTCTTTCAACTAAAGAATAAGAAGGAAAACTGTTTGAATAGCAGAAGTGCCTGAAGTATACGTTAGGAAAAAGGAGGGGTGGCTGCACATTGGTGCACATTGCATGGGACCCAGATAACAGTAACTTATGCTGTAACTATGCAGGTAGAAACTGAATTCTCTATTTTATTAAAGTCTCAGTTGGTATTGAGGCTCGGCTCCTTAAAGCAGGGTCCAGGCTCTACGTTTTTGCTGTTCCAACCACAGGGTGTTTGCTTCATCTCCACAATCCAAAGTGTCCCCCGTCAGGTCCCCTTCCAGCCCACGAGAAGGAAGAGGAAAGAATATGAAATATTCTTGAACTATTTTGAAATATTCTTGAACTATTTCAATATTGAAAATATTGAACTAGATGAAGTTCATTTGTCAAACTCTGACATCTCTTTCTTACGCCTCTTGCTTTCTTCACTACACAATATCGGGCACTTCTCTTGTTGCAATAGAGCTTAATGGTCATTTTGTAAATGGCCACAGAAATGTCCATACAGTGAGGGGACCATCATCTTTTCCTTAGCTGTCCCTCCATGGCTGGTCATCAGGTCCACGTTCCTTCCCTGCCCCCTGTGTTCCCCTGGTGCCTCCTTTCCTACTGCACACTCTCATGTGGCTGCAAGCACTTCCCCTCCCCTACCCCTCAGATGTTCCCTTTTCCAAGTTTACTTGAGTTTCTACTCCCTCAACCCAAGCCCTTGTTTATTCGGTGTAGCTAACTCCCAAGAGGGATTGTTGGAAGCTTTCAACTCAGTCATGTTAATGTATCAATGGCTAGTAAGGCTTTAGCCAGTCCAGAGTCATTCCCATTGTCAAAATAGGATGCTTGTTCACCCAAATTAATCTTTGATTTGCACTGAGGTGGCAGGGCAAATCAAAGGAAGGTTTCCTGTTAGGGCAGGAAAGTATTGGGTCAGGGTGGTGGTCCTGCTTGGGAATCTTTCCTCCAAAAAATATTGCTGTTTTGCACAGTTGATCCCCTGCCTTCACTCCTGACCTATAGCTCCTGGGAGCACCAGTATTTGTTTTTTCCCTCCCCCCTCCTCCCCAACAGTTTCCGTGAGGGCAGTAGTTGCCATGGAGAAGTGGCGAGAGGTGTCGAAGCTATCTTTTGTAACTGCGGGTTTATCTACAAATTGGGGATGGGTTCTCCTAAAAAAAGATGAATAAGTAAAGGAATAAGTGTAAAACAAACTAGTGTTCAAGTCACTTGTTCTAAACACCTGTGGTTAGCAATATCATTTAACCTTGACTTTCTTTATAGCGTGCCCGTGTATGTATGTGTTGTGACGGGGAAGGGCTTCTGAAAGAGTCTGGAAGCTAGGACAGGTCTAAGCAGACAAGGGCTCAGGCCCAGAGAGCAGCAAGGAGTAGTTAACTGGCCCAGCGTTAGTTATGGCAGCCCAAAAGAATGCACACTCTACCTGTCTATACTTTCACGGGAGGTGGGTGGTCATGATCAGATGCCATATGTGAACCTTGCAAGTGTTGAGGCCAGGAACAGAGGCTGGGGTTATTTCACTGGGGTGTGGAAGGTGGGAGTACACTTTATTATGATTTTTAAGTGTTGATTTATTTTTGAGAGACAGAGAGAGAGTTGGGGAGGGGCAGAGAGAGGGGGACAGAGTATCTGAAGTGGGCTCTGTGCTGATGGCAGAAAGCCCAATGAGGGGCTTGAACTCACAAATTGTGAGATCGTGACCGAGCCAAGGGTCTGCTTCGGTGAGCATCGGTGAGCTTAACCAACTGAGCCACTCAGTGCCCCCCCACCCTTTTTGGGGGAGTACCCTTTATTTTTGTATTTTTATTTTATTTTTAAAGGTTATTTGTTTATTTTGAGAGAGAGAGCATGGGTGCATTCAAGTGGGGGGGGGCAGAGAAAGAGGGAGAGAGAGAGAGAATCCTAAGCAGGTCCCGTGCTGTCAGTGTGGAGCCTGGACGCAGGGCTAGATTCTCAGAATGAGATCATGACCTGAGTTGCAACCAACAACCGACGGCTTAACCACCTGAGCCCCCCAGGCACCCCTGGAACACACTTTAAAAGTAAAGATATCTTGCCTGCTGCCCTGGTCAGTATCTCAAGACGACTTCAGTGCAATGGTTGTGAAGTCAAAGCCTCAGCGATTTATTGGGAGGGACACCATCGTGTCGTGAGCTCAACAATTTTTATTTATTATTTATTTAT
The DNA here is from genome assembly GCF_007474595.2 of Lynx canadensis. Classification (NCBI taxonomy): domain Eukaryota; kingdom Metazoa; phylum Chordata; class Mammalia; order Carnivora; family Felidae; genus Lynx; species Lynx canadensis. Next base: position 25,170,849 of record NC_044314.2, on the reverse strand, counting down.
TTATTTATTTATTTTTTGGTCAGAGATATCAGTCCTACTGTCTGTCCTGGGTCTTTTTAAAAGATAACACAGCTTTCTTCTTTCTGACTGAGCTACCCTAAACCCTCCATGCAGGCTTCTTCTGGCCTGTCAAAAGAGACCCTCAGAAGGGTGGCTTCATAAACCCTACAGCCATCTTCCTGGTGATCAGGCAACTCTTGTCTCTCCCTCCAAGGCAGGCTTCTTCATTAGCTGTTCTCCTGCTTCTCCCTCTCCCTTGCTTCCTCTCCCCTTCCCCTTCCCCTTCCTCCCCCCCTTCTCCTCTTCCCTCCTCTTCCTCCCTCTCCCTTCTTCCCTCCCTCCTCTCCCCCCTCCCCCTCCTCCCCCTCCCCTTTCTCCCCATCTCCCCCTCCCTCCTCCATTCCTGTATCTTTGGTGAAGTATCTGCTCAACTCTTTTCTCCCTTTTAGGGGAAGTTGTTTGTTTTCCTATCATTGAACTCTGGAGGTTCTTTACATGTTCTGGGTATAAATTATTAGACATATGACTTTCATATACTTTCTCCCAGGCTATGGTTTATCTTTTTAGTCACGTAACGGAGTCTTTTGAGGAACGATGTTTAAAATTTTGACGCAATACAGTTTATCAATTTGTTCTTTTATGGATTGCCTTTAGTATCATCTGTAAGAAAAATTTACCTAACTCAAGGGTACAAAGATTTTCTCTTCTGTCTTATCTAGGAGTTTTATAGTTTTAGGTTTTACATTTAAGTCTATGATTCATTTTAGGTTAATTGTTTTACATGGTGTGAGGTATTGATCGAAGTTCATTTTTTTTGCATACAGATATTTGTTTCAGTACCATTTGTTGGAAATACCATATTTTCTCTAGACAACTGTGTTAGCACCTTTGTCAAACGTTGTCGTCTGTGTGTGTGTGACTTTGTTTCTAGACTCTGTTTCACCGATCTATTCATTTGTTTTGATGTCAACGGCACACTCTCTCCATCACTGTAGCTTTATAATAAGTCTTGAAATTGCACCCTGATAGTTTTCCCACTTTGTTCCCAAGTTGTTTTAGCTATTCTAGGTCATATGCATTTTTATATACATTTTAGAATCAGCTGCCAATTTCTACAAAAAGCCGGCTGAGATTTTAGTAAGATTGCATTGAATCTAGAGGCCTGTTTGAGAATTGATGTCTTTTTTCTTTGTATAAAACAATTTTTAACGGTTTATTTTTGAGAGAAAGAGTGAGACAGAGCGTGAGCAGGGGAGGGGCAGAGGAAGGCAGACCCAGAATGTGAAGCAGGCTCCAGGCTCTGAGCTGTCAGCACAGAGCCCCAAGTGGGGCTCGAATTCACGAATCGTGAGATCATGACCTGAGCTGAAGGACGCTTAACTGACTGAACCACCCAGGAGCCCCAACGTCTTTGCAAAACATTTAAATTCAAGTTACTTAACATACAGTGTAGTCTTGGCTTCAAGAGTAGAACCCGGTGATTCATCTCTTACATATGACACCCAGTGCTCATCCAGAAAAGTATCCTCCTTTATGTCTGTCACCCATGTAACCCCCTTCCACCTCCACATGGAACACTTTTTAGATTGAATTCAGTATTTTATAGCTTGACTGTCTATGACAGACAGCATTATTTCTTCAGGGGGCTTGGCTTACTCTTTCTGAATGCACAAAAAAAAACTACTTTTGAGTAGAACCGTGTTAAGCAATATGCAATCACTTACTTACAGTGGCATTTTTATTTTTAAAATTTAAAATTTGGCCAAAAATGTCGAGATGCCACTTTGCATGGTGCAGGGGGAACTGCCACTCTCCTTCCCAGGCTGCTGGGAGAGTTGGCAGTTGAGGGCTGTCAGATGAGCCTGTCTCCAGGAGTTGGCCTCAGCCAACCAAGGAGCTCAAAGGCACAGTTCCTCCCCCGGGGGGGGCAGTACTTGGCCATTGACTGGTGATTAGCCCCCCAGCCCCACCCCTCAAGACAGGACTGATCTGAAGCCTTAGGGGCTGCAGATCTCCTGGTGGGACTAGCCCCTCCTGCTGCCCTTGAACTCCCCGCTCCCCATCCCCTCCCCACCCCAGGTGTGATCCCCGAGAGCAGTCCCCCGCAAAAGTTTTGCATGCAGATCTCCACCTCACACAGACGACTGTCTCCTGGGAATTCAGCTGAGGCCAGATTATTTCCTAACCAGCTTCCAATTAGTTCCGAGCTTTGAGGAGTGTAGACAGAGAAAATAAGGTCAGCCCCTGAGGCTCAGAGATGAGACTGGGCCAAATAGGAAGCCAACTATCACTGGCCTGTTATGACTGCTTATGGCCAAAGTCACTTACATCACCCAGGCATGCTTTCCCTTTCACATGGCACCCTTTGAAGCTGCCCTGATTTGGGGAGGAGGAGGAAGCATTTGGCAGGGACAGGGATGATGCAGTGGAGAGACAGGGAAGAGGGAGGCTTTGAGTCAAGGCCAAGTGAAGCTGAAGAGAGGCTTGCTCACGGGGAGCAGGGTATCACAGAGCTGGGGCGTTCGGGACACTCGTGGAAGGTGAAGACTCACTTTGTAACTTTCCTCAACTCCCTTTCAACAGGGGCAGGCATGTGAGATGGAAGTTGGAGGAATGGCACCAAAAAATACTATGACTGTGATACTCAAACATGTTTTTATTCACCTGCTGCTGATGCGAATGAAAAACCAGAGCTATCCGAGGTGACAGGTGGGCAACCAGTATCCTAAAGAACGGATTTCCTAAGTGGTCCTTGCTATTCAGGCAACATTCACCTTGACCTAAATCTTGTCCTATTCTGTCGCAATAATATGTGCCTCATGGAATCCCCCCACATGTTTAAAGAGTTAGAATGGGGTCTTTAAAAACAACCTTGGGCTGGCTCACGTAAGTGAGTTTTCCTTATACAACAGACTTACGTTTTTGTAAATTTAATTATATAATGACTAATAAGTCCTCTCACCTATGTTCCCTTATGTGAACCTTACAACCATCTCTGCTGTAGGTTTTGTTATGCCCATAACAATGCCTCCTCTTAGCAGAGGAGCAAACTCAAGTCCCCAGAGGTCAGCGGCTGGTACAGGGCCTCTCAGTCAGTGGATGAACTTGGATTTAACTTGGGTCCACAGATATTAAAGCCTGTGTTATTTCCTTCCCTTAAAAGCACTAGAAGACTTTACTTTTCCGAAGAGTGAGTCTGTCCTCTGTATAAATCTGCATGTTCACTTATTGCGAGGTGGGGCCACCTGCTTTCTGTGAGGGAACACCCATTCTACGATTTTCTCATAAGAAAATGGACAATGAGGAAATAGTCTCTTCAGTGCTCCAGGTGAGTGAGAGATGAGATGTCACCAAGATTTCCAAACTTGCCCAACTGGCTCACTGTGGGATACCGGAATCACACATTCCTGAAGAATGGCCTGGAGATGTTTTACCAGCAGAACCACCTAGTGTGGTGGGAGGGGATGGTACCCAAGGGAAGGAGCAGCTACAGGAAGAGGAGAAGGGCTCCAGCTATTGCTCAGTAAGGCAGGCATGGAAAGTTCTGGAAGTAGTAGAGGACCCAGTGTGGAACTAGGCCCTTTTCAGTTCCATTCCATTTAATCTTCACTGCACTGCTATGAAATGGATTTTCCCATCCTTTATTTCAAATGTGGACCCTGAGATCTGGAGAGACTGAATCGTCAAATATCGGGCAATAAGTGGAGGTTGGAATTAAATTTCGAGCCCAGGTCTCACTGACACCAAATCGGTTTTTTTGTTTTTGTTTGTTTGTTTTTAAATGTTTTATTTATTCTTGAGTGAAAGAGGGACAGAGCACGAGCGAGGGAGGGGCACAGCAAGAGAGGGACACAGAATCCGAAGCCGACTCCAGGCTCTGAGCTGTCAGCACGTGGGACTCGAACTCACGAGCCGTGAGATCATGACCTGAGCCGAAGTCGGATGCTCAACTGACTGAGCCCCAGGCGCCCCAAATCGGTTGTTTTTAAACACTGAGTTACACTGTGTATGAAGCAAGCGGGATAAGGAATTATATTGCATACCTTCAGACCCCTATTTAAAATATTTCTTCAACATTAGTTAGTGGAAAGATTAGACCGAGAAGGGGAAGGGTTGATGGGGTGTGGGGAGCAGGCAGCGTCCAGCCTCCTTCACTCAGCAGGCATGGAGTTTTGAAATGCAGAACAGGGGTCAGATGTGGGAATTACTGGTCTGTGAAAGTGGGCACTTTGACTTTGAGCCCCGTGGAGAGCCAGCTCAGCTCTTATACTCCCTGAACCTCAG